>NW_026521995.1:1944642-2592857 GCF_021234435.1 Artibeus jamaicensis | reverse complement strand
AGCATGGAGCAGGCAGATTGGAATTTAGAAAACTAAGGAGGAGATGAGAAACCTGGAACAGAAGATTTTGTGCTGATGTAGTAAAAACTGGCAGGTATTTTCTCTGGCCAGAGATTAGTGAGCAAGTCACGCTGTGCGTCAGAAGGGAAGAAGACTGTCATTTTGCTAGGCTGGTTTTGCTGGATTTGGTGAGGAATTTTACCTTTGTAAATTCTCCATCAGTACTATCTCTCAAATTCTCTAGTGTCAGTACTCTGATAATTCTTTGGCCGAAGGCAAGTGTCTTAGTTCAGGCTGCTATACTGATACCACAACCTGGGTGACTTAAACAACAAACATTTATTTCTCACAGTTTTGGAGGCTGGCAAGGCCAAGATCAAGATGCCAGCAGATCTGGTGTCTGGGGAAGGCCCACTTCCAGGGCCACAGATGGCTGTCATCTCGATGTACCCATCATACATGGTGGGGAGATGTAGCCCTTTAGTCTCTTGTTATGAGAACACTAATCCTATTCATGGCCTCCTTCACTAATCTTCAGGACCTCCAAAAAGGCCACACCTTTAAATGCAGTCATATTGGGGCTTATAAGGACTTTAAAGTATAGATTTTGGGGGATATAAACATTCAGTCCATGGCAGTACTATTATATTCCAAGGCAGGATTTTCTTTTTCTGTATTAACTTTTATGTAGCATGGACATTTTTAGCAGTTTGGTTAAGCTTATTAGCTCCATTTTAGAAAAATATATTTTAAATTGCACAAATACAATGAATTACAAGTAAATGACATTAAAATAGTTATTGAAATATTGAAAAAATGAACACAATAGAATAATATGTAGTTTTTATCAAGGTACTAAGTGAGCATAATTTTAAAGAACTGATAAATCAAAACGAGACTTCAGGATATCTGTAGCAATTCTAGTGTGGTATGAAGATATCTGATTTTTATCAATAGTAAAGCCAGTTTTTGCTAATTACTGCATTAATAATTAGTGTAAGTGCTAAATTTTAGTTAGAAGTTTATAAACGTGAAGATGCTTCCCATCTTAATTCACTGACTCTTTAAATTCCATCCATGGCCCATCCCCCACTCCACGCAGACCTCAGAGTGAGAGCCCCTTGCTGCAAAGGGTGGAGTGAATGTTCACGAATCAGGTGACCCCCCCATGGAAGGGGAATCCCTCAGATGTAATGATCGTAAATCAAGTGTCTCCAGAAGTGTGGTTCTATCACTGGGCCTTCTGTTTTGTCCCATTGATCAATTTATCTGTCCCTGTGACAGTATGCACTGTGGTTTTATAATCTCCTTGCTCTGCAGAAAGACAAGCAGTCACCCCAGTCTTCTCTTACTGCAGGAGAATGCTGGTTCTTTGGGGCTTTGTTCTTCTTTATGAATGATCAAATTCTAAAAAACCATCCACCAGGATTTTGACTGGAGTTACATTGAATTCATATATATATCAATTTGAAGAACAATTGACACATTTATTGAGTTTTCCAGTTCATAAAGATGACACATCATCTCATTTTTGGATTTTCAAATACTTTTAAATAACAGTAAAACATGTTTTGAATAATTATCTTTGGAAATCTTTCCCTACCCCTAAAATAGAATTGATTAAATCCATATTTTTTAAATAGGTAATTTGAGGACAATTGTTCTTTTGAGATGTTAGCTGTCTTAGGAGACAAGTACTTATTATTTACATACCTGTTATGATCACAAATTTTCTGTTTATTTGCATTAAAAATGATACTTTAGAAAATTGACTATTTAAATAAATGATAAAGTATATTCTGGCAGCTAAAATTCTTAAAGCAGTTATATCCTTGACATTTATTATAACCTCATATGGAGAATATTTTGTATGAAACAGCTGAGCAGTCTAAATTTAAATGGACTACTTAATTTATTCATTCAGTAAAGGTTTAGCGAGTACCTATTCCGTGCCCAGTACTTCCCTAGGAGTTAAGGATGTAGCCAAGTGAAGGAAGTGATTCAAGGAGGTTGAAGTCATCTCTGTCAAAATGCTCCTCAGAGATTGATGACTGACAATTGCCCACTGGATTCAGCAATAGGAAGTTTACTGGTGGCTTTGCCAAAATAGTTTCCATGGTGTGGTGGGAAAAAAGTCTGCTGGAATGTGATCATGACTGAGCACGAGGAGAGAAGTAAGAGCTGTGAGTTTATACAACCATCTGAGGAGTTGCTGCTGTAAAAAGGAGCAGAAAATAGAGTTTCAGGTGGTATAGTAAGTTTGTCTGCTAATGGCAGTGGTCCAGTGAAGAGGGAAACTTTGATGATGGGAAGGAGTGGGAATGATCTTTTGAACAAAGCCTTTGACTGGGCAAGAGGGGATAGGACCCAGTGCATAAGTGGAGGGGGTAGCTTTATCGGGGTGCCAGGGCAGTTCATCCTGCTGTATCAGAGAGAAGGCAGAGTCACTTAGGCACAGATACAGAAAGGTTGGTAAGTTGTTTGGTGGGAAAATGGTGATGCTTTATTCTGGGTAGTTCCTTTTCCACAGTGAAATAAAAATTAAAGTTGTCAACTGAAAATGACTGAAGGAGTGGGTGTAGAATGTTGAAGTGACAGGAGAATGTGGAAGCAGTTTTTCTGGTTAGTGAGAAAGTGATGGACCTGGGACGAGTTGTGGGGTTGCCACACAGGGCTGAGCACCCAGTTGAGATGATCATGAACTGTGCTGAGTCAGACAGCGTAGTTGTGTGTTTTTCTCTACCACATTGGGCTTTGGGATGTGGTAGAGAGTAGATAGAGTATTTGGTTTTATCAGGGCTGGGCTTTGCTAGGTGAGTACAACAGAGGGAGAGAAGAGAAAAGTATTTGAGGATAAAGCTAGACAGTGATTGTAATGATGGACCATAGAATCTAAGTTATATGTGGAGTCAGTGAAGTCATGGAGAGTAATAGACAATAAGCTGTAGGTAGGGTCACTGGGTTGGAAGCCCTGGAGTAGTCAGAGAGTTGTTGGAGTTAAAGTCTTAAAAGGAATGAGTTTAAAAATAAATGGTGGCCATTGATTGGGAAGCTTGGATTAGACTTAGGAGAGGTAGTGCAGCTGTTGGCAACAAGCTCCAGGTTCTGGCAAAATAGTGGGAGGCTGACATGAATGAAGGACAGAGGAGCCAGGATGTTGGATGCATTGCATGAGTGACATTGAGGTCAACAAGAATGTTGGAGTGCCAAGAGCAGGTGAAGTAGTGAGCCAGTGGTTACATGAGGCATCCTGACTGGTGTGATCACTGCATAGTGGGTTATCCAGCAGCAAGGATCCCAAGAGAGCAGGGGAAGAGAGGAGGAGAAAAGCCTGGAAGCAGCAGTGAGCAGTTAAAGGGCCACTCACCCCACCGTCCTAGGTCCTGGGATAAATATTGTCATCATTTGAGCACCTTCATGGGAAACAGTGTCTGCAAGAGAGAACCCCAGGGTTGAGTTAGAATGAATCCTACGTATGAATGTTTTACTAAGAGTGGATGCCAGCAGGAGGAAGCAGTGATCTTCCTTGTAGGAAGGATGACCGTCCTATACATAGTGTGTATACGAGCGCAGCAACATGGTGTAATGCCTCAGAAAACATACACTGATTGTTATCCATTTAATCAGCATTTAGTCCAGCCAATGCCTTAAACTATAGTATCAGGAATGAATTAAAAAATTCAAAATAAATTATTATACTTTGGGCTGGCTAAAATAGGACTTCGATATAGTAAGTCGATAGCAGCTTTTCCGGGGGTGGGACAAGATGAATGAGATAAAAAGAAGCTTTTGTCCATATAAAGTGGATGCTTGGACTTATTATCCTATTTCTTCATTTAGTATTTTGAAAAGTATGATTTCACCTTCTCATTCTCATTTGTTCCATTTTAAATTTTCAAATAAGTTTTGGCTAAGATATATCATAGAATTTAATAATCAAGAGAAAACAGGGTTTTAGGTCAAAATGACTTCATTGTATATTGATGCTGGAATATTTTAAGAACCTGTAAATTGTATTATGTGTGTGTATCTGTATTTTGATATATCAGGATGACTGCAGAACTCCAGAATTTACTTTTGAGAGAGCTTTGAGATGTCGTTTGGTTTAGTCTTCCTAAAGCCAGGATTTAAGGTGAGGGAACAGCACTAGGTGCCAGCGCCCCTGGCAAGGTGGCTGGCTGGGCTCACTGTAGCATGGGCCTCTGTTACGGCTGAACCTGGATATACTTTGCAAAGTCTGAAAGGAAGAAAATAGTTACTGAATTGCATTCAGCTTAATCATTTTTCTGAGGTCAACGAGATATGTGACATTTCCATTACTGTTGGCTCTATTTTAAAATTTGTGTTTGTTTTTGAGTAGGCTAATCATGTTATAACAAGAGCTGAAGCAATTTTGAAACTATAGGACTGCTTTGTATTAATTATATATATCATATACAAATTATATACAGGGTGTAGCAAAAGTAGGTTTACAGTTGGGAGTAGGTGAAGTGCAGTTTATTCTTATGTTATTATTCATTAACTATTGTATCATTTCCCATATGAATAACTATCAACCTACTTTTGCCCTCAGTGTATATTATTATGTGGCTTATACATATGTGGATTGATTTGCATGGCTTACTTCGGGTGAATATTACATGGTTGTATTTTACTCGTTTGGAAAAAGAGGACGCCACATTATGATGTGTGATTGCCTCTGCTGGGCATTCCCTCATCCAGCATTTTGCCTGCTCGGGTATATTTCACTTTCCCCTGTCAGGCAAGAACTGTTCTTCATGCTTGTAATGTCGCTGGGTCTAGAGTATACTAAAACCCTTAATTTGAAGAGCTGTGCATTTATATGTTTAATTTATTGCACAAATTATTTTATAATGGCAATAATGAAACAAAAACCTGCAGTCACTCAGAGGCCTATTTTCTAAGAATCTAATGCACCAACATTTTTATTTTCCTCCAGGCCTTCTGTATTTAACGGTTGCATGCTTTTTTAAAAAACATAATTTTAATCATAGCTCACATATATCTTTTTGTTTAGGGCTGCTCTCTACCCTGAATATTGTTACCTTAAGCATAGGAGGGTATTTGTAATTGTTTGGGAGGTGGGTTTATTTAGTTTGTTTGTATATTTTTTTACTACTATGGACGTTTCTGGCTAACCAAAATGAGTGGAAGAATTCAGGGGAAAATTTGGCTGAAGACAGTCTGATATTTAATCAGTTTAGATTGAGATTTCATGGTAATAAAGTTGATGCATGTTCTGGTATTTTATGTGGTGATAATTTTATTAGAATGTCCCAGAGCTTGATTTAAAACAACAATATTTTCGAACACAATTTGCAGTGGGGATGGAGTTCCCAGCACCCAGGGGGAGATCGAGGGCTTTCTAGAAATGGGAGGCATTTTCTTGGGAGAGAAGGAAGGGCTGCAGTGGACAGGTACTCAGTGCTGCGTGGGAGCTGCGTTTCCAGGGCGCTCTGTGAACCCCAGAGTGAAAGCAGAGTCCCCGACTTACAGAGCGTACTCACATATTCTCTTTCCTAGCTTTAAAAATGTTGCACTCACAGTTTTACGGGGTAAAAGCTTTTCTTTGTCAAAAGCTGATGACACAGATATTTTTGCGTTGGGTTGAAAATTGTTAGCCGTTTGACGTCTTTCTTGAAGTAATAGTTCTAGTTAAATATTTTTTGTTCTGTATAAAAACACAAATAGCACTTCATTCCACTAGTTTATTTAGTTTTGCTCTTTGGACCCTGTCAAATAAACTGACAACTGCATTGTTCAGATAGCTTGGAAACAAAAAATTTTGTTATCAAGTTGAAAAACATTATGAAAATATCATGGTAGTTTGATTAAAATGGTGGTGGAAATCAATGTAGTCTAAACAAATTTGATATGAAATTTTTGTTATGTGTTCTTTGTGTATGTGTTTTTAATATGATCTTTAATTTTTTTAGAAGTTTGTAGAGTTTAAAAACTTAACTTGTTGAATTTTGAATGTTTGCTTGGAAATCTTCACTATTAGAAAGTGCTTTTTTCCTCTTGATAGGTTTTGATTAAAAATTAATTATTGGGTGAGCCATTTAATATTTTCATCTTTTGATAAACAACATAGAATTACAAAATGGATAAATTAGGGCAAATTACTTTCTCTTTAAGGAAGTAATTACTATAAAAGGGTTTTAAATACCAGTTCCCTGAAGCATTGAAAATGGGACATGATTAACTAAAGTATAACTTATAGTCAACCATAAGAAACTAGCATTTGTTAGCATCTCATATGTTTAGGCATTTTTTTCCTTGCTGTTTGGATCAAATGAAGAGGGTTTTTTTTGAAGCCTTTAACAGCAGAGGTAAGTGCATGTGTGTCATTAGTTTGCGGCTGGGCTGCCCAGTTTGGCCCAGTCAGTTTATTAATGAGGCCAAGGTTTGGGCTCCATCCCTGGATAAGCCAATTACTATAATTTCTCTCCACCCTGAATGCATTAGGCTGCACCAGTTATCACTGGATGCCTGTGAATACTTAAGAACAGATATTTTTGGCACAGATCTTTGCAATTTGAGAACTGGTATGTTCATTGCTGGAGAGAACTGCAGTCATTAAGGACAGAAAGGTCTTCCCCAAGTTCAGCATTGTGGTTAGCCAAAGGTTAATCAGAAAACTCCCTTTACTTTACTGATGATTTTTGAAAATAATTCTAATATATATTGAAATTAAACCACAGTTAAAGTTTAGTGCACAATTTCACATTAGAATAGAAGCATACTCATTTTATTTTTATTTGGTGATTATTACAAGCTGTTTCAGGATAATTGTCACCATCTTTCATGGTTAATTCTCTATGTAATTTTATAGAATGCCTCATAAATGTTTAGCATCTCTGAGATGTACAGAGATCATCTAGTTTAATTTTCTCACCTTGCAAGTGAGGAAACATGATTCTCAGACAACCTGCCGAGGTCACACAGGGTGTTAGGCTTGGCTCCTAGTTGAGAATTCAGGCTCCTTTGCCAGCTTGACCCTGTTCCCACGGAGTGGGGTGTCTACTCACCCAGGATACCAGCTTCCAGCCGTAGCATTTTCTTTCTTCTTTGTTAAAATTAGCTTATAGCAAAAACATTCTAGTCCAGGCTCTGAGGTGTTACTGTGATCCGTTTCAAGTTTACTGTGTATCTGTTCAAATGTATGTAAAACTTGGCATTCTTACTTAAGATATGATTGTCCTGATATGAAGATTTATTATTTATATGGACATTTCTAAACAAAACTATGATTAAAAAATAAAATATCAAAATGGCTGGAAAAAGATAGTAAGAAAGATTTTTTTCAGGGGAGAGGAAATAGTAAGAACTTTTGAATATCTACTATGTGTTAACTGTTAAAAAGTATTCAAAAGGGTATGAAAGCTTACAAGTTCCTTTTCTGAGGTTTTCAGCAATTTTGCATAATGGAGAAAATACCTTTCAACAGAAACAGTGCATATAAACAGCTAAGTCACAGTTATCTTTTTTTTAAATTCTTATCCCACGGGAGGATATGTTTATTTTTTGATTTGAGGAGAGGGAGAGAGAGAAAGATGAGAGAGAAACATCAATTGGTTGCCTCCTGTATATGTCCCCCAATGAGGATGGAGCCCACAACTGGGCATGTGCCCTGACTGGAGATGGAACTTGCAGCCTTTTGGTGTATGGGATGATGTTCCAACCAACTACACCCCCTGGCCAGGGCCACAGTTACCTTATTTTCAATCATTTTGTGGAATTATCTTCTTCCAAAAATTATTTAAAATAACATTTTGGTTATATTATTGTTTACTGTGCTTAATTAATTGTGGTTATCACCAGTAGCTTGAATAGTGACATTGCAGAAAATTCTGGAAAACAGAATTCTTGTTAAAGTCTAACTGTTCTATAGTTATCTGCAGTCATTGGGGAAGGGGACTCCCATCTGAGGACTTGTTTAAAAATGTTTAATCGATGTTTTACAGGGTTTTTTTTTGTTTTTTTTTAACAACATGATAGATTCCCAAACCATATGCAAATGATTTCCCAGCACCCACTGTTTAGGATTATCCGAACCACTTTTCTATTAGTGTGTGTAATTGAGTTTTGATCACAAACAGCTGTGTTAAGTCTTAGCCCTCCAGATGAAAGGTATGATACGGAGAGGAAAGTAATCCGGGAGGCTCTAAAACCCACTTAGATATTTTATATGATGACAAAATGTATATGAGTATAACAATTAGGATTCCGTCTGTTGCAAGTGTCAGAAGCCACAGGCCTGTCTGGCATTAGGATCAGGTCCGGGTGCCTGAAAAGCTCAGGGGTGAAACTGACTTTAGGGTGGGGCTGTGCCTACGCACGCAGAGGTCATCGGGTCTCAGTTTCTTTTTGTCTCTCAATTCTGTGTCTTCTGCATGAACCCCATTTCAGGCTGGCTTACTTTCTGAGGCTGCAGGATGGCCGCCACACCTTCAGCTTACATCTTGGAAGGTGTGAGTTGAGTGACGGAGAGGCTTCCTCCTGAGCAGTCACTCTTTCTCTCTGGGTATTGTGTCCATGGCTGAACTAATCACTGAGCTAGGGGGGGTGCAGTACCACGTCTGGCCAGTTCCACGTCACAGTGTCCACCTTTGGAAAGAGTTGGGAGGCCAGAGTTTTCAAAAGAAAGTCAGGGTGTTGTACCAAAAGAAGGGGTGCTGTGTGCTGGGTGCTGGGTGCTCAAAGAATAATAAATGCTGGTTGTAATATTGATGATATTTTGTGTTTTCCACCTTATAATTGTTTTGTAATTTTACATTTACTGGATCTGGCAGAGTAAGGTCTGCTTGAGTGTGGTTGGTAGGATAATAATAGGGGTGTAATAATTTATTGTTTTAATTTGAACAGTTCACCTAAAATGTCATATGGTATGCTTGAGTGTGATAGTCCTATGTTACAGAATTATATGCTCATGATTTTGTAATAAAAAGTGGTGTTATTTGTGCTGGACCCTGTATTATGAAATGCAGTAGTATCCTTTATTTCATAATAGTAGGAAGGGAGTGAAACAAACTATTTTCCTGTGTTTATTAAGCTAACATTAAAATTCTTTTTTTTTTGCCTACATTAGTATTTGAACTGCTTTGGGCCGACTGTCCCTCCACTGGGACTTAACCTTGAACCAGTATGTCTATTTTTGCACTGTTTGTGTTTTCTATCTAGCCGAAGCTCATACTCATGTTGTAAGACAGTGAATGAAATCACCTGTGTTAAACTGGGGGTTATCCACCAGATTTTAGTGAGGGAGCTTGACTAAATATATGATGATTCTGAAGCTTTCATGGAATGTTTTGGGCATAGTACTGATTACACTTGGGAAAATATGAAATTCTTGCCTGTTGGAATAGAGAAATAATAAATTTAAAGTATGCTCAGTGGCCATGGCTGGTGTAGCTCAGTGGATTGAGTGAGGGCCTATGAACAAAAAGACTGCGGTTCCATTCCCAGTCAGGGCACGTGCCTGGGTTGCAGGCCAGTTCCCAGCAGAGGACACATGAGAGGCAACCATACATTGATATTCCCTCTGTCCTTCCCTTCCCCTCTAAAGATAAATAAATAAAATCTTAAAAAAAATAAAGTATGCTCAGTGTGTATAAGATGATTCAAGAGGTATTGATACTTAGGGAGAAAATGACTCTATTGCTAACCAAAGCAGCAACAAGAGCCAGATGCTGGGGCAGGGATCAGCCGTTAAGCCTCTACCGCTGCCTTTTCCAGAATCCAGGGTGGTGTGGGCTGTGCCATCCCAGTGGCCTTGAGGCATGAGAGGCTTTCTGCATTTAAGTGGCCCCTGATGACAGTTTGCAGGGTTTTCGGGAGCATGAGTACAGGATGGAGACAAGGGAGGGACGTGACCAGGGAGACACACAGGGGTTCGATCACAAAGCTTTGGTGTCTAGACGTTACCCAGGAAGGATGCAGACACACTGATGAATGTGAAACTGAGGAACAAAGTCCCCAGGTTTGCAGTGAATTTTGGAGGCAGACTGCTGAGGCAAGAGGGCAAAGAGGGATTCACAGGAAGGTCCTGCGGTCCTCTGAGTGAGTGAGGTGGTGGCTGAAATGTGTCCTGGAAGGGAGTGGAGACAAGTGGTTTGGATTGGAGATAAGGAAAGAAAATCATTATCATTTGCGGCTGGGGTTTGGGTGGGAGGAGATAGAAGAAAAGAAATGAGGGGAAATTGGAAACCTGAAATTAACTCGTTAATTTTACATAGCAATGTCATGAATAGGGTAATGCATGGATCAAGTCATCTTATACTAATAACCTATATATTCTTCACTTAGAAAAGTAAAAGGATTCTGTGCTGTGATTAGAGAATTTAATCCTAGCTGAGCCTTTCCTGGGACTGGGATTAAAAGGTCTCAAACCAGGGGAGTGTTTAGGAAGCTGGGAAATTGATGATTGGGCAAATTTGAACTTAAATCTTAATTTGGGCCTGTCCTTTAACTGGGGGATTGCCTAGCGTATGTTTTTCATATTTTATTCCTTAGTTTCCTCTGCAGTGTTTCAAGAAATGTTGGGAGCCACATCACATAAACAAATGAACGAACAAAAGACCCAGGGTGGGAAACCCCAAAAACATTTTTGGGAGGATATATATTTCATATAGTGATTTAAGACTGAATTTATGAGGTATATGTTATTTCATTCTTTTGAAATATGTTATTTCATTCTTTCATTCATTTGGGCTAATACTATTTTCCCTATTCTTGAGCAAAGAGTAGAGATGTGCAGGGCAATTTGGCTTGAGTTCCAGATAAAATCAGGGGTGTAATTATTATTTCCTGCATTGCACCGAATTAAGGATTCATGCTCCATAACCTGACTGAATGTATTAGGACAAACAGTGGTTGACAGGGAACTTGCAAAGGTACCATTCTCATGCTTCTTTCCATTTGCCTTTCAAGTTTAAATGATAGTGGGAGCAGACAAACAGCACTGGTTTTACAGTGGTTTTCCCCGCTAGTGAGGGGCCTCTTGCTTGCTGCAGTCTGAGGCAGAAGAATCGGAGCAGTGATTGGATTTGGTGGGATTGGTCTTTATCTGGTTGTGGCTCCTCCCTGCCTCCTCCCATTCTGGGCTTCGAGGCCAGAGCGCCCACAGTGCTGCCCTCCTCTCCTGCAATCACAGTCCTGCAGACTGTTATCAGTTTCAGTGGCTGTGGTTTGTTACTTCTGTTTGTACTATAAATTTCCTTTTGGAAATTTGATAAGGTTACGTGCCTGCCACATGATTTTGATGTGAGGTGTAGATCCGGCAAAGCACTTTTGACAAGTCAAACATGGTTGCAAGGCGGGGAGGTGGCAGGGCAAGGATGACCTGTAGATAGAAGAAAGTAAAATCTGTCCCCCCAACTTTCTTACTTTTTTAACTTTAGCCCAGTGCCTTAACCTCCTTCATTAGTCCCTTCTTAAGTGAATGTGACATAGTGACTTCCAGCTTCTGTCTACAGGGCACTGACATGGTCGCCTGCCCCTAGGAGAAATAGTGGCATTCACAGAGATTTGACTTTGAGTGTTCTGATTCTGGGCCTGGAAACTTTATCTTCCACTGAAGCGGAGATTGCCTTAGAACACGAGGTTTGTTCACGCCCGTGTCAGTTTAAATACGTGGGTTGCCGAGAGCCTAATATATGTTTAGTGAGCGCTGCCCCTTTCCGTTGATGGAGATAGGGGCTCAGTGCTTTGCACACATTTGTCTCCCTGTGTCCTGCAACCCAGCAGTGAAGTGGTAAGTGTCTCTCATTGGTTTGTCATATTGTCTTAGGATTAACAGGTTTAAGTTTCTTAGACACCTTCTGTTTCTTTCTTGATTGGTCAATTAACAGTACCTCTGAGCTTTCTCATTATCTAAATCTCCTTACAGCCCACATTGAATATATAGCTTTGCGTTGGCATCTAGCTGGTCAGGGAATTTCTCATTTGCTGGTGGTGAGCTGGACAGTAGTTACCCCAGTGACGGTCAGCGTGATCAAGAGATGCTACAGGAGCTGTAGACACACTGCTGGTATTTTCCCACTTGGTTTTGTGAAATTATGGAATGAATGTAGCTATTCAAGTATAACTCATCTTGACAGGAGTTTCATTATACGCTGTAAGCACAGTTCAAAGAAATAATGAATTTACATCCAGGGTAGTTTTGTTTGAGTTTATTTAAAGCAACGAAACGCACACAATCTCTATAATAGCTCTTGCTACCGAAGTATAGATGGTGCTGACAAAGAGAAAACTCAGACCAGATGGTTTCCAAACAGTGGAACCACCTGGCTCTTTGGCAATGCCAATTTATTTCTGTTTCTCAAATGGCTGTATTTTCACAGGCCGTGATATCTATAAGTGAGACGTTCACAGGCTCAGGCAGAACAACATTCCAAAATTGGGATTATTAAGAGACATTAAAACACTTATCCACGTCAACTCAGACTGACCCCTCTCTTCCACTTCCATTACTTTCAGAGTCCCATTTTTTTCTTCCTTCTCTTTTTAACTGCGAAACTGAGTTCTTTATTTTAACACTGCAAGGGAAAAAAATGCTATTGCTTTTTTGCTGTGTTTATTCTAGAAGGAGAAGAAAGACCATTTGTTCTTTTGGGAAATGGACTTACCCAGAGCCTGTTAGTGTCTTTAGGCCAAAGGGGAGACTTTTAGGTCAGCAAAGGAAAAACGTAGTAATTGTATGTGTAACACCATGGAATGACACCAAACCATGGAACTTGAAACTTCGTAGAAATACAGCCAAGATAATATAGTAATTGATGTGTAGACTTATGCAGTGGTTTTTGTAATTATAATGTTAAGTTAATCTTTGGGGTTTTCTTAGATTATTTAGTATCTAATTTTTCATGTTGGAAATCAGAGTTAATTTAAAAGTGAAAATACTGAATAATCCATGGACTTTTCTAAGTTGGTGCTTGAGGATGGCGATGGTTTTAAAGTTTCATTTTGAAATATTTACCCTAGATTTTTACTCATTTGATGGATACCCACGAAGCATCTTATTGGTAGTGTGTGGAACCTAAAAGATCCAGTATTTGCTAATGTATATAACATGTAAGGCAATTTAAACGTGAGTGATTTCAGACCTTCTTTACCCTGTTGTTTAAAATCTAGGCTTTAAAAAGACATAATTGTATATTTTTGTTAAAATTGCATTTTGTTCTAAGTGAAAGTCTTTGATGGTTTACAAAATGTTTAAATTACCATCTTATAATGTGACGGGGTAGAAGGGAACAAAAGCTTTCAGGACATTTCTAGGTTTGAATCCTGACTCTGCTGCTCACCAGAAAGTGATGCTAGGCTTGTGTCTTAACCAAGAAGCCACAATTTACTGTATTAATTAGGACTTTTGGCTGCAAGGGATAGAGAACCCAACCCTCATTTTCAAACAAGGTGATAGTTTTTTGCAGGCATTAGGGTGCACAAATCCGAGGGCGGGAATGTGCTTGTTTCAGTTTTGGGAACTGTAGGAATCAGGACTCAAAAGCTACACCGCGGCCAGGACTCTCTCTGCCTGTCAGTATCTGGTAGTGGTCCACCTGACTGTCCATAGTTCCCAAGTTGTAAATCATAGAGTTTCAGTTACCAGAGGAAGAGACTCACTCTACACATTAGGCCCCCATTCCCCAATCCCCAAAACGTCTTGACTTGGACTAGCTAAGGCCAGATGACTGTCTACCTTTGGGGCCAGTCAGTGGTGGTTAAGGAAGTGCGTTATAGAGGAAAATGATGCCTCTTGGGTAAAGGCATGGGCTATGACTAGGAAGAGGGATGTTTTGGGTGGGCCAAACAATATGATTACTATTGAGAAACTACATTTCTTGTCTGTAAAAAAATGGTAAAATCAATACCTCTTTTACAGAGTGGTTTTGAAGATTAAGCAAGTTAGCCTGTCAAATGCCTCGTGTAACATCGTACACCTCGTAGCTCTTTAATAAATCATAGCTGCTATTACATAGCAGGCAGGCAGCAAGCCCGAGTTTCTGAACACTCACACCTGTAATCATGCGATGCTTTCGCTGTTAACTAAGAAGCCTGAGAGTCCATAATTCTCCACTTCATTCTTCAGCACTTCTGATATATTTATTGCTAATGGTTTCTTTCCTGCGTACGACCTGAATTAGTACTAAGTTTCTAGTTGTAACAACAGTATGCTAATAACCTATTGAAATATTTGGGACATTAATGTTTTAAATAAAATTTTGTATTAAGGATTTGATCTTAATTTTTTTAAATTAAATGCCTTGCTGAGATCCCTGGGTTTTCCTGTGTGGTGGGAGCTGCCTGCCATGGAAGCCGATCCGGTGTCCGTGTGTGTGCACGAAGGATAGTGCGTTTAGATTTACTCCTCGTTTGCATTGTTTTTCTGTAACAGTTTTTCTTTTTCTTTTTTCAGTTTGGTAGGAGTGGAAGAACTGTTTTCTTATAGAAAAACAGTTGGTGTTGCCTGATGGATAATGTCACTGAGGTGTAGGAGGGTTATTAGGACCAATTTTAATGACATGATCAATCTGTTAGGGAGCAGGCGTATGTAAGAACAGGGAGGAATCACCTGTCACCTTCTTCAGCTGTGACTCTGAGATGAAGGACAGGTTATTTTCACTTTTGTGACTGTTTTGTGTTAGTTCAGTTCTGTTTACATTTGCTGAATTCTTGGTTTTATCCTTATTTCTTTTCTTTACTGAAGTTTGGATGTAGCTTTCTTTTTTTAATGAATTACTAATTCCCTAATTTTGCCTTTTCTAACTGGAAATTACCCATTTCTTAATACTTTATAATGCAGGCTAGGCACACAGGAATGTTCCCTGTTGTAATTTATTATCTTCTCCTTAATTTAACTTGGCATGATATCTTGTGGTTTAAAATAATTTCAACATGTCTCATTCTGTGTGTGAATTAGATATTTATATTTTAAAATTATAATCATGTAATGGGATGAGGTTGACTTTCTCTAAAGGATTAATAGCTGAGGAACACGTGTCTAGAAATAAAAATTCATAAATCATCTGAATTATTAAATGTTATTTAAAAAGTAATGTGGCAACATCAAGTAGTAACAGACAGGCTCCGTGCGTCCATCACTCTTCATAACTGTGTCAGGCATTAGAATATTAATTTTTGCCTCTGCAGTACCTGAATAGTTCATTGGATAATACTTGACTTTCCTGAACAAGTTAATTATCACCACCAAATACTTAATTTACTCTGCAGAGTAATTTATAACTTATTGGAAGAATTTGGTGGATTAGTTACATTTTTTTCTATTATGAAATCTCAGTGAGAATATGTGACATGTATATATATTTTTAGCTCCAATATTTTTATGGAAAATGTTTGCTTTGAATCAAATTTTCCACCAATATTACATTTCTAGCAATGGTATTCTGCCTTCTGGCCTGATCCTTACTAAATGAAAATTTAAACAATAGTTTTGTTCCAAAGAAATACCTGGGAACACATTTTGAATGAAAAGTGTGAGCTGTGTTAAGCTTTTCTTTGGGTGATAGTTTTTGTACCTTCTGTGACATCACAGTATCCATTACAGAAAATAAAGTAGTTACAAATTGAAGTTATCTAGATCTTCTGCAATCCGTTACTTAGAAATATTCAGTGGTTTCCCTTTTTCCTTTTTGCTTATAGGACATCATGTATAGCTTGTTTGTGTTCAGTTGAATCCTTTTCATTTTGGCAGTGTTTTTCATTGTCAGATGAATTGAAAGATAATGTCTGGGGAGAGGCCAGAGAGAGGGTTTTGTCCCCTATTAGCTCTGTAACCTCCTCAAGATCTTTTCCTTCATCAATGAAATGACCATTAAAGTGTACACCTGCTAGGATTTATCTGAAGATAACATAGGTAAAACATATTTTAATTTAAATTTAAATTTTAAATTTATATTCTATTTCAATCCCCAAAAGACTGAAGGAGCTCCCGAATGCGGTAGGTGTAGTGCTGGCTCATTCATTTGGATGTATTCTCCAGATACTCTCAGTGCAGCGTCTGGAATGTAGTTGACTGTCAGTGGACATCAGGCATTATTGTTATCATCTCACTTAATTCTCATAAAAGTTCCATCAGTACGGCACTACAGTTATGCTCATTTTGTACATGAGTAAACTGAGGCTCAGAGAAGTTAAGTAATTTGCCTGAGGTCACACAGCTACTAAGAGATGGAGCCAGAGCCCAAGACACTGCTTGTCAAATTCTGAGCCTGAGCTGTTAACTGCTAAGCTACGTGTCAGTGTCTTAGGGGTCATTTTTAATTATCTTAGCTAATTGAGAAATTAATTAAGATATGCCTTATTATGCATCCAGGATATTTGTTTCAAATACAACTGAGACTTTACAGTTTTTTAACTGAGAACAATTCTGTTAAAAGTAAAGGGATTCCAAATCTGATAAAGTTGGATTATGAATATAACATAGAAAACTGACAAATCTGTACATATCAGTAAGTACCTCTGCAAATGCAGTGAAAGGCTAATTTAAGGCTTAGAAATCTATGAAAATTATTTTTAATGCTTTTTAATTATGTTTAAAAAGGTAATTAAAATTTTAATTTCATTTAATTAACCATAAATTTACAAATTATGACATTAATTGATAAAAAAAGCAAATTTGCTTTTTGAGCTTATTTGACTTAACATTTGTTTAAATTAACTTCACCTTACAAAAGAGCCCTTAATAAGATTTTCCTTTGTAGTTGTTTAATTACCATTTAGCATTGCAAGATTAGCCAATTTTCTGCATTTTAGATATTAAAAATACAAAGCTAGATGGTAATCAATCATGAAATAGTTATGAAGCTTTTAATACATGCTAAGCACCAAGCAAAATGCAGTGAGATAGAAAGAAGCATATGGCCCAGTACTTCAAAATCTACTGAACTATGTAATTGAGCGCTAAGTTCTGCAGATCAAACTAAGAATTTTGCATGTAGCTTAAAAATGATATGAAAGATTATATCATAATCTTTCCTTGAAGAAATGTAAAGTATCCATCAAGATAATAAAATTGGTCATTGATTTCACGGTATCAGGTGAAGACTGTGTGAAATAAAGGGGAGAATAACAAGAATCAGTAGTAAATGTGTCTGTAGATTTTAGGTTTCCATTAGCCATATCCTGAAAGATAAGCTGCTTTACAGCTAAACGATACTCTTCTTTTGTTAACCCTGTGGTCCTGGGTTCTTCCTAGCCATCTGATATATGGTGATTGGCCAAGGTTCCCCTCCCACTGCTACTGTGGTTCGCTCTTCCATGTATGAAATCTCTTTTGCAACACCCTTTCTACCCTCTGTCGATTCCTGTTTTTCCTGCCTTTTTGCTTCAGTTCAGTGTTTGCCAATATAGTCAAACAGCTTCATTAAAATGAAGAAACTTAAGAGTGGCTGATTTAACTTGCTGCATAGGGATGCCAGTGGCTCACTCACTTGCTGTTTATGGAAAACCCACGTCTTGCTTTTAGCTGACTGAAGATATGACCTGAATTCTGGTTCTCATCTTCTTCTATGCTCATGATTTTGGTTTAACCTCTGGGTGCTTTAGCTTCCTCATCTGGGGTTTTAAAACTCTGCCCATACTTGCTTTGAAAATGATGGTAAAACAGTACAAAAGATTGAATGGAGTTCACATGAAGGTTTTCCAGCATGATATTAAAAGGATCATATGTGTACCTACTTTCTGACTTAAGAACTTGAATGTCACCTGGAATAGAGAAGTCTCTTCTCACGAGCAGATACCCTTTAATGAGCAGATCTTACCACTTCTCTGGATGTCATGCTTATCAAGTCCCTTTCCCTATTTATCTACCATGTATGTATGTATTCTTTGCTTTTTTCCCTTCAACAAAATGTATCTGAGATTTATTCAAATGGACCCATGCATCTGTAGTTCATTTATTTTTATTCCTGGATAGTATTTCATTGTATGAAGAAACAATAATTTGTTCATTCTCTGATGGATGTAATGTCTAAATCGCTTCCAGTTTTATTGATACTACAAAAGTGTTATTATGAGCATATTTGTCTATGTCTCCACATGCTCATTCATGGTCAAGAATTTCATGGTCAAGAGGAGCATAGTTGGGGCTGGAGCTGCTGATCCATCTTGTTGGATGGATCAGCAGCT
Organism: Artibeus jamaicensis; assembly: GCF_021234435.1. NCBI lineage: Eukaryota > Metazoa > Chordata > Mammalia > Chiroptera > Phyllostomidae > Artibeus > Artibeus jamaicensis. Next base: position 2,574,689 of record NW_026521995.1, on the reverse strand, counting down.
CATTGTTGAATTTTATTTATTTTTCTTTCAGTCTGTTGTTCAACAGTTTACCACTCTTGGGTTCCACTGGCTTTTTTGTGATTGCAAAGGGGAGAAGGGTATAAGGGGGACAAATGGTAATGGAAAAAATACAATAAAAATAAATTAAAAAATAATAAAAATGGCTTTCTGCCTAAGAGTGGACTTTTTCTGTAGTGGTTTTCATTTTCTACATTTGTTTATATTGTTATAATAGTAATAACTATGGTACTTGCAGCATTTGGGGGAGAGAACTTATATCTCAGAATTAGCAATGTGTACTCTGCTCACCATCTTGTGTTTTAGAAGTCTTCCCTTCCCATCCATGTGAGCCTTTTTCTTATGCTGGGCTAGAGCCACCCTGTTTTTGAGCTTCCCCTGCAGTGCGAACTTCTGAGTGTTAACGTGCTGATGACTCCGAACACAAAATGTCACAGAGCAAGCACACATTGGCAAAGATGATCATATTTAAGCAACAAAGGCCACTTTTTAAATTTGTCAGGAAGGAGGAAACCAACATTTGCTAATGGCCTACTAAGGACGTGTCCTTGCTTGATGTTTTCACAGATCCTTTATGTTAGCCCTCCAAACATTTGGTAGTATATTCCTTGGCTTTGCTTTTCCTATTGTATTGCTGGCAATCGGGAGTGTTAGCGAAATTGAACAAACCAAGATCACATAACAGGATTAGGGTTTAAAATCATTGTTTGGGGTTCTAATCTGTAGTACAGGAAGATAAATATTTATATGTGTGTGTGTGTTCATACACAGATACATCCATATGGAACATGTCAGTATTAGGTAGCATTCAGTATTTGCAATACATTTTTGTTACTTCTGAAGAAAAATATGGCAAGTCCTAGAGCCCATTGTGTAGGTTTTTTACATTTACATTAAGAAAGCATTTTCAATGTACCTTTCTTCATTTTTGAAGTGATAAGCCCATAAGTAACAAAGATTACATTACTTCCCAGGTAGAGCACGTTCTCTTTCTGAACTCACTGTGGCATCTTGCTTCTGCACTCCCTTCTGTGTTCTTCTTGACCTATTCTGACAAGACTGTGTAGCTCACCTGGCTGGGGAGCTGAGGCTGAAGCTGGGCCCAAGGACTCAGTCTGTCTTCTTCAGTCCTTCATGATTCTCTAATGGTGAACCACTGGGGAAGGCTCCTGACTGGTCTCTTTCTTCTACCCTGCTCACTCCAGTTGATCAACACATCGGCCCAGAAGAGCCTGGTAAGCCAGAAGTCTGCCACGTTGCTGTTCTGCATATAGCCCTCACCTCCTTCAGGTCTTACCGAAATGTCACCTTTCCACTAGGGCCTTCCCTGGCCACTCTATCTAAAAGGGCACTATTTCTGACCCTTCTCACTTCCTTTCTAGTCTTATTTTTCTCTTAGACTTAACCACCAACATACCATTGATTCAACTTTTATAGGTCTTGTGTCTTTTCTATTTTTCTCACTGTAATGCAGGCTCCATGAGGGGTCAGATTATTGACTCTTTTTGCTGCATTGTTCACACACATGAAATAGTACTTGGCACATAGTTGGTATTCAATAAATATTTTTTTGGATAAACAAAGGATTGAATAGAAGAATATTGAAGGAGGAGATTCCAGAGAATGCAGTTCTGAGAATACCACCGTTATTATTCGCAGGATCATCACGAGGTACTTTTTAATGGTAGAGTAGATAAGAGACCAGAGATGATCATTTTGTGTCCAATCCTGAAACATAAGGGAAGAAAAGGCATTTTTACTGAGGAAAGAGGAGTTTATATGAGGCTTAATGAATACTTGTTGAGTTAATGTTGAATGCTTGTATGTAAAAGCACCTGTTATAGGCTGAATGTTTGTGTCCCCCCAAATTTTTATAAGACCTATTTCTCAGTGTGATGGTATTAGGAGGGGGTGCTTTTGGCCGGTAATTACATCATGAGGGTAGAGACCTCAGAATTAGTACTAGCGCCTTTTGAATAGGGGACCACCTATTCCCTTCCCCCTTCCCCTATTTGAGGTTACAGTGGTCCGTTTATCAGGAAGCAGGCTTCCATCAGACACCAAATCTGTCAGTGCCTTGGTCTTGAACTTCCCAGCCTCCCAAGCTATTTGAGAGAAATTTCTGTTCTTTGCAAGCCATTTAGTCTGTGGCATTTTTATTATAGCAGCCTGAATGGACTAAGGTGGGAACTATGGCCAGCAATTTCTTTTCGAATCTGGTCTAAATCTGTGTTTCTTAGCTTGATTTCCTGGGTCTTTCCCTTTCACCAGGTGCTGCAGCCAAATGGCTCCATTTTCAGTCCCTGAATATGAGATTCCTCTCTTATATCTGGAACTGGGCCACATTCTCTCTCTGCTTCCACCCCTCTTCTTTCTTCCTCCCTTCTTCCCTTTCTTAATCATTTATTAGCCAACTCCCATGGGCCAGGTGCTATGCTAGGTTCGGGTAAGATTTGGCTTTGTCACCAAGTTCCACGTGTTCTAGACCTAGTAGAGAGCTAGGATTTCAGTGGGTGGGAGCATGGAAAAGAGAGCCACTGACTAATGTCTACAAGGCCCCCTCCTTGTGTGCAGTAAAGAGTGGGTGGGTTAGTGCCTGAGCTGGTGCCGAGACTACATGGAGCTTGGTTGTGGATCACACCATTAAAAAACGATTACACATCTACTAAAAGTCTGCAAACTATTTATGATTTTGATTGTATCCTCTTCAGTATATATGAGGCAAGCCCAAATCGTGATTCTTATGTCTTGTGAATGTGGAAAGGGCTGTTAAATGGTTATCAACTTAAAACCTCTGATTCTGGGATTTAATAGCTTTTCTTTTCAGTTCTTTCTTTGGAAATTACCATTAAAAAATCCAAACGAATTACAGAAAGAATATGTGATCGTGCTTTCTCTGAAATTGGCATTATAGTGAGGTTAAAACTTTACTTATAGATTTTTCTTCTTACTTCTTCATGCCTATTGCTATTAGAACCTTGCCATCTTTCTTACTTTTATTATTTTATTGTTCTGTGCCCTAGTGCTATCTTCAGGCTAGCTGAACAGCTTCCCTGTTTAGTTAGGCATAAAACGCCAAGAATACACTGGTGTGTGTATGTATCTCTCACACATGCTGGGAGATTGAGGGTTAATTTCATTCAGCATTTTCTGTGGAAGAAAAATAATGTGGTAAAGGCCTTTTATTTGGGAAAATAAAGTAGGGGTTTCAGTACTTTTATACCTTAAATAAAAATATATAGAGAAAATTTTGTATTTTAAAGCTTAAAGTAATGAGAGTATCTACATCTTTCTATTTGTTGTCATCTTTTTTTTTTTTCTATCAAGTTTTTCTGGCAAAGGGAAATTTTTTAGTAGTCTCAAGGACATTAATGCTTCAGAGAATTGAATATTTAAATACGGATGCAAGAACAGTCATTCCATGCTCAACTAAGGAGATTTAAAATTTACACTGAAAGTTATACTTACAGAATCATATTTTTACTAACTACCCTAAATGTTAATTATTAATATAAAATTTAATTTGAAAATGATAATTCTGGATGTAAAATGGGTTATAAAAATGCATTTTCATATTTCTTAGTATTTAGGCTCTTGAAATAAGAATAGTCAGAGTGATACAAGCATCTCAGTCATTAACAAGCAGAATATTTAACTGGCGTGACAGTTATTATCATTATGCTAATAATAGGAGATGGGGCTCTAGTAAGATTAAGCATTAGCTATTCTGGTCCCCCGAGAAAACTGTAAAAGTCAGCTTCACTGGGTTGTAATTAGAAAAGAAGTATATTTAAACACTGGAAAAAAAATCTTAGGTACCTCAGCACACAGTGTGCTAAGGGCATGTGCTTGAAGCCTTTCAATCTCTAGATGTGGTCTGTGTTATGAATACTTTCATAAGCATTTACATACTTGACATTTAGCAATATAGCAGTGGATAATCATATCCACATGCTTTGCTTTATGAAGTAGAATGAAAACTTTGTAAGGACAGGGGTAGCTGTTGATGACTTTGTATGTCTTTTTCCCTGTTAGTGCAGTCAAGGCACAAAATGATGCTTTGTCACTGAGAAGACAGGCATAGGAGCAGTAGTATAACTATTGATGATAATAATAATGATAACGATTATGGTGCACTTGCTTGCTTGCTATTGGCTAGGTATGAGTATGAGTAGATTGGATCCTACCCTTAGGATGTATTAAACAACGTTATTTAAATATTGTTGTTGCTGCCATTTTATGGATGAGACCCTTGAGGCACAGAGTGGTTAGGTAACTTGCCTAAGATCACACAGTCAGAGGAGTTGCTGGGATATCAACCAGGCAGTCTCTCTGTGCCCCTGCCTCTTACTTTGCCGCTTGCTGATAGAGCTGTGTCTGGAGGCATTGCTTCCAATTTTAGCAGCTTTTTAGGGATTTGTGATTCCTCTGTTTACTTCTCTTTTTTTCTTTTATCCCCTCCCCCACCCCCTACTATTAGGTCAAGTACAAAAGAGATTTTGAAGAAAGCAAAGGGAGGGGCTTCAGCATCGTTACTGATACCCCTGAACTACAGAGGCTGAAGAGGACTCAGGAACAAATCAGTAACGTAGGTGACTGTTTATTCAGTGATGTGATGGCCCTAACTCGTGTTTCTGGATGAGAAAGTGGGATTGGGTGACTGGAAAGTGTTCTTGTTGCCTTCGTATGTAAGTGCTACTCAGTGTACTCATAACATATGCCAAGTTCATCTGTGAAAATCCTTCTCTTCCTTATTTCAACGGTTATCTAGAGCCTAACACTTCAACAGCAGTGACTATATTTCTGTAACATAAAAGAAGCTATTGTAATTTAACATCTTACTCCATTTTGGATGGTTCTAGCTTTGAATTGTTTCAAAAGAGGACTTTTGTAGTTAAGTTGAAAAAAACCTGACAGGTTTTTTCCCCCGCCTGTGGGTAAACATGCAACACATACACATATAAAGTCAAGTATCTTAGGAAATTTCATATTTGCTGGTTTTGTGTATATAAGATTTCATACTTCAGATAGTTGTAGAAATGAAGAATTAAATTTAATTTTTAAAACAAACATTTACATATAAAGTTGTTTTGAATTTGAAAGCAGCGTCTTATTCAGTAATATGTTTTTTTGAAAAAGAAAATTGAGACTAACAAGGTCAAAGCATATTAGCTACTGAAAAGTATTAATTCAGTACTAAAGGTGGATAAGCAGCAGTTCTTACCTTTTGTAATTTATGTCTGATAAAATTTCTTCTGAAGTATTATATAAGGTTTGTTAAAATGTATCTTATTTAGAAAAAAAGTTAGTTCAATGTTAGGTATTCAAGAGGAAATATGAATGAAAATCAGCCACTCTGTACATGATATAAAAGTGTGTGCAAATATGCATTTTTCATGAGAAATTGATTTTGTGTGTCACTGCACAGTCACTAAACTCTGTATGTCTAAATGTTATAAGTGATGTAGACTTAATTTCTGAGAAATGTTTAATTAGCCAATGGTTTTAAACTCACTGATATTTGGCCATCATCATATTTAGAGTAACAGTTGGCCAATAGAGTGATAGTATATAATTTGAGAAAGAATTTTATTTGTCAAAAGTTCAGAAACAGAATGATGTTTAAAAAACATTTAGGGAGTGAGAAGAGGCAGAGTAAATACCATTTTTTCATATTCTGTAATGTTTAGTCATTGTTTGCTCTTTAAATGAATATTTTATCTTAGTAAGGACTTTTTTCCTTTGAGGAGAAATGGTTGAATTTTCAGCGTTCATGCCATTTGTCCCTTAGTTTTTCTACCTTGTCTCAACAATGCTCCAGTTGTGAATGCTGAAGGTTACTTCCCTCATCACTGTTTTTCTTCATTCTTTCCTTAAACCAGAAACCTATTTTTGCTTTTAAAAATGCAAATAAAAGATACTTGTGTATTCCACTGGCAGTTACATTCAGTAGTGTTTCTTTTCTTTGCATTATTGTTGGGGAAGTTTTAAAAAAATAAAAATAATGCTTCACAAAACAAAGCTATAAATCTTCAACTATCACAGAGATTTATTTCAAAAAGAGCTAAACAATTTCTGCTAAAGGCATCCAAGTGACAGCTAACGTAAGGATTGCAGTGGATTCAAAGGTAAGCCTTTTAATTTATATTCAAATTAACTCAATATTCATATTTAATAAAAAAAGAACTGATCATTTCACCAACCTTTATCATTAGCAGGAATATACGTTTTATTCAATACCAGAGGCTGTTTGCAGATCTATTCTTCATTATGCAAAAAACTCATATAACACAGGTACGTATAAATCTGTATTTATTACGTACATAACAGTATATGAAATACCATTTAGATTCAACCTGTAATTTAGACAGTGCTGGTTTTTGAAAGCAAATAATTTAGGTTTCTTAATATTTTCTTTGTGATTGTCTTGATATTAGCAGCCATAGCAGTCTTGCAAGTAGTGCTTTTAGCGCAATGAGCACATTCCTATTTGGATAGTAGTAAAAATACAGATTTCCTAATGTTACCGTTAGGGGTTTACCTTGAAGAAAGGAAGCTGTTAAGTATTCTGAGGTCTAGTGAATTTATTATTGATTTATAAGGCCGCAACTTTATGAACTTTTCCGTGACCTCATGGGGTTTTCCATATTATCCGAGGATCTTTTTTCTATAGAAAACCCAGGTTCATCTGAAACTCGGTACTTTGGCTAGTTCAGTTTTCCACATTACTTTCAGATAAACCCAAACACTGAAATATATTGGCCAAATCCAGACACATATTTCTGACAGTGGCCTGGACTGTGTCTGTTTTGAGATGAAGAAGGTGAGGAAATGTCCAGAGTGGACAGACACCAGACTTTCCGCAGGAGGTGCCAGGCTGCTCATCCTGCAAACTGTAACGGACGTGAGATTTGAGCGGCACGGTTCATACAGGATGACGCAGTGGGTTAATGAAGCCAGGTCTTCACAATCTTTATTTTTCCGACTGCTTCACCTCCTTACTTGTTTTTACTTTATTTGACTTTGACTATTGTCTGGATCTTTCTAAGCTCCCTTTAATCCCTTTTGGACTGAAGAAGATATAAAGACACAAGACAGGGGATTTAATGACAACTCTTATGTGTTTTGGTTAATACGTTATGGATGAGTGGGCATTTTTGATTGCTCGTGTCTGTGTCAGTTATATGAATTTTTTTTCTCACACTCTCGTAATCATTTGTTCGGGATTTGAAATCATTTGGAAATGCCCACTTAGTCTCCATATGTTTGTGAGGTGTGGATAAAATGCAGCTGTAAATTTAAAATTGTTTGTAATGAAACAGGGAGGGTGGGTTTAGCCTCAACTTCCTTCTTTTGGGGCCTATAATGACAACATATTGAACCTGGGAGATTTATTAAAGGCTGTAATTTAAAATTCTTCTGCTGTGTAACTCACTTGGTGGAGCTGCAGAAAGAATAAGAAAAGAGGCCAGATTACAGAATGTGCTGAGTGGCTGGAAAGAAACAGAACCGATTGTCAAATAAATATTTTTTCCATGAAATTCCAGAAGATAATTCCAGTCTTATTGCCTCCTTCCACCTCCACTTCCCAGCCTAATTCTGGGGCATAAATTCACAAATGACAGAAATATCCTCACGCATCTCCACATTTTCTTTACTTAGTGGTTTTATAAAAATTATCTTAAAGAACAATGTACAAACATGAATGGAGGAATTCTTGTGCCTTTGGACATTTTCAAAAACTTTTTTTCTGTTGTCCTTATAGCTCTAACTTGTGTGGGTAATTGTGAAGGCTATTTCTAATTCAGGTGATTACCACCTTCATGTTTATAAGTAGTTCCTTCAGGGAACCAGCAGCAGGAGAGCCAGGCAGAATCCCCGCAGACACCGTGGGGACTCGCCCAGCCTAGAGGAGGTTATTGATGTATTTCATTCTGCCTGCTTACACATTAATATAAACTGCATTTTCAATTAGCTGAGATAGTCCATGGATAAATTGTGAAATGAAATGATAAAGTCCAACTCTGAGAGACTTTTACAGTCTTTGTGCTATAGATAAAATTTAGATGTTTATTTTAAAATTTATTTCAGGTGGCACAGAAATAATTTATGAAAGGGAAAGAAAAAAAACCTAGATGAAAAAGCTTGTATTTTACAAACTGACTGGAATAGTAAGTGGACCATATGTGATTTGTCGAGATTCAGTCCTGTCCTCAACTCACAGAGGAAGCCAGTGTGTGTATCTGTGTATGTGAGTGTACACTAGTGTGTGTTAGTGTCTGTAGGAATCTTTGGAACCCCTTTTCTTAATCACTGACAAAAAGACAATAGTGTTTTAGCCTGTTTTATATTCTTTTCCTTCCCCTGTTAGTATTTATAATTTTGGCTATCCTGTTTTGCAAATACCCTTTTTACTACTATTTTCAATTTTGCATATCCATTCATAAGAAATGCTTACTTACTTTATCAAAAAACAAAAACAAAACTAAGATTGACATCTTTTAAAAAACATTATAGAAAAAAATGTGTCTATTTAATTTGATATTGAAACATAATTATTTTTAGTTTTTTGATGTGGCTACATAATTTTTCACTGACTTCTTAGAATGCAAAATAAATTATATGCCCATTAATAAGCTCAAGTGGATACTGTTGATTTAGTTCCCTGAGACTTTGTGAATTAACTTCAAAAATATTAGATTATTGGAGGAAAACATGGCCTAATAATTGAATAACAGTGCCTTTGGACTATTAAAAGATTTGGGTCAAAGTTAGGTTGCATGGAAGGAAGGGCGAGCATGAAGGTGGGGTGGCCACCTAGGGATCTGATCTCTGTTTGTAATTTCAATAAATCATTCTGACAGAGACTGACTGTGGTCGTGTTCAGGATGCTGACGCTGTGAAATTGAGTTGTATGGTGGACAGAAGACAAGCAGCCAAGAGCAATCCCCAAAGGCAAAATTTGTTATGTAATTGGGTCAACTCATGCATGAGAAATGCATGCTGATTATAAACTGGTGGCAGAATTAGAGTGTAGGAGGCAATTAGGTCTTATATGAACCCGAACAACTGATGTAGGATTTTTCTTTCTTTTAATATTCAGCAAACATAAGAGTTTCTGTTTTAAGGAGAGACAGGGAAAAGTTAGTCATTTAATGTTGAAATTTTAAAAAATTTGTCAATTTTGATCCTTTATATAAAAAAGCATAATAGTTTTATAATTAATGAAAAAAGTATATGAACTCTTCTAATTTTGAGTAGTAAAATCTAGTACATTAAATAGTTTGAAAGGAGAATAGAATAGTATTTTTGTTGTGACTCAGAACTATGTTGACTAACATCAATGATTGGTTATAAGGTCAATGGTTTAAATTTAAGCTATTGAAATCTATTATTTTCACAGACTGAATTTATATGCTACTTTAAGGGACCATACTTTATCTCCAACTTATCTCAACCAGTGACTCTGATGCTTTCTCAAGTAATAGTAGTTCAGCATTATTTTATGTCAGAGAAAGTGATCGGGCAATAACATGTATTTTCCTTCTAATACCTAACACATGTATGAATGCTTTATTCATTTGAAAACACTTTGACATATCCAGTCTAATTAGAGCTTCTGAACAAACTCTCCTCAGGGAAAGCATTTCTATGAGGAAAACGTATACTTTCATGAGAAAAGTGTACGGAAAATTACCTTGTAGTCCTTTCTCATTTCCAAATCTGTGGTTTCCCTAACACCTGGTTTTGCTTTATTTTTCCACCTGGGGCAGAACTTCAAAGGTTGATCTCTTCTTTTTATCCTTAATTTTTTAGCCACAGTCACTTAAAGAAACAAACACATCCCAGACCAGTAATTACTTGTGCATGAGAAGTACCAGGGTTGTGGCTGTGGAATGGCATTGTCTGAAGGGGAGGCTTGGGAAGGACACCCGTAATAGAAGAATTAACACGTAAGGCTTCTCTTTGGAAACAAGGACTAAGGATCCAGAAAATGATCTCTGACCATCCGCCTTTTGTGCAGTCCCCTTCCCCAGCTCTGTTCCTTTCGGTCCCACGGCGCTCCGGGCCTTACGGGCCGGAGTTGTTGCAGGTGCCTCCTAATTGGGCTTATCGCCTTCCAGCCCCTTTCCGCTCCTTCCATTGTATCTGAAACACTGTCAGCCTGTGACTCTTTCCAAAATATCTTTTTCATCAAAACCCTAATTATGACCCACTAAAAGTTTTTCCTTGGACCTTCACTTTGAGGAGGAGAAAGTCTACCCTAAGCCCTTTCATTCTGACCCTGCAGATTCTCTCCAACCTGCTCCCAAGTTATTTTTCACCTCATCTCTCACTGCCCTTCGACACTATCCCGTCATTTCTTTCAGGCCTGGCCAACTTGCTCTGTTCTGGGCTTTCACGTGAGTCATTCCTCTTGTTTGGAACAATCTTACGCTCTGTGAGTGACGTCCTCACCCCTGATCCCAGACACACACTGAGAACCCGCTGCAGAGGACTCTCTGTAGAGCTTCGTACAACAGTGTTACTATCCGTGCCTCTCCTTTCACACACCACGGTCCACAGTTGGGTTTTAATGTTTCACGTGGTATGTGTTTTACCTCTCTAAATTCATGAAGATGAAGATTATTCATGTCTTTTTCATTTATTTTTTTCTATATCCAAGAAAAGGCGTATCGTGGCACCTTGTACCTTACCTTTCTTGTCATGTCCTTAATGTAGGCTCTCTCTATCCCTTCCTTGGGTTGTGGGGATGTCTCTTGACTGTTCCCACCTGTCACTGTACTGCCTCTTCTCCCTCCCAAACTGTTCTCATGGTTTCTTGCCAAGTTCCTAAAACATACTTCTAATCATGTTACTTTCTTCCTTAAAATCTCAATGGCTCCCCATTGCCTTTGGGATAAAATGCAAAACCATTAGCATGGGGTGTGAGGCTGTCTCTGGTTAAATCCAACCGAGGTCTACAGCCTGGGTGTTTGTCTTGGACCTGAGCCCTATTCACTTCAAACTTCTGCCTAGAAAGCCATCTGCACCCTCTGCATATCCATGCTCAGCTCGGAGGCTGCCTCCTCTTTCCTGGTCTTACTCTTCCCCTCCCCAGCCTGGCAGCCTGGTTCTATAGATGCATTACAAGCTTTTTTCTCCTAGACTCAACTCTATGAAGGTTTGGACTCTGTCTTTTTCTCTGTAGCCCCATGCCCTAGCACAGAGCTAAAAGTGATAAATAAATGAATTGACTTCTTGTGCCAGCAAATCTTTTTTCCATGGCTTCATCCTCTGCCCAAGCAAGGCTGCTGTCTCTGGGACTTACTCAAGACTGCCTTGATAAACACACCTGTATCAATACTTTGAGGAGTGACTCTCCCTCCATTGTGTGAATTTCACCTTGTAATGGTGATTATTATAAGGAGTTCTAATCTTTCTAAATTTATTTAAATCAAACATTTATTAAGATCTATGTAGCTATCACATCAATTTTCTTCCTTAAAACTCCTAGATCTTTTCTTCTTTCCATTATTCTCTGGCATGAAGTAGTTACCTAATAAATATTTGTTCAGTGAATGACTGAATTCTTTTAAGGGTGTTATTTTTTTTATTTCCTCATGTTATTTTTCTTTCTTTTTCAGAAAAGTCTGTCTTTCCATGCAAGTCTAGGCCAATAAAAATTTTCATAGGATAAAGGCATGATACAGTAGGGAGCTAATCAATCTCTTCAACACAGAATTGCTAATACCTAGAATAATGCTTGACACATAGCAGGTACTCAGTATGTGGGTTGAGTAAATGAATGAGGCAATAATATTTAAAATATTAACTAACTTTGCACATTCTTTCTTTTGAGACTTCTGTTTGCTTTGAAGTTGTCATTTGTGCGGCTTGATAAGCACCTATTTTTCACTTTCTTCTATTTTCACTTAAATATTTCTATAATTTCATCAAAAGATTGTAGCAGTATTCTCTCAGTAAAGCAGGACCAATTGCTTTCTAAATGTGGCATCTAAAAATTTTATTAGAAATGCAAGGATTGCCCCTGTTTTAAAATGTCAGAGCCAGGGAATTCACTTTGGCGTCTAAGGACCTGAGAAAAATGGCTTGCATTAGGGTCTGCCGGCTGCCATAACAAAATGCCACAAGCGGTGTGGCTTAAACAGCTGCATTTATTTCCTCACAGTTCTAGAGGCTGGAAGTGCCAGGTGAAGTCAGGAAGGGTGGTTTCTGTTGAAAGCGCTCTTCCTGGCTTACAGAGGGCCCTTCCTTGCTGTGTCCTCACATGGCCTTTCCTTGGTGCGTGTGCATCAGAGAAGGAGATCTCTGGTGTCTCTTCCTCTTCTTGTAAGGACACCAGGGGAATAGGATCAGGGCCTTACCCCGATGACCTCATTTAACCCCTGTTTCTTAAAGGGCTGTATCTCAAAATATAGTCATCTGGGGGGTCAGAGCTTCAGAATTTGAATTTGGGGCAGGGGGAACACAATCCATTTCATAACAGGACTGAAGGAGAAATGATCTGCATATATCACAGGGTAATTTGGAGATGAGTAGCGTTTGTTTTGTAACTGTAAGCTGCTTTCATCAGGCAGTTCGTTTAGCGAAGGGGGATGACACCGTCTGTTGCCATTCCAGGAAAACTTTTACAATCAGTTTTTAATTTTTTTCTATGTTCAAACTGAACAATCTTAACTAAGAAACAAAATTCCTTAGGTCCTATTTCCAATAAACTTTATCGGTCCTTTCAAGCCTTATTTGTGGTTTTTGAGCGATAGTCACTTATAGAAACAAAGATAAGTTAGGTGGTAGTAATTATGGTTTTAAGTTTCCAGGTCTCTGTGGAGCTGTGGAGCTCACTTATATCCTGGGCTGGCAGTTTGGCCTGGGCAGGTGTGAAGAAAAAGGAGGGAGGGTGTGTGACAATAGAAAAGAAACATTGCTATGCCACAGGGGGAGTTTAATAAATAGTAGCTTTAAAAAAGTCTCAGTATCTGTGCTTTATGCAGATTTAAAACTTAAAAAATATCTGACTTTTCTTCCAGATTTTAGTATACTTTTTGGGACACACTTATGGAGAGTACATACTGAATGTTAAAGAAAAAACAGAAATATTACCTATATATGTGGAGTCTCCAAATGTGACTATCATTAATAATTATGCCACATAATTATATTTTCAATGGCCATTTGGAGGTAAGTTTAAGACCTTTTTTTAAATTTAATAAGTGTAATAGTCAAATGTCATTGCTACTTATTAGGAGGTCGTGAATCAAGGGAGACGTACAGAGGTTTAATTAAAACCTATTTGGTAACACAAGCCAAGTTTATGCAATTAAAGACTATTGCATGATTGAAGGTTAGAAGCAAGAATTTTTTTAAAGTATGTGCAGATATGTTCTCTAGTTGGCATTTCATTTTCCTAGAAGAGCTCTGTTACGGATATTCCTTTTCTTTATTTTTTGCTTGTACTTTTTACTATAGCTTTTTCTTTTACTGTTGCCAGGGCTGCTTTTGTAGCCTTTTGCTCCTCTGCACAAAATTATATGTAATGCTGCATAGCATTATATGTAAAGTCTATCTCTAAATTTCTGTTTGAAGGGCCTAGTGTTTTTGCGAAGTGCCTCTGGACTTGTTCCAAGGACAAGAAGCAAGAAGGTATGATCATTTTCTTTGTTTGTTGATATTTCTGATTGACTTTTACCCTAATTAATTGTAAGAAAGTCAACCTTTGATTTGTTTGAATTAAGCTTTTGTATCATTGCAGTCTTAAAATTACACAGGTGTCAATTTGTTTTTAGCAAATTATGGAAAAGAGTATCGATTTAGAAAAAATAAAAGGAAAAAACCTTTAAAATCATTCTGTTCCTCCTAAAACTTGTTATTTTTGATAGAATTGATTTTTCCAAAGTGATTTAAATACTTACTTTTGTTATGTAATTATTATGAGGCCTTTGAAGACAAGTGACATTTCCTGCTCATGTTCGAATCCTTCAGAACATGGTGCTTTGACTATAAAGAAGACCAGAGTAAAAGTGGCCCTCACAGCTACCTTTAATGTGCATAGGTATGTGTTCATTACACATTTGCTCTGGACATTACATTGTACCAGGCCCTGTGGGTTGCAGAAAAACGAGGAGCCACTTTTTGCACGGGTTTTACACTGACGCTGGGACACAGGAAGTGGCCGGGAGAGGCGTTTGTGGAGCAGAGCCTCAGTGTGACCTAAATGGTCTGTGAGGGAAAGGGTGGTGTTGACATGAGTCAGAGAAGGAAGGAAGGAGCGTAATAAGGTTAGGAACGCCCAACAGGTACTTGTTAGAGTGCTGAGAGAGACATTATTACTGAAATGTTGATTGAGGCAAGATTGTTGAAAGAGTTGTATCATATTTTCAAATGTGTGTATTTTTGGAATCTGTAAATCCCCCAAAAATTCTTTAAAGAAACTATTTGTGGAAACAACTGTCAGATTTAAACATTTTTCAGTGTTTACTATGTGTCAGGCCCTTTGTTGAGGGTGGGTGGAGTGGGATATGATGAGGAATAAAATACATATGACCCCTGACCTCATGGAGCTTGCGGTTTATCCTCTAACAAGCCAGCAGGTCACTGGGGCACAGGGTGGTAAGTGCCCAATAGAGGAAACATGTTACTATCAATCAGAAAGATAATTAACCACATTTGGGTTGGGAGGTGAAGGAATAACACCCTTCCTATGGCTCTTTGAAAATCGTGTTTGAAGAATTCCACTGATTTATAGTTTTTAGTGGTGAGTCATACTGTTCTTTTGTAAATTGGGGTTATCAATTTTGTTTTTAAGTTTGCCTATCTTTTTATGTATTCTCTACCTGTCAGTATGGATTTCCAAAAAATGTCACTGAAATGAACAAAACCAGAGTATTATATATAAACTATAAAAAATGTCCATTTATAGAAGAGTATTGATCATCAAACTTACTAATTTCAGGATAGTTAAAAAGATCAATGTAAATTTCTGCATATATTTAATATTTCATACAGATGTTCCATTTTGGCTTTTAGTATATAAGAAGTTGAAAGGTTTCAAAAATAGAACTAGTCACTTTCTTATCTCTTTCCCCAACCTCTGTAGTAATATTTTGGAATTAAATTTTTGGTCATAACCTGGTCCAAAATATGGAGAAAACATTTTGCTTTAAAAGAACTTACACTTATCTGCAAGAGCCGTGTACGCACATGGGATGACTGTGTTTCCCACATACACACAGTGCATGCAGGCGTGTCTGAGCGAGAGCCACTGAAAGGAAGTGATAAACACCGCTCAGTGCAGTTCGGTTTCCACCTTGGGCGATCTTGGCCCAGCCTGTGCTGACAACGAACCTTGGGACGCCCACTCAGTGCTGTGGGGTCTTTTCCTGCCAAATATTGTTCTCTTGCAAGATTAAATAGCCGAATCAGTGTGGCCCAAATCTAGATCCTGCTGAGAGTATTAAGACTCCTGCAGGTTGTAATACAGATTAGCTGGTGAGAGCTCTGCTGGAAAAATAAAGTGAGTTTCTCTAAATGAATTTAACAACTGCTGGGAACCTTTTTGTGTCCTCCAGTGTGAGTAGTGTGCTGGCAGTTAACCATTTATTTCCCTTGTTTTCTCCAAAAGTCTCTCCACTCCACCCATGGGCATTTATTATAAACACATTCATGATTTTATTTCACATTTGTGTTTTGCCAGATAAGGCATTTGACATATTAAATTACTAAGTACTGCAAAGGGTAGATGATTATTAATTTTATTTATTTAAGGAGGGAAACCAGTTTCTGTACTAATAAAATTAATGTAATTTATATGATGGAATAAACCATACCACTGGGTTATTGAGAGTAAACTGATTAGCATATTGCATTCTGATCATAGGGTTGATGTTATTGGTCAAAAAATTGTGAAATATCTAGCAAGCAGCAGAACGGATGGCTAAAGTTATTTCCATTGCTTTCAGCCTCTATTACTATTTCTGCTTCTAGGGTTTGTTGATAACCTTCGAAAGTTCTAAAATCTACAAAGATTATGATGCTTTCCCTTAAATGAAATAGACTGAAAAATAAAAAGCAATGGCACTAAACTCTAATGCATAAAACCCACGGATAACCTGAAAATAATTAGTAGTTTGTTAGATTTTTCTGGTGGCTAGCTTCTGGGTAAGTTCATCAAACTCTTTCTTGGGGGCCCCTAACCTTGCTTATGTGTGAAGCATGTGCTCATTCTGTTTATGAGACAAACCTTTCATCTGCTTCCTATGTTATTACCCATTTGTCTCCTAACACCTTGTGTGTGTGTGTGTGTATGTGTGTGTGATTTCTCAGTACAAATGTCTGTGACTGTGATTGTAAATGGCAAAGCATGACACAGCCGTGGTGCTAGTGAACTGACCAGTGCTGTGTTCACTTTGGTAGATGGCTCTTTTGGTTATTACTGTGATCATTACAACAATATCTTGAAAAGCTAATTAAATTCTTTGTTTTTTTTAACTTGTTGCTATAAGCACAACAAAAACCTGGGGCTAAAAAAATGTCTTGAGAGAAAGCATGAGGAGATGGAAGCAGTATCCGCTCGGCAGCTTTCAGCCTGTCTTCCCAAAATAGCCTATAGTTTGCAGTTATCCTGGGTGAGGGTGTTAGACCAAGCGCCACCTGACCCGGAATCTGTTTTCCGGATGCTGTGGAAGTCGGCTTACAGCCCTACCACACTGTTGGTGGAAGAGCTGGAGCCAGGACCGAGGTCTTCTGTCCTCTAAGCTGGTTTGCCTTTCTTTTTGGACACACAACTCTTTGAGTCACATTTTTGGCATTGTTGAAATTTGCAGTTATTCAGAAACAGATTTTCAAGGGGTGTTCAAAAAGGCCTTCTATATGCTAAGTTGTAAATCTTCTAGAATATCATTAATGGCTCAAAAATGTATCAGTTCAAGTGGACAAAATATTCATGTATTACACAGGGTCTGTCAGAAGTAGGCCGGCTTGAGTGTGGTTGGTAGGGTAATAATATGAGTGTAATAATTTATAGTTTTAATTTCAACATTTCACCTAAAATGTCATATGGTGTGTTTGAGATGACATTGTTATGTTACAGAATTACCTGCTTATGATTTTGTAATGAAAGATTTTTAGTGAGAAAGGGGCATTATTTGTGCCAGACCCTGTACTTACCGAATGCCCATGGGATTTCCGTGCTCGGGGTCCCTGATTTTACCCTCCCGATATGAAGACTACCCCCTATTTTAAGTTATGAAACATATCACATATATAAACAGTCTGTAGGAACTCATCTACAGTGTAAAGAATAATAACAAAATGTGCATCCATGTACTTGCCACCAGTTTAAGAAATGGAGCATTTGGGAAACCTTTGAAGGCCACTGTATTTATCGCTCACCTCTGACTCATTACCCAGAACACAAGGGCTGCTGCATTTTGAAAAGATAGAGTTTCATAGTGAAACGATGAAAAGATAACTTGAAAATTTACTTCCCATATATGGAAACAATGTATAGATGTTGGAGAAAACTTCCTTGGTTTCTTGGTCTGTTAGAGCACAGGCGGTCTGCAGGGCTTGTCCCCATTCAGCCACTTGGGCCCCAGGCACGGGCACGTCAGTCACTGAGTCACTGTCACCGTGCACTGCTCTTTGAACCTAGGTGGCACCTGTGGTCCGAATGGAGGCGGGAGAGGGAACAGTCGTTCATGAAGAGCTCACTCTGTGCTGGGCACAGTCTTTCACATTTGTTACTCACTTGTTTTCCTCACCAGTCCCTAGAAGTAGTTGTCATTATCCTCCTGTCACAGATGAAGCAAATGCGGAGGATGAGTCAATTGCCTGAATATACACGGCCAGTGAAGAACAGAGCGGGGTTTGAGTCCAGGTTTTTTTTTCTGAGTTCACGATGCAAGATGTTCCCTCCACACTACAATTTCAGGGTCATTTCTTATCTGTTATACCTAGAACCCTTGTGTCTAGAGCAGATGTCACAGACGTGAGCTTCTTTTTTTGGTGCAGAAGTTAATTCATTCTGAAATGGCATTTTGGAGGTCACCTAGTGATGTGAGGACCAAAAGTAGAAGTCCCCAACTTCTTAATGCGGAGAGCAGAGCTTTATCACCCAGGAGTAGGATGACCCATTCAAACGTTCCTCTGTGTGCTGGGCTCCGGGAAGGCTTCCCAGTGCCCCAGACAGTGGGATTTATTCATGCCAGACTTGACACTGAGGTTTAATGCATAATCTTCTTCAGGATACACTTACCTTTCTTGTTCTGCCCTCCTCTGAAGGTGCCTATTCTGTGCTTGGCACTGTTTTAGCAGCTGAGGACGTAAGATCTAAGTACATACAGTTCTCTTTTAGCCCAGAACACACAATCAGCCTGGTAAATGTGTTAGGAGAGAGATGAGGTTTGAAGTAGTACAGAGACAGGCACCTAGCCCTAGCTGGTCACCAATGGCTTACAGAAGAAGGTGGCATGTGATGAGTTTCTGTGAGTGAATCAGGATAGAGGCAAGGGAGGAAGAGGTAATAGTGCGTGGCGGGTGGCAAAACCTTCTCACACAGTGTTCTATGTACACAAGGAATCAAGATTGAAAATGTATGGTGTTTTTGAGGAAATGCAAATACCAATTTTACCCTGAAGAATTTGGGGAGTAACTAAAGGATCTTTTTTTTTTTTTAACAAGGAAAGGACACTGGATTTTAGGGTCATCATTTTTATAAATGTTAGAAGTAGTTTCTCTAGTCCTCTTGTCAATCTGGCCCCTCTTTGGGTTGGGATTTTTCACCATGGGATCTTGAGGCCTCTTATTTCTAGCCATTGAGCCTGACATGATCAAAGCACTGGTATTTGCAAGTGTCTGCTTTGGGGAACAAAAGGAAAAAAATCACAACTTCTTGTATCTCTGTATTTTTAAGCTATGCCAATTAAAAATACTTAAACAGCTTTATTGCATGGATTTAGAATCGAATGACAAATGTTGAGCACAGGTGTCTGTATGGTATGTAAATAGGGCAGTGGTGTGTTCACGCCCCAGCTGTGATCCAAGCCTGGGATGGCTAGTCTCAGACACAATGTCAGGTTGGCAGGTCTGAGAGTGCAAACCTGCATAAATATGTATGCCTTTAGCATTGCATGCAAATGCCACATTAGTCCCATGCAAATAAGGAGAGAAAAGTCTCAGTAACTGAACTGTCTGGAATGGGGAGTATTCTGGTAAACCTCTATTATATTTGTATTACAGTAAAGGTTAAGCCTAAGCCTTTGTTGATCTTATTGACAGGGTTTCCAAAAGTTAGATGACAAACCAGAGTGCAGCTAACTTTAATTCAAAAATTTAACTTCCTCTTGCCTATTACACAAGCCAGAGAGCATGGTCATTGACCAGCACAGACCGCTACACAATAATGGTCCAAGAAATGACCCAGGGTCTTTATTGTCCTCAGGACACTGTCTGGAAATAATCATTTTTGGCAGCTTATGAGAGTGCTCGCCTGAGATTATTTATCTTCAACTCCTAAAGTCGGGATGTAAAGGAACAAAATCCTAGTAGTTGAATAGTTTTGAATGACTTACTTTTGTATGTCTAAGGAATTGAGGACTTGATCCTAGTTAAAAGCAAAGGAAGTTGGTTTCCAATTGTAGCAAGATATGTAGGTAAGAAACAAGAAATAACTTCCCACTGTATGTGGATTATATGATAGAGACTCTTTTGGCTCTTACAATGACCTGTTCAGGCAGAGCATTATATTGCAATCATTATGCTTTTTTTCTCCCACATCTCAGAGAGGAGTGATAATATTTAATGCTTTATTATAGGTTGAGAGGATCAGTGAAAATGTTACGGAAAAGCCCTTTGCATGACACAGAAGAAAGACAGCATGAAATAAAAATATGAAGTTGAGCTATCTCTTGGAGATAGGTACATGACGGGATGACTGGCTTTTCTCTTTGGCCCTTTACAATTTTATTAAAATGTAATTGAGAAACACGAGGAAAGCAGCGTAGTCTGGCTTGGGAGAGTCAGGGAAGCGCGTGCTGCAGAGGAGGGGGAAGCTGGGCTGTTCCGCACTTGGCAGATGCTCTCTCAGTCCCTCCAGATCACACATCCCAAGCCAAGTGGTGGTAATTCTTCCAGAGGATTCCAACATGTTCTATTTTGAAATGGGGATTAGTAATAGGAAAAAAAGTAACATGTTTTAATGCAAGGTTTAATTTTCTTCTTCCTTACGGTTTGGTTCTTTTGAAGAGTATTTAAGATGATCAGATGTTTATGGCCCTGAAAAAAAAGTCAGCCTAACGTTATTTAGAAGGTGGGAGAATGTTCAAGTCAGTTGAACAATGTTGGATTATGAAGTCATTTTGAAGGACAGAATAGGCAGTAATTAGAACCGGCAGAAATTAAACCATAATGAACCGTAATCTTAAAGAAAATTAAAACACAGAAAACACTGCATTATTTATTTGGAGTCAGTGGGAACGTGCTGAGCGAGAGGCAGCTGGCTTTCTGCTTTTTGGAGTGTTTGTAGAAGTAGAGAAGAAGCTGTCAATCAGATTTAAGCTCTCACTTAATTCTTGCTCTTAGGCCAGATCTAACCATAAAGTGAAGTGGGGAGCAGAGAGTTTACTGAGTGACTCAGGACAGGAAAGACGTGGGCCTGAGTGACAAGAGGGCTCAAGCTTGGATTCTGCTATACCACTTTCATCATCACTAACCCCATTTCCTAGGGTCTTTTCTCAGCAAACCTTTGGGCTTTCGAGCTGATTTTAGAGGCAGGCAAGACCTGGATTCAGATGCTAGCCTCTCCTTTCATTACCTGTTACTTTGGGAAATAGAGGTTTTCTGCTTCATTCACTTCATTGTATCTAAGTTTCCACATCTGTAAAATGGAAATAAAAACCACTTCACTTGAAGAATTATTATGAGAATTAAATATTAGCTCTTATAATGTAATTAAAACACTTGGCCTAGTGCTCAATAACTTGTAGTTTTCTTATGGTGGAATAAACTGGTAATTGAGACAAGATCCTGGCATGAAAATGTTTTAAACAGTTACTTCATTTTGATCAGTAGAAATAGCAGTATTTCTGATTTTCAGATCTATTATAATTTATAACACTTTATTTAATTTATTTGGACATTCTCACAGTAACTTTTTTAAAAAATTGTCTCATCGTTTTGTATAAAACATCTTCATTAAACAAGTTTGCAAAACTTTCCTTGGGGCCAGTATCTACTATAGAATTTTCATTGATGGGAGTAGAAGTCAATCCTTTTAATGAGATGTAATGATGTAATGACTGCATACTGATGTAATGATTCCCGTGTATTCAAGGTGAAAAAAATTTTGATGCGTGCAGCTTGGCACAATATATATTACTCTAAGTTCTCAAGTGGACTGCTTCCCAGTTTAGGCTTGGGACCCTAAGAGTTGTAGGTAAAGCCCTAATGATGTTTTGCTTCCTCTCAAACATTGTGATAAGTATCAAGGTCATTTAAATGCCAGCTTATAAATAGGATGGAGGAGATGGATGGAGGATGGAGGAGAACTCATATTTCCACTGGAATTCTGTATTTTCACTAACATTTGAATTCTGCTTCTACTTCATTAGAAGGCACAGATTCCAGATTTGGTCTCTGATCTGAAAAAGGAGATCTGTTAGGCTGTGTGGCGATTTCCAGGTGACAATGCTGTTTTAGGGCACATCACTGGCTGGGCTGACTCACCGGTGTGTTCTCAGTTTTGTTATCTGTGTTCCATGCACAGATACTTCAATCTGTGACTTTGATAAAGAGATGGCGATAATCATCTACGGGGTCCATTGGTATTAGTATGACTGGTAGGCTCAGAGTAACCGTTGGCCATTTTTAGCACAGTCTGAGCAGGTGAAATTTTCTGTTATTTGTTATCCAGAAGAAAATGTATTTTGTGATTCTTGTTATAGATACCCACAGGGACCATAGATGCTTCCTCAGGGGCCTTACCACAGTGTCAAAGGACTGCTTTAAATTTCTTTCTCCCCAGCCATCTAGAATGTGGTTTTTTGAGCTCAGCAAAGTGACCAGTCATATTTTTAACCCCAGCAGCAGACATAGTCCCTGGTGTGAACTAGCATCCAATAAATGTTTTAATGAATAAATGAAATTGTGTGGCACTTGGCTTTACTGTTGCATAGTATGCAAATTTATTTCCAGATTCATTTTCACTCCAAACTGTTACAAGGCTCTGACCTAGATTTCCTCTCTTCCTGTTTGGCCCCTAGCAGAGATTTGATGCAGTGTCTTAAAGATTTATCTGTAAGGGAAAGATGAGGTATGTTGTAGGTGCTATGGTTGCTCCTGATATGAGTCAGAGTAGGTTAACTGATGATATAAGTCATTCTCAGATCTGAGCACAGTAAAGGTTTATTTTTTCTGTCATCACAGTTTAATGCATGTTAGTAGCAAAAACAGAATTCTAGGGGCTCCACTCCATAGAACTCTGTTTTAAAGAAGCGGTCCTTCAACGATCCAGGCCTGGCTGGTGTTTCTGATAATCCCGGGGGCCTTGGAATTCTCCCCTGGATCAACTATATCTGGCATGCAGTCAGGCAGAGAGAGGAACCGCGGTGGATCATGAGAAGTTTTAGGGGTTAGATCTGAGAGTCATATACATCAATCCAGCCATATTCTACAGGAGAATTCAGTGTCAAGGAGGAAGACAAAAAGTGGTTATTGGTGGCCAGGGTCAGTCCCTGTCATACACATTTATTGAAAGTCTGTCCTTCTAGGCCAGGTGGAAATAATGCCAAATTCCTTGTGTGTTCTTTCAGCCTCTAAGATGCTTGCCTGTTCTCATATGAGCTGAATTTGAGTTTCAAGAGAAGTAGATACTCTCTATAGTGTGAGTAATACTTTGGGTTGAGAGCTTTTTTTCTCCCTCGTTTGTTTAGACTCTGTACCCAACTATTAAGTCTGGTGCAGTCGCTGATGAGACTAACGTCCAACTTAGAGTAGCTGTTGAGAATTTGAAATAACATGATAAACGGTAAAGAAAGTTCAAGTGTAAAATGCAGCCTTGATTACTTTTCAAATTTAATGAAAAAATATTTTCAAGTTAATCTGTACTGTTATAGAAAGTATAAAGCAAAGAATGTGAAGCTTATAATGTCCATAGTTGGCCATATACTGAAATGAGAAGCCCCAGATGGTCACAAGGAAATTACTTCATAAACACCATGTCCCTGAGATAAGAACTCTTGCCTGTCCCCACGTGCAGCTGCAGCCAGGTGGACAGCCAGCTGCCGATCACCAGTTGTGTTGTGTCCAGGTTTACCAACCTGAGGGGCTTTCCTATGTTATCTTTTGTAATTTTTAAAAGTTTACGTTCACCTACCACTCCCGAGATTGAATCAGGCATATAATGTAATGGTGTACAGGTAATTGAGGATGATGTTTTGTGAGAATTACTTTTTTAAATTAAATTTATTAGGTTGACATTGGTAAGTGGTGTCCAGCGTACGTTTCTATGATACATGATGTGGATATTGCATTGTGCGTCCATGACCCCAGGTCACGTCATCTTTTGTCACTGTATATTTGGTCTTCCTTTACCCTGTACTACCCCCTCACCCCCTTTTACTCTGGTAACCACCATACTGTTGTCTGTGTCTGAATTTTTGTTTGTCTTATTTGTTCATTTATTGCTTTTAGTTTTATATCCCACATAGGAGTGAAATCATATGGCTCTTGACTTTTTCTGTCTGATTTATTTCACTTAGTGTGATATTCTCAAGGTCCACTCATGTCGCAAATGGTGGTATTTCATGTTATGGCTGGGTGATATTCCACAGTGTATATGAGCCACGTCTCCTTTATCCCATCCTCCATCCAAGGACACTTTGGTCGTTTCCCTGTCTTGGCTACCACGAATAATGCTGCAGTGAACACAAGTGCATGTGTCTTTGCCAACAAATATTTTCAGATTTTTCTTAGGTAGATAGCCAGAAGAGGGCTTACTGGGTTATATGCTAACTCTATTCTTAATTTTTGGAGAAATCACCAGACTATTTTACATAGTGGTGTACCAGTTTACATTCCTCCTAGCTCCGAATGAGGGTTCCTTGTTCTTGTCTTGTTGATAACAGTCATTCTAACAGATGTGAGGTGGAATCTCATGATAGTTCTGATTTGCATTTCCCTAACACCTAGCGCAGTTGAGCATGTTTCATGTATCTGTTGACCATTTGTACGTCTTCCTGTGAGAAATGTCTATTCAGGTCCCCTGATCATTTTTTTAATTGGATTGTTTGGGGGGTTTTTCAGTGTTTAGTTGTATGATTTATAAATATATTTCTTTTTTAAAATTTTTTTAGTGTTGTTCAAGTACAGTTCTCTTCATTTCCCCCCACCCCCACCATGACTCTGCCCCACCCCACTCATCCCCACCTCCCACCCTCAATCCAACCCCCCTTTGGCTTTGTCCATGGATCCTTTATACATGTCCCTTGATGACCTTTCCCCTTCTTTCCCCCGTTGTCCCTGCCCCCTGGTCACTGTCAGTTTGCTCTTTATTTCAATGTTTCTGGTTATATTTTGCTTGCTTGTTTTGTTGATTAGGTTTCACTTATAGATGAGATCATATGATATTTGTCTTTCACCACCTGGCCTATTTCACTTAGTATATATATAACCCCTTATCAGGGATTTTGTTTGAAAATTACTTCTGAGTCATGTTCTTTGTGAAAAAGTTAGCTTCTGAGGCCATTTGGTGACTTAAAAAATGGATACTTCCTTTTGGGGTCATAGGTAACAGTTTATAAATTTACTATAAGAAAAGCACTTAGTTCTCAGACCAGGAGAGATTCATGATAACAGTAAATTACGAGTAATTTAAAGCTTCAGAATTGTGTGCAAATTGCTAGTTTATGACCACAGAGTGGCAGACACATTGCGAGAGTCGGGCCTCTCCTGGGGCTGGGTGCCCTTTCCTTTTGTCATGCAAACTTGTGCGTGTGTTTTACGAAGTGTTAATACAGTTAGTATCTAATGTTTCTAATTGATGCAATTGGATATTTCATAAATGGGTTTTCTGCATGCAAGCATTTGTACACATTAATATTTATGCAAGTGTTTAAATCAATGCAAGGGCATCTGTCTGAGTGTGTGGTGAAATGTGCATATGCATGAACATTTGTACTAGGGGTACATCCCCAAAGTTAGTGATTGCTGAGGTTACGGTTTTCAACTTTTTAAAAAAATTTTATTTATTTATTTTTAGACAGAGGGTAGGGGAGAGAGAAAGAAGTATCAATGTGTGGTTGCCTCTCGTGCAACCCCTACTGGGGACCTGGCCTGCAACCCAGGCATGTGCCCTGACTGGGAATCAGACAGGTGAACCTGTGGTTCGCAGGCCGGCGCTCAGTCCACTGAGCCCCACCAGCCAGGGCCAGTTTTCAACTTTTGTCCTTTTGACAAAATTTTCTTGACTAGAAAAAGCCTGCAGAGAAATAGCACATGCATAATATAAAAATAAAATGGTTTTATTATACTCCATTTAATAGATGTGAAAGACATGTCTTTAGTCAGCATGTGAATTTTAGAAAAGAGTGTTTTAGAATATATATAGTGTTTTAGGATTGTCAGCACAGGAACATGCTGTTAGTAATGAGGTAATTCTGTAAAAAATATTTTATTTCTTTATTTTTTTTTTTAGCTGGAATTTGACCCGTAGAAAAAATTGGCTCAGTCAACACAGGGCTTTCTTTGCCTTCCTTTTTTACAGGATGCATGTAGGAATGTTGAGTATGACAGAACAGGGGAGGGTTGGAGAGGGAGGAAGCATTCTCCCTTCAGGTCCTTCGTGGTCACTGTTGATAAGCTTGTCCATGTCCTCTCAGATGATTCTGGCTTCTGGAATCTTTCCCAGACTGGAAGGTCTAATGTCTGGAGCCTCCCTAGGTGAGTTAGAGAGCCTCTTGCAGGAGGGCTGGACGCTTCCAGGGCACTGTTGCAAGGGACAGGGGTTGACGGACTGTGCTGCTTGGTGACTTACCCCCACCTTGTAGCTTCGTTGGTCTAGAGGAATATGTCTTTGGTCTCTTTTACTTTTGATTCTGCTTTGCCTGTTCATTAGATTAGACTGGCAAAGTGTTTCTCTTCATTTATAGACTTATTTGTTGGTAAATTTTCAGTCCCCCATGTTAACAGTTCATGGCAGGCTAAAAGTAAACAGAGTTGATTCTGAAGTATTAGCTTTGCAGTTTAAAGATGTGAGAAAGATTTATGTGTTTGCGTTCTATTGGTGAGGAATTTAAAATCTACCAGCTGCTTGGAAGGGATTGAGAATTATTGTGCCTCTGTTATACTTAAGCAACATCTTTCCAGTAAAATTTTGCTCAGCTGATTTGAAGCTGAAATGCCTGGGAAATATATTTTTTTTCTTATGGGAAAGGAAGGATGGGGAAAATCATCAATGATTTGGGTGTGAATTTGAAAGAAATTGGTTTCTTAGGGTTATACTATCCTTTCTCAAAGCCAAAATAGTACTTATTTTCCAGAATTAACTGGGGAAAGATGCAGGTTTTTGTTTCTGTGTTGCATATGTGGAAGGCAAAGCTGTCCCATTCACATAGCACAGATGACTGGTTAAAGTGTTCCTGATCTCTGATGGGAATACAGTATTGCCTGCTTTGAACATTTTCCAGTTACATTATTCTAGGCAAGTCCCATGAGAACTTGGGGCCTGGATCACATATGCTTCTATGTGTTGGAGGAAGCTTAGAACCATTTGCAAGGAGGGTTTTATTCTTTCTCGTTGTTGTTTACTTGGTTCAACTCTAAGCAGAGGTCATCTACTTAGGCTAAAGGCAGAAGGGGAGTCCCGTGTAGAAATTTTGCAGTAGCAAGGACTTTGGTATGTTGCAGGAGTGGAGGAAGGCTAGAGTGAGCAAAGAGGAAAGTGGTATAGGATGTAGGAGAGACCCAGATAGAGAGCTGGGATTTTACTGTAACGGCAATGGAAGCCATTGTAAGTTTTAAAATTAGTGACATAATTTGACTTACATTTTCCAAAAGATTTCCTTGACTTATAGGTGGAAAAAATGGATTGCACAAGGCCAGGGATGAACACAGAGCATAATTATGGGGGACAGGTAAGATACAGTGATTTGGACCAAGCTGGTGGCAATGGACCTGGAGAAAAGAGGCCAATTTCAAAGTTATTTTGGGGGTAGTTAACTGCATGCTGAAGCATGAATATCCAGAATGAGGAAACAGAGAAAACAAAGATATCTCCTGGAATTTAAGTTCTAGAAACAGGTGAATGAGAAAAGACTAGGGAAGGAACAAGTGGGAAATAGAAATTCTGTTTGGCCTGACATCCAAGTGGAGGCTGCCATTTGGCTGTTCTGTCTATGGCATGAAACTCAGAGGAGAGCAGGAAAGAAGGAACACATTTCAGGGCACCATCAGCACCTAGGTGGTGTTTACAGTCCTGGCATTAGCTCAGGTTAGCCGGGGAGAGAGTAGGGAGATGAGAAGAGGGACCAGGACCAAGCCTTAAGCTCACCAACCTTTAGAGGCCTGGAGAAAAAGAGGAATGAGAGAGGGTGGGTCTCATGAGATGACAGAACATTAAAATAAATTAGAAAACAGAAACCACGGGAGAAAAGCAGTTTTAAAAAGGACAGTGGTCAACTGGCAAAAGCTGCTGAGGGGTCAAATAGAAGGAGGACCTCGAAATACTCATTAAATTTGGCACCATCAAGGGAGTTGCTGACTCTGGCAAGAGTTTCAGCAACACTCCAATAGTTTCAGTGGAGTGTTGGGAAGGTTGAGGTGGGAGGGGGTGAAGTGGAAATAGTGAATAGAGGTTCAAAAGCTTTGTTCTAAAGGTCAGCAAAGAGGAGACTAAAGGTGGAGGTAAGTTTATGATTAAAAGATTTTTGTTATATTTATCTTTTTTGGTTGGTTATTTTTTTTGTATAGGAACTATAAAGCATATTTGAATTAGCATTGCTGTAATCGGTCCATTGGTGATGCTGGAGTGAGAGGGCTAATAGGAGGAGGAGGAGGATGGGGATGGAGTTCAAAGCACAGGCGGAGGTTGGCCTTTGGTAGGATCCAGGAATACTTCTTCCATTGTGCTGGGAGGGAAAGAAGAGGCATGTATTTAGTTACAGGTGGGTTCGTGGTTGTGTTGGAAGGTGAGGGAGGCACAGTGGGTTGCTTCCACTCTTCGTTTTTTTTTTTTTAAGGTTTCATTTACTTATTTTAGAGCTAGGGGAAGGGAGTGAGAAAGAGAGGGAGAGAAACATGAATGTGTGGGAGAAACATTGATTGGTTGCCTCTTGCATGCTCCAAACCGGGGACCTGACTGGCAACACACAAGGAACAAACTGTCAGGGACCAGAGAGGAGAGGAGATGGGGATAAGGGAGGAAAAAAGATGAAGGACCTAATTAAGTATAAATGGCGCATAGACATGGACAACGGGGGGGGGGGGGATTGACTGCGGGAGCAGGGGAGTGGGCAGGACAGGGGGGAGCAATGGGGGAAAATTGGGACAACTGTAATAGAACAACAATAAAGTAACTAATTAACTAAATAAATAAAATAAATAAAAGAAGTGACATGATTGCTTACTGATCATGATGCCATCTGGTATTTATATACTGATTTAAGGTGTAATGAGCTAGCCGCAGTTTGTACTTCATGAAATCTCTGTGCTGACTGAAATTTGAACCATTATGTTGGGGAAGCAGTGACTTACATAATGACTTACATTTGTGGGTATTGGAATTGTGCAAAGCAAGGACTGACTGTAATTCCTCTCAGTAAATATAAGCCACCGACTTGAGAAACTATTAAATTCATTTATTCATTGTAAAAAAAGAAAAAGACTTGGTTCTGCACAACTTCAGCCTCAGCTCAGCCACGGGCCCTGTGTATGCCCACGCCCTCCCGTGGGTTTCCGCGGGCAAGGGCGCAGCCGAGTCTTCCTTCTGTCCGAGTGCTGAGCCGTCCGGGACAGTAGCCACGTGTGGCTGTGCAATGGAAGAACCGAACATTTCATTTTATGTAACTTAAAAATCGATACTTGACTCAGTTATTGGAAAACTTTTACTATGTTTAGGACAATATAGATACGCAAATCTACTTTTCAACGATACCAAATAGCTCTGATAAAATTTAGTGTCTGGACTGAGAGTTGCTATGAGTGAAAATTGTCCCCTGATTTTGAAAACTTAGCTAGAAGAAATATGACATTGATGATTTTACATTTCTTACATGTTAAAATGGTAATAATAATTCAGATATGTTGAGTTAAACTATATTGTTAAATTACTTTCCCTAGGTTTCTAAAATTTGGTCCACCTGTTGGGTGGCACTGTCCTAGGAGCTGTGCCTGCAAGAAAAGCCCAGACTTCAGGTACACTCCTGGTCGTGCTTGTCTGGGAGGAATCTGCGTGTCCGCATGAGGGGCAGCGGCAGCTGGGGAAATGGGGCCTCACAGGGTTGATGCTACTTGCTTCAGGTCTCAAGGCTGCAAAAGCGGGATTCGAATCCCAGCTCTATGGCTGCCTGCAGGCTGGACCCTGGACTCTATGCCACATGGGAGTCATTGTGTGCATTTTTTTCCTCTGGAGTTATTTTGTGTTTACACTGGTAAGGATATTTACATGAAAACCAAAAGGACAAAATTTGGTTTTTCATTCAGGCAGCTGAAATTCTGATTCTCGGGGCATGGTATTAATGCACTGGTACTGACTTTTTTTTGATTTAACTGAGGACACACAGTTTATAGTTAGGCCTCTCCCTGTCCTTGAACTCAACAAATGACTATCAAGTCTTTTCATGTTTCTTATTTTATATCACTTGTTTGCTCCATGAACTGGATCTATTATCAGTGAGTGCCGGCATGCACTTAGTCCATATTTAATGAAACTCTCTGGTTTGTCTTGAGATTGTTAAGCTTTCATTAAGAATCCTTGTAAAGAAAAGATTTATTTATTTTTATGGGAATAATTTAAAGTTAATATAAAATTTAAAGGGTTAAATTGAAGTATATGATCAACCACAATGTTTCACGAACATGTGAAGGTCAGTATATCCCGAGCTGAACTCATTATCCACACCTCTCCTTCATTCCCTGTCTTATTTAGTGTTAACACTGCACGTCCAGCACCGTCGTCAGAAACCTCAGTCATTTTCAAGTTCTGCCTTCCATTGGCCAGCAGAGTCATCAACTGTGTTGACATGACTTTCCTAGTCCTTCCAGTCCCTCATCCCTTCTTTCATCCCACTGCCACTGCTTGTTAGTTCAGTCCTTCAACATCTCCAACTTTTCTTCTCGCTCCCGACCACTTGTGATTGTGCACTTACTCATCTTCTCCACTCACCTGTCAACTTCCAGGAGCGGGGCCACTGTCTCTTTTGACTTTGAGTTTTTAAGTCTTACCCGAGGGCTTGTGCTGTTGGCAGGGGTGTTCGTTCACAGGTTGCGTTTCTCTTTTCATGTGCATTCATTTATTTCTTACTCCCTAGTTCTATTAGCAAGGGTTATTCAGCATAACTCCTCAGCTGATGCGCTGTCGGCAGCGATGCTGTGGCCCTTTCTGGGTGCCAGGTTGCACACCGTACCCACGTGCCGCTCAGCTCGCACAGATCCAATGAAAATCCTGCCCTGCCCACTACAGCTAATGAGGGACAGTTTTCTCTTTGGAGTCTTAGTTGCATAGTAATGCGCCTCTGGGGCATAGAATTGGGTAGAAATTCCTAAAATATAATATCTAATATTCAATAAGCTTGGGAGAAACTTGGGATAATTTCCATATAGGTGTATAGGTAGAGCATTTGGCTCCCTGATTACGAGCCAAGCCTTGCAACAGGAAACTATTGCAAGAAAGTTTCCTTGCATTGAAAAAGAAGAGGAAAATTATAAAGGGACTGTAAAAGAAGCCAGGGTTTATGTATCCAATCCCAGGTCTGTTTAAGTCCTCTTTGAAAAATTAGTCAAGTTTCATAAGGAGAGCAAAAGAATGCCATTAATATAAATGCTGCCTAGAGCTCCATGCTAGCACACCACCTCCGCATTTACTGTGCATCTCTCTCCAAACAAGACCTCATTTCAGAAATGAGTCTGTCTCCGTTCTTGGTCCTGGTGAAAGGCGAACAGCTATTTCTGTTCATAATGTAGCAACAAGATGCCAGTAGCCACTCAGGCAATTTTTTGTGCATCTGATGAAGAGATATTGGTATTTTAATATGGCGTATAGGATTTCCTAAGAGCTATAATGGAAAATTTAGTTAAACAAAATGTTCTTTTCTGCTCTTTCTCAGTTTCCTGGTTGCAAGTCTCAGAATGGTGGGTCTCTGTGTTACAAATACCCATTTACCAGTGACTCATACCTACGGACAGCTGCCCCCTCCCCCAGGCTGAGGTCCCCTCCTGAATGAGGCTATTGTGAAAGAGCTCAGAACTCGTGAAGAATAAGTGTGCTTTTAGCTTGAGGAAAAGGAGACACTGCCCAAAATATCTTCAGCTAGAGGAAGTGCTCTCTCTCTGGATTCTCTCACAGGAGTCAATAGTCAATATGGTAACCCCTCAAAACTGTGCACTCTCGACAGCTTCTGTTCTGCCTGATTGTGTTCTTAAAATTTTGTTGTTCTCCCTGGAATTCCAGCAATTGGTTTAAACTTAGTTAACAACCTTATTCTTTTCTAAATGTGAAGCTTAAGGACTTGTCAGTGGTTCATATAAAGATTAGTGTGATTCATATTACTTTCTTCAAGATACGATGAGTGAGGCCAGTCACGCTGAAAGAAGGGAAGTGTTTTGGGTGGCGAGAGGAAGCCCTTGCTTTTGGAGGATGGGCACTTTGGGAGACAGGGTCGAGCAGAATAAGCTGACAGCGAAGGGTTGGAGCAGCGCTGCACTGAGGATGGGGAAACCCTAGGTTTTGGGGCACTAGGTTGTAAGAGGGGAAAGATAAACTGCTGTTTCATGATACTCCTAGGAGCCGTCCTCATGTGGATACAAATAGTACATCTGTACGATGGAATATTCTGCAGCCATTAAAGAAACAAGGTAGATTTATGGTTAAAAAGAAAGTGCAAAATAGACCATATAGTATGGTCCGATTTCTTTATATAAATTCGACAGGTTATATATGCATGTACATATGCATGTGTTTGTTTGTATTGAGCACATGCAGAGAGTATTTCCGGAGCACACGCAATAAACCGAAACCACGGTGGCCTCTGGGAAAGGAGCCTGGGGACCTGGGTATGAGATAGGGTTTTGCAATTTTGGGGATACAGTTTGAATTTTGGTGCATGTTACTTTTAAATTAAAAATAGAGCTAGTTAAAAGTGTTCTAGGATTACTCTTTCCCTGGGGAAACTTGATGTTGGTGGGAGGAGGGAGAAGAGAAAGTTGGAGAGGGTAGGTAATCTCTCTGTCCTTTCTCCTGAGTCCCGGAGCTCCAGGCCCTTGTACTCCCGGACTCCTCTCACTTTATTGCCTCAGCTGGATTATGGTTACATAAGCTTTTCTGTGCTGACCTGGAACTGAACTACCATTTATAATCTTTTTCTATGGGGAAAACTCTACAGTGTTCCAGATAGCCTGCTGAACTAAATTGTCTCCACTCTTTCTCTCAACATTTTATGCCTATTACCTTCCTTCAAAAAAAAAAAAAAGATTGTAGACTTATTCCAGGAGGTCCTATCCATCCACATTCTCAGCCATCTTATTGGAAATGACAATTATGTGCTTGAATACCTTCTGGGTTTTTTCCCCAACAAGGTACTCTCTGTTTTGCACTTTCTTTTCCAACCAGCTTGTAGGATTTTCTGATTTTTTCTTTTATTTGTTTGCATGTCCACTAGAGAGATACAGGCACTCAATACATATTTGTTGGATCAGTAGGTTGAGATGTGGGTGCCTGAGCAGATTGCTCACTGTAAATTGTTGTAGGTAAAACTTTCCTGGCCTCGGAGACACTGGAAAGGGATTCTCATCTGGCACAGTGTTTCTCAGCGTTGGCATTGTTGACGTTGGGCCAGATGACTCTTTGTTGTTTGGCCACTGTCCTGTGCATTATAGGACACATAGCAGCATCTCTGGCCCTGTTTACTAAATGCTAATGACCCCCCATTAGAACAATCAAACGTGTGTGTAGGCATTGCCAAATATCCTCTTAGGGCAAAATTGCTCTCACTGACAATCACTGATTTGGAGCAATTTTGGATTTGCCATTCAGTCTCCAAGAATTGTCCTATATTGGAAAAGAAGTCTTTAAATCTTGGAGACCTAGCAATGGGGGCAAAGCAAGGCTTTCTGAGAGCTTTTGTACAGAATTAGAAAAGATGTCTCTCTGGGCAGATGGATTAGGAAAGGGCCAGGGAAGGAAGTGTAGGCTGGATTTCACTCCTCAGTTTATCCCTTCCTGTCATTGTTGCTGGGTCCAATGAGTTCTCACGACGTGGAACTGAGTCGGGAAGTCCACCTGAGTTGGGTGAGGTTCTTGGAGCCAGTACCCATGTGAAAGGATAGAATGAAAGACTTGTCTGGCATCAGCATTAAATCAGCTGTACTGTGGCTGCTCCCAAATAGCATGTCAAGAAAAGATTTTCTCATTAATGTGGATAAGAGGCAGACTATACTTCTCAGATGCATTCGCCTAACGAATGTTTACTGAGCACCTACCATGTGCCGGGAGGAAAAAGCTCTCCTTCACCCCACCCTTATTTCTCTATGGTGAGTTCTATTTCTGTGTGTTTGGTATGATCATTTTATTATATGGTATTCAGAATCTTCCTTATTCTGAAGACACGCTCTTCTCTTTTCCTCTTACTTAATTTACTTTCGTACTGTAATTGGTCAAGGACCAATTATAATTAAAAGGAAGAGGAAGAGCAATCAGAGAGCAGAGTTTTCAGAGCAGCCCGTAGCTGCGTGTCAGTGCTCGCTGGTGCGCACACTCGCTGGGCTGTGCTCTGGAGACCCTCCTCAACGTCCCCATATTTATAAGTTATCCCAGAGCGCATTGGCGTGTCAGCTGCCAGAGCGGTTTGTAAAATACCCTTCCCTGGAGGTCCTTAAAGATAGAACTAAACACCCATCTGTCCAGAGTGGTTTTGATGCAGTTCTGCTGATTAGAAGGAATAGGCTAGATTTTTCTGTCAAGGTTCGTGGTATCAGTCTTAAGTGCTCTTAAATGGATGAGTTTGCTTTTTGGTGGCGAGAGGGAGAAATGAAAAGTGACACTCTATGGATTTATCGATGTATCACTGTATACATCCTGGATAAGCAGAATAAATTCTATCTTTCTCATGCTTTTAATGTTTCTGAAGACCCTGGTGCATTTGGAGCCTCATAGTATCCCTGCAAGGTGGGCGAGGCCCTTCTCTGGCTCCCCGAGGCACAGAGGTTTACCTCTTGGCCCAGAGTCACAGCCCAGCTGATACAGAGCGGAGATGCCATCCTGGCTGTCATCTCTCCAGGTTCACACTCTTTTCTCTTGACCCTCGGGCACCTTTGTGTTTGTGGGCTTGCTCTGTCATGCAGTGTCCACACATTTGATTTGGAGCCAAAAAAAACCCCCACCAAACAATTTTGGCATCTTAATTAGGACCATTACTTGCTCTATTTTCCATTCCAAAAAACTACATTTTCACATAAAATCATAATAGGGCTATTGCCAACCTCACGTGAACACACATACATGTTCATGTGTATATATTTGTATATATATATGTGTGTGTATATATGAATATAAGAGAGTACTACGTGTGTGTATATATGTGGATATACAGGAATAGCAGTGTGTGTGTCTGTATGAACTTGTCCTTATTTTTCTAATTTCCCCTTAGACCTGAAAAATTTGCCAAAGATCAGCACTTCTCTGTATTCTCTTAAAAGTTTATATAAAATATTCATATGAATTTAAAAAAAGACGTAAATTCACTTTCTTAGTCTGTTCATGGAGATAGTTGGAAATAGTCTTTTTACTGTTTGAATTCCCACTTTTACTGGGCTGTCATTATTGTTAGACATTATTTCACTGGATAGAGCTAGTAAACATGTATTTTTAGAACAAGAAAAATGTAGTATTTCCTAAATGACCTTAAAGTACCGGGTATACCGGATGCAGCATATTGCAATACTAGAAAGGATTCTTATCTGTGTGCTTATACCACTTAATTGGTGCACAATCAGGTGCACTTATTTTAGTTTGGCTATGAATTTTAGGGTGGCTTTATTTTTGTCTCTTTGAGTAAGTTATATTTTTAATTATATGAAGTGTTTACATGATTTTCCAAAATCAAAACAATGAAATGAAGTATATTGGGAGTGTGTGTGATGTCACCTTTATCTTTATTTGTTCCTTCTTATTCTGTCCCTTCCTTGATAAAAATTGTCTTGTGTTTTTCCTTTTTATTAATTTTGGTTTATCCTTCCTTTATCTCTTTTTGAATATGTAAGTGGCTGTATTTATGTAGTACCTATTCTTTCCTTTCTCACCCAGAACGGTAACATGTGGCATGCACTGTTCTGTACTTGTTTTTTTCTGATTGATTTATCTTGGAGAACACTCCGTAGCAGTCTGTGGAGAGCTGCCTTACGGATCCGACAGCTTACCTGTGTGGCTGTACCGCAGAGTTTCTTTAACCAATAAGGGTATTCATGGACATGTGGGTATTCACAGTCCTCGGCTGTTACTTGTCTTGTTAATGAATAGTCTTGTACACATGTCATTGTGTACTTTTTACCAGTACTTTCAGGGGTTGATTT
This sequence comes from Artibeus jamaicensis, assembly GCF_021234435.1. Taxonomy (NCBI): domain Eukaryota; kingdom Metazoa; phylum Chordata; class Mammalia; order Chiroptera; family Phyllostomidae; genus Artibeus; species Artibeus jamaicensis. Next base: position 2,538,896 of record NW_026521995.1, on the reverse strand, counting down.
TTTATGAGAGGAACTGAGGGGTCAAAGAGTAAAATGCATACGTAATTTTGCTAGATATTGCCAAGTTCATTTGCACTGGTGTTGAACAATGTGTGTTCCCAACTGAAATACACAGAAGGGCCAAGTTCTCCAGTCTCACCAACAGAGTATGTTGTGAGCTTTTGGAGTTTTTGCGAATTTGAAACATAAAACATGGGATGTCATGTTGTTTCAATTTGCATTTCTTTCATTATCAAAGTTGAGCATCTTTTCTTATGCCGAGGACCATTTGAATTTTTTTTCTTGAACTGTATTTTCATCTTTTGTCCACTTTTGTTTGTTGACTTTTGCTTCTGGGTTTTAGAAACTTCTTCTATATTGGGGCTATTACTCATTCATGATCTGTTGTAGTTTCTCCTCTACTATCTTTATTTTTTTGCAGTGTTCTCTTTTTATCTGTAAATTCCAAGTTGTTATTGATTTTTACATATATGCATTCAAATTTATTTTTCTCATTCTTTCTTTGTAGGATTGTAGGATTTCTTTGTAGGATTGTTTTTTGTAGAAGCTCGCAACCCAGAGGAAAGGACAAATCTGTAAACAAGTCAAAAGCCAAGGTGGCAGCCGGGTGGCATAGATGTGAGGGAACGACCGTATGCGGACTCACACAGCTAACAAACTGCAGAGCCAGGGCCCAGGCCTGTTGATTATTTGCACAAAACCTGTCTGCTTTCCTCTAAAGATTACAAAAGTTGCTAACACTTGGGTTCTACTTATTTCTTCCTGAAGGACATTATGTTGTCATTCTTTTCCCTCGTTGCTTCCAGATTTTAAGAATGGTTACTCGTCAAGGTTATAAAGTAATTCACTTATGTCTTCTGTGGTTTCATATTTTACATTTTGATCTCATTTGGAATTTACCTTGGTGTGTGTTAGGTGCATCCTATTTTATGTGTTTCCTAAGTTGCTCTAGCATCATTAATGCGCCTTCCTTTTCCTCAGATTCTGAGTCAGTGTCTGTCAGGAAGAGACTTCAGTGCCCTTACACATGCACTTGGGTTCCCTCTGGACTAAATGATTCCTGTGTTTATAAAAACATAACATTTGAAATGGAAGCATTTTTAGAGAAGCCCCTTGAATAGGCTATTTTTATTAGGCCTTGTAGAGGTTGTAGGGACTCAGCCAAGATCACCCAGATAGTCATCAGTGAGACTGGAACCCATGTTTTTTGTTTTTGATCGTTGCTCTATTACAGTTGTCCCAATTTTCTTGTCATTGCTCTCCATCCTCCCCCCTGCGCCCACTCTCACAGTCAGTCCCCACCCAGTTGTCCATGTCTGTGGGTCATTTACACATGTTCTTTAACTAGACCCTTTACCTTCTTTCCTCCCTTATCACCCGTCCTCCTCCCCTCTGGTCAGTTCATTCCTTGTTTCCATGCCTCTGGTTCTATTTTGCTCGTTTGTTTGTTTTGTTCATTAGGTTCTTGTTATAGGTGAGACCATATGGTATTTGTCTTTCACCTTCTGGCTTACTTCACTTAGCATAATGCTCTCCAGATCCAACCATGCTGTCGAAAAGGGTAGGAGTTCCTTCTTTCTTTCTGATGCATAATATTCCACTGTGTAACAGTTTTTAGATCCACTCATTTACTGATGGGCACTTAGGTTGCTTCCAGCACTTGGCTATTGTAAATAACACTGCTGTGAACATTAGGGTGCATAGGTGCTTTTGAATTGGTGATTCAGGATTCTTATGGTAAAATTGTAGCAGTGGAATCACTGGATCAAAAGACAGTTCCATACTATTTTCCACAGTGGCTGCACCAGTCTGCATTCCCACCAACAGTGCACTAGAGTTCCCTTGTTCTCTACATCCTTACCAGCACTTGTTGTTTGTTGATTTGTTTGTGATGGCCATTCTGACCAGTGTGAAGTGGTATCTTGTGGGGGTGACTTCTTCGCGAGTCCCCCCAGGTGTCACAGACAGAAGTGAATAAATATGGCCGAGACATGCTGAGATCTGTTTGGGGATAAGGAGTGGGCTGTGGCCAGTTTCTCAGGGGAGACAAAGGCCAGCAGTGGCCAGTCTCTCCAAGGAGAAAAAGGCCCCGAGCGCCTTCCTCCATACCCTTTTATTGGGTTGTAATACACAGGAATACAGGATGGCAAGGATCAAACAGTAGATAACACTTCAAAGAGATCTGAGGGCTTCAGAGTCTGAGTCAGTGTCTGTCAGGAAGAGAGTTGCAGAAACTTTGGGAGATATACTCATTTCCTCTTGGACCCTTATCATATGAATGAAAGCACTCTTAGTAGAGCAGATTTCACAGGTTTATCAGCAAGTCTTTGTGATGCCAGACTTTTCTCCAGGACACTCTAGCAAGGCAAGAAGCTACATCTCTCCCCAACAGGTATTCAGGCTTAAGGGGATTAGAGTCAGGAAGCACTTCTCCCAGAGAACATGGGGACTTGGGCTTTGTCAAAGCCGGGGGGCAAGAGTCCATTGCTCTTTGTTGCAGCCCCCAGAGTCCCTCCATGAAGGCCTCCCAAGTGATCGAGTCTGGCTTAGGTTGCCCCCTGCTGTGAGGGGTCTTACCTGTCACTGGCTTCCAACCAAGCTGTGGGGGCAGGGAGAGGAACTGAGGCAGCGTTTGCTACCAGAGACAGGCTTTGTCTCCTGTGGCTCGCATTCCAGAGGTTGTCCCTCTCTCCCTTAGCCACAAGGGATCAAGATACCATTCCTAAAACTAGGCAGAGTGGTCTACAACTGTATCTCACTGTGGTTTTAATTTGCATCTCTCTGATAGCTAGTGATATTGACCACTCTTTCATTTGCCTGTGGGCTCTCTGTAAGTCCTCCTTGGAGAAGTGTGTGTTCAGGTCCTTTGCCCATTTTTTAATTGGATTTTTTGTTTTCCTGGTGTTGGGTCATATGAATTCATCGTATGTTTTAGAGATCAAATCCTTGTCTGAGGTATCATTGGCAAATATGTTTTCCCATATGGTTGGTTCTTTTTCATTCTGATGATGTTTTCTTTACCTGTGCAGAAGCTTTTTAATTTGATTGAAATCTCATTTGTTTATTTTTTCCTTTATTTCCCTTGCCCTAGGGGTTGTATAGGCAAACATATTGCTGCATGAGATATCTGAAATTTCACTGCCTATGTTCTCTTATAGGACTTTTATGGTGTCGTGCATTATGTTTGAGTCTTTTATCCATTTTGAATTTATATGGTGTATGGTATAAGGTGGTGGTCTAGTTTCATTTTTTTGCACATACCATTTTAGATCTCTCAGAGCTATTTTTTGGTCTATTTTTACTCCATTTTATCCTTCTGCTTCTTTTGTCAAATGTTTATTGACCATAGAGACATGGATTTATTTCTTGTCTTTCTGTTCTGTTATATTGGTCTATGTGTCTTTTCTTATGCCAATACCAGGCTGTTTTGGTTACAGTGACCTTATAGTATCATTTGATATCAGGTATTATGATCCCTCCTACTTTGTTCTTCTTTCTCAAAGATTGCTGAGGCTGTTTGGAATGGTTTTGGTTCCATTTTTAAAATATCTGTTCTAAATCTGTGAAGTATGTCATTGGTTTTTTAATAGAGATTGTGTTGAATCTATAGATTACTTTGAGTAGTGTGGGCATTTTAATGATGTTGGTTCTTCCAATCCGTGAATGTGGTATATGCTTCCATTTGTTTGTACCTTCCTTAATTTCTTTCTTCAGCGTTCTGTAGCTTTGTGAGTTCAGGTCTTTCGCCTCCTTGGTTAAGTTTATTCCTAAGTGCTCTACTTTTCTTGTTGCTATAGTGAATAGGGTTTTTCCCCTAGTTTCTGTTTCTGATATTTTATAGTTGGTGTACAAAAATGCCCTTGATTTCTGCATGTTGACTTTGTATCCTGCTATTTTGCCAAATTCACTTATTAGGTGAAGTCGTTTTTTGGTGGCGACTATAGGGTTTTCTGTGTCATCTGCGTATCAGGTTGTTCACAATGTCCTCAACCATTACATCACAAGGTTTTCTCAAAAAGTATAGGTGACTAGTCTAGCAAGTGACCTAGACTCAGGTTGGTTGCTTTCTCTTGCCATAAAGTATTTTCTTAGTTTTAAATAGTTAGAATAGCATGATTTACTTTATTTATGTTAATTATAATGCATAAATTTTAGAACATTTGGAAAAGAAACCTACTACTAACCCCCGGATATATGGTAATATTTTGGTCAGTTCTTTCCAGAATTTTTTAATGGATAATTATTTGCTTTTTTATGATCATGGTAAGTGGAAACAATTTTGACAGAATGACAATAATATTAAGCTTTTAAGTGCATTGATCAAAGTGTCCTGAGAAATTACCTTGTGTAGTTATCAGAAAACCCATCTAGGGATGCAGTCTTTATTATTCTAGTATTAATGTTGAGGAATGCTTGGCTCTGAGAAGCTAAATAACTTGCTCAATCTCAGATAGATTTTGCATGATGGAACTTGAATTTGACTTGTGTGTTTACTCCAGTACCTATGTTTTAACTACTATGCTCACTGGGTCCTGCATATGTCATTTTGTATTCTGTTATTTTATTAACATTTCAACAGAATGCCCATCCTTGTTTCCTCAATGATCATATTAAATTTATATATAGCATCACCTTTTAACACAGTAAAATTGCTTTACACCAGGTTGTAAGAAGAGAGAGTTAAAATTATTTTTTACTTTTTGCCTTCAGATATTACTCATCAGATCTTGGTATCTGCACAAAGAACCATTTGAAAATAAAATAGATTATGGAGAAGGCCAGTCAACATGAGACAGAAAGGCACATTAATTTTATAGATATGGTTGGTTCATGAGCATTTCACATGACATTCGGAAACAATTTTTCTGTGTTGACTGGACATCCTTCCTGTGAGTTCATTTATAACAAAATTTGCACAACTACTTGGATATTTTCCTGCATTTTTCAGGTCCAAGTTGCCCCAAACTTCAAGTTCGAGATGACATACGTGGTGACAGTGAGGTGCAGCTGAAATGTGAATAGTTTGGAGCTTTATTTGCATGCAGAAGTAAAGTAGACATTTCCTGAATGTCAGCCTGGCTCAATGAGCAGTGTGCAATCCACCTGTTTATTTCCTTCAGCTGTGACGTCAACAGCCACAGCAGGAAGAAAGATGAAAACTGTATTGCCACTGTGCATTGTGAAGAAAGAAATGAATTAAACATATCAGGCCAGTGTGTAACTGCACAACTGATATTGTGCAGTTACAATATTAGTGACTCTTGAAGAGGGCAGTGTTTTGCTGGCAGCATTTTAAGTGCTGTTTTGTGTGTCCCTGTGTGCGGGGAGGGAACAGAATGGGAGAGTTTGGATTCACAGGCTGGTTTGTAACTTAGCTCTGTTCTAGTACACATGGAACAATAGGCTAAACCTGGGTAATTCCTGCCACCAAGAGGTTTACAATTAGTGCACTGAACTTGTCTTTTTTATCATGCAGTCCCTATTAGTAAAGTAAAAGTCTGAGCTCATTCCCCAGTATGTTTATTTATAAATCATGTACACATGTTACTGTGGACTCATAAATTACTTAAGTTTTCTTTCTTAAATTTGAAGAGTAAAAAACCACAGATGACTTTTCCTGTCTGTGTAGTGCAGGGTGCGTGTAGACTGTTTCAAGCATCCTTGCCCCGCCGCTCCAGAGGTGGGGAAAGACAGTCTGTATCCAGTCTGTGGGGAAAGACAGCCTTGAGCAGCTTCAGCTGGGACACACTGTATCCCTGAACAAAGGTAGAAGTTTTTTTTTTTTTTTTTAAATCAAGAGACTATTTGAAAGTTAAATTGTTTTCTTCAGAGCTGCTTGAGAAAAATTTAATAATAGGAACCTAGGTATGTCTACATTTTACATTTTTTATATTTTAAATTGATGCATTTAAATATATTTTTGTTGCATTTTCTTATTTACATTTTAAATTTATGTTTTAAATCGATAATTTGCTTCTATTGCCATCCTTTCCCTTTTTGTGGTTCTTCCAGTATAGTTACATTTCCGGGTTGTGTATAATAAGAAGTTGGGGGTGGCACTGGCAACAGTTCTTGTCTGTAGTTGTAGAACTCTGACATTTGCAAACTGTACTCATCAAACATCTAAGTCAAACTAGATGACTGGTTAATTACCTTGTGATTCATTATATTTTACTTTCCACCCAGGAAATAAAAGGCTAGCTATTTCTGAAATGGGGAATGACTTAGTTAATAAGGATTTATCATAAAAAAGATAATCATTAATGCTTTACTGTGCTATGTAACTAAGTGATAAGTTTATGATAACATTTGGAAGTGAGTTTTAGTGATTATGTTTTTAATAGAATGTTCACTTACTATCAGGATATAAATATGTTCTGTTAGCTTGCAAATTTGATTTAAAACATCATCATTAATATTTTCAAAGCCTAGTTTCTTGTATATCTAAATGTGTAAAAAGTATTTGTTGGTAAAGTATTATTTTAACAATAGGTTTATTTCCATTTTATTAGATTCATGTTCTGTATTATAAAGAGCTATTAGTAAGAAAATACACAAAAAGTAAATCTCGACAGCTAATGTCACCAATATATTAAATTTGTTATTAAAGTTGCCTTGATAATTTAATATATCTATTTCCACAACTTTTACTCAGTCATCTGTCTGGATGTGTAGTTACCTCTACCTCTAATCAGCATCTGATTAGCTTATCATTAAGCTCAAAACCCACAAGAGATCATGATATTAATAAATCTGAAAAGTATAAATGAGTTTTTAAAACAAACTGTATACTACCAAAATTAACACCAGAGGAATTAGAAAAGCAGAGCTATGCAATAACTAAGGAAAACATTGAGAAATATTGTGAAATAATTAATATTATGCAAGTTTCCTGGCCCTGATATTATCTGGGAATGCTTAATTCCAAGTAATACCAAAAAGAAAAAAGGTATTTATAGCAAGAATATAGGATAACCTCACAGGAAACAATTCCAACAAGTGAGACTGAACTTAATGGGAACTGGGAGGTTGTTAGAAAGCAAATCTCTTTTACCAGGTGTTTTAGGGTTTGTTCAGTTCTTTGGCTCTGCTTTTCTCTGAATACAGTATTTCTTAGCTTGCTTATCAGATTATAGTTGAAAATAGCTACCCACCTGATTCTATCTGGGCTTATTGCCCCAGCACTTACGATCACATGATTATCTACAGCTATGTGTCACTTGGCTCAAACTCATGAAACACATTCTCATTGGCCGATGAATAGCCAGTGCACGTGTTCTCTCCAATTGCAGTGTCTGCTTTGGGCTTATTGAGCCGTCGCTGGATAGTCAGGTTATGTGATTCAGTCTGGGACCTGAGCATGGTCCACACAGGTAAGTTATTAATGATTCTGCTATAGCTTTATTAATGACTCATATTTTCAGGGAAAAACCATTTCAAAGGTACATAAATTGGCATAAAGCACAAAAAAGATGAGATTGTCAAAAGGAAACTCCAGTTCATGAACATAAATGGTTCTAGTATGAACTTATTTATGCCTTATTACCTACATATTATTGTATAAACAAACACTATAAAATCACATTCTTTCAAAGAATAATTTATCAAAAGCAAGTAGTATTTAACCTAAGAATGCAAGGATGGTTCAATATTAGAAAACCTACTAATATAATATAAAATTAATATGTTATTGGTATGGATAAAAAGGTTAAATAGTAAAGCCATCCCATGCTGAAAAAGAATTTAATGAAATTAAACAATTTTAATATAATATTTTAAATATGTGGTTTTTATGCTTTTTGCTATTTCCAGTAAATTGTGAACATTTATTATTTTTGTAATCAGACAAGCATCTATCTGGTTTTAAAAGCCCCTTGGTGCAGATCATAATTTTTTTATATTTCAGGTTCCTAAGTCATATAACAATGTCTTAATAAATATTTTTAATGAAGTACTCCACTAAAATAGTCTAATTTTTGAGAATTGTTAAGAAAACAGAATAGACAGAATTTTTTCTTTGCGTGAAAGAACTTGTTTTAGAAGTGTACTTTTTTCTGTGTACAGCTTGAGTGATCAGCAGTCTTTTGGGGATGAATTGCTTTTCCTAGGTGGAGCCTTTGAAAATTGTTTCCTTTACTTTCCATCATTTTGCTTGTGGCTCTGTGAACTCTGATTTCTTTCCTTGTGCTGAGTCCATGCCTGAGTCTGACCACTGCGCATGTCTAACTGATGGTTGATACTCTGCCCGAACAACTTAATTTTAGATTCAACATGCCTGGGCCTGTGCCCATTTCCAGCCCTGCTATCAGTCTTTATTTCTTGCCTGGACTATCTGCATTCTTCTGGTATTTCTTTTTCCTTCCATTTCAGCATATCCTACCTACGCTGCAGCTAGATTAATCTTTCTATGTTGGATTTATAGGTTGCTCTCCTGCTTAAAACTTTGTGATGTAATATCTCTGATTGAATTACATGGGAAATTTTTGGCTTGACATTTGAAGCTGTTTTCTTTCTGCCTCCTGTGTGCTCCTCCCTCCCCATCTTCTCTGTGCATCCGGGACTTATTTCTCATGGCGGCCATGGTACGGCTATTCTGCTGTTTCTACTTGTGCTGCATCTTCTAACCCCCTTTTTCTCACTCCTGAAAAACTGACTCATTTTTATAACGTGAAGATCAAAAGCAGTGTTCATGGAACTTTAGGGTCTCCCCAGTATTTGTGATTTTCTTCATCCTCTGAATCCTTGTGGCACTCTGTATTCCTCTGATGACTTTCCTATGCTCTCTAATTGCTTCAGCTATGCTCATAGCTTATAAGCTCTTTGTGTATGAAAGGCTAGATTTTGTTATATCATAGTTACTGTAGTGCCTAACATAGTCACTTACTCACAGTAGTTCAAATATTGACATTTTGAATCAAACACTGAATTATTTGAAACTAATATATACATGAGCAGTATAAAATTTTAATTCATATATATCAATACCATTGATTTGCTCTTTTTGTAAGTCACAGTCTGTAAGCAGTCCTTTGGGAGATGGTAACACAACTGAAAATATAAAACAGCACTAATATAAAATGAGGTTGTATCGGTCATCTAGTTTGTTTTTAAAAAGTGATTTTTCCTTTTTGTCCATTTGCATTCATATTTGCAGACCAACTAAAATAGTGTGAAGTGTTGCATCCACCAACGCGAGAGACAAATTGTCAGAAACTTTCAGGATTCAGAAATGTTATTTTATTGGCCAAAGTTTTAACCTGCGCAGGGGCGGACCCTCAGAGTGTCCGGAGACACGGTGCTCATAAGAGCTGCAAACGAGAGCCGCCCTAAGCGCTTACAGCTGTCTTTTTATAGACGCGAGCAAGCAAGCATTGTGTAGAAGCAAATGTGGCTGTTAGCTACTGGCTACTTGGGTGGTGCGAGCATGACCTAAGCTTTCTGGGTTTTGAGTAATGGAAGAATTTTAACCTAGACACTTGAACAGGTGGTCCTCTACTTGTTCAGCCCCATTGGTTTTGTAGTTCCGCCTTCTCCACTCCCTGTGTTCTTTCTTAACTTCCTTGTGGTTTCTGCTCTAAGTTCCTTGTTCCTCCAGGCCAAGTCTCTTTAAGGCAGTCCCTATTTTATTCCCTATTTTTCTGGTTTCAACATGAAGAACAACTAAAATATTAATGTGAAGAACAATAAAAGTTTTTATTATAACTTTGAGAGAGAATATTAATGAAATTGAGGGATAAGGAAAGGTACTGCTTAAGATAATTTTTCCCATTTGCGATGACTTGAAAAGTTTGTTTTCTTATGTTAAACTTCTTATACTCTTATATATATTCTTATATTGATTTGCCAGGACATTCTTGCAAGAGATTGAATACTACAATAAATATCTGCTTTTTAGAGCCTTGGACAGTGTCATTTTCGAAAGCAAGCTTGAACTCCCCATGAGATCGTTGTAAAGATAAATGCCTAAAAGGTTTTCAGAGCCATACCTTGGCTCTAGCAAAATTTAATTTCCCACTGATTATGTTTATATCAATTTTGGAACACATAGCCATGAATATACTCAGCATAGCTGTATCATTGACGATTTTCCCTTCCTTGGGAATACATTTCTGTTTTATATGCATATAGAAACCACTTATTCTTTCTTATATTTCTACCTGGAGTTAAATTCTCTGGTTTTTAGAAAAGACCATGAAAATATCCGATAGTTGTTTAAAGGCTGCGTCTTTATAATAGTTAAAAACAATTTGATGTAAATGGGAATGGGCTTTATAAATGTTCTATACTTTATTAGCCATTCAGTAATACCTGATTAGGTTCAAAATACAAAAGGAGTTTTTAAAAGTAGATACCAGCTACATAATATCACAGTGTTGAATGCGTGCAGTAGGTATATTTGGTGAGGTGATACAAAAACATATAGAAAGATCTGATTCAGTCCTATTGATGTTACCTTAAAGCAAATTACTATAATTTTCTTGAGCTTCAGTTTGGAGATTGCAATAATACTTACTTTTTAGAGAGGTTATATGAGTCTGCCATGAGGTAAGATGTGAAAAGGAATTACCAGTGTCTACTGTTCAACATACTCATGGATTACTTCTATTCCTCTTTTACCAAAACAGATTTTTTTATATTTTACTTATTTATCTTTAGAGGGGAAGGGAAGGAGAGAGGGAGAGAAATATCAATGTATGGTTGCCTTTCGTGCAACCTTTTGTGCATCCCCTGCTCGGAACTGGCCTGCAGGGAACTGGTCTGCTACCCAGGCATGTGCCCTGACTGGGAATCAAACCGCGATTGTCTGGTTCGCAGGCCCATGCTCAATCCACTGAGCTACACCAGCCAGGGCCCAAAACAGATTTTAAAAAATGATTTGATAAAATAATTTGTTGATAATGTTTTCATTTTTGAACTTTTTGTTCTATGATAATTAGTAGATTACCAGATAAATTTGGTAATCAGGTAATCATACTATCTTAGAACTAGGAGGATTGGCCTTATTATTTACAGATAAGAAAGTAAAGGACCAATGACCTCAGATGACCCACCCTCCACTGTATACAGTTCAACAGTAGAGTGAGGTTTTGAGCCCATATCTTGGGACTCCTCCTCAGTGGTCCTTTTTCCATGCTCCATATCAGATGTGGCACTTTGAGTGTTACCCTTTTCCAAATGATGACTTCGTGACTACACTTCATTCAGAGGATCTAGCAGGCTTCCAGTCTCTTCTGTTCCTGATAATTCTTATTAGTCAATTGTAGAGTTTTTGCCAGGCTGGAAAATAGAATAAAATTCAGCTATCAGTTCAGTGTGGGAGGTAGTGTCACACATGTGTTCTAGTTTTGAGTACAGTAAGGAGTTGGAGCAGAAGCCCCATCATAATGTAGTTCATGAGTTGGTTATAATTTTTGTCAAATCATCACCCCCAAATACAGTCATTGGTTCTGTCTCTGAAAAACAAGCAATACAAAAGCCTGTAATATACTCTAAAATATGCATTTTGGTGATGTTCTGAAAAAAATTTAGCCCTTAGATCATAAAATTTAAACCTTTAAACATTTAAAGAAAGATAGTTTGCTTAAACAGAACATTTGCCACTGTTGTGTTTTGGAAAATTAGAAAAAAATTAAAAAAATATGGAACTTAAAGTATAATAAAAGATGAATTAAATAAAGAACTAGCTAAAGCATAAAACTGTATCATTTTTTCTTAAAGTCGTCTTCAACTCCATCCTAGATTAGATTTTATAATACAGATAATTTACCCCTTTTTTAAATTTTGTATTTACAAGGTGGCCACACTTAATTGGCCATCAGGTAGCTTCTACAAAACATCTTGTAAAGTTAAGAAAATCTAAAGCTATTTAGAAATTCATACATATGAGTACTTTGCTTAAGATGGAATTATAGAATTTGTCTATTTGACCTGATTAAATTAAAAGCTGAGGTTTCCCTAACTCATGATTGTTTGTACAAGAAGAAATAATGTAAATACTATAAATAACTGTCAAAGGAAATAACATGTATAGTGTTGTTAAATCTTAAAATAATGATCAAGTTCATCCTTGATCAAATGCAATGTAGTGATATTTCTATAGAATAAATATTTTATGGGATTATGATAATAACAGTCTAGTGTCAAAGCTTAATTCAGATCTTGAAAAAAGTTGTCCCTGCTACTTCACTAACATGTGATAATAAAATTACTTCTTTTTCAGCAAACTTACCGTATTGCTTGGACTATAAGATGCACTTCCCTACCCCCCAAATTTGGGAGGAAAAGGGGGATCTTATAGTCCAAATGCAGCTTACCTGGCTAGTAAATGTAGTTTACATTTATATTGGTGAAATATTATGTTATTTATGTTATTAAATATTTTACACTTTTACCTTTAAAATTTTTTTCCTATTTTTTTTCTCTAAAACCTGGGTGTGTCTTATGGTCTGGTGCATCTTATAGTCCTAAAAATATGGTAATACTTACATAAAAGTTTTGACATAAAAAAGAATCTCATAGTATGATGGCTCTTTAAAATGTTCAGTGTTCATGGACAATGGTGTGGTGATTGCCGGGGGGAAGGGGTAGAAGGGGACTAAATGCTAATGGGAAAAATACAGTAAAGGTCAAATAAAAAATAAGATATTCACTTTTGGGGACAGTCTGTCATAGAAATCCTTAAAAGTGGCTACTCTGTGCTTTAAAAATGGATAGATTTACATTAAATAGCTAGTGTACATACATTAAAAATTACATTATTAAATAAAATGTTCATTTTTAGCTCAAGGGCAGTATTTCATTCATACTGTTATTGTTGCTATTATAGTTTGGAGTGAAAATTTTCTAATATTCTAGACTACATCTAGAAAATTTTTGCATTTTTTGGTAAATTTTCTTCATTAGTTTTGAGTAAATCAGAGAATGCATACTAAAAGCTTACTACTACCACGTATTTTCAATGAGTTCTTATTATATTATAAATTTTTATGTACTGAATATAATTAAAAGAAAACTTTGCAGATCTTTTTGGTTGTCAAGGCAGCTATGTAGAAAGGGCAAGCTCTATTTGGATATAGTAAAATTTGCCTTATAAATTGTTTTCCATCCCACTTTCTTGATTTGTGCATGCAATATCTTACATGCATCTGAATCGTTTTTAAGAGTACCACAAATATAAACTTTATGATCTTGGTATCTAGTGATCAGGGGAGAAAAAGTACTGCTCAAGTAGTAAACTGGAAAGCTTCTCAAATAAGGTGACAGCCATTCGTTGCTGCCTGCTTTCACTCTTGCTGCTAACTCCTGGGGCTCTAGTTTTGGCCAGTCATGATAACTAAATTGTCTCCATAGTATAGGGAGTACCCTTTCTTTCAAGAACCATCTGTAATGACAATTCCTTTGAAGTTGGAAATTGAAAAAGATGATAGAAAATAATATCACTATCAGAAAGGAATAGTCAACGTTCTGCTGCTCCATTCTTCAGGTCCTACACCAGATGGAAGCAGTACAGACCTGGATTTGAATCTGTTGTGAAAACTTGGGCAAGTTATCACTCTTAGTCCCAGCATCTCTGTGAAATGGATGTTGTGAGGATTGAACGGGGATATGTATATGTGTCCCATGGCACAGTGCTTGATGTAGATATACTGTGATCATCCTCTTGTTCCTTCTTGCAGTACCTGGTAGGGACCAGTAGAGGGGATTTCTAAGAGTTTTCAAACACCTCCCTTAATTTTTTTAAAGGTTTTATGTATTTATTTTTAGAGAGGGGGAATGAGGGAGGAAGAGAGAGAAACATCAATGGTGTGGTTGCCTCTCACATGCACCCCCCCACACACTGGGGACCTGGCCCACAATCCAGGCATGTGCTCCGACTGGGAATGGAACTGGCAACCCTTTGGTTTGCAGGCCAGCACTCAACCCCTGAGCTACACCAGCCAGGGCACCTCCCTACATTTTTATAGAGTTTCATCTTTTTCCAAAATTTTCAGCAGAGCTTGGAAAAGGGATAACGTGAATAAAACTTAAGACCTTAGATACCATTTTTAGTAACAGTATTTTTAGATTAAAAGCACTTTATTGCATTTGGATATTATTAAAAATCCTTACAGTTAAACAAATATTCATTTTATTGGCTCCATCAAGAAAATAAGCAAAATCGTCTGTGGAACAGAACTCTGAGGTATTTTTCCTCTCACTACTGAAGATCTTTTCTGTTTATTATTTCAAAATTTAAGGGTTTTAATAGAAAAACCTCATTTCAGTAAAACACTTGGGCCTTAAAATGATCCATCAGCCTCTTTATTAAAATCTCATAGCTCACTGTGACATTGCTTTATAGCATGGTTTTAAAAGGATTTACCTGGCCAAATTGATGGGCAAATTGCTGGTGTGTTTTAAATTGGATTATAAGAGTTAAAAATGGTAGTAACAGTGGAGAATATTTCACCACTCGGACTTTTTGCTATTTAGATTGAGAAATTAAGAGTGAATACCTATTACTCACACATATAATTATGTATTTATTAGATGGATAATTAAAGAGCGAATGTTTATCCTGAAAACTGCTGGGATTTTAAATATGTCATTTTCATTAATGAAACAAGATAGCATTTTGAATGCACCTTTGGTGAAATTAATTAAAAGACAATTTAAAGAGTTAATTTATTATTTATAATAACAATTTAAACCCTTAATGAAATACATTTCTGTACAGAGGATGCTGATTTAGATAGGTCTGGAAACTGAAATAGATTGTAGCTTTTATTGCTTTCTTATTATTAGGATTCTGAAATTCTCATCTTAAGTTTAATTTTAAGTGTATTTTTCACATTTAGGGTATATGCGATCAAAATGAAAACTAGCTGCTGATTTCCAGTCTTATTGTATCACCTTACAGCTGCCCTTCCGCCATGGTGGCCCCTGCCCAGTGTGGCTTCTTTGAGTTGAGATATGCTGTGAGTGTAACATTAAAAAAACACTGGATTTCAAAGACTTAGTATTTTAAAGAATGTAAAAATCTCAGTACTTTTTGTATTCAACACATGGTGAAAGGGTAATATTTTGGATATATTGAGCTAAATAAAATATATCCTTCAAATCAATGTAATCAGTTTTTTAAAAATGTGGCAACCAAAATATTTAAAACTACTTGTGTGGTTCATATTATATGTCTAACTGGATGGAACTGCTCCAGAAAATGATTTCTGAGCTGATTAAAACATCACAGATAGACATTGCCTGAGGGATGCCACTTTATGAGCAAATTAAAAATATGCCAAGCATATTGGGGTTATGAAGAAAACTTTTGCCTACACAACTTGAGAAAAGATGGGTGGAGAAAACCATCTATAGATACAACTAGGGCATGAAAATAGGATAAAAAATTGATGTCTACAAAATTATTTGAACATTCAGAAAAATTCTACAAAACATTCCTCTACTTTCTTGAAAGTGCAGCTTTTATTAGTCTAACAGATTTTATTGTAGTGTAAGAAAATACATATTTTTAACCAAATAAAGTAGTAAATATTGACTACCACATGTATATTCAGTGTCTGCAATATGCTGGCGATACAAAGCTTTTATAGTGCATGGCATAAAGTAGATGTTCAATAAATACTTGATGAATGAATATATGATTGAAATAGGGGAGATGGGTAGGGATTTTTGTTGTTTTTATTTCGTGGATAATCTGAAGAGGTTAAAATCTCTTCCTGTTCCATAGAAGGAAGGCACACAAGAAATATTTGTGAAATGAGTAAATGAAGATAGACACACACACATATTAAATGACAAAAAGAGTCCTCAGTGAGAAATTACTACCAATACCTATTAAACTAGTTTTCACTATTCACCAATTATTTTAAAACATCTAAGAAAAAGAAGATAAAAAATATGAACAGTGAAAGGACAGCAAACTCACAGTTATTAACAACCACACCCTAAAACAAAAGCAAACTAAGTGAACAGCTAGATCAGGAGCAGAGCCACAGAAATGGAGATCACATGGAGGGTTAGCCACAGGGGAGTGGGAGGAGGAGGGGGCAGGAGAAGGTACAGAGAATAAGTATAGGGGGAAGGCAAGAGTAGTGTGGGAAATGTAGAAGCTAAAGAACTTGTGACACATGGACATGAACTAAAGGGGGACAATGTGGGTGGGAGGGGGTGTGCAGGGTGGAGGGGAATGAAGGGGGGGAAATGGGACAACTGTAATGGCATAATCAAGAAAATATATTAAAACAAAATAAAACATCTTAAAGCTGTTCTAAATGGCACATTTAAACAGCACATTTACTTTAATTATGCTCTTATTTTGATATGCGCTTATATTTTGAGTTACATTTGAGAATACTCAGTGGAAACAGTTGATATGAGACCCAGGAATTAGTGCTTCAAAAGTGGTGCACTTGTGGCCATCAGTTGTGCTGTTTCCCCTGGTTTGACTGGGATGAAATCATGGTTTGGGGATAGAAGAAATCCTTAGTGAACTTAGGTGTAGTAATTGGTCACTTAAGGTTAAGGAGAAATGTTAATAGAACTTATTTAGTAAAATGTAGAAAAAAATAGGTGCATTTCAATAATAAAATTGTAATTGTATAGTTGTGTGAAATTCATGTTACAAATGCATTTAACAGTTTCCATTTATTTGAGGATATATGTAAGTGAATTTCCCTTGACTACAACCTTCACTAGACTGATAAACCTGGGAATAATTTCTTCACTGTGCATTTTCATGAAGCCCAGCGTACCTGAGGAATATTTCAATTGGCTAATGATAAAACGAAGGAGTAAAAATTAAGTTCAGGTATATGAAGGGGGTAGAGTAGGTGTAGACCCGCTGTTTCCATCCATAGCTGATTGACCAGGAACTGTTATTTATAAAGGGTTCATGGTCCACACTGGCTTCATCTAGCTCTCCCTGAGGTCATTAGTTACTGATGCTCCGCTGCCCTTGTCTCTCTCCATTGTATGCACCAGCGATGCTGAAGCTCTTATTTCTGCAGCTCTCGTTTCTGGGTCTTTATTAATGCTTTTTGGATGCCTTCCCTATACCCCATCACTTTACCTAATTCCAGCTTAAATATCCTCTCTAGGGGAAGATCTGCCCATTCCTTAGTTTCTCTTCATTTTTTTCTTTCTCTGAGCTCGTATAACTCTTCTACTTCCCTTTTAGAAATATTATTACACTTCCTCTGTAAAGAACTAAATTGTCTAGCTTTGTGTATATTTACATGTTATTGTTCTAATGGCTTTTTTCAATATGCTCTACAACCCCAAAGCCTTTCCTTTTTTTCCTTCTTTTTTTAAAATTTAATTGTTGTTCAAGTACAGTTTTCTGTATTTTACTCCCATCCCAGCCCACCCCCCAGTGCTCCCCACCTCCCTCCCATTTCCACCCCTTAGTTGTTGTCCATGTGTCCTTTATACTAGTTCCTGTAAATCCTAAAAGGACTTCCACATTATTTTCAAATTTCAATGTACAATTTCCCCTCTGCCCCTGGAAACATGACAAAAACAGCTTTTCTTTCTTAGTTACTAGGAAATTATTTACTTTCTTGTGTTTTCAGAAACTTCATAAATCATGTAAGCAGGACATGTTATAAATTAATTAGTAGAACATCTCTCTCTGAAGGGTTAAAGGATTGCCAGCACTGATCAAGCTTGCTCTCTCTCTGGCTCCTGATACAGTGTTGACAGCCAAGCAAAGAGCCTCTTCAATAAATCCTCTCTCATATTTAAGTTTTTCCAGATGTGAGAAGCAATTATGTCTTTGCATTTACTGAAGCCTTGTGTGCTTTTCAAGAGGAAACTGGCATCTGTGCTGAATTAAGTGTGCTTGAGTGCATGTGTGTGTTCTGTGTGTGTGCATGTTCTGTGAGTGAGTGTACGTATACACTAGCACACACGTGGCATTTGCCAATAGTCAAATGAGATCGGACCTGAAAACAAAACAAAACAAAAAGCTAGTGTCAATAAACACCAAGAATTGTTGCAGCTATATTTACAGTCTAGAGAATTGGTCTTTACTGAACAGCGCCTTCTCCCTTTCTATTTTTGTTTGATTGTTAAAGCAAAGAAGTGAGGATGATTAAATCATTTGTATCTGTGAAAGGATTTTTTTTTAATGGTGAAATCATGATCCTCATAAAACATAAAATGAACACATTTCAAAGATTTTAACTCATTAATGAGGGTACTAGTAAGATGTTACAAGGGGTTCAAAGGTAAATTTGAAGGACTACACATAAGTGAATAATAAGGAATGCTGAAATGAATTTACAAGTAGGTGTCCAAAGGGTCTATCAACAAGGCAACAATCAATTGCTTTCCCTAGGAAGCAGTGAACTTGCATTTGTGTGGATGATGCATCATTAGCATTGTTATCAGTTTTCAACAATTTATAGAGTTGTAAAATTGCTCAAAGACAGTTTTCAACAATTTATAGAGTTGTAAAATTGCTCAAAGACAGTGAAAGGCCAAATTAGCCAGAAGGTAACACCAGATAAGACACAAGGTAATCTTTTCCAATTCTTTTTTTTTTTTTTTTTTTGCCAGTTTCAAAGTCTTTCACAATTTTTCCTGACCTCTCACACAAAACTGCAGACAAAGGCTGCTTTGGGGGAGAGCCAAGCTGTTTGATCCCATGTAATCCTTTAGTTCTGGCGACCGGCCATATAGAGGCTACTCAGACCATGGGCTTCTTTCTCTTGGTGTGAAGGACTGTAGAAGTGATTGAGGTGTTAGCCTTATTGTTGTTAAGACTGAACTAATATCTCAAGTAAGTAGCAAATTAAACTAGTCTTTCAGTTTCCTGGGTGCTTATGTTAATATAGACTTTGAACGAGAATACTTTTTTTCTGTCCAAATATTTAGAAGAGTACATATTTTTAAATTTGGCATCCCAACCACACTCAACTTGGAAATTGTGTCAAAAGTTATTTGTAGTTTTTTGTTTTTTGTTTTTCTCCTCTAACACCAGTGTAGATACATGGTTTTCATTTGTGAGTAGGATCTGTATTTGTGAAAACGGGAATAGGAACACAGAAAAACACTCTATTAAAGCTCATTTTAATGGCATAGTTGGTAAGAGTGACAATTAATTCAAGTTGCTTTATATTCTTTTGATTTTGAATTAACAAATAGTAATGAAACAGCCACTAAAAAGAGGATAGGCTTAGTGAATGTGAATTGTAAAAACAGATGAGGCTAATGTTAAGCAAAACTCTTCTATAACGAACAAACCGCCCTAGAGAGCTTACATTTCTTGTTATAAGAAATGATTCCTCCCCCTTCATGTATTAGTAAAGTTCTCTTTTGGACAGATTCTGGTTGATGAGGACATACATGAAGCAAAATTAGAGTAACCAGAAATTAAACTGAGAACCTTCAGGGTGACAGTCATAAAAAAAACCAAGCCAAGCCAATAAACAACAACAAACCACAATCAAAACAAATAAACAGACAAAAATACCTGTGGCAGGGAAACAAGTCAGATGAACTAACTCCTCTTTCATTTAGCCATTTAAGGTAAATGGTTTATAATAAGAATGCTGAATTAATTTTAAAGTTAAAAAAATCAGTTTATCTCTTAAGTGTTCCTCAACTCAGAATTGAATTTCAATATATTTCAATTGTTTATCATGGATTTTTGTTTGCGAAGTACTCAGCACCATCTTGGGAAAAAACACAGTTTCTATCACTGTAAAGAAAAGAAAAGAGGGAAAGTGAAATAAGTATGAAACATTTGTCAGAACACAAGACATTCTTGTCTCATGTGACCTTAACAACACTGAGACTGTGGAGCACTGCATGACTTGTGATAGTATAGAAATGTTTCCTTGGCCAGGGGCTGTATCCCTGGAGACCTGAATTACTGGAGGGACCCTGTACTTTCTATGGAAATGCATTGCTTACCCATAAGTATCAAACCCTAGTGAGACCAAAGACTTCTGTATTATAACAGGCATGAGCTTTAGTCATGCTGTATGAGGCCCTTCTGGCCTTTAAAAACATATCGATGATATAGAGTTGCACCCTTCAAATGCTTTTCCTGGAACTGTGTACCTTTATTGGATAGATAAAAACTTGTATTGGTAAGGGTCTTTACTACTTTTTAAGGGATCTTTACTACTTTAAGGATCTTTACTACTTTTAAAAAACTTGTATTGGTAAGGATCTTTACTACTTTTTACATTTTCTGCCTTATCTTAGCACTAAGTATATTTTACTTTCTGCTTTGTCTCTAACAGCAAGCACAGTGCCTGGCATAACCACAAGTGTTTGAATGCATGAATATAGGGCTCTCGTTAAGTACTGGTCCTGGTGCTCCACTGAATAACTCTGTGAATAAGACGCATAATTAATTTCTTTTGACCATGATTTTGCCCTCTGTAAAAGAGAAGTCTTTAGTAGGATTGATTTCTTAAGGATACCCATGTCTTTAAAATTTTGATTCTAAAATTGCAAATGGAAAATTTATGTTCACATTGCATATGGTGTTTGGTTATATTTTCAAAATGTTTGTGCATGATCTTTTCCAGTGCGGTGAAGAATCAGTAAGAACTTATTACCTGATGGAAATGAGGAAAAGCAGCCCTTGAAGTCTGATGAAGGCAATTCACCATGGAGAATAGGTGTTACCACGAGGAATGCAAGTATGGTCACCTTAAACATTAGCCAACAGATGCATTTTAAGCCACTGTGGCAATATTTTCTCCCTACACTCCTAAAACTTTGCAAGAAAAGATTATGAAAAATGCTCTTCTCTATTTCCAAGTAAAGGTAATGGAATCAATTTTCTATAGAATAGTCTTTTGGCAGAGGACTTGAGGGAATCAATCAGAACCCACCTATTCTGCTCCTTTATGGAACAACTATAATTAATGTAAGGAGAAATTTCCTTGTAGACTTCTCTGTACTAGCCTGACAAGGCTGTTATTTTAAAGTTAAAACTTAAAACTTAAGTTTTCCAAATTCACTACCCTTGGGACATTTATTTTTGGTATTTTGTTTATAAGCATGATATTTGATGCTGTTAAGTTAGCCTGTGTCAAAAAATTGTTTCATGAGGAGACCAATGATTCTTCTAGAACATGACTTATTTTCTTGGAATAGAACAGTGTTTCCCTAAGTAATATTTCACAGAGAAGTGTTAGTTGGAGTATCAGATATCATTAAAAAATAGGTAGTTAGGTGGGTAAGTAGTTTAGATTAGACTAGATGGATAGGATTTCATGTTTAGAAAGTGCTGCGTTAAGCAAATTTAAACACTTTTCTTGAATGTGCATCTTCTCAGAACTTCCAGTGTGTCACTGGTGTGTGGATCTCTAGTGGCAGGGGTAGAGATTAGCGCACAGGTGCCCCCAAACACGGTCCTTTAAGAAACCCCTTGTTTCCATTCAGAATCGCAGTGGAACTTTATTCTCATGGAACACGATGTGAGAAATATCTGTACATGATGACCATATAGAAATTTTTCTTGTCAGGATTTTTAGTTTAGGCAAGGCCAAGGGAATTAAAAAATAAATTTAAAACTAGATGGGATATCAAGAGAAAACAGAATTATACTTGGCTATTAAAAATGATGTATTATTTTGAATAAAGTTGTATTTTATATAATTAGTTTAATTATTCACCATAGGGTGATTTTTAATGTGCAATGCTTATGTGCTATGGCTGTATAAATATTAATTTACCCTAGGATTTAAATAAGCAAGTTGATAAATTATGAGTTGGATAGAGTCTTAAGATTACCTACATCAACGTGAAGGGTTTGTT
This sequence comes from Artibeus jamaicensis, assembly GCF_021234435.1. Lineage (NCBI taxonomy): Eukaryota > Metazoa > Chordata > Mammalia > Chiroptera > Phyllostomidae > Artibeus > Artibeus jamaicensis. The sequence continues at coordinate 2,517,116 of NW_026521995.1, read as the reverse complement.
TTGAGAATTATAGTTTAATTATCTAACGGATGACATATATCACGTTATAAATATTGTTCTAGGTTATTTTTCCAAGCTTTTCTGAGTATGTAGTATGCATTGAAGGGTATACAAATAAATAGCATATTTGTAAAAATTGACATGATGGGCAGAATTGAAAGAGATGACTAGTATTGTTTTGAATTCTTAAATGATATATCAACCTGTGTTAACTGCAACTTCTCATGTTTAATGATGTTTACAAGTAAAATCATACACTAGCAGTGTAGGATTAACATAATTAACTCAGAATAAATTCTTTGAAGGGTTCAAAGAGCTTTTCATAATAAATTACTAGGCTTTAATCAGCTAATGTAAAGTGAGTATTTTTTAGAATGTGGGAAGTACATTTATATCTCATGAAAAATTTAACTTACATTAATGAAATAAATTTGAATGATCCAGATTCACCATCCCAAATCAGAGGTATGTCTGACATTTCGGTGAAAGCTTTATTTAGGAGTTGAGGAATTCTTTAAGATAACAGGCTTTTGACTGTGCTATCTTGAGTGTTACAACTGAGTGCTTTCCCCAGAATTTTGAAGCCTTTTTCAAATTCTTTTATGAATGAATTGAATTAATGAAATATAAATAAATGATCTCTTTTGAATTTCATAATAAGTTAAAAGAATGCTGACTTTTAAAGTTCATAAAAATGAATTTTGCTTGTTGAAATGTTATTTCCCCTTGGGAAGCTAGCCCTGGCCAACCCCCAGGATCCTGTTCCATCCACTAACACAGAGTTGTGATAAGGAGAGTGAAGTGTGAGCTAAATAGAGCGGAGGCCTGGGCAAGGTCATTTATACCAGAATACCAGGGATGCTAAGATCTCAAGGGTACTGTACTACATAGACTGATGCTATACTGGTGAGTTCAAAAGAATATATACACACACACAGAGTGAAAATGAGGGTTCCTGTATTTGAGGATGTAAAAGATGAAACTGAAGAGGAAAAAACAGAGGAAGAAGAAAATGAAGAAGACAAGGTGAGTGGGCAAGCACCTGCTGAAGAAAGGTATTTGTTCCTCTACGTTCATGGTTAGAAATATATTTCCTTTCCCTTTGTTTTGGACAGGTATTCTTTAAGCCTGTTATCGAAGACCTGAGCATGGAATTGGCCAGAAAATGCACCAAACTCGTTAGTGATGTAAGTGGCTTAAATAATTTTTGTCCCATTTTGTATTGCATGTCATAGAATATCATACCATAGAATCATAGAGCAGGAGAGAAAATCCCCAAACCATCTCTCAAAACCCAGTTATTTTCCAGATCATGGAACTGAGTGGAGGAATTTCAGGTGATTTCCCCGAGGTCACCCACACAGAGAATTTCTGTGGGAGCAGGTATTTGTGTTCTCAGTCCAGAATCTTGTCCCTGCAGATTTCACTGTCATTCTGGAATGAAATCATAAAGCATGGAATTCAGAGCATATTTCTTCAACAACCCAAAGCCTGTCACCATTTGTATAGTGATCTAATATGTTTTGGGAGGATCTCTATGAGTGAATAATTTAAAAAAACATTTTGGGGACCTTTTGAGGACTCTGATGAGTACAGTAGTTTTCCAAACCAGAGTAAATGCATGTAGTACCCATGTGCCCATAACACCTACCGCCAACTTAGAATTAATGGATGATTGAGCTGCATGTTAAGAACTTTGGACTGGATGATGTTGATGATGATAGGAATGAAAAGGAGAATTTTTGTTGTGACTTTTTTCATTAATTGGGATTGGTTTATATTATATTTAAAGGGAATCCTAGAATTGTAGGATTAGCTCATATGTTTTTACAGTAAGTAACTAAAACTTCAGATGCACAAAGAAAAGCATTGCTCATTAGGGATGGGAATTGAGATGCTCTCGTTAAAAGTTGTCAGAGAACTGTTTGTGAAAGGGACTTGTCAGAAAGAGCCAGAGGATGGTGGGAATCATACCCCTTTCCATATATTTGACATGTGATATAATTAAATTTTAAATTTTAAATTATTTCTTTGTGCTATTATTTAATGATAGTTATGAGCTACTGTATTTGAAAGTTCATTGTAAACTGTAATAATAATATTGAAATGACCACAGTAATAACAATAATATTAACAATAGTTAAGATTCATTGAATACTGTGCGCTACTCATTGAATGAAGCTTATGAGCTAGGTTCTATTGTTTTTCACATTTTAGAGGCGAGAAACAGGCTCAGAGAGGCTAAGTAGCTTTCCAAGGTCACACAGTTAAGTGGTGGGGAATAGGGCTTAAACACAAAGCACTCTGTCTTAGCCACGACGCTGTGTCTTCTGTCACTGTAGATGTCCATGCAGGTTATCATACCTTTATGTTATTAATTTTACACTAATATTAGTGATAGTAACTCTACCAACATTTTCATATAGAACATATGAACTTAAATTTGACGTTATCTTTGTTACATTGTTTGCCCAACTAAATGCTTGTCTAAAATGTATATGCGAGGTTGCACCAATCACAGGGCTAAAACAAATACAAATAAGGATGACTTGCTGCCCTGAGTTCAGTGGCGTTCCAGGCAGGTCTCTGGAGATTCTGCCCCTGACAGTGCCTGTCTGTTTGTGTCCACATTTAATTTAGCATGCCTGTCTTTTCCCTGGTCTCAAACTTCAATTTAAAGACAAACCTTTAAGTCCCTTAATTTTGTTTTCTAATTCCTCATATCTGTAAGGGATATCCATGTGTTTATCTGAGGCTTTTTGTCTGTCTGAAGGCAGTCTGTCTGCAGCCTGCATCACCAAGAGAGGTGGGTGTATTGTTTGCTTCCTTGCTAGAGTCCTACATCTTGTGGATTGAATCACACAGCTAGTGAGCCACAGGCCTGGGATTTAAACCATGATCTGTCTGATTCCCAAGCCTTGGCCCCCACGATGTCCTTCCTCTTGCTGTGTGCCAAGCCTTCCTCACACCTCATCATACTCTGTGACACTGGTTCTGTGAGCCTCAGCTCGGAGGTGGTGCAACCCAAGACTATTTTGCTGAAGGTCACCTGCTAGACAGGGGTGAGGACAAAATTCAGGGTTAGGTCTGGTTAAGTCCAGAGTCTGGATGATAGCCACTTGTCACTCTGCTTCATTTTTTTTTAGGTGAAAAGAGTAGCTTCGTGGATTTCTCTTCAAGGAGCAGCCTTTCTACATTGCCTCCATCATCATTCCAACCATTCCTCTTTGGACCTCTTCTAACTCTCATGTGTCTTAATTGGGGTGTGATAACCAGAGCTGTGCACAGCAGTGTGGATATGCATGGCCCGTGGTCATGAGTAGGGTGGGATGATGTTTCCTTTTGCTCCATGCACCCTCTGTGACGGTAGTTAGAGTTTCTTGGGCTGGGGGCCTGCGAAGAACTATTAGACCAAGCTCTATAGACATCTTTCTCAGATATTTTCAGTGCTAATCTGTGACTTACAGCTGATTATGTAGAGCTCATCAAGTTTTAATGGTAGTTTGAATGGTTTTCACCTTGCCATGGATGGATGTCATCTGTAGTTGCCTGCCATTTAGCTCTTTCAGTTTGACTCTTCACTCTCCCTGAGGGCTTGGGGTCAGCAGCAGACCTGCAGACCTTGCTGTATCATGTCACTGCCAGATAGTTCATTAAAATGTTCAGCAAGATTGGTCTAGAGAGAAGTCCTGGCAGGCCTGGACTCTTTAGAATTCTACATTTTTCAGATCAGGTGGCTTCACTTTGGGGATCAGAATGAGGCATTTTCCAGTTTTCTTTGCCCCGCCAAGTTTCTGCTTTGTCCTTGCCATGCCCATTGGTGGTGTCTCCCTCTATATAACTCGCTTCCCAGTCCTGAACACAGTGCCTGGTCCTCTGAGGCCACCTCTGTTATTTTTCTGTTAACTAAGTCATGCTGTTTATTTCCCACAGATGATCCCTCTCTGCTATTCTATCTTGTTGGTCAACTCTCTAGTCAATCCCTTGAATAAATCAAACCTATTGACTGTATTTAGCAGTTAGAATCATAGATCTAGTGACCATTTGTCACTTTATGGTTGTTTAATAACCATAAAAATATTAGGTTAAAGATGATTGTTTGTATGTTTCTTGTAAATTAGGCATAAAGTCTCTGCAGGGCAAGTTTGGCCACATCTGCAGGACACCTCTGACTCGGTGACTTCGAACCTTTTTAGGGTGTTCATGTGCAGTGCAGCAGAAAGAACATTTCCCAGGGTAAAGAGCACTGTGTATTATGGGTAAATCCTTACAGTGCGGAAAGCGTTAGATCTGTCGTTGCCTCTCTGGAGGAAGCTCTGAATGTGTTGGATAGTCTGGGCCGGGGGCAACCTGGGCTGTGAGCGCCCGGTTAACAGGTGCAGTGAACCCAGTTCTTTCTTCCAGGGTTTACTGTATTTAGCAGTGTGGCTCCACTTGTGAAAAGACTTTCCAAGGTACTTTTGGTTAAGAGTGCTTGTGAAAGGAAGGGTGCTCACACATTTCTACATCTGTCATCCACTTCCAGCCGTTTGCTAATCTCCTACCAAGAAAGAAACTAGGCTGGGTAAAAGGAAGCGCCATCTCGTGGCAGTTGAGACATGGTGGGATTAACAAGTGAGGTCAAAGCAGAAAGTAAATAAGCAGAAAGGTCATGTTAATGATCATCAAGTCATCAACTTTGCCCGTTTTTTCTCAGTCCGAACATAACTGGCATGATGTAGTGGTTGTGCGTGCAGAGAGCTGCAAGGAGCAGGAGCACCATGGCACACAGGTTTAACAAATAGGTTTTTTTCACCCCCGCACATGAAGCCTGCAGGTAGGGTGTCCAGTCTTGGCATATTTGATGCTATTGGTTTCTCAAATTCCTTTTCCTTTGCTCTGTCAAAATTAGTATGGTGGCTTACTCCCTTATAATGACATCATTGCTGCTGTACCCTTTGACTGGGAAGGAAAAAGGTGGAAGGGCAAAGTGTCAAAGGTCAATGCCAGCAAGTCTCTCCCTGTACACCAGTAATGCCAGAACACTTCTGGGAAGCTTCCGCAATGTCTTGTGACCAGAGCTGGGCACCTGGCCACCCTAGGCCAATCGCTCACCAAGGGGCATGAGCAAACCATGCCTGGTTTAGAGCAATTTGTCCTCTGGGGCTGGGGGAGGGGTCTGGCCACTCTAATAAATACATTGGGGTTCTTTTATTAAGAAAAAGAGGGGTTGGATAGGCAGTCCATCTAAGAGATAGAGCCATAATTGTTTTAGGAATATATACACCGTTGTATTAGGAAATGGTTGTCCACTGAGCAATTCTCATTTTACTGAAGATTTTGTGCCAGCCATTGGTTTCCTTTTATCTGTCTTCTTCTGGTATAGGAAGGGTACTACCAGGTGACATTTTTTTTTGTATTAAAATGTAAGATAATGTGCTATTGCCATTCATATTGTATAATTCATTAGAAGTTAGAAGTGTGTGTGTATCTTAAATAAAGACCAAACAAAGGAATGGAGACCACACTTAAGAATGAACCTTTTGCCTGCATATCGAAGGAAGTAAGTACTTCACCCTTATCCCTGCTGCCTTCCTGAACATTCTGCTCAGGTCAGAGCTTATCAGGAGGCCTGTGGCCCAGCACATGCCAGGCAGTGAGGAATGTGAGTGTGAAAGGGAAAAGATGGTGGCAAAAGATAAAAATAATGAGGCAGACTTAAGCCTAATGACAGGTTATTTTCTCTCACACTTATTATATAATCGGGATACTTCCCCCCCCTTTATGATCAAAATAGCCTACTATTTATCTTACTGCCTTTAACGGTTTAATTACTAGTGACTGAGGAGGGCGATTTGCAGAGGCCTAAAATTATGGCTAATCTCTGAGAAGAAAAAAAGTAATTTACTGCACAGATAAGATAAATATGTTCTAATGTTGATTTCATGAATAAAGCAAATGTTTAAAGTGGCAGGCATATAATATCTAAGAGTCAGAGTGGTGCAATATGCTATTTTGAAATAATGTTACTTAGTGTTCAAATCTGCTTATGGTCAGATAATGCCCTTCAGATCAGCTTTGCATATGGTGAAATCCCGATGTAATGTGGTGTGTAAATCAGTGTTAGTCACGTCCTTTTAACAACCAGGTACTACATAGAATTAAACTTTACTTTTAGGTTATAATTAGACCAAAGAACCCTTTTTCAGCCTAGGTATTTGCAGCCTCGGGTAGATAAACGTGACTTTTTTAGAGGGTGATACAACTTTTAGCAAATATCTTTGTCCTCTCCACTAGTCATAAATTTTGGCTCCCCACTTTTCAGATTAGGGTGACAATTAGTGTGACAGTGGGAATACATTTTAGGTTCTTCTCCATAATTCCTAACTTTTTTTCGGCTCCTGTGTCCATGCCAGATCTTTCTCCGAAATAACAATCTGGCCTCTCTCCCCACAGTGGAAGGAGTGACTCATTTTATTAGTGAGTTCAAGGGGAGAAGTGAGCATGCTCAGCAGGGCCTCTCTGATCTTCTCCTTGCTCATCTGCTTACTCACAGCAGATGAGGGTCATTCTGAAATCACAACCACCGTGTATGAACTTTCTGGGCAGGCTCTACTCTTGTTGAGGGAGGAGGATGGGATGCCTGTGGGCGCTCATAAATTGAGTACGTTTGATTTTGGTGGAATTAGTAACGGAAGCCCATGGTGGCCTTAATTTTAAGCCCCTTTTTCTAATCTATTAGGTCTAGGTAATAGTGCTAATGTAACAGTAATCTTCATTTGTTTAATTTCTGCCTCTACTTCTTAAATGGTTACATCTATCCTGATGATTCCTTGCTTTATAGGTAGAGGTCGGCCCCTAAATTTCTGTTTGACCATAGGCTTAACTGTTAAGGTTAGTGCTTAAAAGTAACAAACTTGGCAACAGAACTTCGTATTCCTGGGGCTAACACACATGATTCTTGATAGTAACCACATCCTCATTTATCTAAAACAGAGGCTTTCTTTATTATGCCTCATCATTTTTGCTGTTCTGTGCTGGATATCAGTTTATGTGATTTAGCTTGTTTTGCGTATCAGTCCACATTTGAGTATTTACTTCAGAAAATGGGTTTTCTCAAGTTAGTTCTTCTGTTCAGCAATAGATCATTGAAATTGTTTTCCTTCTTCCTCTTCTTGTGTGAATTGTTCTCTCTTTTAGATCCATTATAAAGAAGAGTATAAAAAATCTAAGGACAAGTGTACATTTGTGACAGACACTCCTATGTTAAACCATGTAAAAAATATCGGTGCTTTTATTTCTGAGGTAAGTTATCAAAAACTTGCAAAATGGCTCACATATTCTTTTTATATATAGATAAAAATCTGTGTATTGAAGTTGAAGAATAATATTTTCAAAAGCACCACTGAGTTGGAAATATGTATATAATTTTGTAATTCTATGCACTATCAATTAACTCATGTAAATTGACATATTTTACTGTCTGTGGTTGATATGCTTTATTATATATGCCTGTGTTTTAACTCCAGACCTTTCTTATTTATATAGAATTACTCTTGATAAGATATTTTTATTCGATAAGTAAAAAGTATTGTCAGAATAGTCTTAGATATTTCATATTTTATTTCCTAACAGACTGACTAGTTATACATTTTTAATATAATTTTAAAAATAAGTAAAATTTACCAGCTGATTAAATAAAATATGGCACTTTTGGTTAATTAATTTTAAATTAGTTAAAACTGGTTTTGAGTAGAATTGGCTCAGTAGAGATCCAGTTATAAGACCACAGAATGAGAAGTGTGCTACATGTATTTTCCAGCTGAAAAACCATGTAGTGTCTTTCTGAGAGCATTTATGACCACCATATATGTTGCATTGAAAAGAGCAGTTAACAGTGATTTTGGTGATGAGGCATTTCTGAAGTCTGTGAAAGGATCACTTAGAAGAGATGAACTTGGTAAGAGCATGAATAAAATGGCTGACCTCTACCGTTTCAAATGTTGGAAAAAGATCAACATGATAGTCTTAGGATTATTTTTGCTAACATGAAAATAGTATGAGAAAAATTGGGTAAGTTTTTAAAATTAACTATCCAAATCCAAAGAATTGTAGAAACACAAAGTTTAAACAGGAGACATGCTCAATAATTCAATACTCAAATCTAGTACTGAGTGGGAGTCATATCAGGGACCTTTTCGACGGAATGTGGCAAAATGTGGCTTTATTTCTTTGAGTTAGCTGTTATTTCTCTTGTGCAGAGAAATTCTTGAGGTCCTTAATTATCAATGTATTCATTTCCCTGAAGGAGTTAACTGCAGAATGAAAACATGGGAGTAGGCAATCTGTTGCATTACTTTGAACCTAATCTTCCCAAGAGGAGCTGGTGAATGAGTGTTTTTCTGTAAGAGTCGTGATGGAGGTCACTTACGAACAGTGCCGACTGGAGGTGTGAAGGCACAGAAAGAGCAGAAACACACCTCCTCCCTCATCGTGGTGGGAGGAGGCTGACAAGACCAATAAAGGCGCTCTGTCCTGTGCACCAGGTTAGACAGTGCCTCCTAACAGCTCGTGTTTTTTGAAACGACTCAAATGTCTCATTGCTCTCAGATTTTTCTTTGCCGATCCATATGTTTATATGGAACCATTAATACACACAGGTAGATTTACTTTTAGAAATGTACATGGGTTTAAATAGGAAAATAGTCTTTTTTTTCTTCTGTGTCTCACTTAAAGCCTTCTCATGATAAAACTGGGTTTATCTTTCTCCAAAATATGTTCATCAGGTCTAGTATCAAAGATTAAAATGCTCTTCAGATTTTTTAATTAATTCTATTTCTAAAGGAAGTTTGGTTTTATTCTCTTTCAGTATTCACAGTGGAGGAACATTTATTTATTTATTTTCCTTTCCCCTCCCCAGGCAAAATACAAAGGCACTATTAAGGCAGACCTTTCCAATTCTCTGTATAAACAGATGCCAGCCACAATTGATAGTGTCTTCGCAAGAGAAGTGACACAGCTTCAGAGTGAGGTGTGGTTTTCCTAAAGTGTTGCCTAATTGTGTGATTAAATATATAACCTACTATAAATTATTCAGCATTTAAAAAAGTTGTTTATCTTGAGTATTACTTACTGAATACAACATGAAAGTTTTGTTGTGTTTTTCATTTAGAATACCTCAGGCTTTCAAAAGGGGCCTCCATCAGGTGGAAGGGACCATTCTGGTGATTGAAATTTACAGACGAACTTAAGAAATGTCCTCATGCAAACTCATTTTGAATCCACAGGAGCGTAGGAGTGATTTTCCTGCTATAGTTCATCAACACATAAGGAGTGCTGAATACATTTAATTTTTTGTAATTCTTAAAATAGGATTTTAATATAGAATAGTTCCACCCTGGCTGGTGTAGTAGCTCAGTGGATTGAGCACAGGCCTTCAAACCAAAGAATCGAGGTTTGATTCCCAGTCAGGGCACATGCCTGGGTTGCAGGCCAGTTCCCAGCAGGGGACACAGGAGAGGCAACCATACACTGATATTTCTCTCCTTCTCTCCATCCCTTCCTCTCTAAAGATAGATGAATAAATCTTTAAAAAATATGTAGAATATTTCCCCTCATTCTCACTTATTGTTTTGTTTTCTTCATAGCACAATCTGATTTTTTTAAAAATCAATCTGTTACTTGGTTCCCTAAGCGGCATGAGAGCAGAACCTCATCTGTCTCCTTCCCTGCTCTCATTCTGTGCCTAGCACATTTCCTGGTAAACAAGAAATGTTCTGTAGATGCTTGCAAAATGAATTCAATTTGTTGGGTTTCTTTCCAAGGAGATGTTTTTACATAATTTATATTCTTCTTGCTACATTTTAGGTTAAAAATAATAGTAAACACATAGATGTATTTATTATATATTGGTGCCGTTCTATACATTTCACAGATATTTATATCATTTAATCCTCAGAAGCACTGTGTGAGAGAGCCCCATTTTGGAGATGTGGAAACTGAAGCACAGAGAGGTTAAGTCAGTTGCCCTAGGTCACACAGCCAATCAGTGGCTGAGCCAGCTCATGGACATGGACTGTCTGGTTCTGGAGTCTGGTTTCTTAACCACGCATTCTACTGCCTGTTTGGTGTTTTTTTTTTTTTTTTTTTTTACTATTTCTATCCTTTTTTTTTCTGATTAAACAAGTTAATGTTTTTCTCCAGAATCTTTTTACTTTTAAGTAGAAGATACCTAGATAATTTTAAAATAGTCTGAAAACACATTACTCTCGAAAAATACTGAGCATAGTTATCTTTGGCAGAACTCTTTAGGTCCTTCATTATTACACATTTAAATGTCCACTGTGTACCCAACTTGGCAGTCGGCTAATCTCAGCTGTGCAACTTGAGGCTAAAAATATATGATGTTAAAGTTTCGCATGGCTGACCATGACTAATATGTCCCCCTCCTTTTTCTTTTTTTTGCTGCCCACATCAGTCACCTAGCCACTTGCTGATAATATGGACTACTTTATAAAGCAAATAATAACACAGCACTTGACACGTGACATGCAATAGTTAAGCAATAAAGCAGGAAAGAAAAATCTACTTTAAATTTTACATTTACTTGGAAAGATAGCATTTTTTTCAGCTAGGGACATTGTTATTGCTTTGGAAATGCACACCTTTTGTCTCCTTTTCCTGCATAAATGGATCTGTAGTGCACGAACATGTGCAGCAGGAGCCTTGACATGGAAAACGATCCATGTCGCATATTTGGAATCTGTTTTTTATTTCTGTGCCAGGATAGGCCACCACTTGCATTGTTAGTCTGTGATGCCCGGTAGTAGAGTGTGTGCCCTGGGAAAGCCCTGTCTGTGCTTTTAAGAAGCAGTGCTGCCCAGTGTTGTGAGTAGTCACTGAACTCATCGGTAAGGAAAACCCTGGACCTTGCATAAGGTATCTGTTTCAAAATTTGGGTAATCGTTATAATGTTTCTTTAGGCTGACTGATGCACATCCATTTTATTATTGTTAAAATTGAAATCCTAAAAGCTTACCTGGTAATAATATAATCAAGGTTATAAACCTATTTGACAATGTCTGTGATACTTAAACTTACCTTTTACTGTGTCCAAATAGTAACAGATGTGTGCTAACCTAAATTAGGGTATGAGCCAAATCTGAAATTTAATGGCATTCTGGCTCTAATGAAATATCTCCTGAACACTGGCACAAGTTATTATCTTAAAACCATTTTGCAAACATTCTCAGATGCTTACATTCAGACTATAGTGATAAGGTGAAGTTGGCTAGGTTAATATTGCATGAAGAAAATGACTAATGCTGAGAGAGAGAGAAAGGGAGAGAGAGAGGTGATTTTAGGAAGTCATTTTATTAGATATTCCTCATTAAAAGCTTTATAAACGTAGATCACAAAGAAAGCTAGTGGAGACAAATGGATTGCGGTAGGTAGTAGTGAAGTCCTTGTCCCCCGGAGCTGTTTCTGACAGGGCCTCAATAACCCCTAACTGCAGAAGTCATGCAGGCTACTCAGGCATCTGCACTGAGCAGGTTTAGGAGAGCCTGTGTTTTTACCTGGAGTGGCCACAAGGAGCACCAGAGGCATCTGTGTTATCAACTAGAAGTACATTTACCTATGTAGTATTTATAAAATGTAGTGTAAGTTAGAAATATTTGTACATCTTATATATGTATAGATGAAGTATAAAGATATACTATGCAATCAAATATGTAGTATAACTGTATGTTACTTATATAAGTGTATTTGTACATAAAGTACATAAGACTATCGCGAGCACCCTCTACTAGTTAGGTGTCTGGTACCACAGCAAACTGAATTCTCAGGGTGTGAAGAAAACAAGTATTAATCTAGAGAAAGTACACACAAGAAACAAATCCTAGGAAATCAAATGTATCAGGAAATGCATTAGTTTAACATAACTTCCATTAGCTATTTTTTTTAAAGATTTTATTTATTTATTTTTTAGAGAGAGGAGAAGGGAGGGAGAGAAATGTCAGTGTGTGGTTGCCTCTCATGTGCCCTGCACTGGGGACCTGGCCTGCAACCTAGGAATGTGCCCTGACTGGGAACCAAACTAACAACCCTTTGGTTCACAGCCTGTGCTCAATCCACTGGGCTAAACTAGCCAGGGCTTCTACTAGCTATTTTTAAGGATGAAAATTAATATGATAAAGTTCAGCTGCCTCCAATTTGATGTAATCTTAATTCTGAAGTGCTGCTTCGTAGCAGCTATAAATGAAACGATTTTAATATTGCAAGTAGAAAATTAAATAGTCTTTTTAACAAAGAATGCTTTTAAAAATTGTGTTTGATGACTCACCATTTCTGTGATAACCCACCAGATGAACAGCTGCACTGGTTAGGTTTATAAAGTCACAAGTGTGATAGTCAGTTTAAGATTAAAAATAAACCAAGCATCCAGTGAAAAAGGAGAAAGGTACAGCCTAGCTCTCTTTTTATTGAAGTAGATGGAACATATCTCAAAGAAGTTTTTTTCCTTGGGTTAACAGACTCGGCCACCCATTAAACTCCTCCTCCCTCCCCCCGAAGATATAATATATAGGATGTAGTGGAACTGAGATAATGGACTTTCTGAGCCTGAAAGGAGGCTCTTAATGGGTTTCCTGTTTAACATAATTAATTGGTGAAAAATGCAAATATATGTTCATCAGAATTAGATATCCTGGTGGATTAAATCACTGGACAGACTCTAACAAGATGAATTATCCCTGGGCTAATGTGAGGTACCACATGTGAGCCCTAATAATTGACCATAGATGCAGGATTGGATGTGGGATCAGGGCTGGGTGGGACTGAATGAGACCGTAAGGGTGTTAGTTGACAGAAATCTCAACATAGCCATCAACAGGAAAGAGTGTGATCCTCTTGCATTATGGATGCATTCGTCACATATAACACAGGAGAAATGGTAGTATGAATTAAACCGAATACTTCTAATTAGGATAGGTCAGACCATATCTGGAACATTGTGGGCACCTTAAGAAAGAGATGGATAAGCTGGAATTTGTGCTGAGGGGCGCACCCAGGGAGTATAGTGGTCCAGAGCTTCAGCCCACACAGACAGTTGGCAAGAAGGGCAGTCCCTGACGGCTGCATTCCTGTGCTAAAGTGCTGCCCTGTGAACTAGGCTCGGCTTGCATGGCCAGGCGTATGTAGCTATGGGCAGATAGCTTTAGGTTTCACCGAAGGAGGAGCTTTCTATCACGGCTTTCAAAATTTAGAGACTGCGATACCCCGGATTGAGTTCTCCTTTTTTGGTTTTCAAGAAAAACTCAATAGAGAAAGCAGACAAGGGTTAAACACAGATGGTTGTATTTGATGGCTTTTTGTTTTTGCAGTTATTTATATTTGATGATTTTGTTTTTTAATTTAAAAAAATTTGTTTTATAATTACTTTAATCATTTAGATAAGCATTCAGTATATTATCTAAGTCAAATGGGTGGTTAATTCTGTTTATTAAAGCCTATAAGGGATTTAAGTTCATGAGAATGTTTAATAAACTAATTTATTTACCCATTCACTAAACATTTATTGCATTTCCGCTCTTTACCATTCACTGCGTTAGGCACAGGACATTGAAAGATATGTACAATACAGTTAGAGCTCTCTAGGAGATCATATTGGTAAAAAGTTTTTCCCTAAGTTTAACTGTAGTCTTTTCCATTGAAAATTAGATCTTGTTTTGTTCTTGGTAAACACTGTTCCAATCTTTCTTTTTTAAGGTGACTTTATTCTCTTGGGCCAAGTAATTGTAACTCCATTTACTATCATTTTATTATTACACCTTTGACATCTATTGAAAATTAATTTTGAAATAATTTATCTGTGTTTTATTCTCATTCATTCAGTTATTCATTTATATATTTATTCACCTGAGCAAAGATTTATTACTGCTCACCTGGTGCCAGGCACTATTTGGGGCTCTGTGCCCTCAGTGAGCCAGACAGTTCAGTTCTAGTAAGGGCGGACAGAAAGAAATAATTGGACAAAGAAAGTAATTAAAAATTGTGAAGAGAGTAAATAGGGTAATGGCATGGACTGAGAGCACGGGGTTAATTTGTTTGCTGTCTTCTGGATCTCCTTTCATTTGGAACTCTCCGGTAGAGTTTGGCTGCACCCACTTCCTGAGCAGTCATCCTTTGGCCTTCTCTCCATCCGAGTGCAGGACAGACTTAACTTGGTGGGAATGGATGGTGTTGGTGTGATCACTCTTGCTCTAACAGAGGATGGAGCTTGACATATCTGAGGTTTTTGCCCAAGCTATCTTTTCTCCCAAAGTTTAAGGCATTTAAATATTATAGCTGTACCTGTATACAATCATAACAATTAATTTAAAAATGAACAATTTAAAATGATCAAATTTAAATATTTGATCATTTCCCCTACTTTTTCACTTGCTTGCCCAAGATTTAAACCTTGGACATTTATAACCGTAAGAGCTCTTGGGTGTGGGAGGTTTCTCAGAACTGCAGCTGAGATTTAAACTCGACGACTCTGAGCATTGGGATTTCAGCCTATGGGCAAGGACTGTTGAAATAAGACAAAGATTTAGAATTAGGAATCTAACTGAAGCACTAAAATGAAAGTGTTGTGCATATTGTCTTGTTATAGAGGCTCAGGCTAATTTGATCATCAGTTGAGGCACTGAAAAATATAAAATCCTAGCAAACACTGAAATTTAACAGGTAAGAATTTAATACATCTCTAAAGGAGAGTAATGGTTTATTCTCTGTGTTTTTTTTTAAAGATTGCCTACAAGCAGAAACATGATGCTACCAAAGGATTCTCAGATTACGCCCATATGAGGGAGCCACCTGAGATCAAACGTGCCATTGAGGTCAATAAACACCAGAGTAATGTAAGGGAGCCATTCCTCATGACTTTCTGGAAAATTGCGGTTAACCAACATCAAGGCTAATGGATATTTTGTTGAAATTTCAACATTATGACACGCTATTCAAAAATGGCTTTAAGTTTTATTTTATTTTTATCTGTCCATGTTCAGTCAGAAAGACATTGGGATTATTTTGTCAACAGTTATTAAACCTTTTGGAATGCTATTAAAATGTCAGGCACTTGTAGGCATTGGAAAATCTGCTTTGAACAAGCCACATATGGATCCTTTGGCCCTATTGGCTTATTAGCATTTCTTAGAAATTCCTTGACTTGATGGCGAAGCTCCCATGGTGTCTCATCTAGGATTGCAGGAGAGCAGGGAGAAAGAGCGTTGCAAATCAGTGGCCCAGGGAAGAATCATTCACAGACGCTAGTGAGAGTGTACCCCACTACTGTTTCTTCTGGAATGCTTATTGGGAACAAAGTATCGAACTTAAGACCCATGGCAAATGGGAAAGCAATAGATGCCTTAGAAGCAGAGGCCAAGTGAGAGGATGTCAGCATGTAGAAAATGAATTTCTTCTTTGGTGGGCTACAAGAAATACTTCTTCCTGAAATCTCAGGGAAGGCTTCTTCATCTCCCCACCATGAATTCTCTGTTCTCTGGAAGCAATCTAGGCGCTGTTTACCAGGTTCTTTATGGATTGGAATCAGTTAGGGTAAAGTGTCTGTCCCAGGTGGGTCAGGAAACTCCCTTTCTTTGAAGAGTATCTCAGCCATCTTTGTCCTCTCACACGGGGTCTGCTGTCCTACCACTTAGTTCTCTAACTGATGGTGCTCTGTGGATTCTGTGCCCTCGGAGCCCCAGCTGTGCAGTGCCTCTGCAGAATGGCAACAATTATCTGATATTAAATCATATTAGGTCCATCCTTAAGTGAAAACTGAGTGAGGTTTACCATTTTAATCCAAATATATAAACATATGCCAATACCAAAGCACTTTCCTAAAATGGCTTGAGATTGATAAGAGATGAAGAAACTGCATGTCTGTTATTACCAGCAAGGTCATGGTGAGGGGATTCTTTACAAGAACCGTTTGCTTATAGAATGACCATGATAATCATAATAACTCCCTCAGCACGGCTGTGCATCACAACTGTGGCACAACTTTGATCATTTCCAATTCTCACAAAATCCCTGCACCGATTCCCCTTTTGTAGACAAGGAAAATGAGTCTAAAGAATCAAAGCCCTGAGTCTGCTCTTTGTTTGGCCCTGCTGCCTCCCTCGTAAAGGTCACTGGTTATTGGTCAAGATTTTAAATGAGACTTTGAAAATGGGTGCAAAATAGGTTATCATCAGAATTCAGATCAGCAGCTCTCGTGCACTGTAGGAATGAAGGTGGTGGTGGGGGGGGGGTGGCGTGATGTGCATCCCCAGGAGGCTTTCTAACTCTATCATTCAATGAAGTTCAAATACAGAAGTCCCTTATCATAGAACCGGGGTTATTATTTTAAGTCTGCCTTTTCTTTTAAAAGGTCTTTGATTGAGGGATTGAGGGAATAGAGCAGAAAGCCCTTTTCTCCATTCAATACTGTGTACTTATGGGAGAAGGGTGTATTTACTTACACTGCTCTGCCTAACCAGCTCAACCTTTACATGCAAAGTTTGTCCATATAATAGGATTTAGAAAGTGTTTAAGATTATTTACTCAGATTTAAAGTGAGGAGGATATTTGTATTCTATCTGTGAAGTAGTTGATATTCCTCTGACATCCAGGCACTTAGAATAATACATTTGTTGTCCCTACAATATGAAATTTAAACGTTAGTCTTGACAGCCACGAGGAGAGTAAGCATGTATCGCTCTTGTGGTTTGGTTGGTGAGGCTACAGCATCGCTCTGACAGGCAAAACCCTGCCTCCTTCAGCCCCAGGAAACTCACTGGCAGAGAGTTTCTAACAGCATTGCCCTTTCATAACGTGCAATGTCACTTTGCTCAAAGCCTATAAATGATTTGATTTAATTTAAAATCAAAGGTGTTGTCACATGTGCATCTGATTTACCCAGAAACAACGCACGTCCACACCTTTGCTTATCTTCTTTGTGTTTCCACGCAAATCAAGTCAGCTTTGGAACATCTGTCAGGGACCCAAGAAATGGGGATGGCGAGAGTTCAAAGCTTTTAATTTCTGCCTTTCTTCCACTTCAGCCTTTTACAAAAACATTAACCATCGAAAGGAATACGTTTTTGTTTCAGAGCCCGTCTTTCCCAGGTTCCTTTAGACATTTTAGAGACGTGACTAAGCAGGAGCAGGGGGCAGAGGGGTCTTGGTGACTGAATTTTCACCTTGGAATAACTGAGCGGTCCCGTGGAGAGAGTATTGGGGGGCAGTTAGTCTCTCTCATCACCCCCAAACTCAATGACCATGAAACAGGGAAAAATATTTCTCAGACTGTCTTCCCTGCAGCATAAACTAGGAAAGGAATTTGGAGTCAGGCCAGGGTTAAAATGCTTGCTCTGCCACTTGCCTGCATGACTTTGGTCAAGTTACTAATATCTCCAAATCTCAATTTTCTTATCTTAAAATTGGGGCCATGATTTCTGCCTCATTAGGGCAGCAAGTGTTGAATGAGAGGAAGTATGTGAAGGGCTGTGCTCCATAAAATGTTAGTCCTGTTTGGTCCCCTTCCAGTTTAAAAGGGTGATTTAAGAATTTATAGTGATATCATAGTTAACTCAAAACAATCTAAAGAGGCAAAATTTCATTAAAAGTCCAAATTAAAAGGAAATTTATATTAAGCATTTAGGTCAGAAGGGCACATTCAAAAGGTTCCTGAACCCATATAACTTACCTATTTTGCTGATACTATATTCAAAACATGATTAAAAAAGAGCCAATCTAAATCCTTTTGTATCTTAAGGGATGTACCCCTGCCAAATTTTTCTAATGTAATTAGAGAAACTGGAGGTTTCTGTCCTGCTGCTTTTCCCTAAAGATGCGCTTGTAATGAAAACCCCAGTAACATTATTAGTTCTCATCAATCTTACTAGAGCTTGAACTCCAATAGTTCTGAAGCCAGTCAAACAAATTTTAAGCTGCCATTTTAAGTTTCATAAGTAATGTGGTCTGTATAGTCTTATCATGAAATTGGAGTGGTAAACTTTTCCAAAGCACCACATTGGTAATCAGTTCAATGTGCATTAGAAAGAAGTATTCATCAGGGGAAACAAGAAACTTAATGTTCTTTTCACAAATGATAGATGTACTTTCTTAATGTTAATAAAAACTTATCAGTAGGCAAAATTTCTGTTTCATCAGAAAGTGAAAAAGCTTAAAGATAAATCAGTAAAATGATATTGGAAAAACATTTATGTGGTCCCTTGATGTGACTTATAATAATAGTGCTGCAGGATTTAGTATTAAAATAGATATATTAGTATTTTGTTCATCTTTAAGGCAGAGTAGTTAGTAATATCTCCTCTGCCTTCACAAGATTGTGGTGATGATAGAATTAAACCGTGAATAAGAAAACTTTTATCAACTCTAAAATGCTCTTATAAACTGCAACAAGGATAGTAATTACAAACTTCTAGATACAGCTCCGTATTTTACTTCATCTTTTAGAAGATTGAAAACTTTTTTTCTGGTGAATATAAGATCCTCCATTTACTTATACTTAAAATGTTTCTATTCCTTTATAAAATTATATTTACAATTTGACAATTTGGTGTTTCTTTAAATACAGTATCCCCAGACAGAAATAAACCTAAGGTAGAATTTCCAGTGTGTGTGCCCCTTTGATGGTACCTGGAGAGCTTTGCTAACGTGAGAGTTTATGATGATAAAAATATCTCCTGAGAATCACAACTGGTGGTGTAAGTTTATAATTACATATAGGTTGTACTGCTCACCTCTGTTCCACAAAGATACATATCCTTTCTGGTTTCTTCTCACTAAGAATCATGTTAACCTTCCTCAGAGCAGCAAAGGGAGTGAATGGCTCTGGGCCATTTGGATTTGGTTTCTTTAAGCCTGTCTGTTCACACTGCCCTCAGCCCCAGCAGGTGTCTGTCTGTGGCTTCCATCTTGACTGCCATCCCTTAGCTCACAATCTTCACATCTCCAAATGCTTGACCTTCACTATAAGGACCGTCTTGGTGGAGGCTTTGCTTTCCTCTAGTTTATTAACTCACCTATTGAGGAATCTCAAATCACTGCCGTCTAAACATGAGAAGTTTGCTGCCAAGTCCCTAGGAATTCTCTGTCTGCCCATGTGTCTGGCTTGACATGGAGAATAAATGCATCCATTTCACTTCTGTTTTCAAAATCTAGTGAGTCTCTTGTTGGCCAGATCTAACTCAGAACAATACAATGAAGAAGATGCTGGATAACTAATTCTATTGGGAGACTGTGTGGTTAGAGCCCAGGTGAGTGCAGAAAATTCTGCACAACAGGGCTGGCATGAGGATTTAATGAATCAATGTGAATAAAAGATTTAGAACATGTCTGACACATTGAACACTCTGCATGAACATAGGAAACATGTAAAAGCTGCAGCCTTATGAAACAGAAGTGGAAGGCTTACAAGGAGAGAACAAACTGAGATTCAAAGACAAAATGAGATGAAAAAGGAAGCTAAGGGGGAAGTGAACATGGTGAGATAAGGAAGAAATTCCATGATAGATTTTGATAGAATTAAAATCTTAATTGGAGGCAATAAAGAGCAGATTTGACACAGAAGTAAAACAGATGAAGAAGTAGAGGCTGTGTTAATCAGCAGTTTCTAGATATAGTGAGAGAAATCCATCTCAAGTTAGCTCATATAAAAATGAGAGTTTATTGGTTTGCATAACTGGAAAATTCATTCTACCTTCAAGCATAGCTGGATCCAGCAGCTTGACAGTGTCACCAGGACTCTCCCCCTCTCCCCATCTCTTGGCTCTGCTAGCTGTTCTGACTTTGTTTCCAGACACTCTTTAGGTGCTCTCAAGATGACAGCTGGTGTTTTCAAAATTAAGTCATCTTTACAGGAGCTGATCCAGGAGGAAAGGACAGTGGATCTTTCTCTCCCAGCCTCAGCTCTTTCAAATGTCTCTGGTTAAGCTCAGGTTTTATCTGCTTTCTTATTAATCTTGGTTTCCAAAAGGATGGGGTATCTCTTTAGATAGCCAATCACTCCTGTGACCAGAAAAGTAGACTGCAATTATAGCCTCACCAAATCACATGGAGTGGCGGAGGGGCAGTTTCCAAATGATTAAAAAAAATTAATAACACACCAAGGCACATCATCATTACATTAGCCAAGATTAAAATGAAGGAGAGAATCCTAGAAGCAGCAAGAGATAAGGGGACAGTCACCTACAAAGGAGTTCCCATCAGACTGTCAGCTGATTTCTCAAAAAAGACCTTACAGGCAAGAAGGGGCTGGAAAGAAGTATTCCAAGTCATGAAATCCAAAGACCTACATCCAAGATTGCTCTATCCAGCAAAGCTTTCATTTAGAATGGAAGGACAGATAAAGTGCTTCTCAGATAAGATCAAATTCAAGGAGTTCATCATCACCAAGCCCTTATTATATGAAATGTTAAAGGGACTTACTTTAATGTTAAAGAAAATGTTAAAGAAAAAGAAGATAAAAAAGATGAACAGTGAAAGGACAGCAAACTCACAGTTATTAACAACCACACCTAAAACAAAAGCAAACTAAGAGGACAGCTAGATCAGGAGTGAACCATAGAAATGAAGATCACATGGAGGGTTAGCAGCATGGGAGTGGGAGAAGGAGAAGGGGGGAGAAGGTACAGAAAATAAGTAGCATAGACGGTAGGTAGAAAATAGATAGGGGGGAGGACAAGAATAGTAGGGGAAATATAGAATCTAAAGAACTTGAGACACGCGGTCATAAACTAAAAGGGGGGAATGGTGGGGGAGGGGGTGTGCAGGGTGGAGGGGAATGAAGGGGGGAATAGAACAACTGTAATGGCATAATTAAAATATATTTAAAAAATTAATAGATGTTCACTACAAAGGAATAGCTTAGGAAAATGACCCATGTTGTCATCCACCTATGTTTAGAGATCCTTGCAGGGACTGAAAATCAGGAGCTTGCTGCTCTTGAGTGTTCCTCAGTGTAAGCCCTGTTCTTGGGGACTGTCTGTCCCCATGCAGCGATATTCTGGAAGAGCTGACCAGTGACAGGGCTCCTGTGTGTCTCTCCTAGGGAGTGGCTCTGTGGTGTCTGTTTGAATTCACAGCTCATATCAGTCGTAATATTTGTTTTGAGTTACCTGTGCTGGCCTCTAATTTGCAATTTACATGGATGATGGGGCCCTATTCAGAGTCCTGCTTCTGCTGCCTTTGTGCTATTCACCTCTCTTCACTCTGTCATTAGGCTGAACAGCATATAATTAGGTAGCCCATGTACAGCTTAATTTCTGAAAGGTTGCAGCTCTTTTGAGAAAGTAAGGGTTTCCATTTTACCCTCATTCTATTCCAAACAAAAAGACAACTCCCCCCCATGGATTTCATATGAATGTAGTAACACAGAAACAGCTATTCTTGTAGGCGGGTAATAATTTTGGTTTGTTTTCACCTGAGAGTCAGTTTTTGTTTATACAGCTTGTGTTTAACTCAGTGCAGGCTGAGGCTGATGGGCCATATTTTGTGGGTGAGCATGTTGCTTTTTGAAAGCAATAAAAATGGATTATTTTATATTCCTAAAGATTTAAAATCTTACCCAACAAAATAACTCAGTTCTCAGCTTATTTTAATATGTTTCTTTAGGTACCTGTATGCATAAAACTTACCTGAAATTACTTGGCAAAGGAAAGCCTGTGAAAACAGGAAGCTGAAGGAAGATTCTTGCTGAAATTATGCTAATTGTATATAGTTGTTCACTTGTCAGATAAGGTCATGGTTTTAACCTCAGTTGAAAAATAGTCTCGATGGTGAGAAACACACAAGCTCTTTAAAAAACTAAATAGAAATGTTTATAAATATTTCACTGAAATATAATAATGTAATATATAGGAAGCCTTTTAAATTCTTAATGCATTATCATTTCTTACACTTGATATTATTTTTGAAAGAAGTAAGAATATACCAATTTTTTTCACTATGCAATATTGAAAAGAAAATAAGATACATTAAATTGTCTAGAATAGTCATTCTTGGTGGTCAACTGGGGAATTCATTAAAATGTAGATTGTAGACTTTTGGCCAGATGGAGGCATAGGTAGACACACTGTGCCTCCTTGCACAACCAAAATTAAGGACAACAAAAATTTAGGAACAAAAAGCACCCAGAACTGACAGAAAATTGAACTGTGTGGAAGTCTGACACTCATTCATCCAGACCGGTAAAAGGGGCAGTGTGCAGCTGGTGGAGAGGGGTCGTGGCAGGAAAAAGCAGTGGCTGGTGGACCGGGGTGTGCAGGCAGCAGTTGGCAGACCCCAGGCGCAGGGTGGCAACAAGCAGACCCAGTGAGGTGCGCAAGGCGGCTGGCTGAATGTGGTCACACATTTGAGTGCAGATAAACCAGGCAAAAATGGGTAGTGAGACTGATTGTGCAAACCAGGGCCCCAGTGACAGGAAATAAAGCCTAAAAGTACTGGTTGAAAACAGTTGTGGGGGTTGAGGTGCCGGGAGAGACACCCAGTGTCACAGGAGACTTTGTTGGAGAGACCCACAGGGTCCTAGAATGTACACAAGCCCACCTGCCCGGGTATCAGCACCAGAAGGGCTCAGTTTGCTTGTGGGAAGCGACAGAAGGGACTGAAATCCAAAAGAAAGCAGAGCAAGCGCTGTTGTTTCCTCCCTGAATCCGCCCCCACAGACAGTGTCACAACCCAGCAAGATGTGTTGCTCCACCCTGGTGAACACCTAAAGCTCTGCCCCTCATACATAACAGGTGCAACCAGACCAAAAAATTTTGGCCCAAACAGAAGAACAAATCAAAGCCCTAGAGTCAATACTTCTAAGAAACTAAGAGATAGCCAACCTATCAGATGCACAGTTCAAATCACTGGTGATCAGGATGCTCACAGAATTGGTTGATTTTGGTCACAAATTAGATGAAAAAGTGAAGGCTACACTAAATGAAATGAAGGAAAATGCACAGGGAGCCAGTAGTGATGGGAAGAAAACTGGGACTCAAATCAGTGGAGTGGACCAGAAAGAAGAAAGAAACAACCAAACAGAAAAGAATAAGCAAGAATTCAAAAAAATGAGGAGAGGCTTAGGAACCTCCAGGACATCTTTATACATTGCAACATCCAAACTATAGGGTACCAGAAGGGGAAGAGGAAGAGCAACAAGTGGAAAACTTATTTGAACAAATAATAGAGAATACCCCCAATCTGGCAAATGAAATAGACTTCCAGGAAGTCCAGGAAGCTCAGAGAGTCTGAAAGAAGTTGGATCCAAGGAGGAACACACCAAGGCACATAATAATTATATTAGCCAAGATTAAAATGAAGGAGAGAATTCTAGAAGCATCAAGAGATAAGGGGACAATCACCTACAAAGGAGTTCCCATCAGACTGTCAGCTGATTTCCCAAAAGGGACCTTATAGGCAAGAAGGGGCTGGAAAGAAGTATTCCAAGTCATGAAAGGCAAGGACCTACATCCAAGATTGCTCTATCCAGCAAAGCTTTCATTTAGAATGGAAGGGCAGATAAAGAGCTTCTCAGATAAGGTCAAGTTAAAGGAGTTCATCATCACCAAGCCCTTATTACATGAAATGTTAAAGGGATTTATCTAAGAAAAAGAAGATAAAAAGTATGAACAGTAAACAGATAACAAAATCACAGTTATTAACAACTGCATCTAAAACAAAAACAAACTAAGCAAACCACTAGAACAGGAACAGAACGACAGAAGTGAAGATCACGTGGAAGGTTATTGGCAAAATTTATATGTATTTTTTTTATCTTTATTTTCCATTTTGGTTTGATAGTATCAAATGTACATTTGGAGGATGATTATTCCTTAATATAGTTGCTTCTATTTGGGGAGAAATAAAGTCATTGCAGTAATATTTGCTAGATTATAAAAGTATCAGTACTCACGAGGAGGATTTCCAGATGTGGGCGTTTGGAGGGTCCAGTCAGGAAAGGGAGAGAAGGGCGTGGTTGGGAGGGCGAGAGCTGGAGGGTCACAGAGCCTCCTCACACACCCTCACCCCTGGAAGGGCTTTTCTGTATTCTTGTGCTGGGGCTGATCCTCTAGCCACTGCGGGAGGGAGTTTGTGAGGAACAAGTGAAAGCCCTTGATGAGGTTATTATTTATGTGAATATGTGCATACACACTGCCACACAATGACATGCTTAGGAGGGTAGTGTACATAAAATTCTATAAGATTGGTTTTGTGCTGAGGGCTTGGGCTCGTATTTCTTATGTTGTATAAATTCAGTTCATACGTAATGTTAGTGAGGCATAGGTACAGTGAAAAAAAGACTATATCTGTCCAAATAAATGTATTATGCAACAACTTGTGGTCAGTTGGCTCTCTAAGGTGATTGTGACAAGGATAAATAATGTTATAGACGTAAAGCTAGTGACTGTATAAAATTACTAATTTCTTTGTTTTAATCAAAACTATTTCTTTGATCAGATTTCTTATAGAAAAGATATGCAGGACACCCACATGTATAATGCAGAGCTCAACAGACCAGACATCAAGATGGCCACACAGCTCTCCAAGATCATAAGCAATGTAATAATTGTTCTTTCTTATCTTGAGCAGAAATGACTTATTTTTGCAGGAACAAAGCATGGTTTTGGTAGTTAGATGGTTATTTTAATGAGTGAAGTCAATCATCTCAATTTTTAAATCTGAATTATATTAATTTTTAAATATCAGACATATCCATTTAACTCGGTAAATTTTTTTTCAATTTTTTTAATTTAATTATTTTTCAAGTACAGTTTTCTGTCTATGACTCTGCAAATTATTTAGGTATATTCAGAAGCTGCCCAGAGTCAACTCGACTATGGCTAGTGTTACCAGACTTTTAGTTCAGTAAATACTATTTGAGTATAAGATAACATTCAAATATCCAGCTTGAAAGCCAAGATTGTCAGTCATCTGACCCCATATTACTTATCTCTTACCTCTCACCCTGCCCAGAGGAACTTCACTTTGCTTTGTTCTTATCTCATTGTCGTTAATTCTGCAGGTTCTGCTCTGCCAACATTTACTCTTGTAGGTTTCCTATACATCCCAGTTGTTTCTTACCTTCTCTAAGACATCCTCCTTGATTAATATAATTTTTTCATGTACCTCATACCTTGTTTAAAATGATGCCTCAACTTGAACTTAATGTCTAAGTAACATAGCATATTCATACCTCAAAAATTCATAATCAATAATTATTTTCTAACTTCAACTGTATGTTAATCAAATAAGGTCAGATCAATTCCTGAGATTAAACAAAGCCCTGAAAGCGATCTTTATGCAGGAGACAGAGTCTCAACTATCCATATATTTTTTCAGTGTTTACACGTAAACACAGTGATGATGATGATGATGATTGGATTCACAACTCAAAATTAGTGATTATTTTACTGCAAAAATGTTGAATTTTTTTAACTAGTCATATTATAAAAATGAATTCCTGCTTTAGCAGTCAGCATTTTAGTATTTGGTGAGTTGAAGGGAATATGTTTCATAGACTGAGGGCCTTTTATATTTTATTTTGGTTAATGTCAATATAATCCTTCACTGGAAAGTAGAAATAGTTAACATTCTCTCATTTATTCATTTTAGGCAGAATACAAGAAAGGGCAAGGAGCAATGAATAAAGAGCCGGCTGTAATTGGAAGACCAGATTTTGAACATGCTGTTGAAGCTTCTAAACTTTCTAGTCAAGTAAGACTCTGGTGATGATTCCACAATGATTTTATTGAGAGATTTTGTTTCTAGCAGCACAGGAAAACATTTCATTTTAGATAATATCTTGAATTGCAAGAATATGCAAAGATAATGTTTCTGAAACCATTTTAGATAGGATTGCAATAATTATAAATTCCGGTAAGGAAAAAAAATAAGTCCAATTTAAGCATAAAACAAAGTTTTCTCTCAGCTCAAATCCTAACCTTTTTTGATGAGTTTAGCCATATTGTCACATTTGTCAGGGTTTCTAGAATTTAGAAGTAGTTATACCAAATAATTCGATTTTAATCTGTCTAAATTAAATGTGCACATATTAACTAGTAATAAAAATATTAATGTCTTAATTATTAAATGCTCTAGTTTAATCATTAACTAAAGAAGAGTGATGAAAAATGAAAACTTTGAAGTCTTATTGAAGAACATAAAACAAGATCTGAAAAAGTATAAAGA
This sequence comes from Artibeus jamaicensis, assembly GCF_021234435.1. Classification (NCBI taxonomy): domain Eukaryota; kingdom Metazoa; phylum Chordata; class Mammalia; order Chiroptera; family Phyllostomidae; genus Artibeus; species Artibeus jamaicensis. The sequence goes on along the minus strand of NW_026521995.1, from coordinate 2,490,908 downwards.
CATGGCATGTTTTTGGTTGAAAGTCTCAATAGATAAAAAGTTTAATTGCCCCCAAATTAATATATAAATGTTATATAATTTTGAATAGATTCCAACAAAGTTTTTTTTAACATGGATAAAATTATCTTAGAGTTTGAAGGGAAAGGAAATGCCTGAGAATAGCCTTGCAGAGTATGAAAATGAGGACCAGTGAAGGAGATCTTAATTTATGAGTTACCATAACATAATATAAAACCTCTGAAATTAAACCAGTATGGAATTGGTATAGTAAGAGATAAAATAATTAGTAGGATGAAAAAGGAATCCCAAAATAAATTCCAATATGTATAAAAACTTAGTACATGATAAAAGGTTGGTTCAAGTCAGTGGGACAAAGTTGGCTTAGTTAATAAATGGTGCTGACATCACTGGCCATCCATCAGGGTCAAAATAAAATTGGACCTGAATCTTAAGCCATATAAAAAATGAATTCCAGATGGATTAGCTATGTGAATGTAAACAATAAAATAACTTTAAAATCTTAAAAAAGAAAATCCCAGAGACTATATTTATCAAATAGGGATAACAGAGTTGTTTTTAAATAAGACCAGAGATGCAGAAGCTAGAAAAGAATGGCTAGATGTACTTGACTATGTAAAAATTTAAAACTTTTTTGATGCAAAAAGAAAAACATTTGCAAAGTCAACAATAATGGTACAGTCATACTCTTAAAGTGTTTTCAAATTCAAATATATTCATTTTTCAAGTCACAAAAGTCCTGATTACATTTCACAATGAAGAGATGTAAATGAGTAAAACTATAAAATATAACTGAAGAGCATAACACGATAGAATGCATATTGAGAAGAAAGTGTCTGAGAATAGCTTTTTAAATATAAGAAGAAGAGCAGTGGTCTTCAAAATTTGGAAAAATATATGTAATACATATGATGGCAATATTTTAATATCTAGAATGAATATATGAAAGTTCTTTCATATTAAAAAGAAAAGGACTGGACTCAACAGCCTGGTAGAAAAATGAGCAAAGGAGATGAATAGGCAGTTCACAAAAGAGCAAATACAGGAGGAGAGTAAACATTGGAAAAGATACTCCTATTTATTTGTAGATATGGAAATGAAGTAAAGTAAAAACAAAATGTCGTTTACACCCATCTCGTTCTGTGAGTGTGGAGAGGACATCTGTGAGGGCCATGTGAATAGAGAGGTTTGTGTGGGAGGTAGACTCGAGCTCCGCTGCACTTAGAAAGCTGTGCGCACAGGAGGGCCCCAAATAAAGTTTGGGAGCATGGATGGCAGAGGTGAGTGGTCTGACACCAGAGGCAGAGGGCGGAGCAAAGAGATGCAGGTCTTAAATGCATTTGGCAGGAGTTGCAATGCTGTGTGATGATAAGTGGGCAACGTTTTATTCATTTGGACTACAAGCCATACTTACAGGTCGAAGTAGGAACAATATGCTCTAAAAAAGAAAGTTTTTTTGGAATGTAATCATGGGGAGCTTTTTAGAGATGAATTCAGAAAAGAAGTCCCCAGTACCACTTCTCACCATTTTAACTGTCATCTCTGAAGTAGCCTCTACTTTCAGGTAAGAAATGCATTTTCACAGATTATGAATACAGGAGCACTCACAGGTGAAGACACACATAGGGAGGAATGATGTAGGAAAGCGGGAAGAGTGGGAGCAGGATGCAGGAAGAAAATACCGAGACGGCACCTGTAGGTCTGCTGACAGAGAGAAGGTGATGATGAGGCAGTGCTCACAGTGTGGAATAATGGACCTGTCTGATGAGAGGAGGAGAATGTGAGTGGGCAGAATTCTCCCATTATACCTGCAAATTGAGCTCTGTGGGATTGGACCCAGAAAAGACGATGGAAATATGTACAAAACCCTTCCCATGTTAACTTGTACAGTAGTTTCACTGACATAGTTGTGATGTTGCCTTTTTTAAAATTTAGGAGGGACATAAAATTATGGTCAAATAATGAAAAGAAAATCAGTAAAAAAACAAAGTAAATTACATGTGCCAAGATAAAGAGATCGGTATATTGACAAGTATCTCAAACGTTAAGTGTAGCGACTGTTGAAGCCATCATCTTTAAAAAATTCTCCTAAGAGTGGTTGATTTGTTAACATATTCATATATCATCCATCTTAATTTATTTCTTGAAATTTGTCTATATGATGAATGGGATTCTTTAATTTTATAATATCAAGATAAACTTTTGTATTTGTAATAGTATTTGTTCTAAAATTTCACTTGATTTATCAATAAGGTGTTTTAAACCTAAAAATTACATTTTAGATTAGTGTTAAAATTTAATAATAAGCATTGTTTTGAATTGTAAGGGTATTAATTCATTCAGAGAATGTGCCCCTTTCCCTTCCTCACAAAGACTCTGTCCACCAACCTTCCAGCCAAGTATTGGCTTAAATGTCAATCCTAGATTTGCCAGTTTAAATTGCATAACTCTCTCACTTATTCTTCTTTATAGTTCTTAACCCAGTGTAATATTCATGCATACATACATGTATGTTTTAAATATCTACTTCATTTACCTCACAATGGGCTCTGTGGGGGCAGGGTTATATGCACTTAATCCACCATTATAAAATGGCACAGATGAGGAGTTCAGTGAAGATGTATAGACCGATAAAACAGATTTCTCTAGGTCATCCACATTTGGTGTAAAGTCAGTAAGATATTAGTTAGTTATAAAAATGAGAGTAGAGATAACATTTTGCCTAAAATTCAGACGTAAAAATATTACTGATTATAGTTAGTTTTACATAAAACTTTTACTCTCTTGCTTGACAAAATTTAGTTCAGTTTCATCCAGAATTAGAAGGAATTGATTCCTGTAGATATGTGTCATTGTGCTATTTATTTCCTTTTCATTTTCACTGATAATTAAGGTATAGTTATAAAATTTTTCCATTTCTTTTCAAACATTTTTTTTCTACAGCCATAATGAAAAGGTTTTGTTCAGTGTCTGCTTTATTTTTGCCTTTTCTGGCTCCTTGCAAGTCTGGGCTGTAAGTGTTGCCATGCAGCCTGGCTCCCCTTCTGGTGAAAGCTTTGAACTCCTGGGAGCAGGAATCTTCTTGGGTGTGTTGAAACACTGCCCCGTGCAGATGCAGCAGTGAGGAACTGCTTGAACTTATGTCCTTGTAGTTTAATGGTTCCAGTGTTTCTCCAAGTGTGGGCCTCTGAACATCCTGCTAAATCTGTTAATTTTTTAAAAAATAAAACCTAGGAGTTAAATATTAAATTAAACTCTCCTATTTAAAAATATTGGTAGACATCAGGATAATTAGGTATGATATTCATCAATTAAATAAAATCAGTCATAGGTGTAACTTTTATTTGTTTCCGAAATAACTGATTTGGGTGTAAGGTGACATTGTGTCTTAAAACCATAGCAGAGTCACCCAACACCTTTTTCTGTCTCAAGTGATCTTAAAACTGTAGATCCTTTGTTCCATGTTCGAGTCACCAGTTATAATCAAAGGAAAGCATTGCCATGGTCCCTTGGGAGATGTGAGTGTGCACAAAGAGGTAGACACTCAGCTGTGTGAATTGTGGGTTGAAAATAGGAGAGAATGTTGGGTGCCCATATGTCATTTGTGAGTGTACCAGTCAGAAGGTGAGTGACAGAAGCCATTTAATCATTTGGGTATTTTCTTAGTTTACTTACGTGCAGACCTTACAGAAAGATGTAAGAAATAGTTGGGTGTCAGTGTCTGGTAAAGGTATTTTTTAATGTAATGCACTTATTTTAGTTTGTGGTTAATTAATGAGGGATATTCTTGCATTTTTCTTTCTTAGGCACCTTTGAATCAATCACGCAGAGTGCTGAAGGTTAGAGTAAGATAAATTTCACAATACTTCACTCACTATTACATTCATTATAAGGATATAAATGACAGATATTCTTTAAGTAATTAACCTTACACTACAGAAATAACCTGGAAAGGTTAGACAGCATTTTAAAATTCAAATTTTAAGGTATATAGCCTAATGCATAACAGTGGTAGACATCTTCAGATGTAAAGTTCTTGTTAAAATCTATCACAGAGCTATTTTAATATTTTATTTTAACACAGAAACCATGTGTGTCCATTTATTCACCAACTTTTTGGTGTAGTGACAAGTGTTTTTCCTGGCAAATGAATCTTCTGTTTGGAGTTTTGTGTTGTTTTTCTTGCAAATCATACTCCCACTGCATTGTCTATGATTTACATTTTGAAAGACATTTTGTTAAAGATATATTGCTAATCTATCTGAGTTCTAGAACCTTCTAGATTATTTATATCCCCCTGCCAACTTTTCTGGTTGTCTTGACTACTCGTAATTTGACAACAGTTTCTTTGTAGGGAACTGCTTTCATGAACTCTTTCAGAGAAATGACTGTGTTCATAGAAATAATAATACTCTTTTTACAGTGAATTTGCCAGTGTTCATAATATTAAATTGAATTAAGTACAACTAGCGTAAACAGGATTAGGGACAGACTCAGTTGACTCTTAGCCAGCTTACAATACACCCAACAGAGGCAGAAATGCTGGCGCTCACTTCTAAGCCATTTTAAGTGTGTGATTCAATCAGATTTGCTTTTGAAAGAGATTACTGACTCCAGTCTTGACAGAGTGTGTCTGGGTCACATCACTGTTCCCAGCCTCATAGTAGGAACTCAACACAGGCTCAATGTTTAATGAGTAGAGGAAGGAAAGAATCATTGCAACTTAGATTGATTATTGCTTTTCAGAAATACACCTTTACTCAGGAAGAGCGAGTGCCAGATTTGATGACAGATGTGAATTTGTCAGGTTTATTTCCCAGTAGCACCCCCCCCCCCAGCTTCAGTGCTGCCTCTGCTCATAGTTGTAACCGTGTTGGGATGGTAGGGCCGAAGACAGAACGCTGGGCTCTGTGAGCACGAGGGCTATATAACCTGTGTTTGCCGTTTAGCTAATACATGACTGATGCACTCATGGTGCCTGGGGCGGAGAATATGAATAACTGAAAGAAAGCCTGATGCAAGCCCATAGTACATAGCAGGGTCAGCTGTTTACTTCAATAGCTACCAGCCGAGAGAGTTCAAGGCACAGTAGCCATCAGTCAGCCTGTTTTACACTGTAAGTGGTGTGTGTTGGTGAGCCTGGCTAGGTCAGGAGTTCCATTCAAGCAGAAGTCAGTTAAGACAGCCCACCACCATTGTCCAATGAACAGCTTTTCGACACCAAAAAGCTAGAGAGAGACAATAGCACCAATTAAAATATCTTGCAAATTTCCCTAGACAGGGGTATAGAATGTGCAGAGGCGGCGGAATTGTGTGTTTGGGGAAGGGCCAGGTTGGGAAAACCTTTGCTTTGGTGCCAGCTACTGTGGAAAACAGTGAACAAGCTTTAAATTTATTCCATTGGTAATACTGTCTCGATTTCAAGACATAAAATGATTTTGTTAGATCAGAATTTTTCTTGTGTTTGAGAGTCCTCATCAGATAATTAGAATAAATGAGGTTTTGCTTGGATTTATAAGGTAATGTGAATATCAGAAAGTTATTATTAGCAGATGGAACCACGAGAGAAAATATTTCCTATAAACCATCTTGAAATATTTTCCAAATGTATTTCCATCAAAAATTTCACTAGCTCTCTCCCATAGTTTCCAGACACGTGTCCCTGAGGGACACCATCGCCCAATACACACTCAATTAAATAGCCATTCTCACTCCCACCCCACCCCCCAAAAGAGAGAGGGAAAATAAATAAATAGTCACCCACAAATTGCTTTTTAATAAAAACTTCTCTAAGGCACCATCTTAATATTTATGAATAAAGGGTACATTATGAGAATGTTGTAAGAAAACAAAATATAAAAATTACAATATGGTAAAAATATATAAGAGAGCAAAACAGCCTACTTTTGCTTTTGAAGTCTGTGTATCTTTTCCTGGCTAAAGTCCCAAAGGGGGTGTGAGGTTCGAGAAGTTAGTTTTTTTGTTTTTTGTTTATTTGTTTGTTTTTGGTGAAGAATTTTGTATTCTAGTTAGTTATCATAGTGTATATTCACATAATTCTCTATGAAGAAAAATACAGTTCTATAGGATAACTTGATATTCCTTTATTTGTTTGCCTTATGATTACTTCTTTTTAAAGGAGAAAAATAATTTAGAATCAACATTAGAAATAGTTTTTCTGGAATACAAATGTGGAGTTAAAGCAGAGGAACAAAAAATGACATTAATTAGACTCAGTACACTTCAGAAAATGTAGTCCCTAAATATGAATTTTTGAACAAATGGGAAATGATGAGAAAAACCATGGTACAAAGCATGTCCTGTATTTGGAATAATTCCCTCAGGAAAATTAATATTCAAATTCTGGGGCTTAGAATCTCTTTTCTAAATGTGGAAAACTAATTCATTTATGGTCTAAATTTCTAATTAATCATAGATTATAGGAATGCAGAAAAGGAAAGTCACATTTTAAAATCCTGAGATTTTAGTGCATAATTCTTGTTAATAGGATTTGAGTTCATGCTTAATTGCATTTACGATCAATGTTCAAGTAGAGGTTGTTTTTTAATGAAGAAAATTATGCCTAATTAAACTTTATATGGGTAAAAAATACCAGGAATTTTAAACTTTTCTATCATTTGTTTTTAGGGTAGCTTTTATCTGATCTAATTACAAATCAAATGTATTATTTCAAAAGCTTAAAAATAAATGTGGTACTAAATTTATCCTGTTTTTTCTTTTATGACAGATTAAATATAAAGAAAAATTTGATAATGAAATGAAGGATAAGAAACATCACTACAATCCCCTTGAAAGTGTTTCTTTTAAGCAAAGTCAGCTTGCCGCTGAACTGGCAAGTAGTGTAAGTTATTTTGTGTTTCATAACTTGTAATTCATAAAAAGTCATTGTCACTATCTTTTGATTCTTGATTCCTCAGAATTGGCTGTGTTGTGATTAAACAAAATCATGTAATTTTCAAGCAGTTTTAGTTGAAAACACTGAAGCTTTTTTTTAGAGAATGTATTATTGTAATTTATTATTAATGGTTACTAGTTAGCTGATAAATAAGAATAATATTGCTAATTATTATATCTAGTCACGAGTACAAGTAGGTTACAGTTTTGCAGAAGAGTACTGTATAATATCATATATCATGGTTCTGACAATAGTTAACTCATACAATACCCACAAAATGAAGCTTATTGTAAAGTACTGCCTAGTTCATCATAAAGAAATTTTCAGATATACCTGTGATGACTTACAATTTCTTTCTTACCCATTATATAAATGATGTGATACTTCTTCACAAGATTTGTTTTTATTTGATATGTTTAAAAATAACTAAGTTTCAATTTACAAGAAAAGGTGCCTTAAATTTATACTAGAATTATTCAGAGCATAAAAACAAACATGGAAAAATGGATCATTTTGCTATTGTTGCAGGATGTATAGTGTACCTTTTGAAGTATTAAGATTAATTATTATTGAAGTATTGCTTTGTTAGATCATTTAAAGATTTCAACTTTTGTCACATCCTGGGACTTATATCTTACTTTTATTAATTTTTAGAAGGTATTGATATTTGTATTCACTAGCCAACTTTTGTTTGTCACTAGAAATTGGAATGGGTATTTCTAGTGTTTAGGATCACTAGGAATATTAGAATGATTTCTGTTTCTTTCTCTTCTTTTCTTTCTTTCTTTTTTTTTTTTTTGGTGTGTGGAGAAAAATGTAAAGCAAATACAGTTGGAATATCCATAAAGTAACCTAAAGCACAGTGTTGAAAACACAAGGTTTAGAATCAGATTGCCTAGATTTGAACCTTGTTCTCTCTCTTAATATATCTTCATCTTTTTCTGTCTCAGTTTCCTCATCTGTAAAATGGGAGATACTTATAAAGTATTGTACCTACCTGCTAGGGGATGTTATGGAGCATTTAGAAAAGCATTTGGCACTTTTCTAAAAATAACAAAGTGTTTAAAGTGCTCAGTGTATTTTTTATTATTAATGTTTTATAATTTTAATTACTGATATTATTATATTTCCAAATTAGTTGGTAAAAAAAAGGTCTATATGGCAATAGCGTGAACAATAGCACAAGCTCCCAAGTTGTCAAAAACAAATCAAAATACAGTGTAGTAATTTCCCTTTGTTTTGAAAGCAGAATTTCTGTTAAATTACTCAATTCTGCTAACATCACTCTTTTTGAATATGTAAACAATAAAAGTAATTATCAAAATATTTTCAAGTCCCTAGAAATAACTTTTAAAAATGCATTCAATGGTGAATGAGCACCATCTAGTGGTTATTTGCAAATTCATCTTTCAGTTTACTACTAACTAGTACTTCATGGTGTGTTAAACTGGATAATTGGCAGTAATGCCAAAGCATATTTCTTCCTCCTAGATAGTATTTTGTTCCATGTTATTTTCCTAGGTGAAGTACAAGAAAGACATCCAAAATATGCACGATCCAGTTTCAGATCTCCCAACCTTGTTTTTAGACCATGCTTTGAAAGTCAGCAAAATGCTCAGCGGAGTAAGTGGGCTGTTTGCTGGCAGCTGTAGATGTCCTGCGGCTCCCTCCAGCCACAATGCCTGCAGTGCTGTTGGGTGCGTCTGCTTCCTTAGGCCTGCCTGGGCGTCAGTTCTCCCTGAGGAACTAACTGGTAGAAAAGTAGTGGACTGCTCGCTTATGTCCCACCAAAGCTGCTGCTTTACAAAAGGTTTTTTATTTATTTTTATTTTTTATTTTTTTGGCTAACTCTTTAATATCTTTCAAATGCCAACTTTCCTGTTGAACAACTACATGTCAGAGTGTTTGGGTGAGTGTCCATTCTGCCTTTCTTCTCTCCCTTTCTTATTCTGTGTCCGGTTCAAGTCTTTAGAACTCAGTTCAGGGTCTTAAGTCAGAGATCTTTTATTTTTATGCAGGCCAGAGCAGAGTGTCTGGTATTTAATAGGCCTCTGTAACATAACAACATTATTTTAGTCTAATTTGTATGTTCTCTTAAAATAAGTGCTAAAAGTGTTTACATGGACATTATACTTTTAGTCTTGTGAAGGTTCCCCTCTTTTCTTCAGTGCTACTAGGCCGGGAGGGCGATTTCTCTAAGTCCTGCTGAAAATGTTCGAATACACTGCTGAGTGGGTCATTCCATTAGGACCCACCTCCTGTCCACTGTTTCAAACACTTAGTGATGTCACTGATGCTCATAACCGATGTTCTGGCTCACCTATCCCTCCATTTCCTGCATCTCAGAATGCCCTATGGTGGTGATGAAGTCTAATTTGACCTCAGGTTATTTCTATGCCAATTTTAATAACTACTCATTCTAAATTTTCCAAATTTATTGAATACCTGCTTTGGGCCACATACAGATCAGATGGAAAAGTGTGTTGGGCAAGTAATGTGCAAAAGTAAAGAGAGTTGTCTTCAGGAGGTGGGCCCATAATCATGGGGTAAAGCACCTGCAGTCCAAACCTGGTTCCTAAACTATCGAGATACAGCTCTGGTGCAGGTTTGAAATGTCTACCCTTGGCTTTGATGTATCAAAACTTGTGTCCATTATGTTGTGATCCTCCTTTCCTCTGCACCACTGCACCATCCTTCATGGGATGCACTATGCACATAAATAATTTGCATTGTTAGAAAGTTCTAAACGAGGTAATTAATTTTACCACTGTTCTTTGGAGGAAAAGCAGCCTGCCGTTCTGTCCAGTCTGTTGAGCAGAGAGTGAAAGTGAGAGGGCCGTGAGGCCCAGGATCAGGATCCATCAAGGACACTTAACCCGCTGTCCTGCGGCCTCAGCGCCTGCCTGTGCACCCTGCGCACACTCCTCTGCTCCCAGAGCGTCTCTGCCTCACGGTCAGGTCTTCCTTCATGACTCATAGTCAGGCTTCTCCATTCAATACATCCTCTGATCTGCTTTGTTCACTGGCTTGGATCCTGGCTCCTGGGGTCTGTGGCATTATGGATAAGACAAATTCACATGGACCACCGAATCCTGTGGAGGAAAAGGGACAGTGCGGCTTCTCTCTCAAGAGGAGGAAAAAACCTTGGAGCACCTCAGCCACTCTCTCAAGATCAGAGTGCTTTGACTCTTGCCTTGACAGGCCTTTTATTGGCTTCAATTTGCACAGCAATACAGGGTATATACATAAAGCTCATCAATTATTGTCAGGCAGAAATGATTAAACAATAGATAACATTCAAAGAACTCTTAGGGCTTATTCTGAGCCAGGGTCAGATATTAAAGGGCCATAAAACTTTGGGGAACAAACTCACTTCCTGCTTGGACCCTTATCATTTAAATTGGGGGTATTAGCAAAGTAAGTTTCATAGGATTTTATGCATTCTTTCTTAGGCCTGATCACCCTAGGGAAACTGCCCTTTCCAGCACAGGGCTGAACCCACCTTCAGCATTGTTTCAGGCTTTTAAGGCAAATGTTTCAGGCTTAAATCAGGCAGGGGAAGTAAGGCAGCTGAGAGATTAGGAGATTTCTGGCAGACAGAATGAGGACTCAGGCTATGTCAAAGCCAGGGGCAAGGGTCCATCACCCCCTTTTTCTATAGTCCCCAAGTCCTTCCCTGAGGGCACCTTCGAGACCATACCTGTCTTAGGTCGTCTCTCTTTTGAGGAATCTTACCCATCATTGGCTAACCAGTCATCCACTAGGGGCCAAGCAGGGTGGAGATAAAGGGGCAGAGGTGGTGCCCTTACAAGGAAGATAAGCTTTGTCTCCTAAGTGGCTTATGGTCCCAAGGTCCTTTACTCAGCCTTACGCAGAAGGGATTATAGCTTCTGAAACCAGGCAGGGTTGTTCCCAACAGTTCACCTGTGGCCTTTGTCCGGTGTTGATCCTTGTGCTGGCATTTTGCCCTTGACTGTTTCTCATGGTACTTGGGTTCAATTTCCTTAGGACATGAGGATTTGTGTGTTAATAAGCCAATAAAAATATCTTGGTGGTAATTTAAAAATTTGGTAGCTGGAAGCATGCCACTCAGGCAGTATTACTTTTCAAGAATATTGACCCTTAGTTTATAATAATGGTGAAAAATCACAGTTTAGGTTGTTTCTATCATCTTTTTAACAGAGAAAACCCAGCAAAGTCATATATTGCATTTATTTTATATACCATTTATAAAGTTTAAATCTTTGTTTAGGTGGTGCTTTTGCCTAGATTATAGACATTTTGCCTCATAGAATTGCAACTTAGTGATCACTTCAAGGGAGAGAAAGTTTAAGTCTCAAAAATGCATTAATCCAAGGTATCTATTTATTAAAGTTGTTTGATAATATATTGGCTTAAATTGATTGTCTATTAGAATTACCTCCTTTTAAATTTTCTAAAAAAACGTAAAGAAAATTGGAATTTTGTAGATTTATACAGGCTATTTAATTGTATTAAAATATTGAATAAGAGATATTTAATAAAGAGACATTCTGCCAGAAGTAGTTGTCAATTTGTTATAGATGGCTGTTTTTAAAGACCTCTAAATGTCTTTGGTATAAATCATATTTTAAAAAATTTTAATGCATAGTGTGTAGAGTGAAATCACTGTAAGTTTGTGAGCTATACTAATTACATTTTTGAGGGAACATTTACCCCTGGGAAATTGAGCTGTTAGTAGCTTATAGTTTTCTTTTATAACTTTGCATAAATTAAAAATACATATTGTGTGTTACTCTGTGTAACTCCCACTAGGAGGCAACAGAGACTACTATACAAGGAACGGCAAGTATTAAAAGTTCTTTTGCAGATCTTAATTCAAATAGGTTTCGTTTTCTTATTTTACTTTATTTTGTTAAAATTGGAGTTTCTGAGAAATTCTCTAACCATAATAGATTATTCTTTTGGGGAAAATATTTATTGACCTTTTCTCAGAATATTATTTCAGATGTAATATCCTAGACTTTATTAGTTCCAGATTTTAACTCAGTATGGAATATGTTTTAGCTTTTCACATTCAATTCATGATTATTTTATGAACATATATTATAAAATAACTTCTAATCAAATTATAAAGTCTCTAAGTATGGTTTTATCCTTAGAGATTTTTTTCTTTCTTTCTTTTTTTTCTTTAATTAGCAGAGGAGCCAAAATTTAGAACTTGTTCTCTTCAGTCAAAACGTAGTATGCGAACATTGTCATGAGCTTTCTGGGCCTTTTTCTCCACTGTATTCTGGTTAGAGCTGTGGGGGACACATCGCTCCAGTTGCCTGAACGTGCCTCTGGGGACCATTGCTCTGTGTCCGTGGAGTCGCGGTTCCCTTCCATCCTCAGCACTGGGGCGTCTTCCTGTTTCACGCTCAGACGTCTGGCTGTCTGCTGAGACCCAGTGTTGGTTTCACTGCGGCAGACCTTCCCTGCCTCCTTTCCAGCACTGCGCACTTCGCCCTCCACTCTGCACAGTGTGGCCACTGTCACTGGAACCCTTATTGCCTAACTAGCGGTAGATTGCCTTTGCAGACTTGAGTCTCTGAGAATTACTGTTCACCTCTAAAAGTCTCTTCCAAACATGGCAAAATAAGCAAGTGCCCAATATCCAGTTATCAAGATTATGAAGTAATTTTTGTCTTATTGCCGACTATTTTACTTCGTTGCCAAATTTGGCATTTTCATCCATTTTGGTGTCTTCCATATTCGTTGCCAAATTTGGCATTCTCATCCATTTTGGTGTCTTCCATATTCACCTTTTTGTCTGTATGTGTAAATAGCCTTAATCCAATTTCTTTACCTTAAAATTTCAACCAAATCTACCCAGATTTTTCAGTGTTTCTCCCAGATACCTCCTAACCTCTCCTTTTAGGAAAATTAGTTGGATCATGTCTCACTCTCTCAGTTTCCTTATGACCATTCATCCCCCTCATGGCTGAGCCCTTGTATACAACTTTTTTCTGTCTGCCTCCAACTTTCTTCTTTCTTCCTTTTTTTTCTCCTCTTCTTGGAGACACTATTACACACTTACCTGTTCTATAGGCAGGACAAATAAGGGCAGGACAAACTGCCTATGTTTTGCTCACCTTGGCCATATACTCTAGTCCTGTGCCTGGCTTTTCCATCGCCACTCCAGCATTGTGACTGTCTTTGACGTTGTGCTTACAGCTAACTGTCCTCTGCTTCTTTTGAGTGTTTCATATGCTACTCACACTGATCACTTAGAGCTGGTCTCTGTTGCATTCTTGGTTTATCTCACGGATAGAAATACCAGCTGACTGCAGATGGGAACCTTGCAGCTCTCGTTGGCTTATTTTTTCCACTTTGCATTCCTAAGTATCAGTTGCTCTTCTTTTATTATGAATTTGAAAATTTCATGTTCTCTGTTTTAGCGAGAGTACAGAAAACTTTTTGAGGAAAACAAAGGAACGTATCATTTTGATGCTGATGCTGCAGAACACCTGCACCACAAAGGCAACACCACTCTCCAGAGTCAGGTACGCACCCTCCCTGCCTGGACCCTGCAACCGCTCACTGCCTGCACCTGACTGAGAGTGTGGAGCTACTGAAAAGCACATATACCCTGAGAAAGTCAGTGTTGCTTCTGAAAATCTCAAACACTATTCTCTCGGTACTTACTGAGTTTGGGAAACTTAGACCGTGTTTCAATGTAAAGGTATCTTATAAGATAACAGTAAGTTCACATAATTCAAAACTTACAGTATGTGAGTCAATGAAATGGTGATCAAATCTCATGATGATTTCAATTTTTATAGTGTACTGATTTGTCACTTTGTGCTACAATATTAATTTCCCAGGTACCAAGTCTGTTATAATTTCACAGTTCAACTGTGTTATAAAAATGGGAAAACTATTTTGCCACTGTATTCTACATTGTTTCTGTCAACTATGAAATTCTGTGTACTCCGTAAAACAAACTTTTAAAAAGTATTTTCCTCCTTTGCACACTTTTAATTCGATATCTATATCTTTTTTGTTCTGCATTTCAATAGTTTCGAAGTATGTCCTTCCAACATCTAAAATCAAATTTTGCATCACTCTTAAATGTATCCTGTGGGACATAAATTTGATAATGCTCTGACATCCGCCTTAAAAAAAATACACGAATAGCTCTCCTTTAAGGTCTAGAGATGCACATACTTTCTTTTTTCTTTCCATTCTTATTTTAATTTTATTTTTCCCACAAAATTTTATCCCAATGTAGTATACTATATAATTCAGATGCTTTCATTGATCACTCTGTCATACTTCTCTGAAACAGAAATATGCCTACAAATAGGAATTTTAAAATTTGTTATGTTTTCTAAGTATTGAAAATTTTCTTTTGGATTTAATTGTCATTAAATTATTATTATATAACTCAAGAAATAACTGTATTATTATAAAACATAAGAATTTAAGTGAAAGTATACTTCTGAGTGAAATGAATCATGATTAAAACTTTTCTATGATTATAACTTTGTAATTTTTATATTGCTAAAAAAGCCAACCACTCTGACAGTTTATATATAGTTTTAGTTTTTGTTGTTAGTAGATGGAAAATATCAATCAATTTATAAACTGAAATAAGTTAAAGATTGGTTGTAATCGAAATAAAAAATTCATGATATTAAGTAATGCATGCGAAACTGAAAGAAATGACATAAAAGCTCTGTGTGTGTTTTACCCAATGGCTATGGAAAAATTCAGCAATCCCAGAGAACACTGTCCTCCCTTTGACAGAAAGATAGAGAATCATAACTATGTCTTCTTTCTTGTTCATGATTTACGGATACACTTAAGCTACCACAGGGGTCTCTCTCGCCCTTCCCTCCTCTCTCTTTCTATATCTATATGCCGTGTGTGTATACATTTATAACCCTATGTATATAATATATAGCCGTGTATCCCAGCTATTTAAATACTTTATTCAGGAGCTAGAACTGTAAACTTAGTAGTTCTAAATTGCTGTTATTTCTTTAAAAATTTTTAAATATATTACATCTTTACTTTCTTTGTATGTCATTAACTACAGGGGGCCCAGGGATCAACCTCAGTGGACAGAATAATGTGGTTTTTAGAAAACAGGATGATGCCCTGACCCGTGTGGCTCTGTTGGGGGCCTCATCCTGCAAAGCAAAAGGTCACGGGTTCTATTCTCGGTCAGGGCACGAGCCTGGGTTGTGGTTCCTCCCCCAACGGGAAGTGAGTGAGAGGCAGCTGATCAGTGTTTCACTCTCACATTGATGTTTCTCTCCCTTTCCCTCCCCTCTCTCTAAAAATAATAAAATCTAATAAATAAATAAATAAAAGAAAACAGGATGATTAATTTGGGACACATTTATTTTACTTTGCTCTATTTGCATAATAAGGGCTTGTGAACTTTATATGTTTTTTATACTTGTTTTCAATGAAGGTTAAATACAAAGAAGAATATGAGAAAAATAAGGGGAAATCGATGCTTGAATTTGTTGAGACACCATCATATCAAGCTTCAAAGGAGGCTCAAAAAATGCAAAGTGAGGTGAGTTCCCTTGATTTGTTATCAACTGCTCAACACATATTCGGTGTTTTATTATTTGAAAGGGTTCAGGAAAGTGGTTCAGAAAGTCCAGTGGATCTCTAGGACCTGCCCAGGAAGACCCAGGGGATCTGAAGTTTGGATCTAAGCAGCTTTCCTGTTGGATCATCTGGCCCTTAGTTTTTCCTGTTTGGCAAATATGGATATTAGGCCCTGTGAACTCTTAATACCTCTCTGAGCACCCACATGCTGTGATTATAAAATTGACACTTTTGGGTGAGTCCACGTAAAAACTTTGATGAGTAGATTAAAAAAATGAAAAAGAAGAGCTAATTGCTTTATTTACCCTTTTTTTTTGGCAATCACAGTAGAACCAACATTTATTCTGTACTTATTCAATACTAAGTAATCTGTGCTAAGTAATATGCTAAGTGCTTTATCTATGTCAGCTCATTTAATCCTCTTAAGGATTAAATGATGCCAAGTGGACATCCCTAGATTGGTAATGATTCCACTGAAAGTAATTGTTTTATCTGAAATGATATATCCAGTAAATTCCAGTGTTTTAGGACCTGGCCAAGTCATCAGTTTTGTTTTTTTCCCCCAGTTAGAGAAAGTGTCGCTCTCCACTTATGATGACACTAAGTCACACCCACATACTCCCCACACGGGCTCTGCTCTCTGTCCCAGTGAAATTTCTTCCATGTCTGGTTTGGCTGAGGGGTGGGGGAGATGTCAGCCACAGAAGGTTAGGTCTGCAGCCCACACCCCAGTTCTGTAAGTACAACCACGGTATTCCTTGAACAGGTTAGCAATTATGGGCACTGGCGTCAGCCGACTACACCACCAGTGCTCCTCTCCAAGAAGGCTTCATGCACAAGAGCTTTTCTATTCTCCGGTAACAACAGGAACACAGGAGAAGTGATAACTTCTGGACAGTAAAACTCTCACAGGAATTTTGTAAACACTACATGTGCTATTTGTTGAGATGCTCCAATTCACCTTCTCCGGGAAAGAGCTCTCAGACAGCACTGTGGCTTGTTGAATAGCCTTAAGTTGTTTAATTTTTTTTTCAAGCAAGAGAAGAGAAAACAATTACTTTTTAATATTTTACATCTTCTTAAGCCCCAAAACATACAGATATTTGCTTCTCAATGAATCAATGGGCAACGTAGACTAAATTATCTTTATTTACATGAACTGCTTAGATGATGTTTTTCCCAGTCAGTATGGACCCTGAAAAGAGGAGAAATTCCCCAAGTACAAATTTCATTACACAGATGATGGGGGCTTCAAAGGTGCCCTCAGCACTGGAAACGCGCTGCACATTTTGTGTGCACGTCTGTTTGTGCCGATCGCGAAGCCTGATCGCCAGCACTGGGCTTTCCCCATTGCTGTGGTTCTGCAGAACAGAAGGAAGATTAAACAGTGGGAACTGACAAAAAAATTAGTCAAAATTCACTGCTGTTGGTTGGCTGTTCTGACATCAGGTATAAATCAGCTTTAATGTTTAATTGTAGTTATGCATTTATCAGATGAGCAAGAATTCACTTACAATGGGGCCTGTGTACACCTTTTGTTAACATTGGCTTTCAAATTTTGCTAGTCTGATTTCTGGCGTTGTCACTAGGGAGGAATTGTCCTTTGCAGAGACTAACACGCACTTCCCTTCAATCACAGCCATTGGCGATTAGATTTTTAGGCTTAGCATCATGTTTTAGCTCAGCAGTGCTGGAGGAGAAAGAAATCTTCCTATAGAAAGTATCTTTGGACCAAATTTACACTATAAAGATCTGTACTGTGTAATTTAGTATGAAATCTTATGTTAGAAAAGTAAAATATCTAAACATCTTAGACAAACTTTGATATGAAGGATGTATTTGAATGCAGGACCAATGAAGTAGATTCAAAGAGGTGGTGTGTACTCTAAGAAATAAACTTGACCAGAAGCTACTTTGGGAGCCTCCTATGAGTAAAGCGAAATATTGATGCACCTTGGGAACAGCCACTCATGTTTTTGTTACAGCCAATAATTATGCCTCTCTCGCTTTCTTCTACTGTCAGAGACAGTGTGCTTGCTAGAAGAAATCTCTAAATCTGGTTTCGAAAAGTTCTTTGGCTTCTGTTTTGCAAAGAGAGCTCTCCTATCCAAATAAGAAGCATATAAAGAGTGTTTTTCCCTCTCAGTCGTATATTGGCTGCGTTTAGTCATAATCAACCTTCCTTAATAACTTATTTTAGTAAAGTAATTTTTTATAGAGGAGAAGGGCTTTTTGAAGTAAAATATTTGAAATAATATCAATACGCACATATTTATATTTCACTTTTTGAAAGTCATTTGGGGCCTAGATCCAGCCCTAGAGCACAACTTCTCATCATTGTTCTTTGGTGTGTCTGTCATTCCTTTAATTCAGAATGATTTCTGGGGCAACTCAGTGATTAGCTTGGTTAATTTCCGTATTTACAGGACATCCATTGCGGCTCTTCCCCGGCCACACCTGGATTATTTGCTCACTACGTAGCGCAGACGTAGAGGAGGAGACAGCCTGTTCTCTCCTCCTCCCCCGGGCTGTGGAGGATTTCCTTATATAATGACTTATCCCTGTAATAAGTGCATGATGAACCTGGGGAAAGCTTTCCATTTTGCCTTAATGACAATCTCATGCAGATTTTTTTTCATCTTTGTGATGCAATTTGAATAAAACATATAGGTGGTAAAAATCTTGGGTTTTGTTTGGCAAATATTTCACATGGATGGACACTTTTGTTATTCAGACTGTATTTATAGTCATAAAACACAGCTTTTTACTGATTTGCAAATGTGTAATTCTAACAGTAGAGTTGAGAGAGTCATAGCGCAGGGGTGGCTGAGTGGCAGGAGGGCCGATGGGGACATGGGTTTAGGCCTCCACTGTCACTGCCTGTGTCTTTCATTTCCCTGTGAACAATCACCTAAAGAAAAATTTATCAGGTTAAAGGTAAGATTTTCTTCACAGTGTACCTTGGTTGACATCAAACTCCATAGACAGTAGAAACACATTCTCACTGCCAACTCATTAAAGGAAAATCTTCCCTTCCTGCCTCCATTACATTTCAGAAATGGTCTTTCCTGAATTCAGACAGTGTGAAGCGTGATGAAAACATGAACGTTAATACTGCTTTGGTTGGAAGGGGCTTCTCTGCTGTCTGCCGGGCTTCCTTCCAGTGGACGATCCACTTTCTTTTGAGTGAACCAGTCAGGTGATCCAATCACATAGCCAACTTTATTGGTTCTCCTCCCAACATGGGCTGATGTCATACAATAACAGACCATAAGATGTCAAGCAGCCTCACTCAGAAGGCTTTCCCAGAGGGAGCTGGTACTTGAACATTTTGCCATTGTTTGGTAGAATTCTAAAGTTTTTGATAAAGTTGGAGTTATTGTCCTGCTGATAAGAAGACTCTGAGGTGGTGGAGTTATATAAGAAAAATACCAGTTTTATTCTGAGGATTCTTGTTCAAATACCTTTTCAACAGTCACTAGTATTTTGTTGGTTTAAAAATTATGTGGCCTTATTTAACAGAGAATTTACAAGGAGGATTTTGAGAAAGAGATTAAAGGACGGTCGTCAATGGATTTAGACAAGACTCCAGAATTTTTACATGCAAAGTACATCACCAACCTTCTGAAGGAGGTAAGATCCTAATAATCACCATTAAATGTTGCAAAAGAAAACAAAAAAAAAACTAAAGAAATGATCCTGAAAATGTTTAGTTAACAATTCTCAACTAATTCAATGAGTTTCAGATATTAATCCATTCTCTTTCCCTCACATTGACCTTTAGTAACAGTTTCTCACTTTCCTGTTAGAACAAGCAGTTTCTTAAACTTCCCTGCAGCATTCTCATGGCATTTGATATCAGAAATAAGGTGCATCTGTGTGAAGGTCTGGGTAAACATTACATTATTTATAAGTGGTTTGTGTTTGAAGTACAGTGGGGAAAATAATATAGTTAGCACACAGAACACAGGACTCATGTCCATTTTTTATTTTATTCTCATTCATATTCTACCCCCACCCCCAAATTTAGTGGTGCATTTTGCTCACAATTAATGTATTAAATTTACTGAGCATCAAGGTCCTCATACCTAACAATTAAAAATACTGTGTTCACCGTCTATCCCTTTAAAAGTTTCCCCCTTTTTTTAAATGCCTGCAAAGTAAGCCGGAGCTCTTCCAACTCTCTGTCTAAATAGAGTCTCTTTACATTAAGGAAATGCATTGAAGAACTCCATTTCATCTGAATTTTGAACTGAAGAAATTATTACTGAAAGAAATGTCTTAAACCAGTGAAACAAATGAGTATAATTACCTACATAGACATGCATCATCTTAAAAATCAGGTGCCAACTGGCCTTTCTCATTTAACTGCTTTTATGCATTTAATGTGATTCACTGTTGTAATATATGTTGGGCTGAAATAGGCATATAATTTATGGAAGAGTTTTTCTGCTACCTTATCTTTTCTCACTTTTGTTTCTATAAAGTGTTTTGAAATTAAAGGGTAATCAAATGGCAACTTCCCACTTTTGTTGACTTCCATTTAAAAAAATATACACTGCTTATGTGAATTTTTAAAAGGGGAATCTTTTCATTATTTACATACAAATGAGAATGGGAGGTCTACTTTGAGATCCATAAGTGGCTTTAATATAACACCATTGCCTTTTTCTTTTATTCCTCTTTTTGAGTGAATCTTCTCTAGTTTTCAGATTTATTGATTCAGCCTGTATACATCAGGATAGAAAAAAAAAAGGCCCAGAAGTCTTTGATTTAGAATCTTCCAATTAAGTTAGAGAGATGTCTAGTTTTAAAAAGGCACTTTTAGGGACTTAATGAAAGTGTAACTTCCTTTTCTAAGTGTAAGCATTTAGCTTTAAATAGTCTTTGCGTGTTTTATTGTATTATAGTTTTACATTTATGTTGCCATTTAGAGTGTTCAGAGTATCATTTTATGCTTCATTTTTATTTTATTTCTTCAATTGTCCTTTAACATTGGCAGCATAATATTTTTATTTTCCTTTTGTCCATGTGAAAATCAAGGCTCAGTTACTTAAAGACTCTTGAAGGTCGCATGGACAAATTATTGGAAGAGCTCTGACTCTCCTCCAGGTCATTTGACGCCAGAGCTCTTTCCAAAATTACATGCAGGTCATTACAATGTCTTGTAGGCTATTAGTTAAGCAGGGGACCAGCTAATTTAATTATACTGGACAAAGAGAGAATAGCATGAAATGAACCCTAGAATTAACTAGAACCTGATTTCTTATCATTAAAGGAAGTGTCATCTTTCATCTGTCAAGTTAGTCATCAGTGCAGATTAGTGAAATTGGGTTAGGATATTATTTTGATGATGCAATTAGTAAGAAAACAAGAAATTCCTTAGTACCAAGGACTCAAGTTATATATGTGTTAGTAAAGTCAGTTGAATCTACCTAAAATATAATATTAAAATAGGTGAAATTCAAACTACATATTATTAACCTGTAGGAAATTATTTGGTTTTATGACTCCTTGAATAAAATTGAAACTTATTTTAAAACTTTGGCTACACCAGTCCTTTTGATTTTGTAATTTTCCACTCTTTTTCAGCTGTGTTTTTTTGGTGATTTATATTTTATAGACAGTTTTCAAAGAAATACTTCCAATAATTGATAAGAAGCATGTATTCCTAAGATCTTCCTCACCATTTAAAGGAGGAAATCATTTTAAAAATGTGGCACCAATGTGCTACCAAAATATATTAGAAGAAAGAATGAAAGGGAAAAGACTGATAATATGGGAAGCTACTCTAAGTATTTTGTTAAAAAATTATTTATTTATTTTTAGAGAGGGGAAGGGAGAGAAAAGAGAGGAAGAGAAACATCAATGTGTGGTTCCTTTCTTACACCCCCTATTGGGAACCTGACCCGCAACCCAGGCATGCGCACTGACTGGGGATTGAACTGGCAAACCTTTGGTTCCCAGTCTAGCATTCAGTCCACTGAGCCACACCAGCCAGGGCTAAATATGTTTACAAGAGAAAATTTCTGTAGGAAATAAAGAGCAGGAATGCCTCAGAGTCTGATTCATTCCTTTCTAAAAATAGTTTCTCCTTTCTGCGGTTTCTAGAAAATAAGTAAAACAGTATACAAGTTAAAAGTAATTTCTCAGTAAATTTCAGATTGTAATATTCTTGTCTCACAGAAGGAATATAGAAAAGATTTGGAAAATGAAATAAAAGGAAAAGGAATGGACCTTAATTCAGAAGTTCTTGATATTCAAAGAGCAAAACGAGCATCTGAGATGGCTAGTGAGGTGAGTGTATTTATATAACAACTAAAAATATGTCAATATTTAGCTGATTTTTTTAATCTATAAAATTTTCTCAAAGATTTTGTATCTTTTAGTGGGTACAAATATAAATATAATAGATATTTTATAGATAAAATACATCTATAAGATGTATTTCACAACTTTTATGTGTAAGATGATTATGGATAGCTATGTCCTAGTAATCTTTTCCCAATCAATTAATTTTAAAAAGTGGTGCTCATTTTTCTTTTTAATGTGATATGAGAAAAATGACATTTCTCCATTTGTAGAGACAAATCTGTATTGTAAACCAAAACAAGTTTATGAGATGTAACTTTATCTTTTAGGCAAGTAAGGCAGAATATTAAGAAGCTGTGTCATCACGGTCTGTCGGTAACTGCAGCGTTACGGGTTCGCTGCTCACAACCCAACCGGGTCTCCCGTCCTTGCCCAGAGCGCGACATGGGTCTAGTTAAATCTCTTTAGGACACGAAAGTAGCCACTCCTCACTTTACATGACATTTATAAGAAGAAATGAAGTGCCTCCAAAATGCTTTCAGTCCCTTAACTCTTGTCTTATGTCATTACATTGATATCAAATAATGGTACTGTGTTTTGAGGAGAATCTAGGTGAATTTAGCAGTGAAAAAATTCAAAGCTTCATACCCATTTGTTAATAAATTGTGGTGATGATAATGATGATGACCCTATTAGATTGCAAAGGATAGAAACCCCACTCAAACTGGGTTAAGCAACAAAGGAAATGTTTTGGTTTATGACTGGAGAAGTCCAAAAATCAAGTTTCCTTCAGGTTGGAATTCAAATGATGTCTCTCTTTTTCATTTCTTTGTTCTGTTATGTTCTTTGTTGCTTCACTCTTGGGTGGCTATCTCTAAGTAAAAGCCCCTCGTAAGGACAAGATGATTCATCTCTGCGGCGAGTAATCTCAGTGGGAAGTGAGCATCTGTTCTCTTATAGTTGTAATTTAAGTCCAAAGAGGGAATCTCATCGAATCCCCTTCTGTCCTGTGCCCTTACCTGACTCAATCATTGTGTCTGGGGGCAGGAGGGTGTAATGACCTGGGACGGTTCTCCTGGTCACCCATTTGCGTAGTTAACTCCCTAGGTAATTTAACCATGTTTTAATTATGATATATTCTAAGTTGTTATGTATATTAAGAAAATTTACGTTTATCTTTGACCATATTCATGCTCTTCAAGTAAATTAAAGGAACCACTAAAAGCATTTTAGTGGAATTAAAAATGCAAGTGCAAAGAGGAGAAATCAACCCACCCAGAGCGTATGGCTTGAGAGGGTTAGAGACAATTCCCGAAAAGAAACTGATGGAACTCTTTGCCAGAAGAAGGAGGAATGAATGCTGGTCAGGCAAAAACAACGGATGTTCACTGTGACCTTTGGCTGATATTGTCATTATACATTTCTACATTAGAAACTTTCTGCAAGTTTTTCTATTATGGTGACATGTCCATTACACATTCACAGGCAGATCTTGTAATCATTTGTCAGTAATACTTGGAAAAATGGTCTTGAACTCTCAGTGGCAGAGCCTGGGCAGATGCAGTTGAATGGCAAGATGGTGGCAGGAGCAGCAGTAAATCAGGTCTTAATGTATGGGGACAGCAGTGAAAGAGCAGAAGTTTCCAGTTAGTTAACACACTTCACAGTGATTCTGCATGAGGAATCATCCCCATTTTGCAGATCAGTAAACCAGAACGGTTAAGAAACGTTCCCAGTGTCACATAGCTGTCAAGCTGTCAAAGTCAGTCTTCTTTCTACAACATCCACTCACTCAAACCTGCCTGCCTGTCCTCCAGACCCCAAGACAATTGTCATTGAAGATTCTCACCTGGCAATGGTCTTAGAGTAAAAATACTCAGTTTCATATACTTTTTTGTAGTGAGAATAATGATTATAGTTCTAAGCAGTTTAGAAAATTTAGTTTTCACTGGTCATTCACAGAACAAAGTAAGCTGTGATTTTTTTCTTCTTTATTAAATATGTTTAGCCACTTTTTTGTATCATTGAATACAGATATGTGTTTGTCCCCTGAGTGTCTGAATGTTGTAAAGTGTTGTTATTTTACAGAAAGAATACAAGAAAGACCTGGAGTTAGAAATTAAAGGGAAAGGAATGCAAGTTGGCATTGACACCCTTGAAATACAACATGCCAGAAAAGCCTCAGAGATAGCTTCCCAGGTTAGTACAGTAAATGGTGCAGACTTCGAGTTTCATATTTTGGAGCCTAACAAGTCGTATTCGCAACTTGATTATTACATGGAATTTTCCAAAGCTTTCTGTGACTAGTTTAACAGTTTGGATTGGAAGGCATTTCAAATCATTATGCTTATTTGAAAATTTACAATTTCTGCTTTGCTCAGTTCCTTTAAAAATATCAGAGAAAACTTGGGGGAGGGCATTTTAATATAACACACACACGTGTGCATACACACACACACACCTTATCCTATAAGACAACAAATTTCATGTTAATCTAGGCCATGATAAATGTTTTCATACTACTTTTTCTTTAAGGATGGATCATATGTGACTTGACATTTCTGTGTTTCCAACTTTCTCAGCAGAACTTGAAAATCACATGTGAAGACCCTAACGTGGCATTGATAGCCGTGTCTGTGTGATTTGGTTGCATGTTCTCAAAATATCCTCTGTTGGCCTCATCACCATGCCTGCCATTTCTCCGGAGTAGGCCTGGGGGGTTGAGGTGTTGTAAATCCTCAGTGACCACGTTCATTTGTCTAGCGCCATTTCCTCTTCATGTAATAGGTGTAGTGACAGGGTGTTAATTCAGAAGTTTGGGCTTAGATGCTATGATATGATAGATGTCAGATAACAAAGTTGTAGGAGTTAGACTATAGATGTGTTTTTCAAAGGACGTACCCCAGAATTGGTACCATACCTCTTGAAGTTACTCCCAAACTTTCAAGACTATAAAAGGGTCAGTGCAGTGGATAGCATTTAGAAAGAGATGATTTTATAAGAAGCTTATGTAAAGAGAAAGCTGGGGTGCTGGTTAAGGGGTGCTGCTCAATTATGTCCAGGCTGATTGCAGGGATGCTTCAGTGGGGCTACTCCAAGAGCTATAAAGTGTCACTTGCAGTTACAAGAGCTGGCTCAGGATTGACTCCCACTCTGGATATCTGGAGGGTGGAAGTAGCTGCCTAACTTGCCCAGGGAGTTACTGGTGTGTGGGGACCTGTGCACATCACCAGGATTT
Source organism: Artibeus jamaicensis (assembly GCF_021234435.1). Lineage (NCBI taxonomy): Eukaryota > Metazoa > Chordata > Mammalia > Chiroptera > Phyllostomidae > Artibeus > Artibeus jamaicensis. The sequence continues at coordinate 2,465,835 of NW_026521995.1, read as the reverse complement.
GGTACTTGCCAAGGGGGTGGGATGGCCCTCATGGATTTACATAGAGAAACTGGGATGGCATAGAATTCTTGACCAATAGGGGTTCCATTTAGAAATGGCAGAGGAGAGATACATGCTAAATAAGTCTTAAAAACCTCCTTTTACTCTAACCATAATTCTTTTCTCCCCACAAGAGGTAACCATTGTTACAAATTTGTTGTAGAGCCTTCTGCATCTATATTTATGTAGTTATGGATAACACACATTTGTACATATGCAGTCTTAAAAAACTGAAATACTATGTACTTTGTTCTGTGCTTGTTTTTCTCTCAATATTACAATAAAAGGGAATATTTCTCTCAATATTCCCTTTTCTGTGTCACTTCATATAGTTCTTTCTCATTCTTATATAACATGGATGTGAATATGCAACCTCTTACCTTTTGGTGTCTCATAAATATCACTACATGTAAATGACATATACAGTGTTTATAACAGGGACTCAGCATTGCATCCCCAAACCAGAACCTTTACTTTTTCCTCAGATCTGCTTCTCTCTTCGACCTCCTTCTTAGAAAATGGCATTAGTGAAATCACAGAAGTTGCTTTGATTCCACTTGTCAGAAAGTTTTATTGTCTCCATCCCATAATGTTTTTTTCTTTTTTTAAAATATTTTATCTATTTATTTTTAGAGAGAGGGGAAGGGAAGGAGAAAGAGTGGGAGGGAAACATCCATGTGTGGTTGCCTCTCATGTATCCCCTATTGGAGACCTGGCCTGCAACCCAGGCATATGCCCTGATTGAGAATCGAACCAGTGACCCTTTGCTTCACAGGCCTGTGCTCAATCCACTGAGCTACACCAGCCAGGGCTCCATAATGTTTTTTTAAAGCCATCCTCTTCTCCGCGCCCTGGCCCAAGCTACCATCTCTGCCACCTAGATTATTCAGTGGATTCCTATCAGAATTTTCTCCCTTAGTATCCATTCTCTGTGCACCAGCCAGAAGCATCCTTAAAGAATTAAATTATGTTTCTCTCCCTGCCTAAAACTTTTCAGCAGGTTCCAGTCGTGGCCTGCAGGGATGTCATACTCCTTGCTTTGGCATCCCAGCTCCCCCTTCTGCCCATCCTCACCCTGCACCCTGCTTCCCTTGTTTATCGTGCTCCAGCCTCACAGGCTTCCAGTTTGTGCCCTCACAGGTTTTAGGGTCTCTGTACAGCTCTGGTGACTTCCTGAAAGTCTTTCTCATGGCCTTTGTGTGGTTGGTTCTTCCTTATACTTTTTCCTTGTTGTTCATTTCCTAGATTTAATAGTACTTCCTTATGGTGACCTCCTAGGACTTCGAGTAACTAACTATCCAGGAACTATCAAATCACTACTCAGAATTCTCTGAAATTTTTGTTTTTTTGAGGAGGGGGTGACATCCAGTGCAAGTTCAAGGCACTAGACTAGAATACGAGGATAATTCAGGGCTGCAGAAGAGTTTTCAAAGTCATCCTCATAGGTCTGAGAGTTGAAGCCAAAAGAAAGCATCCTTTTCCTGGAGAAAAGAATGTGGAAGGAACTGAAACTTTGTATTTCCCACTGTTACCTAAGAACAGGCTTCTATGACATAATTACTTTTGTGTCATGTCTTTCTTTAGTAGGTAATAGATTATTTTATTTGATGATATACCGACTTAGATTTCTCCATATATCTTGGGATTGTGTAAAAGGAAAATGACATATTTAGTTATTAAGAACCTAGGGGAAAAACAGGCCTAGAGGAGTCAGCTGTACTATGGTTACACGTAGCGCAGATGTAGTTATCTTTGCAGTTCAGAGATCTTATTTGCATATAATCACTGCATGTCCTACTTTGCCCAAAGGACAGGTTCTCAAATCCTTATCAATGAGCGTTTGGGACATTGCCATAGTACCAAGTTTATTTTTTCGAGTCAGTGTGGTATATTGTTGCCATATATGAATGAACGATCCCCCCAAACTAAACCATCCAGGAGCTAAGGGCTCAACCATGTGGTTTTCTTTAGTCAGTGGGAAAATAATCAACACGACTCAGGCAGAGACTCTGAAAGGAAGTGCCCTCTCGCAATGTAAATGTTACCATGCTTTTTTAAGCCTTCTAGTTTAGGGTATTTTAGTATGCATCAATAAATAACTGGTGTAACTAGTGTCCTGTGTAGTCTGTTTATGGGCTTGAAGACTTTTTTTAGATTTGAAGGTTCCTATTGGAAAATTAAATGATGCACCTTCGACCATGCGACCTTGGTGGCTTGTATGACTAGTGACTCAGTTCCTGCCCATATTGTCCTTCAAATGAAGTGTTTTATTTTGGGATCTTAAAAAGTTTACTAAAAACTTAGAGCTTTTTTAGACATAGCAATAATTTAATGTTATTCTCTTGACATTTAAACATTATTACTTGAACTCTTATTCAGAACAGTGAAACTGAGACTCTAAGTGAGTGAAAATAGGCAGATTTATGAGTGGAAGATAGGAAAGATATATTTCTCTGAGTTTGAGGTTTTTCTTTACAACTTCTCTAAATTTAGAAATCATAAATCATAAATAGGCAAGACAACATTTACTTTAAAACAGTTTTCTACAAATCAAGAATATGTCAACACAATGGGAAATAACTGGTTTGGAAGAAACATAATTACAGAAATGCATCCAGAAAAGTGCACAATTATAAGTGTACAGCATGCTGAATTTTATATTCATTAGTTTTAAAGTATGACCAGAGTATCTTAAGATGTTTGTGCATGTCATTTTGTTATTTTGGAAGTAACATATAATCCAACTCAAGCTAGCTCGAAAAAGCAGATGTTTTATTGTTCTTGTACCAAACAGCAGAAGAATTCTTAGATATATCTTGATCTAGGACTCAAACAATATAATTCAGTTTCAGTTTCTATCTCTCAATTCTTAGGCTTTCTTCTGTTTGCAAAGGAGCATCTGGCAGCTCCTGGGGCTAGTTCCTTCATGTCCAGAAGGAAAGAAAATGTCTTCTGAAATCTTGTACGGAAAAATAATGCACCATCCCTGAACCAGTCATGAAGAGCCAGGGATAGGGTATGATGATTGGTTTAGATCCCCAGGGCCCATGCATCTGCTCAGTCTCACCCAAGCTGAGTGGCTCAGAATGGGGGAGCAGTAGTAAGTCAGGCAACTAAAGAAGGGAAAAGAGGGGTCAGGTTTCAGGGAAGCAACCAGCCATTGTTCACTACAGAGCGATTTTACAATCCCAATTCTATTGATATTCATTAACTGAGTGATATATTCACATATAATCTATCAACTTTTATCATTTGAAATATAAAATCTCTCCTGGTTGACTGTATTTTCTTTGTTAATTCAGGTGAGTAGAAGAAAGTCTCCTGTAATATTATGTATAAGTTGTTCCGAGTCATGTTTCTACCATAAGTTAAAACTCTGTAGTTCTATAGAAATAAAGGCCCAGAATATCTCCAAAAGTCATGATTCTGATGTTGAAATTACATCAAGTTTTTTGAGCCCTGATTGCATGTTTTATTTCCTATAGAAAGACTATAAAAGAGATCTGGAGACTGAAATTAAAGGGAAGGGCATGCAGGTGAGCACAGACACTCTTGACATCCAGAGAGCCAAGAAAGCATCTGAGATGGCCAGCCAGGTGAGAAACGAAATACTAAGTTTAAAACAAACACATTGAATAGTACGTAGAAAGAGTATAAAATATTATTTCCACACGTATGGCTTTGAGATCGAAACACAAAAAATATCTACATTGTTATGGAAGACTAAGCAAAGCTCTGAAGATTTTTTTCTGTGTTTTTTTTAGATAGAATATAAGAAAGACTTGGAAAATGAAATCAAAGGAAAAGGGATGCAAGTGAGTATGGACATTCCAGACATGCTGCGAGCCAAGAGGGCATCTGAAATCTATAGCCAGGTTGGTAGAGAGTTAAGCTGCTCAGAACACTGTATTCTAGTGTCCAGTCTTCTTGTGTTTTGTGCATTTCCATGACTGATGACTTTTTGAGGGCACTGAGTTCAAAGTCAGTGCATTCCGTGTAAAGGAACCACTAGCCAAATTTTAATGAACTTCCCTAATAAGGGGGGTAGCTGCCACAGATCCAGTTCAGCGGCCCTTACTCACTGTCAGAGCTAACCTGCCAGGCCGCTATTCTGCATCCAAGGACATTTTGACCTTTTAGACAAACAAACAAGCAAACAAACAAACAAACAGACCCTATTGTGTACTTGGCCTTAATGTTCACTGTACAGAAACAAGATTACAAATGAGTTGTCTGTTACCCATTTTATAATGAATATTATCATTAAAATAATCAGCTCCAACTAAAACTGAGTGAATAAAAAAACTACACAAAGTGTAAGGTGACAAAGTGAATATTAACTAAAAATTAAGAACTGAGTTTTCTTGGTGAGATATAATTTGCCAAATTTATCCTCTAGAAAAACTTGATATGGAGCAAGAATGATCACAAAAGAAAGTATTTAATGAAAGAAAAATTAAAATATGATTTGAGCAAAAATATTCACTAGTGAAACATTTCCTTGCTATAAAATTTGCATGGAAAAAAATGAATCCCAATGGAAAATAAGTAGTGAAGCAAAAAATGGTTATAGAAAATTGACCAAGGAACTAAATTTGGTTAATGAAGTTTATACTGAAAATAACTTTTAATCAGATTTGTCCAAATTTGTTAAAATTCTGGTTAAAACATAAGGAAGGAGTCTAAACATCTGGTGGCTAAAAACTGTTGAGTATCAGGATGGCAGAGTCAAATGTCAGAGGGGCTGCCTGCGTCCCCACCTCCGTAGAGGACACAGCAGGTGGGATGGTTCAGATGTGCCTGCTCATCTGTCCTCAGTGTCTCATGATGGCATAATGAACTTGGAGAAATTGGCTGTAATATCAGCTGAAGTAATCTCTTAGATAAATGCATAAACTAGACAAATGGGCATTTAAGTCAATGGAAAGAAGTTGCTGTCTTAAGAATACCAAGCTCATTCATTCATTCAACAAATGAATACCTGTTTACATGCAAAATTACATACGGTTTTGCTCTGGGGGAGCTACAGGTAATCTAATTATCAAATAACCATGCAAGTAGAGTATTACAAACCATGATATATACTACCAGAAACTAAAGGATTCAAGTGTTGAGGATTTCCAGAGGAGGTGATGTGTGGGCTGTCAGAATTTCTATTTTAAGTTACCAGTGTTGATTTTTTTGAGTATGACACAAGGATACATCTGATCTGAAGGAATTTTAATTATTTTGCATACTATGCAGTTCTAGAGGATGTGATAATGCTATGGTGCATTTCAACATGAAAAATAATTACTTTTCCTAACAAGTAATTGTACGCCATAATGATTAACATTACTGATTTGGGAATTAGAGCACCTGGTTTTAAATCCTTCTTCTGACACGTCTTAGTTAATGATTCTGTTTCCCCATCGGTAAGAGGAAATAATGATACTATCTGTGGATTAATTAAGTGAGCTAATGTGTGTTCCATACTTGCAACAATGCCTATTACATAGGAAGTATTATTAAATGCTACTAGTGGGAGCATTTAATGCTAGTACTAGTGGGAGGTATTACCCAGGTTGTATCAGAGCTCATAATAGTACATTTAGTAGGTAAAAATTGAGATTTTTATCTTAAGGCAAAGTATCTTTGCCTTAATCAAATGTATCTTTATCGGAAGTAGGAAGCAGAACCTAAACCCAGAAGCATGGAAACAAGTAGGTATAGAGAGCCAGGTGCCTTGTGGGAACCATGGAGCAACTTCGAACAGGGAGGGGACTGCTTGTTAAAGAGTAGGTTCTAGGCATAGAGTAGCCCAGAGGCCCACCCCTCCGGAGGCCATGGAATGGACTGGGGTGGCCACCACTGCCTGAGCAGAGATGCTCCCAGCACTGCTGGCTTCCTCTGTGTGCATAATCCCTTTGTTTTTGTGGCTGCATCAAGGACTGCTGAGTCATAAGACACAGCATACAGCCTTTGTGGTAGAATTGGAAGTGGTATCATGTTCATTTTTTCTGTCTCTGTCTCTTTCATACGTGCACATATGCATACCAAGTTTTGGATTGATATTAACTGTTTGTATTTCTAGAAAAAGTATAAAGATGAAGCAGAGAAGATGCTTTCTAACTATTCTACTGTGGCAGATACTCCTGAAATTCAGAGAATTAAGACAACTCAACAAAACATCAGTGCGGTGAGTAGCCATTGTTTCTTTTCAGTTGCCTCCTTGAAATTTAATTTTATTTTTCCTTCATTGTCTGAGTTTTGCTGCATTATCTGAATTTCCTATCGAATGTATTATCTTTATGTCTTTAATGAGAATACAAAATGTTCTTTTAAGTTATATTTTGATCGTTTTAGAATTACAAATTCAAGTTTTTCTTCTTCAGTACAAGCTACAGTTGTTTTTAACTGAATTGTATTAAAATTTCACTCAGGAAAGAGGTCTTAATCTTCTACACAGATTTTACCTTGAGGATGAAAATAGTCATATGAAGTGATTTCCTTCTTAGTCATTGATTTTTTTGCACTGATAATATATGTAGGAATTTAATATTTTTTGACCAATTCTTAAACCTTCATATTTTTTATTTTGAGCAATAAGAACTGTATCAGCACCATTAATTAAGAGATTGGGTCTATGTTTAATGGATATATGAGTTTGAATTCTAAAACAATAAAAATTGATCATATAGCCATTTTTTAATGTGGAATTAGCTCATTTAGTAGCTAAGCAAATGTCCCGTCAATGTATAAATTCTGTTAAGTCTAATGACTTCTGGAATATTTTCTGCTTTTTAATAAGTTGACAAGCACTGATGCCAAACAGGTATCTCTAAGTTTTCATAGCCAGGCTGTGCTAAGCAGTGGAATCCAGTGGGAAGGCAGGGGCAGAGAAGAGGCTGTGTTTTGGCCCTTGTCCCCTGTGATTTTATGGTGTGTAGATTTCTGGCTTTTGGAGGAAAACGTCTTTCCTGCTGCGATCCCCGAGCCCTGACGGGGTCTTCTGGATTATGGTCTGTCAGGAGAAGGATTGTTCTGTTCTCGTGGCTCTCTTAGAATTATTCTGGTTTTTTTTGTTTGTTTTATAGAGCATTTTTGGTTTTTGTTTTGCTTTGTGTTTGAAAGGGGTAGGTGTTGGTAGAGGCGGAGAAATGTGAGGAGGTTAACAAATAAATAGAAGATGAAGAAAATACTGAATTATGTTGATGTCGAAGATAGAGCTAAGATTTTCTTTGAAGAGAACAATGAAGGCATTTTTGTGTTTGGAGAATAACATGCTTAAAATTTCATGCTGTTTTTGAATTAAATGATAATTGCTAGGTGAGCTTTTATAATATGCACTTTGATTTTTCTCAAATACCTGTGTCACATTTATATTTTAAGAAGGAAACTGTAATTTTTCAACTTATATTCTTAGAGCAAAAAATCCAGAGCCATATAAAATACCAAGCATGCCCTAGAACATGCATTAGAGGGTTACTTGTAAGATTATGTTGGACATTCCAGAGTTGGACATTCATTCTCATAATGGATTATTTAATTGATTAATGTCATTGGTACTCATAAGTAGAAGCTGTATTCACATTACTCTAAGACCTGAGAAATTGTCTTTCTTTCATAAGAATTGAGTCTAGGGCTCAGATGCTAATAAGTGTAGAGCTATTCCTTTCCTCCTTTTATAATACACCTATTTTATAAGAAAGAAGTAGGAGCTGGCACAGCAGTAAAAGATACTCCAGAAATTAAATGAGTGAAGAAAAATGAGGAGAATATTAGTTCAGTAAGTTCTCTTTGGCATTAACTATTCTTTCCCAAAGCAAATGTACATTAGATAAATATTTATCATTCTTCATTAAACTGTTTGCCCTTTTCTTTTATTCTTCACTTGGTTGACATGTTTTTTCATCAGATATCAAAGATTTAACTTTCAGAAGGAAAACTCGCCTCATTCCCCTTGAACCCAGCACCATGGAGAGCAGTGTTTCATCTTGCCAAACACAGTGCCCAGGAGATCAACCACTTTAACAGTGCAGTCATGAAATCTAGGATTAGATTGTATTCTTTAAACAGAATTTTCACTGCATTAAATTTTTCTGAGAAAGGGTAAATTTGAGTAACTCTCCACAACTTGGAAGAAGGGAATTTTACCCTGGAGAATGATTAAAGAACATTTATTTGGTAGCTTAAGAAAAGATTTCAGAGGCCCCATTTACCTCTACTTCTTCCATCTTCTGTCAAAGAAAAATGTGCACCTAACTCTTATTTGTAAATCAACTTATCTTCCAATTCCTTTTGAGCTGGGGAAAGATGGGGGGGGTGCTTAATGTTTCAGGTACAGCAGCAAAATTGCCTGACACGGACAATGGATAATTGCTCTCCTTACCTCAGTAGGCATTCTTCCAGGTATATTTAGTTTTGTATTAAGGAAATGAAAAGTATTCTCTTCTTAAATCTCCTTTTTGACCTTCTGTCCACCTTTCACCCTTGGAGGCAGAGCCTTTCTTTAAGTAATCCAAGTAAAAAATTCCTTGATGCAGCTAATCTGTCAGGAGCTCTCATAGTTACGTGGCATTCATTTTAGAATATGAGCCTACACTGGCGTTTGGGGAGAAAGAGCAGGAAAGGCAATCAATGCTATAGTAAAACATACTTCAAAATGAATTTATAAAAAATATCTACAGAATACCCATGCAATAAGATCTCCTTGGCATGAGTGAAGAAGCTATCTCCTGCGGGAAGCACAGGAAGGCCCTGATGAGGAGGGCGTATGCGCTGCACTCCACCAGGGCGAGAGCCTGTCTCAGGCAGCACTCGGGCCTGGTAGAGGAATTAGTTTGGCCGAGAAGTGTAAAATGTTTGCTTCCTTCACTTTCAAATGATAAATGTACCCATCAATGTACTGGAATATAGTGTTATAAATGTTCTGTAGCATGCAGTTCTGTTGCTTGCAGTGAAATGACTGCCATTTTGATCAGTGTAGTGTATGGAAAACAAAAATGTTCATCTGTCGTCATGTTTAACTTTTCACCCGAGGAAAATCACACAGAGTTATAGTTTATCATTTCTCTTCCCAGCGTCCCACTGCTTCTTCTAGCAAACAATAAATGCACAGCTCTGTGTCTCCATGAGGCTGGGCCATAGCCCCTGCTTAGTATTCAAATGGAAAGTTGCCCTTTCAAGATTAGCTAGATCTGTCAAACCAAGATATGATTCTCTAACATTTAAAGATCCCGACATTTTCCACCTCCAGAGTACAAGCATTTTAGCTATTAGCTTTCTTCAAGAACTGCCGTATCTTCGGATCTTATCAAGAGGTAGCCTCTTTCATTGTCCTCTCAATTTAACTCTTTTGCATCCAGACTAAGATTGGCATTTTCACTCACATTAAAACCACAGACACGGAGACACAGAAGATATTTGAGATATTTAGGTGCTGCTTTTTTTTTGACTCTCAGCATAGATTTCAGCCTTAGTCCCTTTAGGCATTACCAAGTGATTTCTAAAATGTGTTTTGTAGATTTAGGTCTTTGGGAAATTTTAACGCGTGCCTCTTAACTCTAGCCTGTGTTTTCACATATTAGTATATATTTGGGTCCTTTCTCTTGAATCTGATCTTCCATGAATTTTAGACATTAAAATAACACCTGCCATGATGGCATCACTAATCATTTCTTGCGTTAAAGAGCTGTTTCTTGTCCCATGCATAACTGTGTGTTGGTATTGCCTTTTGCTGGGTTGATTTGAAAGAGGAGCTTTTCAATGAATTGTAAGCCAGGATATAGGCTGGCTTTCCACAATGCGATTGTGTGGGTGGAAGACACTCCTGACTTCCCGCCACTGGCTTTTCTGTAGTGGTCAGGACACAGTGGCCTCTGCTTCTACAACATGTACCTCCACATCCCTCTTTCTCTTCTTTTATTGTGCTCACATGTGTTTTTTTCTTATTCTGGATTATTTGAATGTTCTCAGTCAAACAAGCAGTGTTTCCAAGACTCTGGAGCTAACACAATCTGACTTTTGCATTTAAGTATACACATGGTAAATTTTAATTAACATACCAATAACTGGAAACTGCATTTTGGATAGAAAATAATAAATTATGATATTACTTAAGATAATTTCCAAGGACTTTTGTGCATCTGCCTAATGATAAAACTTATTTTCATAAGCAACATTTTCTCACTTTAATTAAAAACTCCTACAATGATGGATAGGTGAATAGATTTGGACTTACTTGCATTGTACAGAAAGGAATATTGAAAGTGTAAAATAAATATTTGTGTTCCCATGGAAGGAAAATTAATGTTGGAATTATAAAATTTCAGTTATGCAATAGTTATAAATGAAGGATTCTTGACTTTCTAAAAATCTTGTGTTAAATAATACATTATATTTTTTATAAATTATGCAGGTGAAATACAAAGAAGAGATAAAACATGCAACAGCCATTTCTGATCCTCCAGAGCTAAAGCGAGTTAAAGAAAACCAGAAGAATATCAGCAATGTGTGATCATATTTCTCTAAGTATTGTTTTCTGTTTCGCTGGCTAGCACCATACATGACACTTAGAAACGTGAAGTCCCATTACAGTGATTACCATTCAAGCGGGCTAGTTCTGGAAAGGTGGAGACAAGATTCCACACATCTTTGTGTCCTCCATTACACCTGGCAGAATGCTTCGTGTGTATTTGTTTGTTGGGAAAAAAAAAAACATCATCGAGTTCTCACTGTGTTCTTGTTCTCACGGTAATTCAAAGATAAGCAAGGCACACCGTAAGTCAGGGGCTGTGAATATTCTCAAGGTCTCTAGGAGAAACAAACATAAGACTAAGTAAAAATCATACACTGTTTAAGTGTTATAACAGTAACTACTATTTATTGGGTTTACTTTTTGGTACTTTATATGCAATATCTCATTTAATAATAAGTAATAATTCCTCTTACAAAATGTTGTGGAAATGCAGAGAAGGAAGGCTGTGTCAGTGGGGGAGAGGAAAACTCTTGGAGAAAGAGTGACATTGAATTAGACCTTGAAGAATTAATAAAGGTTGGGGGTGAGGAAGGGCCATTCTGGGAGAGCAACTGAATATACTTGATACAAGGCTTGTTCAAGGAAGGGAAGCAAGGTCTAGTGTGATGGGTACTTTGGGTGAAGGGTGGCATGAGATGGCAGTGGAGAGAAGTGGTCCAGGTTGTGAGGGGGCAGTTGGGAGTCCCACAGTGTCCCTTAAATGTGTTTCATACATAGATGTGGTTAAGTGGCCCACCCATTATTGGACCTCAACTTTGTGATTAAGTTGTCTTAATGTGTCCCCAGTTTATCATGGAAACATAACACTCCCTTAAAAATAACTTAATTAGAATATAGTAGCTAGTTAATTAAATGAAAACTAACAATATAAATCACAGTACAAGTGGTCTCTGGCATGGCATACAGGTAAGGGTTGTACAATGTGAGGGAATTCGGATAACACTGGAATGACAAGGAAGAATGTGGACCTGGGGCCGTAGGTTCAGTCCAGCTCCAGATCTTACTTAAACCACCAACCTTCATAAACCACCAACCTCTCCAAACTTCCATTTCCTCCTCCACAACCTGGAACTAATGTAAGAAGTGAGATGTTGCCTTCAAAGCACTTAGCATGTTTGTGAGTGGGTGAATACAAGATGTAAACCAGTCTCCATCTCAAACTTATGTCCTCAAACCTACTTCTGCTGGTAGTCAACCACAATGGTCTCTCTACATCAGTAGTCCTGTTGTGTAGATTGTTTTTCTTCCGAGTTCTACCCAGCGTCATCTTGTGTCTTGCTGTCCATAGAGCTTCTACTAGACCTTTTATCACTTGAACTCAGACAATTATCCAAGATTCAGACCCAGAGCCTGTCTAAACTCTCAAACTGTATACCACGGCACAAGGAAAGTCCCACATGGCAGAAGGGGCCTGCCCCATTCTCAAGTATTTTCCAAGCTTATCAAATTTCACATTCACTGTTAAGAGTGGAATCTCAATTGCATTTTATCTGTAGGCCTGGTGATTTCTTGGAAAAAAATTCCCTAATGCTAAATTTAAATTTTAAGAAAGCACTAAGACTGTCTCTGTGGAGTTCCTTATAATGGAATGTTAACCTCAAGTTTTACTTCCTTGTGAAAAATTCAGTTGACAGATATACCATTTTTTTCCTCTGTGTTGGATTCTCACCTATGTCCTGAGATGTTGTGCAGTAGTTGGGAAAGCTGACCAAAAATGATGGGTCTGATCCCTTGGCTAAGAAAGAGCCCCTCTATGCAGTGGGTCAGGAAAACTTCCATACTGCTAGATGCTATCCAATCCCAGTGAAGATTCTAACTAATGAATGTTCTGGTACGTGTGTGTCCTGCCAACTGTTCTGGGATGTGGGCACCCATTTCCGCCCCACAGTCACACAGCGTCCTGCACCTTGTTTCCCAGTTCCAGTACAAAGAGCAGTGCTACCGGGCCACACCCGTGAGCATGACACCGGAGATAGAAAGAGTGAGGAGGAACCAGGAGCAGCTGAGTACGGCAAGTTGTTTCTGTTTTCTCATATTTTATTAAATGCTACCTATTTTTACTCTTCACAATGTTCTCTGAAATCCTTTGAACCCTCTGCAGAGTGGATGGTCCTTTTCGCAGCTGCAAATAGAAGGGCATGAACAGTGGCCCTCCTGTGTGAGTACAGGAGACTTGGGACTGTCTTGCTATAATTTGGCCACGTTTGTTTATTTTAAAAAGTCCGCACTACGCACGCCAGTGTGCCAGACATTATCCTGGTCACCAGTACACAGAGATGGATAAGACCCAGTTCCTGTCTTTGTGGACCTTGTACTTTAGCTGGTAAATCTCTAAAACTGTATCGAGGCAAGGGCCCGGAGAGAGGCACGTCTGTTATCAGCCAAGACAAAAAGTGGTCGTTTGGAGTAGTTGAAAGAAGACCTGGCTTGATTGGAGTTCTAAGGCATAATGTCAGAGCAGGGAATTTTATAAATAAAATGGAGAACTTGATTATTCAGTAATCCATTGCTAATAAAGTAATGATAATTAACAATCATGTGGTGCCTCTAATGTGGACCCCATGCTACACGCCTTATTTGAGCCCCTGAGGTCTGTACAACTTTTTCTCTGGTTTACAGCTGTGGGGAGCTGAGTCTTCGGGAGGTCAGAGAACTGCCAGCGACCCACAATTAATAGGGCAGAGCTGGGATTCAATCCAAGCTTCCTGGATTTAGAAATCCTTTCAAAGGTGCTAACCTCAACGGTTATTTTCTTTCTGTTTTTTGAGCCCCCTCATGGACTTTTTACCATAAAACCAATAGCAATCTTGTTCTTCCAAATAGGTTATTTAAAAGACTTGGAATTCGAGTGAGTTCTCCCAGGTGGAGGAGAAAATCGGCAGGAACACTGCTGTGCCCTTACAGCATCCCTGGAGGATGGCGGGAGTTGGGGAGACTTGCCTTCTTTTAAAAAATCTGTTTCTTTGCTCTAATTGACTCATTTATTCAGTAGCTATTTATTAAGCCCTTGATACACGCTAAGTATTCTGCTATCCGTCAATTGTAAGTAAACAAATGCATCTTAGCTTCAAACTCATCAAGATTCAGAATAATAAAAGTCATAATAGGAGGAATGCGGAGGAGAGAGGGAGGAGGAGGCCCAGGAAGGGGACGGAGAGGAGAAGGCTCCAGGGTGGCAGGCACTCTTCCTCCTCCAGGTGCTGCCTAGACCCCTGTCAGCCAGGGCTGAACCCCCACGGGATAAGGGAACCTGAGCGGGTACCGATACTCAGAGCTACATCTGTGACAACAGGACACTCCTGTGAACAGGTTCAGCGCTGCTACTGCAACGCTGAATGCTGATGGTTCTGGCTGGAGCGGACCATCATGATCATCCTGAGCTGCTGCTGTGTTTACCACCACCACTGAGCCGGGCACCCGAGCACCCAGCCTCCACCTTTGGGCCCAGCAGTGGCCTGAAATGAACCTGATTGCCTACTGGGAAGCCCACAGTTACTCAGAGCTGCCATTTTATTTCATGCCTTCCAGCTACAGCAGCTGCTGTCTGTACAATGTGGCCTTGTAGGTAGCAGGCCACAGGTGCCAGTCCCACCAAGGGCTCCCAGGGGGCCCAGCACAAGCAGCAGTAGACCCCCAGGCATCATCTCGGACCCTGAGCCCTCTGACTCTCACATGTCAGTCAACCTAGCAGCCACCAAAGCCCCTGGAATGGAGCCCAGTGGTTGTGTGGCTAGCCTGGGGGATCTGGCTGTGGGGCCTCACTGCACAAGGACCCGGAATGTAAGGAGGAGCTGCTGAAAGATGGCAGCTGCAAGTAGAGCAGTGCCCATCCCAACAGCAAGAAGACACTTGGCAGACATCGCCACATTAAGGGTGACTTGGGCATTGAGGGGTGTGTGTGGCCGATAGGCCACCACAATGACGACCTCAAAGAGTTCAGCACACTTACTGATGATGCTCTGGATGGAATGCTGGACTTCTGTGACAGCTCCCATGTGTGGCCCCCTGGTGATGAGGAGGAAGGGCTCTGCCAGCCCCGTGAGGAGCAGGCCTGAGGTCCTGGGCACCCCACTTGCTGTGGGAACCCTCATGCCTCCCCAGATGGTGATGGCAAACCCCACCAATGAGTAGGACTCCCTAGACCCCCGAGCAGCAGCTCCCCCAGCTCTAGAGCAGGCCCGGCCTGTATCTGAGGACTTGGAAAAGCAGCAGGGTAGGGAAAAAGTGTGAGAGAAGCATTAAGTGACTTCCGAAGAAAGTGGGACAGCTACTTGGTCCTTTTATTTCTCTTCTTGTTTTCCCCTCCACTCCTGCATTTTCCTACATCTCCAGGTGCAGTTTGGCATGTGGGTGCCTCTCCTGCCCACAGAGGCAGTGTTGTGGAGGGCCGAGAAGTTGGTTCTGTGACTAAATCCTTGTACTCCACCCTTATCCCCCTTTCCACCTTTTCAAGTCATAACTCACTACCTGCTTGGGTTGGAGAGATGTGTGTTTTAGAAGCCCCCAGTGAAGGGGCTGAGACTGTGCCCTGAGGTGACTCTTGGTGATAGAGTGGCTTTTTGCTCTGGGGTTAGTGTAGGAGAACTTGGCTGTGTCTCAGTCCAGGAGAGACAGCAGGTCTTAGCCCTGGAGGGAGAAGAAAGGCTGCAGAGGCCCAGAGGTTGTTACCGGTCACTGCCAGTGTCTGCACAGCTGGACTCGGGCTAATCTATGGGAGGGCAAGCTGACAGGCAGCTGCGTGGTCGACGAGTAGGGGCTTGTTGTGTTTCCAAATTCCAGGTGATGAGATGGAGGCATCGCTGAGCATCCTTGAGGGGCCCTGCCCAGCAGGTTCTGGCTGGCTGCAGACTGGTTCAGGTGCAGGAGATTGCACTGCCTTCTCTTTGGTTTTTCTTTAAAGAAAATAAAAAATAAAAAAGTAAGCTAAAAACAAGAACTTCACCAGTAGGCAGGCAAGAATTCTATTTAGAAAAGGGAAGTCTGGGCTCTTTCCCAAGATGGCCTTCAAAGAGCCTGTCTGTGATGGAGCCAGGAGGAGCTTTGTGAACTGGCTCGGGCGGGGCTGTCTCCGGAACTTCTGTGGGTGCACAGGAAGCAGTAAGCCGTGGCAGTGGGTAGAGGTGTAGCCTTCTGCATCTGTGCCCCTTGGTCTGTACCCCCAGGTGACCAGGACCCCTGCAGCCCAAGCACAGTCTGTGGGCCTTCACGTCTCGCTGTTCTATAGGAGCAAATGAGAAGGCTGTGGGCCCTGAGGAAGGGCAGTCCCATTGCCTGGCTCACACCCAGTGTTTTCTCTAGATTCTGAATAAGTTTTTCTTCTTTCTTTAAAAAAACCACTTGGAAAAAATGCCTTGGTTATCTGTGGTTTTCACACCCTGTTCCTCCCACCACCCTTGTGAGTGGGGAACTATGGTAGCAGCCTATGGAAAGAGTCTAACTGGCCCAGGGACGGGGGTAAAGGCAGCTGGCCAGAGGGTCCTTATTACTGTACAGTTTGGCTTCAGGTAACTAGTTGAGTTTTGATAGGAATAATCTGAATGGAGAAAGCCAACAGCTGAAACTAAGATTCCCTGCCCAGCCCTCTTCCTATGGAGAGTTTGGTTCTTTATCCACTCTTAAATGATGACATTCAGACTGGGCATTGACATTATATTAAGAGAGAAAAAAATACACGTGTATAAAAAAATAGACAAATCTGTAATGGCATAATCAATATAATATATTTTAAAAAATAGACAAATCTAAGGCTCTGAGGTGGAGTGTCTGTGTTTGGGCTCGAAATCCATGTTGAACAAAGTGAAGTCCACATGCAGCAACTTTTTGGAAAACCTGTGTGTGTCTGTTGATTGTGGGAGAAGCCCCAGCCCTGTTTTCCTTTCCTGTGAATGTACTTTGAATGGCAGCCATCTGCTCATTAACTACACATTTGGAGCAAATATGGCTCTCTCAAGGTAATTTATTTCATGCACTTACTGTTTACTGAACAAATGTCTGACTCTACATGGGTGTATTTGCCAGAGATACAGTCCTAAAAGTAGAGGTTTTGCTCTGCCCATCACTGCTGTTTGCACTTGGCTCCATGGACACTTGGAGGCCTGTGTACCATTCCCTGTAAGTGAAAATGTGCTCTGCCTCCCTTGGCCACTCTTGGCCCTTCTATCAGTCCCCTGGGGTGTCCACGGCCACTCGGAACAGAAAGGGAAGGTGGAACTTCAGACAGAAGCTTCATTGGATCTTTAAAGACAAATTTGGATTAGCTGTGGCCCAGACGTCAGCCCTGTTCAGAATTGACAGGAGGGTTTGGCAGATACCACAGGGCTTACCTCCCCCTGCCAAGGTCCAGTGCACGCAGGGAAGCTGGTGTGTGGTGAGAGTGGGCGGGAGTGCACCAGCAACCCTCAGATGCCTTTCCTTCCACTTTGAAAGAAATCCCAAACGACTCACTGAAGTGCCTCCAAGGAGATCAAGTTTAACAAAACGAGTCCCCTTTCGGTTTACTGATTAAGTGGATGAATTCTGGCCCTCTCAGGTTTCCTTCCCTGCAGCATCCTACCCTAAAGGCAGGAGAAGAGGATGGTGGAACCCAGGAGCTGGGCTTGATTCCCCCAGCCACGGTGTGGCCCCTGCTCCAGGAGGCTACCCTGAGGGCAGAGACAAATGGAAATGGGTGTTGAAGGACTAGTTAGGAGGCCAGGGAGGTTTGATTGAGCCTGGCTTTCTAGATGATTTGAGAAGAAAGGGGTTGCTGGAGGGTCTGTGCTTCAGTCAACGATTTGTAAATGCTCCTGTGTGAGGCACATTGCCATTTGTCAGTTATTGTGGATTTTAAGCAATAAGATTGCGTGGGTCAGACTTTGCTGGGCTGTTGCAATGATGCATGTCCTGTGCTGTGATCCTTCTGAGGACGGCGTGGCTCTAACCACTGTGAGAAGCCCAAATAAAAACTATCTCAAAAATTCAAAGAAAAATGATGAGGAAACAGAATATCAAATAAGGAATCATCATATGTAAAAGTGCAACTGGGCTTTCTGCTATTAGAATTACCTATCACTGTAAAAGTGAGTGGGCTTTGACCGACTCTTAGACAGTGAGACTTACCAGTTCCTTGGAATTTTTAAAAACAATTTATTTATTTGAAAATTATAGTTGACAGGAAGTATTATATTGGTTCCTGGTGTAGTGATTTGACTTTTACATATTGTACCTTACGAAGTAATCACTATAGACAGTCTGATAACCATCTGTCTCCATACATAGTGATTACAATACTACTGACTGACCACACAGCCATTGCTGTACTTCCATTCCCATGGCTGCTTTGTAACTGACCGTTGGGCTTCTTAATCCCTTCACCTTTTTTTGTTGCCCAGCTCCTGTATTCTTTCCTCTATAGTTGTGTGTGTGTGTGTGTGTTTGTGTGTGTGTGTGTGTGTGTGTGAAGATTGAAACCCTTGGGTCAGAAAGACAGTGGCTTTCCCAGGTTGCCATGGTGACCTCACTGTAGTTTTCTTATGATGACTCCATTCTGATGTTTCCCCCTGTATTTCCATTACTTTTAGTCCCAGAATTTTTGCAGTTAGTTTTAATATTGAACAGCAGAGTGTTTACTAGGAACTCATTTTCAAGGAGCACAAACAACACTTGTGCTTGCTAAGTCAGATGGCTCAGAATCCAGTAGTGGATGTGAATAGGAAGGTTAACGCGTATCTACTGTGGAAAATCTGTGGAAGAGGATAAGGTTCATTTGAGGCTCATCCTTTATCTTGTTTGGGTGGAGACCATTGTGCTATCTATTAAAATTCTTATTTGTCCTCTACAGGTAAAGTACAAAGGAGAGATTAAACAGGCCACCACAATTTCTGATCCACCAGAGCTGAAGAGAGTTAAAGAGAACCAGAGGAACATCAGCAATGTGTGATCTTAGCAACTTTCTTCTAATGATAGCAAACATACTGTTCACATGTCAATGAATGGATAACGTTTACAAATGTTCATGACCTGGAGTAGATACTGATTTCTGCTCTCAGCTGACTGTCAATTTATGGGAAAGGTTTCAGGGTCTCATGTCTTGTGAGTGTAGCCAGGCGTTGTCCCTGCAGAGTTCCCAGGACATGGCAGGATGGTTTTTGTCTGTGGGTTATTGTGTGACTCTCTTATCTAGTCTTCCTGCGCACCGCCACTGTGGTTCCTCAAAGGGACTCAGCGTCGCTGCTGGCATCTCGGCCCTGCAGATCAGCGTTCCCACTCCCTTTCCTTCCTGCACTGGTTCTTTCCTAGCCCACTCCCAGCTATTAACTTTATTTTTGGACTATGTCTGGAAAGAAATTATAAAGTGTGCATGGCTAAAGAGATGACATGAAACAGGCCCATGTTAGGGGCCCTTGTAGAGGCAGTCAGTTTTCACTCAGACACTCACTCCCAGCCTGCTCAGATTCCCTTCTGTTTATGCAATCTGTGGAGTGGCTCGCTGAGAGAATCCTGTTTTGAAATCATTAACATATAGATAAGGTTCTTTTGAGGAGGCAATTTGGAAATCTGTTAGGTTCAAAGAGACTTCATATTCTTTAAATGTTTCAGGTTATTTGACCAGATTATAAAGCAAAGGTAGTTTATTGTTTGTACTTTTCCTAACAACTATATTTTGGAGAAGTCGATGCTCATCTTTTCCTACTATATTTAGAGTCACACTTTGATGTGACTCCATTACTCTCAAAAGGAACATGGTCATTGAAAAGGAGGAACAGAATAGTAGGAAGCAGGCTGGCCTTTTCATGCATGACATGGCACCTGTTTAAAGATAACCACTCGAGAGTTCTGCCACAGTTAGTTACTAAGAAGCCACCACAGCTCAGTACTATTCTATGTGGGTGGGGACACCTGTAAGTATATCCATGAAGACATGCATCATGTTCCTTTGTGATGATGTGCTTATTACAGCTTTCCTGATGGTGTACCCATACACTGAGTACCTTCACAGGGATTCACTGCTATGAAATGCATTAGATTGACTTAAGATGCAGTTATTTTAAATATGACCAGAACTCGGACAGCATCCTCTTTTTTCATGATTTTCTTGGCTAGTTCTTTAAAAACTATGAGGTGTTTATTTAGTTGCATTGATTTATAGTGCACTATTTTTTTTGTTGTTGTTCTTTGAAATGCCAGGTTCATTATAAAGGTCAGCTGGGAAGAGCTACGGCTTTAAGTGCAACTCCTGAAATGGAAAGAGTGAAGAAGAATCAGGAGAATATTAGTTCGGCAAGTGGCTTTCTTCACTTTGGACTATCACAGAGAATGTGTCATTATTGTTTACATGCAGCCCTGTTTTTTCTTGGGAAAGCAAAATACATTTTTAAGAAACATTTGGGATATATGCAATAAGTCCATGTGTTATTTTAGATGATTTCCATAAGCTGCCAATGTTTAAAATGACATTTGCTTACAACCCTCTATGATATTCCCAGATGTGACCAACAGTTACATTTAATGTTTAGTTTTAAACTATGTTGTGTTCATTTAAACAATGATTCATGTATTTTACCCATGTCTTTGAAAGTGGTAAAGTCTTTCATGTATAAGTGAAGTAATTATCATTTTACAGATGTATTCCATTGAATATGGATTGTTAAATGCTCTCTGCAAATCAAAATGAGAAATGAGTTATTACTCCAAAGTAAGGACTTACAGGGAAAATTTTTTATATACATTTCATACAGAAATCACTTATTCATGAAGGTCCCACGGTGCCTATCTGTATAGTGTTCTCTCTCTTACCAAGTGCCAGGGTTTCGGTACCGAGTCGCACACTGTGCCCTCAGGTCTGCGGCAGTCATCATGCACCATCAGCTTCACAAACATCAGTTTCAGTGGTCAGCTGTGAAGAAGGGCTCTGGGCCTGGGGATCGGCATTTAGGATTTAGGGTTTATACCTTTCCAGTGGCATGTCTGTCAAGAGATGCTGACTGAATTCAACATAAATTACCTCTAAGTTGTGACTGCTTAGAAGGAAACTAGGTTTGTTTCTCATTTTTTCTTATCCCTCACAGAGGGAGAAATAAAATGACACGGAGGGAAGTTTGTGTGCACTGTTCAACAGTGTCCTGGTGGAAACAGGGAAATGCAGAAACAGGGAAGTAAATTTAGGTTTTATTTAGTTTGGGGTTTTCCCTGTTCAATGTAAGTGTGGTAACCACTTTCACTGACTGCACTGTTGGTGGGTACGGTTCATTTACATATTCGCTTTCAGTTGGTAGAATGATTTAGGCCATTTTTGCTATAGTTTTTATTTATTTATTTTATTTATTTATTTATTTATTTTTTAAATGTGTTTTTAAAAAATATTTTATTTATTTATCTTTAGAGGGGAAGAGAAGGAGAGAGGGAGAGAAACATCAATGTATGGTTGCCATTCGTGCGTCCCCTGCTGGGAACTGGCCTTCAGGGAACTGGTCTGCAACCCAGGCATGTGCCCTGACTGGGAATCGAACCTCAATTGTATGGTTCGCAGGCCTGTGCTCAATCCACTGAGCTACACCAGCCAGGGCTATTTTTGCTATAGTTTTTAAAGGAGACCTTTGAGAGTAAAACTTTAGATTGTTATTCTAAAATAAAATGTAATTCACTGAACAAGTTACCTGGGGGAATAATTTAGAATATATTGCATACATTTTACTTATTTGGAAAACTTGAAAAAGTTATGAAGTTTTTAAGATTATGATTGTGTTATTAAGTATGTTCTACTACTTACTTTACAGGTAAAATATACCCAGGACCGCAAACAGATGAAAGGCAGACCAAGTCTGATTTTAGACACACCTGGTCTGCGGCATGTCAAAGAAGCACAAAATCGTATTTCAATGGTAGGGTGTGACCGGACCCTTCTTCTCACAGTTAAAATACACTGTGGAACGGCATCACCCAGTGTGCTGGCGGCGACAGCTCACCGTTAATCTGGATAACCACCAAAGCATGGGAGTGTGGGTGGGCCGATCCTTTTGGGGAGACATTTTAATCACACTGAAATGTAATGGGAATATTGTCTAATAAAATAATTTTTCTCAGTGATTTTTGGGGTGTGTTTTCATTTCTAACATGACGACTAAAAATGCATTTTATGAAAGATATTTAGCTGGACTTATTTCCAATTAATTTTAAGACAGAGTTTGGTGTGTTTGCATGTTGCATGGAAGATTAAAAATATACCTGAATTTTAAAGCAGTTTCATAAGATATAATTTATGTACCATAAAGTTTACCCACTTAAAGTATAAAATTCAGTGGTTTGTATGATTTATAGAGTTAAACAACCATTACCCTAATCCAATTTTAGAACCTAAAATGTGTATGCTTTGAAGTATGTATATAATTTTGTAATTATATAATGTATATATTGTTATTTATAACTTTCTTAATCTAATTTTAACTAGTTTTCTTGAATAAGTTGTGGAGATGGCTCATAGTTTTATTGCATATTAAAGGTTAAGAAATAGGAAATTATTTGCACCTAAGTTAGTACATTTTAGAGAGGAACTAGGATTATATATCTTTTAAAGATTCTTACTGATATGAGGTATATACATAATTTAAAAGAACTGCTAACCATAATAATGCAAAACAGTGTGAATATGTTTTGCATTATTGATTCCTATACTTGATTCCTACTGCTAGGAAGCTGAAGTTTCAGGCATTAATTTTGGAATGGAAAGGATATACAGGGTCCTGCACAAATAACTCCCCTTTTTATTCCAAAATCATAAGCATGTAATTCTGTAACCTAACAACATCACACTCAAGCACACCATGTGACATTTTAGGTAAAATGTTCAAATTAAAACTAGAAATGACTACACCCATGTTCTTACCCTACCAACCACGCTCAGGCAGGTGCTATTTCTGCGGGACCCTGGGTGTGTGCAGAAGGTAATCCAGATACAGGGGATGCGGTGACAGCTGTCATTATATGAAAATTCTGTGAGCTATGTAATAATCAGAAAATTTCACTTGAGTTAATATTATTTTTCCTTTTTTTCAGGTAAAATATCATGAAGATTTTGAAAAGACAAAGGGGAGGGGCTTTACTCCCGTTGTGGATGACCCCGTGACCGAGCGAGTGAGGAAGAACACCCAGGTCATCAGCGACGCTGCTTACAAAGGCGTCCATCCTCACATTGTGGAGATGGACAGGAGACCTGGCATCATCGTGGGTAAGCTAGTGGTCCTTTGTGGCAGGTCTGCATGGTCAAAAAGACTCGGCTTGCCCGAGCTTTAGAATTAGCCTCCTTCTTTGTCAGAGGCCGCCTCCAGTGTTTGATGTGGTGCCCAGCTGGAAGGGGACCACAGCTGTTACTGTTACACCCTGTTGAATGGGGTTCATGGCACTCGCCGGGTAAAGTTCCAGTTCTTTCTGTAACTAGATGCCTGCCTTTAATAACTTTTTGGTCTCACAAATATTTCTACTTGTTAAGCAAGGAAGCAGCTCAAATATTAGACATAGGTGATAACAAGGGTTGAGTAATTGTTTTGTTTTTACTTTATGTATTTGATCAATATATTGTACCACAGACATCATCTGCACGGGTGACAGAAATAACAGAAATAATCCCATTTAGGTCCTTTTACTACAAGTTGATGTCCCAGAGAGATTCTGATGACATGCCATAACATGAATAGCTTATATTTTTAAAATATTACTTCTGAATGGGGATAGTTGAGAGCTGTCTGAAAGCCCCATAAATCAGAAAGCAAAGAACTTGTTTTCTGGCTGTTCCTTCTAGTCAGCCAGGGGAAGTCTTGGGAACAGTGTTTGAAGGTGGCTGAGACAGCAAGGATCCTATGAAGTCTAAGGATGAGGCAGTAGAGCTATTAAATTTTCAGCATGTACCAACAACCCATACTTCCAAAAGACTGTTGTCTCCTTCAGAGCAGTTAGCCTCTAAGTTATGGTAGCTAGTTCAGTTATATTGCTCAAATAATATTTTTGGTACTCATGTAACAGTGCCTCTCAGTAATCTCAGTGTTAGGTGAACTTAACCTTGAAACATCAAAGGGTTTTGGATCTCACGGAAGGCTATTCAGTGATGACATGGGTCAGGGAAGTGTGTGTTTGACAGGCTCATGTGTTAGCACTAATTGTAAAAATAATTGACATCTTTAGGTTTTTATTTTCCTGTTGTTGGTACAGCACTATACAGATCATTTTAGGACCTGACAACCATTAGGTAGAGAGACTGATAAACCCAGAAGTTGTTAGATTTAGATTTTGCCTCCAATTAAAATAGGAGAATAAATTGGCCTGCCCGGTTTGCTATGGACCACAGCAGTGAACTAGTCTGTGGTCCGGGGACAGCAGGAAGCTTTTCCTTGTTCATCTTCCTGCTCCTCATTGGTCCTTGCTCAGTGCCGTGCTTTACTGCACTTTTCAGATAAATGTGTCTACCTGGATTAGCTCACACTCACTGGCTCAGAATGAAAACTGCCTGCTACTTGCTTACATTTTAAAAATGTGTTTCTGTTATAGGGAGAGGATTTTTTTGTTTTGTTTTGTTTTCTCAGAAGAGATCTCTAGGTCACTTCCCATGAATTACTCATATGTCCTTCATCAGGAGCTCTCACCACATATGGTACCTGTTTCAGTGTGTGGAGAGCACAAGTGACCGGGGTCAGGGATGGGGGTGCTGCACCAGGTGCGCTGGTGTGCTCATGGGCTGGGGGACGGCTCGTGTAGAAGGGCAGTGGAGAATAAGCAGGGCAACTTAAATTTGACCGTCAAGTTTCCTTAACAAATCCTGGTGAACACAAATTTTCTTTGTTCTCTTTGATGTCTGCATTGTAGTTTGTTTGCTTATTACATGTTTGCTCTTTACATGTATCATTTTCAAGACTTTCTCATGAGTCTGTTTAGCGCTAACTTTTTAAATTCATTCTTGATGTGTTGATTTTTTCCTTTTGGTAAAAGACCTCAAAGTTTGGCGCACAGATCCCGGCTCTATCTTCGACATTGACCCCCTAGAAGACAACATTCAGTCTAGGAGTCTACATATGCTCTCTGGTACTGCTTGCATTTTCGTTCCTCCCTGTTACGTGGTTTGGTCATAAAGGCGCAGCTGTTTTGCACTGTTCATTGTGCTGACTGTGTGACGTAAATTTTAAAGTTGAGGGTTTGAAAAACCAGAAAAGTGCTAGGCTGCTGCTTTAAAATACCATTAATTATTTATGAAAACAAAACTTGAAAAGGACTTTTTTGTATAGTGAAATCAGTTTGGATGAGATTCATTTAAAAGGGCGTTTAGAACTCAGCTATATTTGCTTTCAAATGCAGTTAGTTCAGTTATTTGGACCACACTCAACTGCCAAGTCATAAAAAAAGATTTGTTTCATGAAAAACACTGTTACAACTTTTCAAAGGTAGAGTTAAAGCATTATATATAAAAGCATTGGGGAGTTATCTACATATAGCATCATGAATATCTTAAAATAAACTTTCCAGTCTCCCTAAAGTTTACTTCTGAGTTTTCATATAATGTGAAACTTATACTTTTCATAGGAAGTTTGACTTTGAACTTAGACTGCATATTTATAATTAAAAGCAAAAACCGAATGGTTTGGATATATGGGTATAATGATAGTTGATTTGACATTTCTGACTTTTATACTGTATGTACTTAGCAAACCAACGCTTTGACAATTATGCAGTTATTTTAAACAATAAAAATAGATATTTCATTTGGTTCTTGTCCTGCCCTCTGATTTCTACTTTAGATTTTATTGTTGGCATTAATAAGATGGAAAGCCCAAAGAAAAATGGGGATTCTGATTTTTAATAGTCAATTTGATCCACACAATCAGCCAAATACTCATTTAAGCATCTAAAAATAAAGAAAAGGCAACAAATATTGCATGTTGGTGACGCTTGAAAGCAATTATTTGTAACTAGTCATTACGTTTGATAGAAATTTATTAGTTTGCTAATGTTTTCTTAATTCTTCTCAATTTTCTATCCCTCATATCTCTTTTAAAATCTAGATTAAAAATGACTATAATAATCATTAAGACATTTATATAGCTGATACAATCTATGTTGATTTTGGGGAATAGATGGTTAGAATTTATAATATGGAGCTTTAGAGTTATTTAATAAGGGATTGTTTCTCCTCTTTGTTAAGCTTTTAATAGTTTTTTGTTTCCTGTGTTTTTCAATGCACTGGATCACAAGTGTGAATATTTTCCCTCCGATATAGAAAAGGCAGGTCACTATAGGAGACAGCGGTCTCACTCAAGCAGTACCTTCGGTACCGTTCTGGGAGATGACCAGTCAGAAGTGTCTGGGCGTTACCCTAGCTTTTCCTGCTGCAGTGAGGTAACAAGACCGTCTGATGAAGGAGGTATCAAACATGAATCATTCTTAAAGAAAATTAATTCATTTTGAAAAAATGTGTCACAAGTGTGGTTTTTTTTAACACATTCTTTACCTTTGCATCAGCATTTATAGCCTGGGTGTATTTGAAAGTTTTTCATTTTGAGTCCTTTTTTAAACTACTAATTTGCATTTCTGCATGTTTGTTTTTCCCATATTACTTCACTATTATCACAGCAAATGCATCTTTAATGACAAAAGGGTTTTGGAATCTGCTTTTGAGTTTGTTTTACAAGAGTTGTATGTAATGGATATACACGGCCAGAATGGAAACTTTTGTTCTGCGAAGTTTGTATCTGATTTCCATTAAGAAAAACCATTCTTATAGTTAGTACATTTTGAGTCGTTAAGCGGTTGCTATGAAATGTGTGTGTTTGAATATTTATATACATTTGCAGTCAGAGTTAGACCTTGCCAAAAAGACGTTGCGTATGATACTTGGGATATGAAGGTTTTGTTTTTAAATGGAAAGTACTGTTGATTATTAAAAATGTTCTCTATATTTTATATACCTACCCTTTTCCTCTACTTTCTCCTGTTTTCTGCGTCCAAGCTGGTGGATTAGGTCAAAATTTTTAGTTGAAATTGTTTTGGATGTAAACTAATACCGATAAAGTTGTTATCAAAGATTTATTTGGTTTTTATTTTTATTTCGGTGAGAGCAGTTGCTTCCTACTCTCAACAGATTTCCATTATGTGAGACAGTGTTGCCAGTCGTGGTCACCGTGCTACACCCTAGACAATCAGCCCTTCCTGGCTGTGTGGCCGGAAGTTCGCACCTTTGGCCCTGTGTTCACTCCCCCTCACCCAGCTCAGCAACCACTTTTCTGCTCTTAATATGAGTTTGACCTTTTAGATTCTCCCTTGGTAGAAAGCTTTTAAAGATATCTCTTCTCTGTAATTCTGGTATAGTATTTATAAAATAGTTTGGTTCTACTGTAGGGAAGGCAGACATGAAGGATCTCCTCTTTCTGTGTCTGGTTCTCTAACAATTGGTTCAGTAACTGCTTGAGTTGTTTCTATGTTGAAGGAGCTTGGGGCTATGGAGGAACAGAATAATGTTGATGCTTGATGAGATAAATAAAACCCAAAGCCAATATGAGAACATGTTTCCGTCAGCCTTATTTAACTTTCAGTTCAGCATACTGGAGTTGATGTCTCTCCCAAATGCAATGTACCGTAGAGTCTTTGCTTCAGCAGTGACCCCTTCACTTTTATCTGTATGCACTTATGCAGCATCCACTCATTTATTCATCAATGTTTATTGAGTGCTTTTTGTACACCAGCCAAGAGCTTGGATCTGACAATGCATACAGCACAGAGTGAAAGAGACATGCATATGCTCTGGAGGGCTGAGGGCCTGGTGGAGTCCCTGACATTAAGCAGAAGCTTACCTAAGTACTGCATAATTATGAAGAGAGTAAGTGGTATGTGGGGGGGGGAAGAGGGATGACAAGGTGTATGACAGGGGAATTCTATCTGGTCCTGGTGGCGGGGTAGCCTTCCCCGAGGAAGAAGATTTGCACTGAGATATGAGTGCTGAATGGAAGTTAAGTAGGCGAAGGGGGCTTTGGGAGAAAAATGTTTCTCGTAGAGAGAACAGAGCATTGAAATGGTGTGTCATTCAAATGGAGGCATCAAGGAGGCAGAGTTCGGAGGAGAAGCCTGCACTGGATGGAGATAAGCGTGGAAGTCATCATCTGTGTGGATGATAAGGTCTTGGATGAATCGATGTAGAGGAGAATTCAGAGATCTCTCCTGCGCCCTCTGAACCAGCAGATTCAAATCCAGGCTCACTTGTCTCTGATTCCATTCTCCCTTCCAAGGTGGTGTTATAAAAACCCACTGTTGTTGGTTTCTTTTCTCAAGTCACCACTTCTTTTTCCTAATTATGCCCAGCAAGAGGACACTGTACTATCCCAAACTGAATGAGAAAATGTCTCCCTTGAAAGAAGGTATACATAAATATTTTTGCATTTATACTACAATCTGAGTAAGAGTAGCATATAATTAAGAAGAAATAAGTACATCCTTTCAAATGGAGGAATTTTGGACTTCATGGAAGGTGACAGAGGGGAGGTTTTGGGCAGGAAGAGGGAGGTCCCAAAAACTAAAATGAGACTTCTTCAGCCTTGTAAGAAAAGCTGACTCTCTGGAGGCATTTAAAGCTTGCCACTCTTTTGTCGTGAAGGCAAGATGCTCTGTCTTCAGTGACAGTCCCTGTTTTAGAAATCAAGGTATGAGTTATGAAGTAAAAATAAAGATGTATCAGTAAGTTTTATTATAAACATAAGTGATGGTATACCCACAGAATAACTTTGCTAATTTGAAAAGATTTTAAGATACTTGGCAATATGCTCCTAATTTACATTTATTTTAATTGAAGCAAAACACATGCTACCAGTCGGCACCTTGTGTCAATATTCAAATTATTGGTGACATATCAGACCTAATGTGCCCCAGACCATCTCCCCATTCCTCACCTTTCTCCACCTTCACCCACACCACTCTGCTGCTGTGTCAGGCTCGATGGCAGCTGAAACTTTTCAGGGCCTGAAGTCACACCCTTGAGAGTCGTTCAACACTCTTGTGTTTCATGCACATCCCACATCCTACCAATTTGCAAATGTTGTCAAGTCCACCAGGAAAATATATCCAGAGCCTGACCGCTGGCCCCCCGCTCTGCCTCACTGTGCTGGGTCAGCTGCTGCCCCCCGTGGACGGCGTCTGTCGCCCTGGGATGGCTTTCCCTGCTTCTGCTCTTGCCACCCATTCTGCCTACCCTCTGCCTCGGTCTTCCTCTGCTTGGCAGCCAGAAGGATCTTCTTATTTTATCTATTTAATTAATTTTTATTAAAATATAGTTAATGTACTAAATATTAGTTTTAGGTGTATAATGTAGCTACACATTAACATCACTATGATGTCATCATAGTGATTCAACATCACTGTGTCTAACAAGATGATTATCACACTAAGTCTGGTAACCAGCTGCTATTGTGCAGGGTTATTTTGATACCAGTGACTGCATTCCCCTTGTGCACTTTACATCCCTGAAATTTCTTTATTTTGTAACTAGAAATTTGTACCTCTTACATAAAAAATTAACTCAACATGGATTAAAGACTTAAATGTAAGACTAGAAATTATGGAACTCCTAGAAGTTTCATAATTTTACTGCCTATGAAACACAGGCAGTAAACTCTTTGACATTGGTCTTAGCAATATCTTTTTTGATATGTCTCCCCAGGCAGGGGCAACAAGGCAAAAATAAAAAAATGGGATTACATCAACTTAAAAAGCTTTTGTACATGGAAGGAACCCATCAACAAACAAAAAGTCAATACACAGGAGAAGGTAGTTGCAAATGACACATTTGATAAGGGGGTTAATATATGAAATACATGAAGAACTCATATAACTGAACATCTAAAAACAAACAGTCTATTTAAAAATGAGCAGAGGACCTGAATAGACATTTTTCATGGAAGATATATAGATAGCTAATAGGCATATGAAAAGATGCTCAAAACATCACTAACCATCAGGGAAACGCAAATCAAAACCACAATGAGGTATTATCTCACACCTGTCAGATCAGCTATTATGAAAAAGACAAAGAATAAGTGCTGGTAAGGATGTGGAGAAAAGGGAACCCTTGTGCACTGTTGGTGGGAATGCAGATTGGTGCAGCCACTGTGGAAAACAGTATGGAGGTTCCTCAAGAAATTAAAAAAGGATCTTTTTGAAACATAATCATGTCACTCTTCGGCTTACATTTTATTCTGAATATAACCTAAATCCTCACCATTACCAATAAAGTCTTATCCAATATGAGCCTCAACTGCCATCCTGAATTCATTTCCTGCCACTCTGTGCACTTGTTCAGTCCCACCATCCTGGTCTCCCTGCTTTACTCAGACCTCCGAGGAAAGCTCTCGCCCTGGGCCTTTGCTGTTACTGTTCCTCTGCCTGGAATGCTGCCATCCACCCCAGATACTGGCTTGCTGCCCCTATTTCTTCACACTGCTGCTCAGATGTCACTTTCTCAGAGAGACCCTCTCTAACTACCAGAGACACCATAGCACCCCTTTCTGTCCTGTCTGTCCCTTTACCTTGCCTTTTTTCTTTCATTAGCGCTCGACACCACCTACCTCTTTCTTGCTAGAATGAAGCTCCGTAGGAGCAGGGATGTTAGCTGACTTGTTTACTAATCTATTTCTAGCTCTTAGGATAAGCATTCAGCAAATATTTGGTGAACAAATGAATGAAATGGCCAAATTCAATTATTTCCTGATCATTTTTAAAATTGAGATATAACTGACATATAACTTAGTATTAGTTTTAGGTGTAAATTAATATGTTAAATACAAAAACTACATACATAACTAACTGATTTTTTTCTAAATAAAATTCTATTGTGTAAGGCTTTTCAAGAAAATCCATTTTTCTTTTGATGATGTTTTGATATATTTAATAACATTAAAGCATTGCTGAAAAACCTAAAGTGGAAACATTCCCAGTGTGTTTTTTCTTGTGGGGAAGGAAAAGGGCAGTATGTATGACTTATCAGTTTCTTTGAAATCTAGGGTCTCCTTTGAAATGCGTGCTACGCTGGGCCCTGGTGAGGAGGTGCTGATTGACTCTGCAGAAGAACGAAATGTTTATGGCCATGACAGCTGTTTGATGAAAACCTATAGTGTCTATAGTACTAACAGTCAATCATATGTATTTGTTTAAATACTATTCTAGGCACTGCAAAGAATTTTAGAAAAGAACATGTTAATGGTAAGATGAAGAAAATGTTTGTGGTATTTAGAAATGCCACCGTTTCCATCCAGATTTTCTTGGTTTCTTTAAACTTAGATTAGGATTTTTTTATGCTAAAATGTGTTATGCCCCAGAGTGACATCCTTTAATAATTGGGCTGTCTCCCTGCTGTCCAGGGGTGTATGTGGTATGCTCACTGCCGGGGAACACCACAGTGTGCATGAGGATGAGACATTGAACTTCACCCGTGCTCTCTCACCACTTGATCTGTGTTCACAGGAGGTCATCTAACCTTATTAGGCTGATTCCACATCTGTACCAAGAAAGATGTAGGATAAGAAACTTTCTAAAAAATTTTATACTTCCTGACCTAAGTGTCATACATTTAAATGAACTTTTATTTTCTTTCTGTACCTTCTATGTATGAGAACGTGATTATGTCCTGAGGGCAATCTGTTTTTTACTTTGTGGATTAAATGGCTGAGCAGTTATGAGAGTCATATTTGTAGGGTCCTCCTTCTTAGTTAGAGAAAATCCTGATTGTTAACACAGAAGGTTAAACAATCAGCTCATTTTCTTGAGGCAAAAGCCCAATGTTTTCATCACCCCCATTTGGTTTTCATAAGCATTAACATAGAAGCCTTCTCCTTTACATTTTAATCATTGTTTTAGTTGTGTGTTTCTCATGATATTTCCCCATCTTGCTTTGATTGCTGAATATTTCCATTTTCTTATGAGATTATTTTGGGCTTTCTTTATGTTTCAATCTACTTTCCAAGATACTAAGTTACCAAAGGGTTTTCATTTTGCATCTCTACTGGATTACTTTGATGCAATAAAGGAGGCTTTTACTTAAACTTCATTGAATTTTGGGTTGATTCTTGAATAGAACTGGAAATCATCTTTATTGCTTTTTGGTATTAGATTAGGTTAACTTATTTTCATTTGACATAGTTCCTTATGTGGTAATAATCCCCATGGTCTCTCCTTATTTCACTGCAAGGTTTTCTTTGATCTTCATGGTTGTCCTTGGTTCACTTGCCTGCAACGCGTATTTGTCTTCTGGTACCACTCTGTATTTCCTCGGTTCTCCTTCATGTACAGTACTCTGTATTACTAGTGTTTTTATGTTTGCAACCTCTTCCCTTGTTTACCTTTTCCATTTTGAAATTATGCTCAGTTTTGCTTTGGGTCTTTTGTGTGTTTCTGTCTTCCTCTGGACTGTACAAGTATTATGATAGCAAAGGAAAAGCAGGTATACTTTTCAAATAGACATTTTCAGTGTCGCAGCCTTGTCAGTTTTTCCATTTTGCTGCAAAAGAAGCTTTTTGGGATGACCTAGTTCTGCCTTAACTGATGGAAAACAAGTTTTGGATCCCATGACAGGCCTCACTGGGTTGTGTTTACAGCACTTCATACCATGGAACATGTTCTTAAAAGAGGTCAGGTTGCAGGAGAGGCCGTGGTACATTCTGGAGCTCTCGGGATGTCGTCAGCAGGCATATCAAGAGGGCAGTGCACCGATTAAGAAACCAATTTTCCTAGTGTTTTATAGGCACCTATAACTCCATCTGTTCATTCACCAGGCATTTATCTAGTATCTCCTATGTGTGTGAGATGTTGGGAAGTACAAAAATAAAAGATGCAGTTAATTGTCTTCAAAGAACTCATGTTCTGGTGAGTGTACTACATACATGATACCATGGTGTGGAGGAAGGCATTATGATGGAGTAATGCCTAGACTTAGAACCAGACAGGCAGAGAAGTGGGAAAGGAACATCTGGGGCAGAAAAGTAGCACATGAGGGAACCCAGCACATTGGACACTTGGTGTGTTTGGCACATCTGGAGCCCGGGGGCTGTGTGTGTCCAAGAGATGGGCTGAAGAAGATGAGGACCAGAACCAGAGTGTGCCAGTGCTGAGCCAAGTCCCTTCAGAGAGCGTTCAGATGGACATAATTTCAGGGAACTTTCCTTGGGCTTTATCCTGTCTGGGGCTGGGAGGCTATTTATAGGACCTGTTACCTACACTGGTAGGTGGTTCAATGTCTGCCTTTGGAGCTTGTCTTAGAATCCAGGCTGTACTAAGTGATTTAAATCCTACCAAGAGCATCAACACCTGGGACATCAAATGACCAGAAGGCTTTCTGAGTCTTCTGAAGGGCTAATGGTGTAGAGACAAGACTGTGGACTTTTATTTCCACCATTGCAGCCTCTTTTGTTGTTGATGTTTGTCATTTATGTAGAAAGGCAGAAACACTAACACCAAAGCATCTCTGTTGCCTCCCAGACTCCAGACAAAAGGGCAAACTGCTGGATATTTAATAGGCATCTCAAATTTTATGTATGAAACCAAAATCTTAGTTCCTGTTTTAGCAACAAACAAACATCAGTTCTTGGTGTTTTGTTTGTTTGTTTGTTTGTTTGTTTTTTGTTCACAATCTCAATTGATGACACAATCATTCATCTTAATACATCTGTCCCCAATTCTACCACTTCTCACCACATCCGCTGCACCCTGAGTAAATCACTATCCTCTCTGCTTGACATTGCAGAACTAGGCTCCTGGTCTTTGTAATTCCATTCTTGCCTGTTTCGGTCTGGTCTCCACTTAGCTGCCCGATGGTTTGAAAACCTGCACCTGATCTGGTTCTATTTTTGCTCAAAATATTCTAATGGCTTCCAATCACACCTAGACGAAAAACCATGGTGTACAGTCTGCAAGATGTTCCATAGTCTGGCCCTTGATTATATCTCTGAGTTCATCTCCCGCCAGCCTCTTTGCTCCAGTCACACTGATCTGGTCAGCTCAGCATGCCAGACATTCTCTCACCATGAGCCTTTGCAGCCACTGGTCCCTTTGCCTGGAACACTGTCCTGTGTGTTTTTGTCACTTGCTCACTTCCTTCAAGTCTCTGATTTTGATTTTTTTTGTTTATTTTATTACAGTTGTCCCAATTTCCCCCCTTCTGCCCTCTTCCATCCAGCCTACCCCTCACTCCCATAATCCATCCCCACACCATTGTCTATGTCCATGGGTCCTTCATACATGCTCTTTAACGACCCCCTTTCCCTTCCCCCACCCTTCTCCCTACTCCCTTTCCTCTGGCAGCTGTCAGTCTGTTCTCTATTTCTATGTCTCTGGTTCTGTTTTGCTCATTCATTTATTTTGTTCATTAGCTTCCTCTTCTAAGTGAGATCCTGTGGTATTTGTTCTTCACTGACTGCCTTATTTCACTTAGCATAATAGTCTCCAGTTCTATCCATGCAGTTGCAAGAGTAGGAATTCCTTCCTCTTTATTTCTGCTGCATAGTGTTCCATTGTGTAAATATAGCACAGTTTTTGATCTATTGATCTACTGATGGGCACTTGGGCTATTTCCAGAGCTTGGCTATTGTAAATAGCACTGTGATGAACATAGGGGTGCATAAGTTCTTTTGAATTGGTGATTCAGGATTCTTAGGGTATATTCCCAGCAGTGGAATAACTGGGTCAAAAGGAAGTTCCATTTTTAGTTCTTTGAGGATACTCCATACTGTTTTCCACAGAGGTTGTACCAGTCCGCATTCCCACCAATAGTGCATGAGGGTTCCCTTTTCTCCACATCCTCGCCAGCACTTGTTATTTGTTAATTTATGAATGATAGCCATTCTGATAGGTGTGAGGCGATGTCTTATTGTGATTTTAATTTGCATCTCTCTGATGGCTAGTGATGTTGAGCACTTTTTCATGTGTTTATGTGCCAGTTGTATGTCTTCTTTGGAGAAATGTCTATTCACATTCTTTGCCCATTTTTAAATTGGATTTATTGTCTTTCTGATGTGGCATCATGTGAGTTCTTTATATATTTTGGAGATTAGACCTTTGTCCAATGTATCATTGGCAAATATGTTCTCCCATACAGTGGGTTCCCTTTTCGTTTTGATGATGGTTTCTTTAGCTGTGCAGAAGCTTTGTAATTTGATGTAGTCCCATTTGTTTATTTTTCCTTTATTTTCCTTGCTCTAGATGTGTCAGCAAAAATATTGCTGCATGGGCTATCTGAAATTTTACTGCCTGTGTTTTCTTTTAGTACTTTTATGGTATCACGACTTATATTTAAGTCTTTTATCCATTTTGAGTTGTTCTGGTGTATGGTGTAGTTGATGGTCTAGTGCCTTTTTTTTTTTTTTGCATGTACCAGTTCAGTTCTCCCAACACCATTTATTGAAGAGGCTATCTACTCCATTGTGTGCTCATGCGGGCCTTTGATTAAATGTCAAGTAAACCGAAATGGTTTCCTTGGTCACTTTACATTGAAAGCCCTGAACCCACATGCACTCATAACTTTCTATCCCCTTTGATTTATTTTTAATAACTTTTTAAAGGTTTACTGAGACATAATCGATATATAAAAGTCACACATATTCAATGCATACATTTTGATGAATTTGGACATATGCATCACCATGATACCATGATCACAACCAAGGTACTAAACATATCCACCACTTGCAAATTTCCTGTGTTGAGGTGTGTGTGAGGGAGGAGCGTGTTGCAGTAAAAACACTAACGGTAAGAATTATCCTCAACATACTTTACAGTGTCCAATACAGCCTTGTTATCTATAGGTACTGTGTTGTACAGCAGACATCTAGAGCTTGTTCATCTTATATAATTGAGACTTTATAAGTCTCTCCCAGGGAGCAACAGTTCCCCATTCCCACCTCACCCCAGGTCCTGGCAGCCATTATTCTGCTTTCTGCTCTATGAATTTGAGTATTTTAGATACCTCATAGTAAGTGGGATCATGCAGTATTTGTCCTTTCATGACTAGCTTGTGTCACTTAGCATAATGTCCTCAAGATTCATCTATATTGTTGAAATGTATGATTTCCTTCTTTCTAAGGCTGAATAATATTTCACTGTATGTATATACCATATTTTCTATACTCATTCATCTGTTGATGGTCATTTGGGTTGTATTCATTTTTAGCTAGTGTGAATAGTGCCCCAGTAAACGAAGGACCATAGGTATTCCCTTGATATCAGGAAACTGTAGATCATAGTTACAATGAGATATCACCTCATATCTGTTATGATGACCATTGTTAAAAATCAAACAAACAAACAAACACCAAAGAGAAGTTTTGGTGAGCCTGTGGAGAAATTTGAACTCTTACACACTATTGCTGGGGATGTAGGAGGCACAGCAAGTATGGAAAACTGGGTGGAAGTTCCTCAAAAAATTAAAGATAGAATTACAGAATGGTTCAGCAATCCTACTTCTGGGTATATATTCATAACTCTTTCTCTTACCTGATATTTCATTATGTTTTAAGTAGTTTATTTGTATAGTGTCTGTGTCTGCCCCAGAATATAAACTCTTTCGGAACAGAATCTTGCTGCCTGCTTTTATTCTCTAGTCCATAATTAGCACTTGGAATAGAACCTGTATTACAGTAGATGCTCAATAAACATTGCGATTTATATAAACAATTAAATTTGATCTGAAATATAACCAGCTTTGCTACATGTACTAAATGATGAAAACATGGTATTAATCTTTATTAATGTCTGTTTAAAGCTAATTTGACTTAGGAGTAACAGTGCAATAATAATTTTTATTATAATTTTTAAAAGGTAGTAATGTAATATGTATCACTGGGATGTAACATTATAACCAATGTTTATTACAAAGCCTGAGTCTGCTAATGACCTTCCATATCAAGGAATCAGTAAAACATTCCCACGTTAACAATTCTGTTTTCATACAAATGCTTCTCATCTTAGTTTTTGTGTATTTTAGTTACAACATCTTTCCTCAGTAGAGACTCAGCAAAGTAGAAGTGTACATCCAAATTCTGAAATTCATACCTTTTATAATTTCTTTTTTTAAATAAAGCTGTTTTTATTTTTCTTTAAATTTTTCTAAATTGTTGTTCAAGTACAGTTGTCTCCATCTGGTTTCTGTCTCACCGTATTCCAGGTCATTGTTAGAACCTCTGCAGAGACAGAATGAATGTGTCATGTAGCTTCTCTTCCAGTACCTGGACGGGACGGGGAGGGCTCATGAGTAAATGCTAGATGAAAGGAGGCAAAAATGCAAGAACAAATAATCACTTTTCTAGATTCAGCAAAGAGCACTAGAATGTGCTTTGAGTTCCTAAGGACAACAGTTGTCATTAAAAGTTAAATTTGCCTTTAGATTGAGAACAGAAATATTTAACTGGTGCGTTATTAAATAATGCACTCAACTAGCAGTGTTTCACAATCTCTGTTAATACGAATAAATTCCATGAAGTCACTATCCTTTGCCTAGTATTATCATTAATTTTTTCTGTTAATTCTCTTTTCCCATTGAGGATTTGTGTTTTACGACTTATAGATAACATTCTGCCCAAGTTCAGTGTTACTGGTTTTTAATCATGAGCATAGTTTTAAAATCAGAACTATCTACTAGAAAGGACACTCCTTAATTTGAACTCTTGGTCTTCATTTAAAATAAACTTGACAGTATTTCTATTTTAGCCACTACTTCAGTTTTCTGATTATGTATGGCCAACCCCCAAACCTTCTCCAAACTCTAACTCCTTCCTCACCTGACTTCCAAAAGGAAAATACAGTCAACAGAAAATCTCAGATGTGTAATTTCTCCACTGTGTTTAAGTATTATTTCTGGTATGAATTTGAGAAGTTGGTTAGTGTCCATCAAAAAAGTAATATTTAAGTGTCTCATTTAAGTTTAGGAATATTTAGAATTGATGGCTAAAATACTATATCTCTGTGATAAAACGTATCTCAATGGAAATTAATGATTCCTTTATAATGTAAAATACAATTAGCATAATATTACATGATTATTTTTAGCCATCTAGCCTTTTAAAAAGCACACATTGTATACTTTTTTGGAAATTGTTACAAATTTCAAAAAGTTTCAAAACAGATTTTAGAAATGTTCAGTTAGTTCTTCAGCTCCTCCAGGAAAAAGGTTTAGGATTCTGATTGAACGGAAACACTTAGAGAAACTCATGTTCTCAGCGTCAATAGACTTGGAATGAAAGAAACATGCTAAGTTTCCTTTTCTGAGTGTGAAATTGTGGAAAGGATTAAACACTAATGAATAACGCCTGTTCCAAGATGCACATGTGTTTTTCATTGATTTTCAAAAATGAAATCAAAGGGTTCCATATGTGTATGAAGGACAAACATCTGATACTTAAAGTAGCAAACAATAAAACATTAGAGGTATATTTCCTGTGAAACTGAGCTGACTGGGGAAAAGGGGAGATTTGATCATCAGGAAGATACAAATGTGGCTAAAGCATATGCACCATGTGAGAAAACGCTGGAAGAGCTTTGCAAATTGTAAAGTGGTGAACATGGAAAGGACAGAATAGGTATTCTAGATTTTCATATTGTTGAACATTCACTCTGAAATTGGACATGTAGGGATTTTTTTTTTATGGATCAAAATTGATGTCCAAGTTGGAGAATAGAGTACGTATACATGCATATTTATGTGTCTGTCCTATATAAAACAGTAAACTCATAACATTTTTTTCTGTAGACATGAATTTCTCTGCTCTCCCCCAACTTCCTGTTTCATCCAGGTGCCCCATAGCCTTCTGCCCCAAACCCCAGGCTAGTAGGTTGTGGGTACTGCATCCTGAATTTACTTAAAATTTCTATGGGCTGCTATTGGGGACTGATGTATTAAGTTTCTGCATTTTGTTTGTTCATTATCTACTGTAGCCTAGGCTTGTTGTCATGCTGCTTCTCTTGTTAGATTTGCTGCTCCTCATTGCCCAGTCTTCCCCCCAGAATACTGTGGATCTCCCTGGTACACACATTTTAGACATTCTGGTTCTTGATGATTATCTTTCATCATATTCCTGACTCATGTGTACTGAAATTGTTGTTTACAAGTCTCTCAAGATCTAGGATCTTAGCTGTGTCCTGTCTAAATGTCCTTCTAATTGTGCCTCTGATCACAATGACCTGTTGCTCACCTCCCTAACTCTATCTCACTGTGTCTCTTTATACCTGCCTACTTCTCCAGCCCCAGCCATTTACCTTGAACTTGGAGCTTGGGCTCTGTGAAACCCATATAGTCCTTTACATTCATTTCCCCATAGTTTTCTACCTTCATATCACATCAGGGACACATTGAGTCAAGTTTCTTTTTTTTCTTTTGAGTCAGTTTCATATATGCCCATTGGTTAGAAAAAATCCCTTCTCACTCAGAAATGTAATCAATACTGAGCTATACATACATGTAATATTTAGTGTGGCTTGTCACTAAGGGTGTCTAATGTAAAACTGTATTTGGGAACTCCATGTGGATTGATGATATTTCCTAAGATTTGAATTAATTAACACTCAAAAAAAAGACAAACAGTCCGGTTTTCAGTTGTATGTATTTATTCAATGTGTATTTGCAGAATACCCTCTGCATTGGCATTATGTGCATTTCTTTCATTGTACTTAAATGAAGAATCTGTGTAAGATTGATTTATGCAATATTTGCAGTTTTATTCACCAAGAAAAATTGGAATTTGCTATGAGCTGACTATTTAGTCATGACATAATTTGTGTCCAGAAGCTAGATGTGGTGATATGGCTTACCTAAATTGAGACAGCATTCCTCTCTGCCTGCTGTTCTTAAGTTCTTCATTGCTTTCATCTTCTTGGAGACTTGCCCCAAATTACATATGCACTACCCATACTGTACTTTCCTGTATGTTCTTTCGTGTTTTGCTTTGAGGGATAATGTGGAGGTGTGTGTATAGACACAGATATATACCATACAGATATCGTGCCATGAGAATGGTGT
The DNA here is from genome assembly GCF_021234435.1 of Artibeus jamaicensis. NCBI lineage: Eukaryota > Metazoa > Chordata > Mammalia > Chiroptera > Phyllostomidae > Artibeus > Artibeus jamaicensis. The sequence goes on along the minus strand of NW_026521995.1, from coordinate 2,426,281 downwards.
TCAGGACTCTGAAATTTGGGGCAGAAATTATTTTTTCCCTTAGTGACAATTCTGCTTATGTTTGTGGTTTCGTTTATAGTTACAGGTTGGGGAGTTTATCCTGGCTTAAGTAACTGAAAATTAGAAACAAATTGCAGAAAAAAATATGCAAGTTGAAATTTAGATATAAGATATAAATTGGCTAGATTATTCTGAGGCAAAATAACAGATATTTTAAAATCTCTAGTTATATTCAGATTATGTTCTAGCTCGGTTCTGTCAGAGAGCATTCACAAATGAGTTAACTTTGAAATCAGAACATGCTGCTTTTTTCTGAGTTTTTCTTTTTCTAATAACCTAAAATATAACTAATTTTGTACTTTTTTTTAATAGTTAGGAACTCCAGAATTCCTAAACAGTATTTTAGAAGTTCTTACTTGAGACAACTAAACTAAATATGTAAATGAACAGTCAAAAATAAAAATATATGTTTGTACAGTTCCAAAAAATACATAACCTGTATGTTTTCTTTTGCAGTTCATTAGAAATTAACAGGTAATCAGAAATCTTTAAATATTTAACCTTATTTGATTAAAATAACATTATAAACATGATTGCTTGAGTTTGGGGAAGAAAATGGTTAAATAATCTCTTGGTCTTAATGGTATTTTCAACTAAATTCTCAGCATGTCTGTGGGAAGGAGCCTGTTACTCTTCTGATGCTGACTTGGGGGAGCAGCTCAGCCGTGTTCTGCAGAACGGTCTGGGGTACTGTTAGGAGGCCTCATCGTGCAGGTCTTTGATGCTCAGTGGGAAAGTGGTTGGAGTCATAGCAGGAGATGTGATTTGAGCATAGACTTGAAATTATGCATGCAGCATAAGGTGACTGAATGACAGTTGCTCTGGGTAAAATAGGATAAGCATTGGCAATGGGGAAAAGAAACAACGATTGAATACAGCCAGAGACTTATCAGATGCTAAAATGGCCCTTAAAAGAAATCTGAAAGCCATTGCTTCAGAAGTGATGCTACTTTCTGTGCTTTGAGCTTGCTTTTCCAAAAGTGAATGAATTATTCTCACTATAATTTCTTCCAGAGATGCTCTGGCACACCTCATCAACACACAGACATAAATTTCTTATGCGGTTGACACTCTAAAGTTAACCACAAAACACAGAATAACCTCTGCATGCATACCAGCCTCAGTGCACATCTCCCCAGGCCATCACACGCCTCTTCCTTTGCCTTTCCCTGCCTCTCACTCCCGACTGCCCCACCAGCAAGAATGAATGGTGGCTTGCTGACACAGCGTCAGATCCAGGACTTACTGTTCTGGGAGCTTCGGTGCTCTTCCATGTTTCTGAACCCACAGTGCCTATTTGGAGATTAATATTGTGCTGTCTTGTCACGAATTCCGTGATCATTTTGGTGTGGTATAGTCAGGAGCTGGGGTTTTTCATTCAGATTTTTGGCTTCCAAATTCTGGTCTCTATCTAGCTCTGGTTGACAAAGTCACTGAATCTTGCTGACCTTTGGTCTCCATCTCTAACAGATGGGTATGTACCACCTGTAAACTTGGTGACAGTTATACTGGCTTATGCATGTGACATATGAACCACAGGGCCTGGCACATTATAGGTAGGGAGACCACTGTCCCGATTTGCCCAAGACTGAGGTAGTTCCTGTGAAGCAGAACTTTCAGTGCTGAGACTGGGAAACTCCTGAGCAAACTGAGTGAGTTAAATGCTTATAAACTGAGTTAAAATGCTTATAACTCCCTAGTTATAAGCATTTTATCTACATTATTTAAATTTTATTGTATTCATGTCTTATATTGCTTGGGAAGCAGAATCCTATGTGTCATCTTTCCCTCATTAAGTGTCACTCACAGGGCCTCATACCTATTGCTTAAATATTTTCATGTGTACTGTATTTGCTTAAAAGAGGTTTGCAATACTTTATAGTAATAAAACTTATCTAAGAATAGAAAATTAAAACAAAGATGATTGATGGATCTAGAACATAGCAGTGGCTTGAGAGATAATTTTTGAATTTGCAAAGACATTTTTTGGCTGCAGTCTCCTTTCCTTGCAGATGGTGGCCAGATTCTGTGGTGGTCAGGCCTTGGGAGGTGGGGCCAGCTCCCATTAGTCTGCTAATCATTGTGTTCTGTGGCACTGACCTTAAGAGGGGGTGTTTTGTGTTAGCCTCCAAATTATTCCTCAGTTAACTCTGTTGACTCAGATAACTTATCACAATTCCCAGTTTCTCCTTGAGTCCCAGGTTTAAACATCTGCCTCCACAAATAGTAGAAACAAGTCACGCAGCAGGCTGTGTGTTAGCTTCTTCCAACTGCTGTAACAGAGTAGCATAGACCACGTGGCTTACAAACAACAGCAGTCTGTTCGTCACTGTTCTGGAGGCTAGAAGTCTGAGATTGGGCTGCCAACACAGGCGGGTCTGGTGAGGCCCCTCTTCTAGGCGGCTGACTACTGTCTTCTCCTTGTGCCCTCATATGACAGAAAGGGAGCTAGCTAGCTCTCTGGCCTGTTCACCTAAGGGCACTAATTGTATTCATGGTGGCTCCACCCCCACAACCCAATCATCTCCCACAGGCCCCACCTCCAAATCCCATTACATTGGGGTTAGGTTTCAACATAAGAATTGGGGGTGGGGAAAATGACCCAAATATTGTTTACTGCAGGGGAAGAGAAGAATTTGGGAATAGCTTAAATAAGACCACGTGTGCCCCTAAATTTGTGTCACCTGAGGGAGAAGGAAGTTGGCAGTAGCTCAGAGGTTTATCATCATGGCTGACCATTTGAAAACTTTGGAAGATTTAAAAAATAAAGTACCAATGTGTAGTCCCTCCCATTCCTACCCCAGACATTCTGATGTAATTGTTCTGGGGGATCTGTGATGCAGGCACCAGCCCGCAGTGTCTGCGGTGTTTTGGATGAGTCATGAGACAAATTCATATGGACTACTGAGTCCTGTGGAGGAAAATGGATGGCACAGCTACTCCCTCAAGGAGGGAGCACCTCGGAGTGGCCTGGCCACTCTCTCAAGGGGAGAGTGCCCTGACCCTTTCCTAGACAGGTTTTTATTGGGTTTCAGTTTGCACAGGAATACAGGTAAAGTTCAATAATCATTGTCAGGCAGTAAGGGCCAAACAATAGATAGCATACAAAGAACTAGGAGGGCTTATTCTGAGTCAGGGTCTGTTAGCTAAAGGGCTACAAAACTTTGGGAAACAAACTAATTTCCTGCTCGGACCCTTATCATTTGATTGAGAGCATTCTTAGCAAAGCAGGTTTCACAGGATTTTATGTATTCTTTCTTAGGCCTGATCACCCATGGAACCCACCCTTTCCAGCACAGGGATGCACCGCCCTCTGTCACTGTTTCAGGCTTAAGTCAGGCAGGGGAAGTAAGGCAGCCAAGAGATTAGGAGACTTCTTGCAGACAGAATGAGGACTCAGTCTATGTCAAAGCTGAGGGGTGAGGGTCCATTACCCCTTTTTGCTATAGCCCCCCAAGTCCTTCCCTGGTGGCCTCCCCATGATTGTGCCTGTCTTAGGTCATTCCCCCCCCTTGGGGAATCTTACCCATCATTGACTAACCAATCAAACATTGGGGGCCAGTAATGGATGAAGTGAAAGGAGCAGAAGTGGCGCTCCTGCCAGGGAGATAAGCTTTGTCTTCTTAGTAGCTTATGGTCCAGAGGTTGCTCACTCAGCCTTAGCCATGGCGGGGTTACCGCTTCTGAAACAAGGCAGGGTGGTTCCCAACAGATCTAGACATAACATGGTTTTAAAGATCCAGGTGAATGTGATACGCAGCCAGGGCAGAAAACACCACCACTAGCTGGTTCCTCCTCCGTCTCTTTGCTTCCCCAGCTCATGGTCCCTGCCTGAGGTGCAAAATGAACACTGGAAATAGTAATGTTCGCTTTAATTTTTACATCTCATTTCCAACGTTTGAGCACATATTTGTATCACAGTGATGATTATGCATGCCTTTGAAACTTGTTTAACTCATTTGTAGATCATTTTATTTTTATGCTAATAGTTTATGATGTAGCAAGCTTGTTTTTTAGGCAGCTGTCTATTCACAGTTTATCATTAAAAACTGAACATTTCAAAGCTAGAGGCAATCTGGCTTGTTTCTGTTTTCAGGGAAGGGAAATAATTCTCTATACTGCTAGGAATTCTCTTAGATTAAAAAATAGCATTTTGTTGCTGGATTAGAGTCAGTGTGGATTTAGTCCCCACTTGCGGTTTGTGGAGAGAATCCAATGCCCTGAGGAGTTGGGTTCTGACATGGAACTCCGGATGTGCCAGAGGGTCCTCATCCTGGGCCGGTCTTACTACCACTTACTTGACCACCTTGCTCATGGCCTAGATAAGGTCTGGTTAGGACCTAGCTCTTTCATTATTTAATAGTTTGTTCAAAATTAGTAGCCTCTATATTCTTTCTCTTTTTTTGTTTTCCTTCAGTTTAGCAATTCCCCTGTAATAGTCTAAACAGAGATTTTTTTTGTCCTGAAAACAAAACCCAAAACATTTTTTGACTTGCATTAGCTAATAAAACTATAGTCAAGGACTAGAAAATCTGGCAGTAATTTTATTGCATCTTGTGTTTTTTTATTGGAAATCTTCTGGTGATTTTCTCCTTATTCTGGGCTTTTCAAGAAGTAAGCCTTGAGGAAAAGCCCCACAATTATTCTCTCTCTATTGTGTCTTTACAGAGTAGCTTATGTCTTCTATAGAAGACATATTCTTATTCTTTACTATAGACGGAATGCTTGTGTTCCCCCCCCCCTCAAACTCACGTGTTGAAATCTAACTCCCAGTGTAATGGTGTTAGGAGGTGGGGCCTTTGGAAGGTGATTGGATCATTGGATTCATGAGGGTAGAGTCCTCATGAATGGGATTTAGTGCCTTTATGAAATGGGATTTCATAAAAGAGACTTCAGAGAGCTCCCCGTTCCCCTTCTGTCACAAAAGGACACAGAAATTTGAACCAGGAAGCCAGACTCACCGGGTACTGAGCCTGCTGACACCTTAATCTTAGACTTCCCAGTCTCTAGAACTGTGAGACATGAATGTTTATTGTCTAATCCACCCAGTCTGTGGGTATTTTGTTGTGGCAGCCTCAGTGGGCCAAGACATTAATAAAGCACTACTTTTATTTTATTATTTGGATTTGGAGTCTGGCCACCTGCTGTTACCCTGTAGTCACGGGGAGGTTTCCAAACCTCCACCTCATCTTTGACGACTGGAGGCCTTTGCTGTGGTGTCACTGTGCAGAAATCATTGTTCCACTGCCTTCGTGCTTAATGGGTCAGCCGCTGTGTTTCTGTTCTGTGAAGTGGGGATGTATCTATCTAAGAGAGCAGCTTTGATAACTAACGACAACGTACAAGACTCTTGCACATCAAGGACACTTACATCACACCCTTCTTCACCTACTCTGCTCACATCCCCCAAAGTAGAATTCTTTTTGGGGTCCTTTCTCATTTCATTGTGTGTACATTTCTTCGGTTCATTTGCTCTAATCTTTGTATTACATTTGCATGTTTTTCATCATTTTTTCATTTTCAGGTTTGTGAAGCCAGCCTAAAAATTTTCTTCCTCCATCTTCACCTTCTGTTTTGTGATCTTCATGTCTACTTACTTCTTTATTTTGGTTTTTTATTTCTCATAATAAGAATAAACATTACGTGGAAAGCATTAGTACTGGCTGACTGTGGAAGAACTTTATTGTGCAGCGGAGGTGATGTTTGGTTCTGTAAGGATGCAGGACACTCCACATCAACCCGAGAATCCCTAGGGCTTTTCTCAGCTTCCGGATCTCTGGTCAGTAAATTTCACCAATGCAAAATGCAAGTTGGGTCACACGTCCGCGTTTTATTATTCCCTTAGGATAATGAAAGCTGTTGCTTTGTGACTTTTATGTTATTGAAATAAAAACCCCTCTAACTCTTGGGTTGTAAGACCATCATGTATTATCATCCATATGTACTAGTACTTGTAGGACCTCACCACTGGTTAATAAAGAGGGCACCGTATTTTTTTCTTTCATACTAAGTCCTTGTTTGTTGTGAAGTTATCCTAACATCTACTCACAACCCTCTAAATTTCATATTTTCATGGCAGAAATCTCTGACTCACATGGACTATCTTTTAACCAAATTTTTAATAAATGCAATTTCCATAGTCATTTCTTCCCATTTCCTTTTGGCTGTTTTACCTATACTCTATAAAAAGCAATTGTGTAACAAAACAATAAAAAAGCAACGTCTATACCTCTTTTTACTTATTATTTTATTGAATTTATTGGTATGACATTGATTAATAATGGTATAGGTTTCAAGTATAGAATTCTATAATATGTCATCCGTATATTGTATTGTGTGTTCACCACCCAAAGTCAAGGCTCTTTCCATCCCCACTTACCCTCCCTTTGCTCTGTGCCTCTTTTACAATTGGTATTTGCTTTTAGTAAGTTGGTTTTTCTGGGCGCTCAGTTATGTTCTTCATAGCCCTAATAGGAGCTTCCTAAAAACTCTTTCAGTGCACCAGGTATAGGGTAGATGGCAAGGTGCGATAACCCCAAAGGAACTTGCATTTAATAATACAGTCAGAAAGGGAAGTGGAAATAATCAACAAAAGCATGAAGAAAAACCATAAAGACCAGTTATATTGTATTTGCTCCAAGGTTTCTCATTCTACACTTCCTCTCCTCTCTCAAACCCATGCATATTTTGGATAAATACATTACTTTTATTTCCTGCCATATTTGGCAATAACTACACATTCACTTTGAAGGTGAAACTTAAGTAATTGAGTAGGCATACCTATATTTGATTATTAGAGGCCAAAATTAGAGAATACTGTTAAACCGCATTCTTTCATTATTAATATGGATAGGCAGTAAGCTGGGACTATATACAAACTGTGTAGATATAAACATATTATAGCCTCTGAGATGGTATATTTAATGTTTCTATTTTTCATTGTTGTCCATTCCTGTTAGTTCTTTCCCAAAATATTTTAAGAAGATTGTGCTTAACTCTATACATTAAAATTTAAAGGTCATAATTAAATAATATAACAAAAATTAAAAGATTAATTTTTATTTTAAGTTTACAGGGTTATTTGTTTAAACTTACATAGCATTTACAGATAGATTAAAATAATAATTAATGAAATGACTCCTCTAATGGACAAAAAACACTTCAGGAGTGCCCATTTGGAGTACACAGTTGGAATGATTGGCTAATATATTTAACTGGATATGCTCTAGGGATCGAGACACTTCTTCAACTGGGCAAAAGGCCCTCACTGCTCTCGGGGTGCACTTGTTCTGTCATTGCTCTTCTGCCCTGCAGGCCATGAACGTGGTGGGAAGTGATAACTGTGAACCGTTATGGAGGTTTGCTAAGTGACGGGCCATGCAGTGAGCTCCGTGCACCCACGAGCTCGGTAGATGTTCGTAGAGAGTCGAGGGAGTGACTAGATGGTCAGTGCTTCTGGTTTCCAATGCGCAGCAAAGGCCCTTTCTCTCAGCTAGTTCTGTATCTATGGGGATTTCTCTACTTTTCTTCACAAGTGAATTTTGACACTATCTTTTATATCTCTTGACCTTAGATATTTAAATCGAGTTGAAAAAAAATAAATCGAGTTGATAATGTTAAAAAGCACTATTCTCTGAAGTATTTGATGTTTAATGTTTTAATACTTTTCTAATGTACTACAAATATGAGTAAAGATCTTGGCAATTTCTCTTTGATGACACATCTAGACATTACATAAAGACAATTTGTAATAACATTGTAATGTGAATTAATTCAAGAACTACTGAAAATAACCCCCCATTCAACCTAGTGTCATTATTATCTGGAGAGCACATTAATGTTGTATAATTTTCTGATGATTAAACTTCTTTAGTTTGCTGTTCTCATATATCATTAGAATGAACATGCCACTTATAAAATATTAATTATTCATAACACCCAAGAATTACATCTGCTTTATTATTTTATTCTTAAAACTGTGCTGAAGAAAGCAACCCATAATAATTACTTTACAAGGGGGAACCCCCCAAATCCAGACTTTGTTTATTAAAAATTGTGTATTTATTCTTGCGTGTTTAAACTTTAGTCACCTTCAGAGCACTCTCCATTTGATGCGATGTCTGTATGAAGACTTTCCCACTGCTCAAAAGCAGTGGAGCTCGTTGATTTTGATGCCTTTTAGTGCTTCTGCCGTTTTTATTTCACCTCTTCCACATCAGCAGAATGTTTCCTTTTGAGGACTTTTTTGTCATCTGAGGAAACAAAAAAAGTCACTTGGTGCGAGATCAGGTGAATAGGAAGCATGGGGCTTGCGTATCATGCTGGTTTTGGACAAAAACTGCTGAACACTCAGCGTGGTGTGGGCAGGGGCGCTTGTAAATCAGCCATCATGAAACAGGCAAATGTGTTGAAAGCGTCTTCAAAAACAAGTCACTGAAGCCAAATGCAGCCTCTCACAACAGTGCCAGCTGGCACACTGATACCAAAGGGTTCTTAGAACACTCACCTAGCAGGGGCAGCCTGTACTACAAGGGGCCCGCCTTACAGAAGTTAATTTCACTTTTGGGGCACTCCCCTCATATGTATTCAACCTGATTGAACAAAAATGGCAACCTGTGATAGATTTTTACAGCACATATAATATAATTAATTCAAAACGTGGTGAAGAACATGCAATTAAAATGCCCTCATTTAAACCCCATATTTCTGTTTCCTAACACTGAAACATACGTACTTACAATGAAATACACAAGCATATGTCCACTGAATTCGTGGGGTTTTTAATCTAGCTTTTCTGTTGATTTCACTAGAATTCAGTGTTATTCAAACAGGAACTATACTATTTTGAGAGTAGTTTTTAAATACAAAGGGACAATGTTTATGACATTCTTTAAGTGGTTTGGTTTCTTGGGCTTTTGTAACACATTCAGGTGACTGATTTTGTCTTGACTTATAGCCAAAATAAAATGGAAAATTCATATATAGTCTAAGTAAAACTTTAACAGTATAGACTTATTAACCACTAAACAAACATATGTTGGCTACATATATGCTGTGCTTACCTTTGTAAAGGTAACATTCAGGTGTATGTCTTGAACTATTTGGAGCATTCTGTTGTATGACAAGTATCCAGTGAAAGCATTTATACTCTGTCATTGGTTTGACAATCCAGTTATATTTCTTTAAATATCTTACTACTTTTTGAAAATGCTTAGGGGATCACATGACCAAGTAAAAACACAGTATTGTTAAGAGATTATGGGAAATTTATTTTTTGTATTTGTTATTTTAATATAGCAACTGAGATAGACTAACAGATATTTCTAATATTTTAACTGTATATTAAACTGATTCTCTATATATTCAATATGTCCCTAATTACTGAGATTTATACTAACCTACAGATTGCTTATAACATCACCCTCCCAATTTCACATGGCACTGAAAAATGACATATTGTTTTGTTTTAGAAGATTCTAGCAGAAAATGGAGTCACTTGAGGGGTTAGGAGGGGGATTTTGAGACTTGCTTTAAGGAATCTGTGTGTGTATTTGATGTGCAGCACCTGTTCTTCCTGGAGCCTACCAGCAGAGCCATTCCCAAGGCTATGGGTACATGCACCAGACCAGCCTGTCTTCCATGAGGTCAATGCAGCATTCACCAAATCTAGTAAGTGTGAGCTTGAGGTGCTCCTTTTTCCCTGGTTTTCACTTCATCTGCAGAATAGAAACATGCATGGAATAGAACATTATGCATTTTAATGCTAAAATGATTTCTATTTATTTTATATTTTAAAGTTTATTATGAACTTATAGTTAATATACAATATGATATTTGTTTAGGTGTACAGTATAGTTATTTGACATTTATCTTACCTTACATTGTGATCATCACAGTAAGTCTAGTAACCATGTGTCACTATGCAAAGTTATTGTGGTATTATCGACTATATCCCCTGTACTGTGTATTACAATCCCATGACTTCTTTTATAACTGGAAGTTTGCACCTCTTATCCCCTTTCACATTTTTAATTCATTCTCCCTATCTTTTTTTCCCTCTGGCACCATCAGTTTGTTCTCTCTCTGAGTCTGCTTTGTTTTGTTCATGGGTTTTTTTTTTAGATTCCACACATGAGCAAAATTATGCAGTATTTGTCTTTCTCTAACTTATTTCACTTAGTGTAACAACCTCTAAGTATAGGGAACTGGTCTGTGTGGCAGTGGCAAATGTCGCTCAGCCCTGGTTTGGAAAACTGACAGGCACGAGGCAGCACACAGGAGCCAGGCCCACAGATAGGCTCTCCCATGGGGAATCAGGCCTGCATTTGAGGCTTGCTTATTTAGGATGATTTGAGGCTTGCTTTTGCTAAAACTCCCTCACCTTGAATTAAGGCAGAAATGTTTACTGCCTATCTTTAAAGTAACTTCCTAAAGTCTGTACTAATCCTCCCAAGGATGGAGTGTAACCAGTTCAACTGCTTTTCCCCTTGCATTTGCAATGTCCTTTTTTTTGTTATCCATAAGAAGTAAATGGAAGCATCTTTTCTTGTGCATAATAAATGAGGACCCTTCTTGATGTAAGGCTCCCAGAAAAGCAATAAAAGCCTGTCTAGGCAGGGGTTGGGGTGCTCTCTCTCTCTCAGAGAGTGGCCATACCATTCCTTTTCTCCACGGGACTTCTGCAGTCCATGTGAATTTATTCTTCACATTCACAACACAGGACCCCGCCAGTCAGAGTCTGCATCATCTAAGCCCATCCATGTTGTTGCAGATGGCAAGATTCCATCTTTTTATGGCTGAGTACTATTCCATTGTCTATATGTAGCACTTCTTCTTTATCTATTTATTTCTTTATGGTTATGTACATGTTCATATAGAGGAAAAATACGTGCTGCCATTTGTACAACCCATTTGAAGGAAGCAAAAGACTTATAGAGATAAACCATCGAGAAAGGAAGGTGTAATGTGAAAATATGTAAACCATAAAACACAAAGAATCTACTAGTATGATGTCCTTATTGGTGTTACTTTATGATTGGTGTTAGCCAATTATGATCTTCATTTGGGTCTAGAAAGCACAGATATTTGGTCACATAGTTAATCTGAGCATTAATCAAAATGGCTCCAAAAACTTAAATGACAGAGCCAACATGCTTTTGAGTCGTCCTACTGGAAATCTTAAAACATTGATTTATTCATTAAATGTAAAATTTGCAAGTGGCATTTCTCATTTAGTTAAATGTGACATCTCATGCTGAAATTGCTTCTCCAAGCTCCTGAGACAGTCCTTTGGCCCACTGCCCACCCAGCAGTTGAAAGTTATCTTCAGTCGCTCTAAAATTCTGTGTGTCTCAGCCAGTTTCCTCAGTTTATGAATTCACTTGATTTTGAGATTGTCTGATGTTGATATTAGCTCAACTCCTGACCTTAAATAAAAACAAGTATAGCAAAACTCAATTTATGTTTTTGATATTAAACCTTTATCACAGATAAGATTTGTAAACATTTTCTCCCATTCAACAAGTTGCCTTTTCCTTTTGCTGACAGTTGCTTTTGCAGCGCAGAAGTGTTTTAGTTTGACGTTGTCCCACTCACTTATTTTTGTTCCTATCGCCTTTACTTTTGGTGTCAAATTTAAAAATTATCACTAAAATCAATTGTTTTCTTCTAGGAGTTTTATGGTTTCGGGTCTTACATTTAAATCTTGAATCCATTGCGAGTTAATTTTTGTGTATCATCATGTAAAATAATGGTGCAGTTTTATTCTTTTGCATGAAGCTGTCCAGTGTTGCCAACACAATTTATTGCAAAGATTGTCCTTTTCCCATTGTATATTCATGGGCCTTTGTCATAAATTAATTGACCCTATATGCATGGGTTTATTTCTGAGCTCTCTATTCTATTCCACAGATTTATGCCAATATTACACTATTTTGATGACACAGTTCTGTAACATAGTTTGAAGTCAGGAAGCAAACATTTTCCTCATTGTAATAAAGATTTAGTTATATGTACCTTAATATTTAGAACACTTACATGCTAAATTTCTACCAGTGTGATACAAGAAACAAAAAAGGAGTAATCAATGATTTTTTTCTTTTATTTGTTTTACACATTTTTAAGAGGAAACAAAAATTCTTAGTAATTGTTAAGAAAAATTTATTGCCCCCATCAGGGGTCCAGTTGCAGTGACTTGGGGCAGGCTTGGATCTGTCTGCCACCGTGGCACGTTTTGTTCCCCGGAGACCATGGACTAGGGAGCATCAGTGTAACCTGATGTCTCTGGGGCCAGCTGGAGCTGGGAGGAGCTGGGCTTTACTGCTTCAAAGCTTACTTGTTGCAGGGCTAATAGTTATATTGAGCAGCTTGCTCCATCCTCATTCTGGCCCCCCAATGTTATGCTTTTTGCTAACCTAGTGAACTTGAGATGAGCATAACTGGAATACTAGGCTCCAGTGTACAAATTTCCAGAAATGTATGTACTTGGTAACATTCCTAGTTACTTTATGAGTGTGCTGGTTTGTTGTGATTGTTATTTGTGGTCATTACTATTTTGGTATTCATTGTGTGACCCTGTATTTCCTTTTCCAGAGAACCTACCGAGCTATGTATGATTACAGTGCCCAGGATGAAGACGAAGTCTCCTTCAGGGACGGTGACTACATCGTCAATGTGCAGCCCATCGACGACGGTTGGATGTACGGCACAGTGCAGAGAACTGGGAAAACCGGGATGCTCCCAGCAAATTACATCGAGTTTGTTAATTAGTTATTTCTCCTTTCCCTTTGAGCTGTATTCTAATGTACACTTAAACCTAATCTTTCTAAAAGATAGAAGATACTTTTAAGACAACTTGGCAGTTATTTTACAATAATTTATCCTTACTTTGGCACACAGGTACCAGAAAGAAGGAATGATTTCTGGGCTGCAAACAGCAGCAGTGTTAGTAATTCCTGCAAACAAAACACCACGGTCTGGATACCTGGTGCTGCTAATTGTTACTGTTTTCTTTTGATTGGCTACTGAACCCTTCTGGGAAATGTATTTTTGTAGACTTTAATAGAGATGTTGATTGTCCTGTAAATGTAGCAAGTATATGAGACTTCTTAGCTGTCACTTTGGAATCACCAGAAGCCAATTCTCTTAATTTAGTAACACCGTTTAGCTGTGGAGTCATTAGGCAATTTCTAACTCCGTGAAAAATTGCCTAATATAATAAATGTTAGCAGTGGCAGAATGACAGTTTGGTTCAAATTGCATTGATTGGTGGCCTTAGGGATCTAGAAACTTCTAGTGAACAAAGAATATTCTTTGTTTCCTTGGCCAACTGGGGTCTGTCTATTTCTCACTTGTACCAAGGCATATCCTACTCCCCATTTACATTCTGCAGGCCTAAGTGTGTGCTTGGTTCCACAGAATGTCAGGACCAAATAACTTCACCGGCACTCTGCAAAGGGCAAATTTAAGGTCATCTATATTAGTTCCCTAATAGCCTTCACCCTGTTGCATGACATGTAGGTTCTAGCTTCTGTAACATAGGCAGCTGCACTGCCCATTTCCCTTACTAAAGCAAAAGTGTGGCTGGTCTCTAAAAGCCCTCCCTCTAGTTGCCAGCTCATCAGAAACACATATTTCGAAAAGTTGCTTGAGATTCGCCTGCTGCATTGCACTCTAGTTTTGAAGGATTTACACCTTAGGAAATAGATGTATACTCTAGTAAATAAGTGATTTAGGTGTTTATTGAACAGCTTTTATCAATTTAATGCCGCTGTTGATTTAAAAATTAACAAAACTTAACAGGAGCCAGTGACAGAGTGGGACATGAAGTGCGCTGGAGAAAACCAGTGAGTGAAAACTACTAACTCTACATAGAGAGAGAGAGGGGGTCTGGCTTCTTATTTTGGAAATGGTACTCAGATTCTGGAATGGAAATCTAGCCACTGAAACTGAGTGATGAAAGGACTTTCCTTTCAGTTTCTGGTTTTTGTTATCTGAATCACATTCAGGAGGTCAGAGAGGAATGGCGTTGGAGATGTCAGCTGCAGGCCCAACAGGTTGTTCACGGGAAATGAAATTGTTGTAGATTCCAATGTTCAAATCAGTGACCTTGCAGTTTCTTGCTGGATTCGCAGCCCTGACTGCAGCCCTTACGGGCGGGTCATGACTTTGACCTGAGTCCTTTGTCTAGACCACCTGAGGTGTTATCATCCATCAGCTAATGTGTTTTTCTGATTGTGCCGCTTACTGGGACATGCAACAGGGCAGCGTTCGTGGAGGATCTGACTCTGCAGTTGAGATGAAACTGAAAAAACACAGTTACAAAAATGTGACAAAGTATATGGGTCTTGTATGATATTATATCCTTACAGGATATAATCAAAGAAATTAACAAAACATTTCCTAAGAATATCTTTTACTGAAATGTTTATCAGTCCAAAGGCACGAGTTAATTCATTAACACCTTTGAAAGGTTGGCAAACACTTTAGAATATCTGTAATTTCATTCTATCTGTCTAAGAGAGTAAATAAAATGAAATTTATTACATGCAAGCTTCACCTACATGACAGCACCATAAAATTGAAAAGAAAAAAATTAGGCAAATAACAAGATTTTTTTTTGAGTGAGCTTTATGGATTACCAACTAACCAGCTTGACTGAGTTTTCTTTGTTGTGATGACCAGTTACAATGAAATTGATTAAACCCTGTATCAGTTTTGATGTCCTGTACACAAACCTACAAACAAACTGAACTTGCAGTATTCTTACAAGAATTCTGTTCATTAAAACTGAGGGAAATAAGCTTGCTCAATTTTATCATATTGTTAATTAAGTAAATATTTACATTTCACCCAGACTACTTTTCAAGATTATAAAAAAGGAGTAGTTATTGATTCAATTTGTAGACTACCTGTAGGACAGATACCTTTTTTGATAAGTAGCACATTTATAGGAAACTGACTGAAAATGATGGTTATAATGGGGGAAAGTTACCAGAAAGCAGCAGCTTGGTGTTTCATTGTTTTTATCATATACTGATTTCAAAATCAGAGTCATTGAATGGAAAGTCAACACTTATTTGGGGAATAATTCTCCTAAAATTGTAAGCTTTACATAATGTTTGCATAGCAAGATGTTTCTGCCTCTAGCCTTTAGGAATGAAGATCTGATCAGAATTTCACAAGAAGGCAGTTGTTTTACCGTAAAGACTGGGGACAGATAAGACATCACGTGCCCCCAACCCTCTAGGTGGCTAGTGTTGTCATTGTTCCAGAAGCTTGTTAGGATATTAAGCATCTCAGCAGAAACCGAGGAAACATATGTTTAATACCAAAGTGCTATTTTTACAGCATCATTTTCCAAACTATGTTCTTGAACAGCTTTTCCCCTTCAACACACCCCCTGCCCACCTTCAGTTTGGCACAAGGTATCTCATACATAATACTGACAGCTAAACAAGAGTCTAAAAAACACATTTTTAAAATTCAAGTTACAGAAGACCGTGAGTGCCCCAGCACAGAGAGCGGGCACCTGATTTTCTGCCTTGGATGTTGTCCAGCTGGATAAAAGCACAAGGGCAGTGTGGTATGCTTTTCAAGGCTTCAAAAATGAAACTACACAGATCGTGTATCTCGGGAGAAAAGCATAGCAGCAGAATATAGTGCTTTTGTTGTAAGTGTTTGTAGTAAATGTTTTACTAATTCTTGGTCTCTAGGAAAGCTTTCTGTCTCTCACTTGTGGCAAAATGACTTCTTTGGGTCTTCTCGTTATCGTTTACGCGTCGGCGGTGTAGCCCAGATTTAAAACATTTTATCTGATTGTCAGATGCCCCCGCGTCTCCCCAGGCCTCCTCCACCTCCAGACACCACGCTGGTATTTGCAAGCACAATTTCCAAGAGCACTTTGTATGAAGATGGATGAGACCAGACCAGCCCCACTCTGGCCACGAAGGTCCATTGCTTGAGGGTGACGAAGATACAGTTTAGCCGGTTTTGCCACAGTCTTTCTTTCTGGATCCTCTGTGTGGAATGCAACAGCCCTGTGGGGCGCGGGGTGGAGGTGGGGGAGGGAAGCCAGCTTTTCTAAAACAGTGGAAGTCGAAAAGGAGTATCTGTTTTTAAGCTTCGTCCATCTCCAGTGGAATGTTTTTAATGAAAAGATAAAATGTGGATAGTCCTTTAGTAACAAATCTCTATGTAGAGTAGATATAGTTTATACCAAAATTATAATATAGATATATACAAAAAGAGGTGCCTTTTTGATTACCCTTGTTTATTCACTATGGTCTGGGAAAGAAAACCAAGCAGGCAAGCTTCTGCCTGTTCTGTAGTGATATTTTATTACCCACGACTGGTATTTGTGTGGTGGGGAAGTGAGATGCTCCTGACAGATATGAAGGGTGATAGCCGATTGTATTTTACTTCTCAAGGCTTAGAACTTTAGAAAATACTGACTCCTTCTATCAATTTCTGAAATGTTCTTTGTAGATTTATATGTAGTTGAGATGCATAAACATTAATTTTAGGTTTGAGATTTAAAATACCTATTATAAGATAGAAGAATTATATTATGAGGCTGAATTCATTACACGAGATGAAACGCACTTCATACATTTATCATCTCTTAGCTATTTGCTTCTGACAATCTAAAAGTGGCTGACATATGCTTGTTTTGGGTCCCATGGCATGGTGGTGAGAAAGCATCAGTTAAGACACTACTTAAACAAATGGAAGAAGCTATGGAAGTGAATGCTGAAGCAGAAGTCTCCTCCCCAAGTCGTCCATGCCCATTAGCGTACTTGCCAGGCCTCTGTCAAACTGCTGATGGTCAAAGGACTCACGTTATATGAAGCTTCTGTGTCCATTGTTCCATGATGCTTAGACTCCTGGAATCCACAAGCCTGGAAGGATGGACCCCCGGGACAAACGTCTCCCCCCATTGTCCATGTTACTTTGTTGTATTCGTGGGAATTTCATATGGTTTTTGTGTTTGCTGTATGGCATTCAGTTTGCATAGTATATACTTCTTTGTAATCTAGTTGCTACTAAGGATGATTTACTGGAAAAAAAAAAGAAATCTGCATTATGGTCTCATTTTTCAGTGTCCACACAAGGAATGGCTGAGCATTTAGAAGTAGCCGTAAGCGTGTGACAGGCACAGTGTGGAAATGCTTGGTCTTTGACCTGTGATAAAAATGCAAAACTGAATCATTGTGCAGTTTGGCTTCTATTTGCTTCAAAATATGTAGAATGGTGGTTGATGATTCAGTTCCTGCTAACTGAGAGCTTACAGTTTGGGAGGAAATGATGTTTTTAAAATGAAGGGACTTACAGAACGAACAAAACAATGTTTTTAAGATAATTTGGCTTTTGTTATGCAAATCATTAACACCAGCTATTAAAATATATTTTAGTAGAAACGCTTTAATTCATTTTTTTCCTCTACACTGTGAATCTTGAAGCCTTGGCGGACTAGAGCGACATCGTGCTGTCCAAAGGACTAACCTATGCAAACTAGCTCACATTTTAGTGGACGTCACAGTAATTGTGTAATAAGACATTATTCCCCCTGCGTAATGTACAGTGGCACTGAAAAACACATTAAGCCTCGCATCACTTGTTTATAGTGTAGTCACTCACAAACCCTTCGAGGCTACCATGATCATTAGTATTATTATTCATTTAAAAGCAAATCACGGACTTATCTATTAAAACTACTTGAACGATGTCATAACAAGAGTGACGGGTGGATGTGTCAGCCATGGCGTCAGTGTGGTCACTGCAGGTGTTCTCCTGAGACAGAACCGTGTTCTCAGATGCACTCTCTTCAGGGTATTAATATTCTGTGTCTTCTTTCTGTATTTGTAAAACATTATGATGCTTTAATTTCCTATCTCTACATACTCGGTTTGCTTAAATAAATGCAGAATATAAAAATGGTTCCAACTCTTGGTTCTCACCTTGGTTTCTCCGAGCATGAGTGATCAGAGCTTGGTTTCTTGCAGCATGGGTCATTGATAATACCCTGGGTCTTAGGTTTATCGTGACAACTCACATCCAGTTGCATCAAAGGTGTGTGTTGGCATTAGTGGCCTTACATTCATGAATCATTCAAAATGTGTCTTCCTCTCCAAATATACTTAGTTTTAAATGATAACGATATGCTTTTCAAGGTTCAGTGTCTTTATTATTTTATATCAAAGTACAACAATAATAATGCATTATCATAGTTCACTTCTTTCAAGACTAAACTCCTAATGTCCTCAATAGTACTGTTTTAATTTTCTCGAACTTGTAAGATGAAAGAAACAGCTTGAAGCAAAGAACAGAAGATGCCCAAATTAAGTACATGAAACAGGAAGATGCTCTGATTTCTCAGCTAAGAAAGGCTCATTTATCATAGAACGTAATTGCTTTTTCCCCTAATTTTCCCATAGTTGTCAAAAGTGAGTTAGTCCCTATTTTTGCACTCATAAATCTATGAGACTAGAACCTTAGCCTTCCTGCATTGTTTTGTGTGAGTTCCTTTTGATGGCACACGAGCTCTGCTCAGTACCAACCGATCAGCTCTGTGAACGGCACCCTTAGGTCACTTGCTCACAGAGTCAGCACTTCCTTCTAAATCTTGAACTTTGTAGGTTTTTTTAATATTGCAAAAGTATGAAATGAATATTTGTGTGTTAGTAATCATCAAACATGTTGATATTTAAAATTACGAAGCAGCTTATTTATTTATTTGAATAATTTACTATCTTTTTCTATCTCTAAGATTTTTTTTCCTCTATGATAACAAATTTACTTTGGAGCCAAAGCCACAGAGAAATAAAATAACCTAGTAAAGTTTTTTTTTTAAACTAAAATAATTTAAGTTTAGAATATGCTGTACTTACAATTTTATTAACTTAAAAATTTGCAAAGATAATTTTATAAATAATTGAGACATACATGACCACCAGAAGTCTATCACAATAATTTTTTATAAAAATATTCAGATTTAGTAAATTAAAGTAGATAAAAGTTTTGTTCCTTTCTTTGTGCAATCTGCTTCTCCCTAAGGAGATAAAAGAAAAGTTCTGTTCCTTTGTGAATGTAATCTGCTTCTCCTACACACAGGGCTGAATAAGAGTTTTGTGATTGCAGAAAACTGGATGTGGTCCCAGTGGGGACTTCAACTGCTCTCTGCAGTTCTAAGCAAAATTCTCAGGCCCTTGTCTATTATATTTGTACTTGGAAGCAGCAGAATTCTGATGAAAATAGAATTAGAAAATAGATGTAAAGCGTGAAAAGTCAGCATTAGAATAGAGAGCTCAGTGACTGATCTGTATTTATACCATGGCATTTTGATCTTTGCTGCTTTTCATTTTTTTTTAAAGCTGCAAACATGAAAGAGGATAGTAGACTGAAATCGAGAAAGCCCAACCTGAACTTCAGTTATTCCACTTGAAAAAACAAGGCACTTTACTGCATTCCAAATTCAGTTATTAGGTTGCCCTATAAATGAATTAGTTTCTGGTCCTGGACCAAGGATAGTCACACTTACAGCCTTTTTCCAGAGGCTTGCTGTCCAAGCTGGTCATGGCCGACTGGCTCCAGGTGACTGGCCTGCAGACCTCCCAGGTGCCCTCAATGCTGCACAAGAACTTTGCTTCACAGGGCTGTTGGGAACAGGACCTGTCCAGATCTTCTTGAACAGCTTGAGTTCACAAGGCAGAGCAGGTTAGCTAAGTGGTTATATTGTTAGAAGCTAAAAGACATAGAAAAGGAAGAAGGAAGTCAGGAGTAAGGTGTGAGTAAGTAGAAAGCATAAGAACGAAAAGGTCATGAGATGGAGAAGAGATATTTTAGTAGATGGGGAAGAGACTGAGTAAAAAGTAAAGTAGATGGATGGCCACAAGTGGCAGGACCCAGCTAAAGACAGGAAGAAATGGATTCTTGTTACCGCGGCTCCTGGGATTAGGCAGCCCTGAACCCTGCCGCCGAGGGCGTGCCCACGCTCCACGTCGGGTGTGCAAAGCCATCCTGCTGACACGGTGAGGACACCTCTTATCTTGACAAGCATCAAATTTCATGAATGATGGAAGGATTTGCACCCACAGAAAACATTGGGTGACAAATGTGACTGAAATGTCAATTATATTATTATAGTTCAAATGTTCCAAAGAGACTTAAGTTTTCTTTTATGATACATTATACTTATATATCTTTTTGAAAATCACTTGAGGCAGAAATTGTTTCTCTGGGTCCTATGAAGAATATCCATAATTAATATCAAATGAATTTAAATTCAACCAGTCGGTATGTAGAAGGAAAGAATTGGGGTTTAGTAAAATCTTGTGATTTCTAAATGGGCAAAAAGGAGGCAATGATTGGAGCCATTCCCAGTCACCATGAGCTGCCCCATCGTATCTTCCTGAATCTCATTGAGGGCTTGAAATCTGCTCTCTTTCAAAAGTGATTGTAGTTTTGGGAAAAGTCAGAAGTTGCAGGGCCCCAAAACTGGATTGTAGAGGGGCTGAATCACCTGGGTGATTTGATGTTTCACAAAAAACCTCAATGAGATGTGATGCATGAGCAGATGCATCATCGTGTTGAAGTTGCCAATCTTCAGTTGCCCATAAGTGCCACCTTCTGAATCATCTGAATAGTTTCTGAGGAGGAATGTTCATGCTTAATGCAAAATTGGATGCAGATTTGTTGCTCTTACTTGCTCATTTTGAATGCAGTGGCCACACAATGCACATGCTCACTCTGCAGCATCTACCACGCCCACTGACTAGTACAGTGAAGTCATCATTATTCAGGATGAGCATTCCAGGTCACTCTCCTTGGCTGCCAGAATACATTGATATCACATAAACCATTTTCCTTATATTAACAATGGCTGGACTTTTTCCAGACCTCATATATCTCATATTTACTCTGTGTTTATGTGATTCAAGAAAGAGAACATAGGACCTTTCATAAATCTTTAACATACTGGTAGGGGACGCTGATATTGACTAAGGATATGTATTTATACATTTATATATACTTGTGTATACTTACAAAATGAATTGCCTGGTTGCAGCTTAAGAAATGTTATGAAATAAGAAGCCTGGTGCACCCTGAGTTCTTGTGGTGAGAAGTGGGTAGACTTGACTGGGGGCGGGTCGGAAGGTTTCTCTGAGGAGCTGCTGTGTGAACTGAGCTCTGAAAGCTGCACCAGAAGCAGTTTCTGCCCATCTAGACATTAGACTCGTAGAAAAACTGAGTCACTGGCAGCCAGTCATAGATGGACTCCAGTCCACTCCCAAATTTTAAGTAGTGATGGAATGTTTTCGTATTTTTAAAAACCCTTTATGAACAAGTATCAGGGTATGCACATACATGAATTTATGTATATGTACTACTCTTTTATTTCTCTAATTATGACTTACTCCTCTAAAAAAAGTCAGCAGGTTGCAAAGACTTAATTGTATAAACAAAGTTTTATAGATGTGGAATACGTCACTTCCTTTTTTTGGACGGTTGGTTGTTATGTAGGTTTCTGTGTCCTCACTGCCGCCCCGAATGTTTTGGAAAGTGTGTGCTCATTGGAGTGTATGTCAGGCTGTGTGCCGCGGAGCCATTGATTCCAGTGCTGTCTCTCCCATTTTACGTTGGGCAGACTCAGGGGCTGCTGTTCCCATCTCATAGGGGTTTCGAGTTAGGTTCGCTAACTGGATGACACAGGGGAAAATTACGATGTAAAAACACTGTTGGTAATTATTTATAGTAAGTCCTTACTCTGAGGTAAATCATGGCTTTTTAAAAACAGCAAAGTTCTAAATGAAATTTGAGTATCTGCCTCCTTAAAAAGTCTGACAGCATGTTTGCACACTTTATCTTGGCTACCCTTGTCCCATTTAAATTAATAATTGTTAATATTTTGGGTGTATTGATTTCCCTAATCAATACCTAGTAAAATGCTTGCTGTGTGAACACTCTGAAATTTGTAAACATTTCCTGGCTGCAGGTACGTCTTTCTTTTGGAAAGAAATGTTTTGACTTTCAAGATGATGCCATAAAAGGTGATTTCTGAAAGCTTTACAAACTTTTTGTTATGTTGCTTTTTTAAGAAAAAAAGTAGTATTGATGATCCAACCACAGTATCATGTTTTTACAGCTAAACCTTGAAAAACACAGGGGTTGGGGGCACTGACCCCACCCCCACCTGACACTATTGAAAATTCATATATAACTTTGACTGCCCCAAAACTTCACTACTAATAGCCTACTATTGGCCAGAGCTTTACCAATAACATAAACCATCAGCACGTATTTTGTCTGTTGTATGTGTTCCATATATAACATATACTGTATCCTTACAAGAAAATGAGGTACAGAAAAATCATAAGGAAGAGATTTTCTTATGGAAATTAGGAAATCATAAAAAGAAAATACATATATTTTATGCATTCATGGGTAAATAAATTTTTCTCGATTTTTTTATATTTGTAGGCTATGCACTTTGAATTTTTTCTAATTGTTACAAATTTCCAAAATATTTTTCAATATATTTATTGGGAAAAAAGTCCACTATAAGTGGACGCATGCAGTTAGAACATGTTGTTCAAAGGTTGCCTGTATTGTAACTACACATAATATTTTTGTCTACAAATCACATCCCTGCTGGTTTCTATGAATTTGCGTGGGGTCAGGAGAAGAAGCGCCCGAAAACCCTGTGGGGCAAACTTGTTTTGTGTGACCCACCTGCAGAGGCTCCTTCTGGGTGTGTGGGCACCAGCCCCCGTAGGCCAGGCGATGTGGCTCCTTGCTCTGACAGCCGTCTTCCAGCTGGAACAGGGAACAGGCACAGTGAGACGTTGTCCATGTCCATGATTTATGTTCTAGAGAGACGTGGGAGAGAACGGTTCTCATGGTGATTTCTTCTCCAAGCAGGCATATAAAGATATTTATGGTATGATAACAATAATACCATCCCAGCCTCTTAGGATCATTAAAAAGTTTTGTCTTAAAGGAGCCTGAAACGTTTTCAGAACTTCAAATGGGGCTTCGGGCCTTAATATGTTACTTGATCATGACTGAGACCCTGAAATGGTAGTTTTGTAATTTTTAACACTTGAGAGTTTGACAGGTTTGATTTAATTATAGTATATATGTGCAGATCAGAGATTTAGGCTATGACTGATTGGGTAGATGGGAGTTATCAGCAGAAAGAAGTCCCAATAGCAAAGAGGACTGTGTCGTATCAGGTGGCCTATGGGGCAGGAGCGTGGCTGGCAGGAACGGGAGGGAAGAAGTAGTTGAGTCAAGGGTAGGCACAGAGTTCCAATGTCTCACTTGTAGAAAAACTCAGGAAAGTTTTAGCTTCAAGTAGAGTGGGTCTTTCAAAATAATTCTGGTATCAGGAAGCAGAATCTCTCTGTGGTGGCCTTGTTTATCACTTCATGTCTTTAGAACGTAGCAATGTCCACAAGACAATGCTGCACTCAGTCATGCAGCCGAGTCCTTTCATTGGAGAGCTGGGTTTGGAATGCATCTGGGGAATGCTGAACACTGACTTCATGTGAGTGTGAGGGTTGTGTGATGTGCCAGCCTTTATATGGGTTTTGTGTGTGAGTCTGAGAAGTTTATGTTAGTCTTAGGGGAATTAGATGAGTAGAGATTCTGCTCTGTTCTGTTGAATTTGGGTCATTTCACATTTCTGAGGGGGACACGTTTGATCAGCAGCACGTGTGATCTTCCCTGCACATTCCTCTTAACTCACAGATTTTCAGGGGAGCAGAGACCCTTAGTCCAGCCCTGTCCCTGCAGGAAGACATGACACAATTGTCCTGTTTTATAGCTTAGGAGACCAGGGCCTGAGAAAATTGACAAATTTGCCTTAATCAAATGGCAGGTGATTTGAAGGTAGATAAAACACCCAGATTCTCTGTCTCTTGTCACTATCCCATAACATGCAGGTTTTCTATTGTTTTAAAAGAGTTTATTTATTTTTAGATAGAGAGAGAGAGGGGAAACATCAGTGTCAGAGAGAAACATTAATCGTTCACCTCTGCACACCCCACACCAGACATGTGCCCCGACCGGGAACCCGACCGGTGACCTTTCAGTTTGCCAGATGCCACCCCACCCACTGAGCCACACAAGTCAGGGCCGTGCTGGTTTCCTTGATGAAAGCTCAATCCATGTACAACAGGGAGAAGGTGAATGAGCGTGCATCTAGCTGCTCTTCTTGGCCCTTTCTTGGCCCAGTCCTGGCTTGGCTGCCCAGCTGCGGGCAGTGGGGAAGGCTTGCTGGGCGGCAGCCCCACTTTGATGGCCTTAACCATAGCAAGGACACTTGGAATAGCAGAAGTGTTGATGGTGTCCCGACTCTCATATCACAGGTTGGGAAATCAGTATCTCTTTCCTTTATGATTCTACAGCTGCAAATTGAGATAAAAGAAGACAGGGTCACCAGAGTACTGATAGGAAGCCAGACTATATGTTCTGCTTCACGTCAGCCTTTTCTTATCCTGAGAAGACTTGTAGAGTGAATTAAGCTGCGTCTGCTCCAAACTCAAACCTCTTGTCACTGGGGCAGTTAGACTGGTCAGGACTTTACCCAGTTTGTTTTTTGGTGTCATTTTCACCCAGCCTTTTAAACACCTCACGTGGGTGCCACAGTGATGCCAGCAGGGCTCAGACCCGGACTCTAGGGTGAGTGTGTGACAGATCGTGGCACCACCCTTTCCAAGGGGTACAGTCCCGTCTCCTCTTTCCTGTCCACCCCGCCCTCCTGTTGCCTGCTTTCTTCTTTTTATTTTTTAAAGAATGTGGTGGTTCTTTACTATAAAAAGTCATCTACTCTAACTACGAAACATTCAGAAGAGTACAGAGAAGAAAAGTAACTTATAAACCAACTCTTAGACCTAATTGGTGTTGATATGTATCCTTGCAGGGTAGTTACACATATGAATTTATTCTTAATAATTGTCTTATATGTACAATTTTATGTACCTTTTCCCCCTTTAACATTGCATAATGAAAATTCTTTTATCATTAACTAAATTTTAATAAATATTCATCACATTAATAATTTAGCCCTCTTTTTGGATATTTAGATTATTTTCCTTTTAAAATGATACAGTGAATATTTTCATATTGTTACTTTCTTACATTCCTCAGATGGAGTTGCTGAAACAGAAGGAACATGTAATTTTAAGGCTGTTAATAATATTGTTAATTTGTCACGCAGCGAGATTTATCAGCTTAGATACCTACCATTAGTGGATTGTTGCATCTTTTCATTTCTGATTGCTTATGAGGTTGAACGTTTTCTTCACATGCTTATTGGCCATTTGCAGTTTACCCCCCACCTGCTTTCCTGGTTTTCTGCCCTACCCCCGCCCCAGCCCACTGCGTTATTCAGCATTTGAGTATGAACTTTTTAAACTTTTGATGTATGTAGCCAAATAAGCCTCCAGAAAGTTTCTACTGATTTGTATTTCCAGCAACAGTTTATTTATCTCTTTCATAAGCCCTTTCAGACATTGAATGCCATTGTTTGTTTTAGTTTCCATGAGGACTTCTTATAGTTACAGAAACTGCTTTCTGTCTGATGCATGTCAATGCCATGATTTTTACATATACAGTTGTGTCTGTTAAAACCTAAGACAGAGAGAGAGAGAGTGGGAAGGGAAACTGCCCATAAGTGTTTAAGATTGTTGAGTGAGAGGAAGTACTAATAGAAAGGAAAATGCAGAGAGAATGGGGTGTGAAAAGGGATGGGTCAAAAGGAAAATAGTTAGAAATTGCATTCTATGCAATTCGCTCAGGCTGCCATAACAAAGTACCACAGACTGGGTGGCTTAAGTCACAGAAATTTATTTCCTCACACTTCTGGAGGCTAGAAGCCTGCGATTCGGGTGTGAGTGAGATTGGTTTCTCCTGAGGCTTCTCTCCCTGGCTTGGGAGATTACCATCTCCCCCCTCGTCTCCACACTGTCTTTCCTCTGTACCGACTGTGTCCAAATTTCCTTTTCCTGTAATGACAGCAGTCGTACTGGAATAGTAGCCATCCTCATGACCTCATTTCAATTCAGTTACCTCTTGTAAGAAACTGTCTTCGAATACAGTCGCATTCTGAGGCACTGGGTGTTAGGGCTTCAACATGGGAATTTTGGTGGGGGGGGCATAGTGCAGCCCAACACACAGGAAAAAACAGTACTTATGGGCAGACAAACACAACGAGGTCGATCTATCATGCAAGGGACTGAGTTTAGAGAGCTTTAAGAATGGAGGGACTATCTGAGTGCCCAAGGAAAGCATTTAAAAAATGAAGAAACTAGAAACCTGAAGATGATGCTGTTGGCCTGGAGTCACTCAGCAAGTTAGTCACAGAGCTAGGGCGGGAGTCCAGGACTGCCGACTTTAACTCTCACGGTTTCCCTGTTGCGCCGCGCTGCTCTGGGAAGCCCGGCTCTGCGGCGAGGCCATGCCCGGTTCCTGTCCTCCTCTGACTCCAAACTGTGGCAGTGGTCTTGAGCCAAGCAATCCACTGCTACCTGCCCCGAATCGCTGTTGCTAAATTACACTCTACAGAAGGGTGGCTGCCCAGATGTGTCTTCTGTCAGGTTGGAGCCGACGTAGCAGGACCGATTTCATTTTATGGCCACTGTGAAGACACCACCTGCAGCACTGGAAGAGTTGGGCTTATAGAGCAATAAATAAGGAGGTACAGAATCGTTCTTTGTTTACATTCTTCACTCTTCACTCCCACATCCTCTCTGGAATCCCCCTTCCACCTCCGTGCATACCTGTTTGTGGTCACAAGATGTTACATGTCAGCTTATATTTTCTGCATTACATCCCATTTCTATCTCTTCGTTATAAGTTTTATAAGATACACCTCTCAGGAGGTGAGGGACTGAGGCTGAACAACTGGTTGGTCCTCTTGTGTCACTACTGGACCCTCTCTCTACCTGGTAGTGTGTGCAGCCACCAACAAAAGTTGATTGGTGCAAAAGTACAGTTCCTAATTTCCCCAAAATAACCTCCATCCTTCTCTTACATGGACAAAAACACCTAGGATGTCACCCGGGAACCCAGCAACTTCATAAAGAAACAGAACCTCCATTAGTGTCAACACTGATGATAAACTTAGGTTCATTGGCTACCTGTCCTCTCACTTTAATCAGATTGTTTTCAGGAAACTGGAGGGTCAGCTGGCCATGAACTCCTGGACCCAGCTTATTATGGTGGGAGATGCTGGAGAAAAGAGCATTTGTCTTGGTTGGCAGAGTCACAGTCTGAAGAATGGGAACATCATTACCCAAGGATTTTTACTAAATTCTTGGAAGGCATTGCATAAGTCCTAGGCCTGTGTTTCTTTATATGTTCAGTGGAGACAAGGCTTCCCTTTTGTGCATGCTGCCTATATTCTGTTTGCAATAACCTTAACACAGTACCTTGCTCATAGTAGATGCTTAATGAATGGCAACAGAAACCACAGTTGCCCTCAGTGAGACTGGAGCTGCTGAGAAACCACGAGAAGACAGTGAACAAGGAGTATGTTAAAAGTGGGGTCCCTCGGGGGCGAGGGAGGGGAAGCAGCTTCGCTGAGGCCAGTTTGCAGCTCAAACCAGTTCTCGTTCCACTGGTTCCGTGCAAGGTTTTTAAAGAAAAAACTGTACTATGGGTAAGTGCAGTCTCCTTCCTCCCTGACTGGGTGTCTCTAAACTACCATCCAGCCTCTGGAACCTGCCTCCCAACCATCCACATGGGTGTTGGCGCCCCATCCTGGTTTGCCTGCTCCGGCATCCTGTCTTGCAGGATGGTCTGCAAGGCAGACCCTGGTCTGGGTGCCTCTGTGCAAGATCAGACCAGACTGTGACCCTCTGTGGGGGATGGCCTTGTCAGTTGTTACAAAACGGAACTTGCTTCCATTTCATCTTCTATGGGGCCACTGAATGGTCAGTAACAAAGTATTAGTGAAAATCCATGCCCTCAGTAAGAACAGAATAAATATTAATTGAGCACTAACTGAGTATGATGAGATAATACCAAAGCTTGTTAGGACTTTTGGGTATTTGGGAAAGGAGAGGACATGGACAGAGTAAATTATTATATCTTAAATATTTAGATGTTTCTGTCAATAAGGTTTGATACAATTAATATAGAGCTGGTATAGTTTTACATCTTGTGCTTTGTAAATTACAATTTAGGATATTAATACCAGAAGTAGAAGAGTAATGGTGACCTTTAAAAATGCACAGCTAATGGAATCACTGGTTAAACACTCACAGATTTGATTATACGAAAGTGACACAAGGGGGCAGCCATGTACCGTTTCTGAGTAACTTTTATGGCGATATATTGGGTAAAATTTAATACGCGAATAATCAGTATGATAGGAAATTGTCTTTCATAAACTTCCTATACAGATAAAGTAAAATTATTTTAGTTAGAAACAAGTTAGTGTGCTAGAATACCCAAATCCTCATTGGCAAATAAATAAAGGTTGACAAGTAATGACACAATATCATCCTACTGATTAGCCATAGTTCTTACATTTACACAGAGCATTTGACTACCTGGGATGAGGTGGAAGAATGGATGGAGATACCCATAAACCAAGGGATATTCTGGTCCCCAGGGGAAGCACATATATTGGATTGAAGACTATGTCCTGTGCATCAGAGCTTCTCAGTCTTGTGGGATTGGACAGAAGTGTCTCGAGCCCCAGGTTTTCACACAGAATCTGAAAGATGGTTTGCTCCTGGTCGTCATCCTTTGACCCCACTGCAGGTAAATATTCTGCATGATACCCAGAGTTTCCTGCTAGAGCAGTGGTGTGACCTCTGCGGGTTCCCCATCTTGCGGGGGATCACATCAGTTCTTGGCAGTAGGATAATTACCGGGGGCCAGGAATCCTGACGGTGCCTAGAATTTTGCGTGTCCGAACTACATTCAGTTTAAGAGGCTTATACAGTCCCATGGTCTCGGCATGGATAGGGATGAGCTATAATAAATCTCTTGTGTTTTGACAAAGGTGACATTGGTTTCAGAAGGACACATCTGCTTTGTGAATGGGCAGCTAAAAAATATACAGAGCTTTCCCCAAAATGAGTATAGATAGATCATTGAGTAATGAGTAATGATATATTATTTCAATAAACTTCTATTAATTATCTACATGTAGCAAGGTCAAGTTCATCATGGGTGCACAGAAGCCAAGCAGGGTCTTCAGACAAGAACTGAGTTGGTCACAGAGGAGACAGGGTGGGTAGGGAATGCTTTGAGCACCTTGTTAATGGGACACAGTCTATCCCCAGAGAGCCACGGGGTCAGCAGACTGTGCTACAGTGCATGCTGGTTTGATAAATTCATAACGATGCCAGTGAAGCCTGGGAGAAGACGGTTCAGATACCAGCACACAGTGTATGTGACTTCATGGTGAGAGAGTCGGTGGAGCCAGCTCTCTCTGGAAGGTGGAGTGGCACAGAGACTCAATAACTGGCGCTGTGATGTTTGTCCAGAAACAGCAGGACAGGGCATATGGCCTAAGTTTCCAATGCCAGTGTCAGTGCAGACTTTGGGGCGAGATACAAGTCCAGAACGATGAGCTGGACATTCACAATGAGCAGGCTCTTCAAAATGGGCGTGGTGCATGGGAGTTTCCATAGACAGGAAGCAGGCAGGTGACTAATTCTGAGATTGAGAAACCAGAAAAAAACATCCAGATTATGGAGCAAACTGTGCCAGCGTGAATCTGGAAGTCATTGTTGATCACACGTCAGAAAGCACTTCACTTTAAATTTTGTTTGTTTTTTAGTCAAGTTGGTATGCATATGCAATGTTATGTTATTTTCAGGTATATAACATAATGATTAAACATTTATATAACGTATAGAGTGGCCACCTGACACCATACCATATTTAGTCATTACGATGGATGTATTTCCAGCAGACAATCTGTCTGGAACCCCAGGGAGTCTCCTTCATCAGCCAAGATGGCAGCAGGGGGAGGTTCTTACACTGAGTGTGTGGAAAGCTAGATGCATATGTCAATGCATAAGGACCCAAGAGTGCAAAAATAGCAAGATAATTGGATAGAGAAAAAGACTCCCCCCATCTCGTACAAGATTGGTGGTGGGAGCTGCGGAAAGTGGGCATATGAGCCATAGATGTCAGAAGGTGCAGGGGGAGGTACTGGACCAAGGAGGCCCAACAGTCTGCCTGGGGAAAAAAGGGGTAGGTTGGAAGGTGGACCCACCCAAAGCATGCAAAAGTTTGGGAAGTCGATTGGTCATTTTGGGAAAGCACCTGGCTTGCCCCACACCAGAACTAATATAATCCCAGAGGAACAAAAAAGGCTCACTGGTTGGCAGCTTGCTTGCTAGGGACCTGCACTGGCATGCTAGACTTGCCTGTTCTCCCCACAGGCCATGCAGCCTTAGCAGCACCTGACCTACGGCCTCCAGCAGGGAGCCTCTCTCTGTCTCTCTTGCCCATGGTGATGCATTCACCCATGTGTTTGTTCTCTGTCTCGCCCAGGAGGATGTGACCTGTGGCCCTAGAATCCACATGGCCCATCGCATGGCTCCACACACAGCTCCAGGAGGGAGTCCAAAATGAACAGCAGTGGGGAACGAGCTAAGCTACCTGGATAGGGATTACGACTGCTTAGCAGCTGCCTGCAGCCTCCAAAGAACTGTAATTTAAAATGGAGCAGGAACTCTGGGCACCGGCTTTTGCTTTGGTCTTGCTGAGGAGATGGGCTTTTAGACAGAAGTCCGTCATTCTTCCAGGTCATGCAGCACCTGAGTAAAACCTCTTACCTTTTGTACCACCATCTGCCTCATGAATCTGGCTTTTGTGGCAACCGGCAGCCAAACCTCCATTTTTGTTTTCTTTTTCATTCGGTCACAGATGCTCTTTGCATTCAGGGCTGCTTTAAAACAGTTTCCCTGGTGAGGGCAAGAACATTCCCACAGCTGCTGGTCCTCTGGAGAGTCTTTGAATTCTAACAGAGTACAACAATCTATATAATAAGGGAATTGCAAACCAAAAGGATTGGAAATAAAGAGCAAGCCTTAATTCGTGTCATGAGTTCATGTCTTCAGGTACAGCCAAATCTCTTCCTGGGGTGCTGGAGGAATTTAAGTGTGTAACCAGAGAGTCACTACTGAGAATTTCTTAAAAATCACATACAAAAGAGGAACCAGAAAATTCCTGACACGTTAATGTCACAAGGTTTAAAAAGGGGTGAGTTCCAGAAACTACAGAGTAATAACTATGGTCAACATTTGCTCAAATTATAGAATGAATTTTAAGCACATGTCATATGAGCACTTTGAAAGGAATGTGTTGACTCCTGGAAGACGCAGAGTCACCAGGGACAACTCCTGCCAAACTAACCTCATTGCCCTTTGTAAAAAGTATTTTACTGAGCTGCAGTGTTAGGGGAATAACAGATCTAGTGTGGCTTGGTTTTAGGGAAACATTTGGCAAAGTCTATCAAGATATCACTATGGATAATGTGGCGAAATGCACACAGTATGAAAAGTGCTCGTTGATGTCTGGGACCTGTTTGGAAACTGTGCTCAGAATGGAAGAACGAAACACTCAGTGCACAGTGACATGTGGTGAGTGTCCGAATTGCCTCTTATAACTTCTTACCGGAGTACCCATGAAGACACAGGAAAGAAGAAAACGGAAGTCAGAACTGCTTATCACCTTAGTGCTAGTATGGGCAGGGGGAATTTTCACTAAATGTAAGGCCAGTGAAAATGGTGTTCAATAATCTACAAGTAATTACCTAAATGTAGGTAGAAAGACCTGTTCTTTTCTTACCCCCACCCTGTTTAGTTCCTGCTTTAGAAACACGGATTCTGTAAAACTAAAAAATCTGGACATGTACTCCCTCTGCATGGGAACAAAGATTGCAGTCATAAGAGCAACAAGTTCTAGAAATAATTCTAGCAAGGAACAAATGAATTTATAAGAAAAAATTATAGAAATTTACTAAGTGGTAGAAAAGAATATGAATAAATATAGAACTAAATTTCTGTGTGAGAAGACTAAACACTGTAAATGTGTTAATTCTTCCATAATTAATTATAAGTTTAATGGATCCTAACAAAATCATGAAGAATTAATTTTTTGGATTTGACAAAAACATTCTGTGTTGAGATTATACCCTAAGAACCCTGAAACA
This sequence comes from Artibeus jamaicensis, assembly GCF_021234435.1. Taxonomy (NCBI): domain Eukaryota; kingdom Metazoa; phylum Chordata; class Mammalia; order Chiroptera; family Phyllostomidae; genus Artibeus; species Artibeus jamaicensis. The sequence continues at coordinate 2,394,039 of NW_026521995.1, read as the reverse complement.
CCAATTTAAAACAACCTGTGCACCCCAATGTTCATAGCAGCACAATTTACAATAGTCAAGTGCTGGAAGCAACCTAAGCATCTATCCGTAAATGAGTGGATTAAAAAACTGTGGCACATTTACACAATAAAATACTATGCAGAAGAAAGAAAGAATGAACTCCTACCCTTCTCAACAGCATAGATGGAACTGGAGAGCATTATGCTAAGTAATATAAGCCAGGTAGTGAAAGACAAATACCGGATGATCTTACCTATAAGTGGAAACTAATCAACAAAACAAACAAGCAAGCAAAATAGAACCAGAGACGTTGAAATAAAGAACAAACTGACAGTAACCAGAATGGAAGGGGGAGGGTGATAACGGGGGATAGAAGGGGACAGGTTGCTAAGGAACATGTATAAAGGACCCATGGAGAAAGCCAAAGGGGGGAAGGATTGAGGGTGGGACAGGCAAAAGTGGCAGGGGGAAAATGGAGACAGCTGTACTCGAAGAACAACAAAAAATGCAAAAAAACAAAAAAAACAAAGCAAAACCCCAAACAAACAAACAAACCCAAACAGTAAGAATGACTAAGAAAACTGTCCCTACTGTATTTTGGAAGTTAATGTATGATAAAGAAAACATCACAAATCAATAAAGAATGAATGGATTCATTAACACTAAAATGTTAGTGTTGAAAAAACTCATGTAAAGCCCTTTTTTGTACTAGATAGCAAAATAAAATGTAAAAATTCAAACTCTTAAAGGGAAGATAGTATAGATGAATATTTGATGATAATGAAATAAGGAAGTCACTAAACACATTACCATGGATAAAGTTACACACAAAGAAGCTATTAATTTGAGCATAAACTTTATTTTAAAATTATTTTTTAATTTTGCCCTGGCTGGTGTGCCTCACTTGTTGAGTGCTGGCCTGTGAACCAAAGGGTCACCAGTTTGATTCCCAGTCAGGGTGCATGCCTGGGTTGTGGGCCAGGTCCCCAGAGGGAGCGCACAAGAGGCAACCACACATTGATGTTTCTCTCCCGCTTTCTCTTTCCCTTTCCCTCTCTCTAAAAATAAATAAATAAAAATTCTTAAAAAAAGAAATTATTTTTTAATTTTGAGGTAATTACATATTTACATTCATTTGTAAAAAATTATACAGAGATATTCTATATACACTTTAGTCAGTTTTCTGTAAGGGGATATCTTACAAAACTATAGGAAAATATCTGAGCAAGGACATTGACATTGATAGAGTCAAGATACAGAACATTTCTGTTCTCATAAAGATTCCTCTGTCACCCTTTTGTGGTCACACACACTTCTCTCTGCCCTTTCATCTCTGCCTTTACCCCCTGACAACCATTCACATATTTTTCATTTCTGTAAGTTTTTAATTTCAGTATGTGATATAAATGAAACCATTCAGTATAAGCCTTTTGGGATTAATTGTTTCCCCCCGAGCTCAGCATGATTCTCTCAAGATTCATGGAACTTGTTGCATGTACCAGTTGTCCACTCCTTATCGCTGAGTAGTGGTATTCTAGAGCACCGGAGGATCAATGGTTTGCTTAACCACTTACCCACAGAAGAACATCTGGGTTGGTTCCAGGCTGGGGCTATGATAAATAAAGCTGCTATGAAAATTTGTGTATAGGTTTTTATGCAAACATAGTTTTCATTTCTCTGGAATAAATTGCCCAAGAATGCAATTGCAGCATCAGTGATATGATAGCCACAGGGTTAGTTATTAAGACATGACCAAACTGTTTTCCAGGATGACTGAACCATTTACATTCATACCATCAATGTATAAATGATCTAGTTTCTTTGCTTCCTCACTAGCATTTCATGTTATCATCATTATTATATATATTTTTTCTTTTTTTCCTTTTTTAAATTTAGTTATTTTTCGAATACAGTTTTCTGTTTATTTCTCCTATCCCAGCCCACCCCTCCCCCATGCACCCCACCTCCCTCCCTTTTCCACCCTCCTTAATTATTGTTCCTGTGTCCTTTATACTTGTTCCTCTAAATCCCTCCCATTTTTTCCCCTTAAATTCTTTCCCCTCTCCCCTCTGGTCACTGTCCCCCTGTTCTTTATTTCAGTGTATTTGTTTTTATTTTGCTTGCTTGTCTGTTTTGTTGTTTAGCTTGTTAAATCAAAAAATTGTGGTACATATACACAATGAAATTCTATGCAGCAGGGAGGAAGAAGGAACTACTACCCTTTGCAACAACATGGATGGAATTGGAAAGCATTATGCTGAGTGAAATAAGCTAGGGGTTGAAAGACAAATAACATTATTATTATATTTTTAATTTTAGACATTCTGGTAGTTGTTCTGTGATATTCCATTGTATGTAAATTTTCACTTTCCTAAGAACATTTTTTAAACATGGTTTTATGTGCTTATATGCTTTGTGTGTGTGTGTGTGTGTGTGTGTGTGTGTGAAGTGTCTTTTCATGCTTTTGCTCATTTTCTGACTAATTGTTTCTTTTTTACTGTTGTGTTTTGAGCATTTAAATATGTATATATATTCTAGAAATTTGCCCTTTGTCAGGTATGTGGTTTGCAAACATTTTTCCAAGTAAGTAGTTTGTCTTTTCACCTTCTTAAAACATCTTGAAGGGAAAAAAATAATTTTGATAATGTCCAATTTATCAATTTTTAAAATTTTATTGATTATGCTTTGGATGCCAAGTCTAAGAAATCTGCCTAACTTATGATTTCGTCCTATGTCTTTTTTTCTAAATGTTTTTTAGTTTTATATTTTACATTTGAGTCAGTAATCTATGTTGATTTGCGTTTTATGTAAGTTGTGAGGTTTAGATTGAGTCCTTCCACTACAGTCTCAATTACTCTAGTTTAGAGGCAACTTTGCCCACAAATCCCCTTGTATGCCACGGTTGAAAATGAAACTACCAGGACATGATCTGCTTGGGGAGGAGAGGTGGTCAATCTCTCACAGAGAAGGATCAAGAACCCCTTCCTCAAGGGCTTTTATTAGGTTTGGAACACAGGAATACAGGTAAAGTTCATCAATCAATGTCAGGCAGCAAGGATCAAACAATAGATAACATTTCAAAGAAATCTGAGGGCTTAGTTTGAGTCAGTGTTTATCAGGTAAGGGTGTTGCAAAAACTTTGAGAGACATACTCATTTCCTGCTCGGACTCTTATCATATTAACGAAAGCACTCTTAGCAAAGCAGGCTTCACAGGATTGTTAAGAATTGTTTCTTATGCCCAATCACCCCGGGTTCCTACTCTAGCCAGCAAGAGGCTGCACCGTCTTTCCAGTCATAGGTTTTTAGGCTTAAGTGGATTAGAGCCAGGAAGTACTTCTCCCAGATGGAAATGGGGACTCGGGCTATGTCAGAGTAGGTGGGGGGCGAGGCTCAATCACCCCCTCTTTGCTGCAGTCCCTCGAGTCCTTCCTTGAGGTCCTCCCAAGTTATCATATATGGCTTAGGTTGCCCCTCCTCTGAGAGGTCTTACCTGTCACTGACTAACCCACCAAGCATTGAGGGCAGAGATGGATGAAGCAGAAGCAGTGCTACTGCCAGGGAGACAAGCTTTATCTCCTTAGTGGCTCACAGTCCGAAGGTCGCTCACTCAGCCTTATCCATGGGGGTTAGTTACAACTCCTGAAACCAGGCAGAGTGGTTCCCAACATCTAGTTATATAATAAATCTTGAAATAGAGTAGACTGATTTCTCTACTTAATTCTTATAGTTCAAAATTGTCTCAGCTATTCTAGTTCTTTTGCCTTTCCATATTTTTTCAGGAATATCTTGTTTATAAGTAAAAATAATCTTGCTGGGATCTTGCTATGCATTGCATAAAACTTATATGTGGGATTTGAAGAGAATTAACATCTTTATTGAGTATTCCAATTCATGGACATGGCATTTCTCTCTCTTTTGATATCATTTTTAAAATTTCTTCCATTAACATTCTGTAGTTTTTAGCATACAAGTCCTGCACAGGTTTTCTTAGATTTATACCTAAATAATTCAGTATATTTAGCAATTGTAACTAGTATTTTATTTTTAATTTAGTGTACACATGTTCATTGCTAGTCTATAGAAATATAGTTGATAAGAATGGACACACTTGCCTTCTTTCTGATCTTACATTCCCGGAAAGCATTTGGTCATTGCCCATTAAGTATACTGTTAGCTTCAGGGTTTTTGTAGATGCTCAAGATCAGCACATTCCCCTTCACTATATTTTAATGACTGTTTTAAATAGTGAATCAGTGTTGAGTTTTGTCAAATGCTTTTTTTGAATGATTGATATGATACGATTTTTTAAATCCTCACCCAAGAATATATTTATTGATTTTAGAGAGGAAGGGAGATAGAGATAGATGATAGATAGATAGATAGATAGATAGATAGATAGATAGATACTGATGTAAGCAGAAATACCTATCAGTTACCTCCCATACATTCTCCAACAGAGATTGAACCTGCAACCTGGGTATGTGAGTGGACCAGGATCAACTGTGACCATTTTTTTTTGGTGTAAAAATGGATGTGCTAACCAACTAAGCCACCTGGCCAAGGCTGATTTTTATTTTTAGCCTGTTAATATCATAGATTACATTGATTCTTGCATAGTGAGCCAGATTTGCATAAGTCCCACCTAATTGTAGCAAATCAATCTCTTCATATATTGTTAAATCTGTTTCCTAATATTTTAAAACAATTTGTGCATTTATCTTTATGAGTTATCTATAGATTTTTTTTGATCCTCACCCAAAGGTATGTTTATTGATGACAGAGAGAGAGAGAGAGAGAGAAGGAGAGAGAGGAAGAGAAACATTGATCAGTTGCCCCCTGTGTGCACCCCACTAGGGATCAAACGCACAACCTAGGAATGTGCTGTGCCCAGGGATCGAATCTGCACCCTTCTTGTCCTTGGGATGATTCTCCAACGAACTGAATCATCTGGATAGAGTGTAGTATTCCTTTAATTTGTTGCCTTTTTTTTATCTTGTTATCAGGGTGATACTAGCTTTATAGAATGAACTGGGAAATATTTCACCTTGTTTTCTTTCTGAAAAAAGATAGCATAAAATTGGCATTATTCTTTTGTTAAACATTTAGTGGGAAATGTGTATTGATTTGGATGCAAATTATAGTTTTAATCATGAATGATCTTGGAGATAGATTAAAATGGTGGGTCACTGCGCTATGTCATTGTAACTGCCATTGTTACTAAATTTATAGACCACTTAAAACTGAAAGTTAGTATACTGTTGGGAGAATGAGATTTTACATTGACTTCAGGGGATTGAAATATTCCATGTTGGTATTGAATTCTCCGTTCTGGCCACAGTGGTCAAGTTGTTCCTAACTCAGTGCCTTTCTCCTCGCTCTACTGTATTCCTGGAATCTTTTTATTCAAGATCTTTACACAATTTCCTTTTAACATAATTCAGCTTCGTTTAAATATTCCTTCATTTAAAGGGAAGCCTTCCCTGGCTCTTCTGCCTGTGTACATCCCTCCCCTGTGTTACCACTTACCTGTCTTGTTCAACGTTGCTGCTCTTCATAGTACTTAAGAGTCACATATTTTTCTTGTTTCTCTTTCTTTCTCATTCCTGTGCTTCCCTTTATCCCTTTCTTCAATCTATCAATATGTCCATCTGTTGTTTGTCTCTTCGTCCATCCATGTGTCCATCCACCCACCCTTCTTTAACTTTCCATAAGAAAGTTAATCTCTGTAAAGACAAAGAGTCGTCTTGTTCACTGCATTATTTCTAAAGCTTAGAACAATTTTATTGCATAGCAAATGCTTAGTAAATATTTTAAGTTGAATGAACAGATAAACAATTAAAATTACTAAAATTGAAAGTTATAAACTGTTTTTTTTCCTTCAATGAACATTTATTTGCTAGATGCCAGAGGTACCATTGTGAGGAAAATTATGCTTTCCTCGGAGAGCTTATAAACTAATAGAAGAAGTGGGAATAAATTATATGAACACAGATACATACACAGGGTGTTTTGAGAGAATATACTAAAAGACTTTATCTAGCATAGGTGTCAAGAAGGGCTTTTCTGAGTTTATATCTAAAATGTTAAAGAATCAAAGATATAGGGGAAGACACTCAGGACAGAGGGAAAAGTGTGGTCAAGGCCTCGAGATAGGGGAACCATATAGGGGGCACAGGAGTTCAAAGCAGTACAGAGAGGGAGGAGGAGAATCAGGAGGAAGAAACCTGGGGAGGTTGGTGGGGCCAGACCATGCCTGGGAACCTCACAAACAGAGTTGGTCTCTATCCAAAGAGCTCTGAGGTGTTAAAGGTTTTCAAGCAGTAAAATAAAATCACTGTCTTTGAAATTAAAAAAAAAAACCCACTCTTCCTGCTGTGTGGGGAATGAGTTGGAGGGGGACAAGAAAAGAGTAGAAAACAATAATTAGTAGGCAATGGCAATAACCAGGTGATGTGGTTTGTGCTAGGCTGGTGGCAGTGCAGGAGATGCATGAGTGATAGGGGCCATGCTTTAGTTCACCTAAGCATACTGAAAACCAAGGATATGATGCAGCTATTGGAAAAACTGACAACTTTTTACATAAATGTCATTTCACTCTAATTATGGGGGCATTTAGAGGAAATAAAAATATTAGGTCAAAAATTTACAATTTACACATTGGAAATGTAGGGCCCCAGGAAAGTTACTTAAATGTTTTGAGCCACACAGTTTCCCTATTTGATTGATGAGTTTCATAATATGTGCTTCATGGAGTTGTCGTAAGGTATGGTAGACACTGCTGATTGTCCCTAAATATCTATGCTCCCCTTCTTCAGGGTAAAATAAATTTTGGCTCAGCCAATGACCATCAGACAAAGGACAAATTTTGCAGGCTCTTTGCAGCTAGGTAAGGTCATGTGACAAAGTTTTAACAATGAGAGATTAGAGGAGAGTTGTATGACAATGACTTTAAGAAAGAGCTGGAACCTTCTTTTTGCTCTAGTCTATTTCTTTCTCTTCTTCGGCTCTGACATTTGGAAAGAAAATCTTTCTCAGACCACAAGCATGAGGACTACAACCCAGGTAGACAGAATCGTAAGCTGAAAAGTGCTTAGTACCTAAAGAGTTCAAGAAGACATCCAGGCCTGAATGTTGTATTTTTGTTTTGTTTGTTTTGCTGCAAGACGGTGAAATTAATGCAGACTCTCTACTGGTGGTCTAGCCTTGACCTACCTGCTACATAACAATTAGAACATATAATATACATGTAATGCCCAGAACAGTCTGAACCATCACTAAAAGTTTGTCTTCTGCACCTCTTCTACCAATAAATTGATAAAGACCTTATAAATTTGCCTTCCAGAAATGGACAGTTACATTGCATTCTTAAATTTTGTTTTTCCTTTGGTAATTTTGTTTTAGACTTTGGAAAACTGGAATATATCCAGGAAGAAATGCTCAACACAGTAAAGCAGGCTCAGAAACTACATTCTACAGGAAACAGTTAGTTCTAGGAGCTGTTTTCGGAAGTGTGCTCTTGACTAGGGCTTGGGCATCTTAGGTGAGCAGGATCCTGTAGTTGCTCTATTCTGATGGGATTGGAACTGGATTATACTCAGCACTGCTGGGGGCCAGAGCTGGTGCTTTTACCAAAGGGACTGGGAAGATTTGGTAGGGACTTGTGGCGACTGGGGATTGATCTGCACGCTCACAGATTTGTCAAAGTGTGAGGTGCCAAAGGACCATTACGTAGAGGCCCTGCCTTCTTGTCAGAACTAAAGGGTCTCTCAAACCAGCTCAGAGATAAGTGGTTTTTACTGTGTCTTCCAGGGAGTCCAGGGAGTCCAGGGAGTCCAGGGAGTCCAGGGAGTCCAGGGGTGAGGGTGGGTGTTCTGTGGTGGTATCTCCTGGCTAAGTACTGTGGGACATGTAGCTGGCAGGCAGAACGTTGAAAAAAAGGATTAACAGCTTAAAAGTTTTTGAAATGTAGAAAGTTGTTTTAAGGACTTTAAACCTGAAGTGAAGACCAAGAATGAAGCAATACTGATTCTAATTCACCCTGTTCAGTTGCCCACTCTCAAATGTGCCAAGTCTATTTGAATTTACTTCCAACTTCTACCCGGCCTATTTTAGAAAGGAGTCAGAGCTACGAACCAAGCCTAAGTGCAGATGTTGAAAGTGCAAATAGAAGAGCCCATCTGAAGAAAGCACAAGCACATTCCTGAGTGCATATCTATGTCCACATGAAAGGAAAGTATTTGGTAGAGAATCAATCATGTCAAGCGACTGTGTTGATGTTGGCAGTAATAATTTACCACAGGAATTGGAACAGTTGTAACAAGATTCAAAGAATAATTTTCAAGTAGGTGGCTTCTAGGTTTATTCTTATTCAAGTGACAGTGACAGATGTCGCCGGGTACACCTGTGATGATCTCATCATTTTGAGGGGCCCCTCATGGGTTGCCTATTAAGTAGATGCATCATCAACCTGCATCAGCAATGAGTTCCTAGGAAATTTCTTTTCCTTCCATTGCTCCCACTATATTCACTGAGGCTTGTGATCCAGCCATTCTAAGTAACTTATAATTATCAGGAAACATGATCTCCTGTCCCTGTATGCTTTCTGCTCCTACAGCCTCCCTACTTTGCACTCTTGCAAACGTCTGTCATTGCATTTGTCACATTAGAGCCTTTTTTCCTCTCTTTTTGTCTGTCTTCCTGACTGGGCTATGATGGCTTTCAGCCAGTATATATTTTCTCCCATCACTTTATCCCAGCACTAGTGTGGCACCCAGAAGATAATTTAAAGTATTTCTTGACCAGGTGAGTTAATTCTCCAGCCCCCAACCCCGTTTCACAAGCTTGACTATTTCTTATCATCAGACTGTTGCTCTCTGCTGGAGCACTAACCTAAATGGCCATCAGAACCAGCTCAACAAACAGCAAGTGCTGGCAAGGTTGTGGAGAAAAGGGAACCCTGGTACACTGTTGGCGGGAATGCAGATTGGTGCAGCCACTGTGGAAACAGTACGGAATTTCCTCAGAAAACTAAAAATGGAACTGCCTTTTGACCCAGCAATTCCACTGCTGGGACTATATTCTAAGAACCCTAAAATACCAATTCAAAACAACCTATGCACCCCAATGTTCACAGCAGCACAATTTACAATAGCCAAGTGTTAGAAGCAACCAAGTGCCCATCAGTAAATGAGTGGATCAAAAAACTGTGGTACATTTACACAATGGAATACTACACAGCAGAAAGAAATAAGGAACTCCTACCCTTTAGGATAGCAGGGATAGAACTGGAGAGCATTATGCTAAGGGAAATAAGCCAGGCAGTGGAAGACAAATACCGTACGATCTCACCTAGAGGTGGAACCTAATCAATAAAACAAGCAAGCAAAATATAACCAGAGACTTTGAAATAAAGAACAAACTGACAGTAACCAGAAGGGAGGAGGAAGGGGATAATGGGGAAAAATAGGGGAAGGGCCATCAAGGAACATGTTAAGGTACCTATGGACAAAGCCAAAGGGGGTCAGTATCCAGGGTGGGAGGTGGGGACGGGTGGAGCAGAGGGAGTGGAGGGAGGAAAGTGGAGCCAACTGTACTTGAACAACAACCAAAAAAAGCAAAAAATAAAAACCATATTATAAATAAATAAACAAACAAACAAACAAATAAGTAAATAATGCAACAAAAGTCTCAGGAGCTAGTCAAAGTACCCCTGATGATCTCTAGCTAGTATACAATTGCTTGGTCAGACCAGGAAGTTCTGCAGACAGGCAGCCAAGTATAGAGAACATTCCCAGAGAGTGGCACTGGATACTTGAGCCCCAGTTTCAGTTTTGACCCCAACTTGCTGCATGACTTTGAGCAGGTCCCCTGACCTTTTTGTGCCTTAAGTTCCACATTTCTTTGCACCCAACCTCATGGTAAGTCAGCAAAGACACACTCTGGTAGCTGGGTACAATGTTATAGGAGGAAGCATGAGGGATAAAAATAAACAAATTGTAGGTGTTGAGAGGGTTGCTCTTTTCCCCCAGCCTTGTGTGGAAGGAGTTCCATTTGGAGAAATCCATTAAAGGACCCTCTCTGGTCTTTCCTTGCTTCCTCTTGTACGGGGAGAGGAGAAACTCTCTCAATGGGAGAAAGGACAGAGCATGCTCAGCCCACCCCTCCTTTTCTGAGCTGGTCTTAGCTGGTCTTCCTGCAGGCAGCACCATTGAGGTGTGCTTGTCTGTACTTCATTTCCACCCCTACCCACAAAAGGCCACCTTGTGGCAGAGGCTGAGGGTGGTAAGTGTTGCCTGTGACTGAGTGGGTGCTATGGGTCAAATGTTTGTGACCCCACAAAATTCATATTTGAATTCTTCACCCCCAATGTGGTGGAACTTGGAAGTGAGGTTTTTGTGAGTAATTAGGATTAATTAGGTCATGAGGTAGAGTCCCTATTGTGGGATCAATGCCCTTGTGAGAGAGAAAGAAACACGAGATCTCTGTGTGTTTGCACCAAAGCGAAGGCTGTAAAGAATGGCACCTGGAATAAGGCCTCACCAAGGATCCATGCATGCTGGTACCCTGATCTTGGACTTCCAGCCTCCAGAACCACGAGAAATAAATGCTTGCTGTTTAAGCCCTGCACTGTGGGGTGTTAATGTTATAGCCGAACTGATGAAGACAGAACGTGAGTGTGCCTGATGGAAAGGCAGCAGGAAGCCGTTTTAGTTAGTTCTCTATGACCACACTGCCCAATTCCCTTTATCATAATAAAGTCAGTACTTGGCTTTTCTGCCTTATTTCTGAATAAGGAGGAAAGGAAAAGTATCATGCACACACACCCTAACTACAGAAGGACTGGTAAAGCAGTTTTGTAAGGAAGTGCGGTGCGGTCAGACTGGTCGGAATCACTGAGCCGTTTCTAGTCCAGGTTCTAACATTCACTGTCTGTGCTGTCGTGGCCAGCTCTGGCCGCTTTTCAGGGCCTCAGTTTCTTTTCGCCTGCAAGTGTTAAACTAGTTGATCTTTCTAAAAGCTTATGAACCCGTGATTATAATCCACCTAAAGAGGACTTGTAGTAGACAGGGAATCTTTTATCTCTTGGTAACTCTTAGTTACCAAGAGACTCTTAGTTAATTATTCAATATCCATTCACTTTTTTCCCCCTTAGAAAGAATCCCAATGTTTATCGGCTGGGAATAAAAAATGTAATCTTGGCTTTCCTTGAAGCTAGGAAGCTTTGTATAGAACATCTAAGAAGGTTTTTTTTTTAAAACTTTTTTATTGATTATGCCATTACATTTGTTTTATTCCCCCCCTCTATTCCCCCCCACCCTGCATACCCCTCCCCCACCATTTCCCCCTTTGTTCATGAACACGTGTCTCAAATTCTTTAGATTCTGTATTTCCCCTACTATTCTTACCCTCCCCCATCTATTTTCTATCTACTGTCTATGCTACTTATTTTCTGTACCTTCTCCCCCCTTTTCCTCCTCCCATTCCCCTGTTGCTAACCCTCCATGTGATCTTCATTTTTATGGTTCTGCTTCTGATCTAGCTGTCCTCTTAATTTGCTTTTGTTTTAGGTGTGCTTCTTAATAACTGTGAGTTTGCTGTCCTTTCACTGTTCATCTTTTTTATCTTCTTTTTCTTAGGTAAGTCCCTTTAACATTTCTTGTAATAAGGGCTTGGTGATGATGAACTCCTTGAACTTGACCTTATCTGAGAAGCACTTTATCTGTCCTTCCATTCTAAATGAAAGCTTTGCTGGATAGAGCAATCTTGGATGTAGGTCTTTGAATTTCATGACTTGGAATACTTCTTTCCAGCCCCTTCTTGCCTATAAAGTCTCTTTTGAGAAATCATCTGGCAGTCTAATGGGAACTCCTTTGTAGGTGACTGTCCCCCTCTCTCTTGCTGCTTGTAGGATTCACTCCTTCATTTTAATCTTGGCTAATGTAATGATGATGTGCCTTGGTGTGTTTCTTCTTGGGTCCAACTTCTTTGGGACTCTCTGAGCTTCCTGGATTTCCTGGAAGTCTATTTCCTCCGCCAGAATGGGGAAGTTCTCTTTTATTATTTGTTCAAATAAGGTTTCCACTCGTGACTCTTCCCCTTCTGGTACCCCTATAATTCGAACATTGGAACGTTTAAAGATGTCCTGGAGGTTCCTAAGCTTCTCCTCATTTTTTTGAATTCTTGTTTCTTCATTCTTTTCTGTTTGATCATTTTTTTCTTCCTTCTGGTCCACTCCATTGATTTGAGTCCCAATCTCCTTTCCATTACTATTGGTTTCCTTTGTATTACCATTCATTTCAATTAGTTTAGCTTCCATATGTTTCTCTAATTTGTGACTAAAATCAACCAGTTCTGTGAGGATCCTGATAACCAGTGTTTTGAACTGTGCATCTGAAAGTTTGGCTATTTCTTCATAGCTTAGATCGATCGGCTCTGGGGCTCTGAGTTGTCCTTGAGCCATTTTTGGTCTGTTCGCCCGTTAAGTAAGCGGAGCGAAGCCTTAGTTGTTTACCAGGACGGGGCCACCCACGTGGCTGGTTTGTGACGCTGTATGTGGGGGCGGGGTCAGAGAGGGAGCAATGGCGGTCCTCTCTGCTAGCTCAGTCCGTTCCTGCCACTCGCCCTGGCCTGCTTATCCCATGGGAATTGTGCGAGCCTACTGTCCTACGCAGGCTTCCCTCCTCACTGGTGTATCTGCACGCAGGTGCGCGACCGGAGACAGCCCGCCGGGCCCCTCCCCTGTGCGCTCCCGTAGCGAGCCCACGATTGGCGCCTTCGGCTGCTTGCGCACCACCCGTTCGGGGATTTTTTTTTTTTTTTTTTTTTTTGCCAACCTGCTCCGCTGCTGGCTTCGCTCCTCTTACCGGTTTAGCTGAGCATTTTGTTGTCTTTGGACTCCGTATTGTCAATTTTCTGTGTGGCTTGGTTGTGTTTTTTGTTGTTAAAAATAGTTGTTCTTAGATTTGGTTGTGCACGTAAGCAAGGTGGTTCCACCCACACCTCCATCTTGGTGGAAGTCCAGAACATCTAAGAAGGTTTTTTAAGGAGATGACAGATAGCCGTTAGGCCTTCTTTTGCCCTTCTTCCTTCCCCCTGCTTCCCTGGAAGGTGGGAATACTCCCTGGAGCTCCAGCAGCCAGCAAGGACCAAGAAGCCATATGAGGAATGAAAGCCATGGGAAAAGGTTGGTAGAAAGATGGACAAAACCTGGGCTCTCAATGGCAGGTCTGAGGGGCCACACAAACCCCAAACTACCTGTCTCCAGATTTCCTTTATGTGAAAAAGCAATAAAGGAAGTCTGATCTTAGTTGCTAATGGTTGAATGAAATTTCTAAATAATATAACTCATTTGTCTCCCTCTTGTGAAAGACAATTTCTTCAACAGAATGGAGAGTATAAACCCATCAAATGGTTTAGTTCACACAGCTCATCTTTAGAACAGAAAGGTTTAATTTGTATCCAGAAATCTACATCCTGAAAGTAGAGAAAATGAAATTCTTCTTCATTTAAGATACTAGTGGCATTATAGACTGGAGTCTCCGTTTTGGTCGACCCTGGCAGTCAGTTAAATCCTTCAACCCGCCCAATCTGAATGCTTTTTCAGGCATCGCTAATAGTTAACAACTGTGGATCTGAAAAAAACCTGTTAGCCAAAAATTCTTTGCAGATGACAAAATGTACTAGTCCCTGCCAAATATGAAATAACACTTAGTCATTTTAAATGAGCACTATAAAGAGTTACAGCCAGTACCTCATGTGTTTTGCACCCTTATGAAGTAAGTAGTGACAGGAAAATAGATATTCGCTTATATCAAGCAAGTGACACTCCTCTTTAAGCATCTCAAGATGCCTTTGCAAAACTCCTGGGCATAATAAAGGCAAGGCCTTCAGTGAAGAGTGCTGCAAAATTTTTTCCACATTGTTCTCAGTGGCGACCGTGGCATTGTGGACGGCAGTGTGGACTTTGAATTGGGAGTCCTGGATTTGAACTTCAGGTTTTCCAAGTAGCTCCATGACTCTGGACAAGTCATTTAGCTTCCAAGCCTCTGTTTCCTTAAACATAGAACTGGGATGCTAATATTTACATCAGAAGGTTACTGTAGGGACTAAATAATATACTACAGGCAAAATACCTGGCATAGAGCCCATCGGAGAGGAAGGTGCCATTTAGTAAACACTCTATTGAATCTGAGTCTTATGTCATCAGATTAGTTAACTGGAATCTTGAATTTCATCCTAGAGCATTTAAAGTATTGATTAGGTATGTTAAAGGGCAGGCAGACTTCACCAAGGCATTTGATGTTTAAATAAATCAAACTCCCTTGCTACTGGTGGGTAAAGGATTTAACTGATGGCGACTCAGGAGGGCTCTGGGGAGGACTTGCTACCAGCTCCACTTGGGCATGTGTGGCTAATGGTATAAACTAAAGGATAGAATTGGAATTCGCTATAAGGTTTGACAAGTTTTATAATGAGCACCAGAATGCAGTTCATTTACAGAGAGAAACCAGAGGCCTGTTGCCCCAGGTGTGGGTGGGCAGGCTGTGTAAACAAGTGGTGGAGAAGGTTTGACAGTGGGGACTGCGGGGGGTGGGGGGGTGGGGGGGGGCTGCATCTGGGCTAAATGAAGCTGCGGGAAGCGCTCTGAGTCAGACCCCTTCCATCCTGCTCCTGGTTCCTGCGTGGGAATTTCTGTGGGAAGTGTGAAGAAGTTCCAGGTAAAAGCACAGGCTCCACAGTAGCCTTGAGTCCTTATCTCCCTGTACTGCTTCCACGTGGGTGGCCTTGTCCGATCTTTAAATTTATTCTTCTGTGCAACCAGGGCAGGTAGTGTTGTCATCTTTTAAAGGGGTAAACTGGGGAAAGGAGAAGTTAAATGGCAGGGTATTTGAAGCTGAGGCTAGAACCCAGTCAGAACTTGGATTTGTTATAGAATTAAGAGACTATAGCGTAGATGCTGGCCGGTAGCTTAGTTGGTTAGAGGGTCCCCAATATACCAAGGTTGTAGGTTTGATCCCCAGTCAGGGAACATAGAAGAAGCAACCAATTAATGTATAAGTAAGTGGAACAACAAATCAATATCTCTGTCTCTCACTCACTCTCAAATCAATAATAAAGGTAAAATAAAGAAACGGCGTAATGCCTCACATGTAGCTGGCCCTCAATAAATGGCCCTGATTGTAATTGCTGAGAAAGGGTATTGGGCCTGCCAGAAAGTGAGGGCATTCCTGTGACTCAGTTAATGTCCGTTAAGTGTATGTGGAGGCAGTCGGGCAGCCGTTTGCCATCTTTTCTGAGGACAAAATAAGAGGAAATGGGTTTCAGCCACATGTGGAATCTGTAATTCATTCTGAAGTGAGTTTTCTCCTTGAAATAAAATAAAATAAAATAAGCCTCATGAAGAAAGCTCTGTGACATCAGTCAATACAATAATTAATGGCAGCAATAACATGTTCAAATAAAAGCTAACACACTATGTGCTGAGGAACAGAACGTATTTCAGGTGTGCACATTTTTAAGTAGGCATTCTCCTCTATCCTCAGCTGGGCCTAACCTCTTTCCCCTATTTCCCCTATTGAATAACCAGGGACTGGCCATCCTCTGGGTACATCTGCTGCCTTTGGAGAAGAAAGCCATCAACAGGGCTTCAGGTACTTCTCTTCAGCTGATGATTTGCAGCCGGGCCTCCCAGCCGTCTGTGGCCATAATTAACACCTGTGATCCCCAGGTGCTGACACTTAGCTGAAAGTATCAGACAGCTAGCCCAAGGCCCTGAGATCATAATTTAATAACTTGGTTTCTTTGCATTACTTCTGATATTTCTCAGACTTCTAAGGTCTGGATTCTGCAGCTTCTGTGATCCTAATTTCTCTCCCTTTTCTTCTTTCTTTTGCTGGTTTGCTCAAAATTTCCCCCTTGCTGTGTTGGCCCCACAGTGTTATCAACGTCAGCGCTCCACAGACATTAACCTCCCGGGGCGTTTGTTCAGATTCCGAATGAGCAGGAATGGGAGAGTCCTGAGACTCAGTGTTTCTAACAAGCCTTTAGGACTAGGCGATGCTGATTTCACTGATGGGTAAGCCACGTATTTAGCTGAAGGGTCTGAAATTCCTCTGCTTGGAGAGAGAGCCTGCTTCTCTGCTCCGTACCCTCCTGGCCAGTTCAAGGGCATGACACCAAGGCGCCGTGCGACAAGAACTTAGGGACAGACTGGGACAAAGTTAGAGCAATGTCAACCTTCTTTCTGCGATTTACTGAGCACTGAAGAATGTGGAGGAACATCCCATCTTGAGAACATTCAAAATTCTGTCTCCTTACAGGCTGTGTAAATATTGACGTTGGGCTCAACTAGAGATGAGCCCTGGGAAGGAAATTACATCTAAAAGCCTCCACGTTGTAGACCCAGGAAAGAAAGGCGGATGGGACTGAACACTAAGTGTCTGAATCATCGTTTGGTCCTCCTCAGTTTTGTTTTGGTTTGGTTTGGTTTCGTTTTGATTTTTTGAGCCAAACACCAAAAATTCTAAACCATGGTGACAATTTTTTTAGGTTTTATATTTCTTTTTAATTTTTTTAATTGTTCATTCTCATATTGGATGATGAGATGATGACAAATACAGAAAACAGTAACATTTTTCAACAGCTTTCCCTTTCAAAGCAAAGCTCTAGCAGGGGGTACCTTTCATATACATACAGACTTCATCATTATAATGATTTTCCTGCTGTATGTGCAATGAGCCAAGAGAGAGTCTTCAAAGGCCTTTTACCAAAAATACATTTCCCCCCTAAAATATTCATTTAAGTAATTTAGCCACCTACCCCAGGGTCATGATAAATTATTTAGATAATTGCTTTAGTTCTCTGCTTCATTTGCTAATGTAGATCTGTACTTTGCTTATAGACTTATTGACAGCTTCATGTTTTTCAAGCAACAGGAATTACTAAAGGGTGGATAGTTTCACTGAGGTTTACTGCTGAGGCATTAGAAATAGCTCTGTGTCCTCATATCTTACACTTAGAACCTTTTTGTGCGTCTGCTATTAGCTGCAGTGGAGACAGCTCTCACATGGCAGTGAGTGGTGAGGGGAAGAAAATCTCCACTATCACTGAGAAAAGTTACTGTGTGAAGCTCTAAATATTATTGTTATTAAATATTACATTTCAGTTACATTTAATTTTTGTCACATTTAATTTTTCCAAAAAAGCAATGCAATATATAAGTGCGTTTCCCAATGACGTGTTGCACATGATACATAAGCAATGTTTTCTTTCAGTGTGACTTGATGCCTGTTCAATAAACACCCACTAAGTACAGCCACCCATCTTCATTGAAGATGCTCTCACTGGGGACCGGGTGGGCTTCATTCGTTTAGTTCGTGTGATTTGATGTGACTGTAGCTAGAGACCATGTAGTTGACAGCTATGGAGGGAAGAAAAGCATGCAGAACCAGTAACAGAGATGCCTGAATGTGGCTTGATGAAATGTGGGTTGACGATAAAAGGAGCCTGCATTACAGAAATCCTGGTGGCATCTTCAGTGCCTGAGTCTGAGAAATAGAAAATATAACTGAACCTCAAGGACATCAAACGCCCACACATGCAGTAGGATTAGGGACAAAGGAAAAGAGAGAAAGCATACATTTTAGAAATTGTTTAGGGACTTAGAATAAGGCTGCAATGCACACATCTAGCCTGATTCTGTCTCATCCCAAGACAGACATGCAAAGTAAAGTGGTGGCAAGTGAGCCAGGGTTCTGTTCTTCTTACCTTTTCTGTAGCACTCCCTCCCCAAAACACACAGCCAGGAGTTCTGCATAGGAAGGAGAAGGCCTTTGCTGAACTCTTAACCTCACAACTGTTTAAATAGACATTTATAAAAATAAACAAAGGCTTTAAGAAACTGTTTCTCATTACATCCAAAGCCCTGTAGAAATTGTAGTCACCCCCAGTCCCACTACAATGCTTTATTTTGAAGGTCTCCATATCCTTCATTGGACTGTTTATCTCTAAGTCTGACAATCAGCGCCTGAAAGATTTCTTTTATCTTCAGTGACTTCCACCCTGTGAGCAGTGAGACTTTCTGGCCCGGGAAGCTGGGCTTTGCCAGGCTCATCGAATTTCTTGTGCTAAGAAAGCAAGGCACACATTTCACTTTTGAAATATTCCATAATGTTGCAAATATTTTCCAGATGACTGGCTTGGCCTGGAGTCTTTCAGAAGGATTCTAACCGGAGCCCATTATCTAAATTATTTAATTGGAATGACACTCAATACAGTACTGAGGTGGGCATTTTTTCTTATTATTTTAAGTTATTGATGAGTAGCTGGTGTTTTCACTTGTTTGATAAGACTCGTTTGTTTGTAATTCTTTCTGCTCCCACGCCAGGAACTGTTGTCACTTTGGAACTTGATAGCGATATTGGAGTTTGATTGCAGATTTATCTCTTGGACTCATCATCTATGTTACAGCTTTTGCTTCCATTCACACAATTGCCTAATCCAGAAAACTGGGCACCATTCTTGACCTGTCTGTCCTTTTCCTTGCATCTAATCTCCACAGAGAGAACCTGGCCATTTTTGTCACCTAGCGCGTCTTGGTTACGTCATTTCCCTCTGCTGAAACCAATCGCCCTTTGGATGAAGCCCCGTAGTCCTGGGGCTTCACACTCTCTTTACACATCCAGCCCCAGTGTTCTCACTCTCCGCCAGCAGCTCTGCCCTCCTCCCTCATGAAACTACTCTGTGTCTCAAACAGCCATTCTTTTTCTTGCTTTCGGGACTTAACTGTGCTGTTCTTTTTGCTTAAAAATTGCTTCCCTTGGCAAATTTATACAAATCTTGTTAGGTCTTGTTTTAGTTGACACTTTCTCCTCAAGGTCTGCCTTACACACAAACACACCTCTGTCACACAGCTGGGCCACGTGTTGGAGCTCAGCCTTCTCGCAAGTCCGCTGGAATCTGAAGTCTCTGTTTCATCCATTCTGCCTCTCTGAAGAAGTACAGCCTTGGGCTTTGTCCTCTGTGGAGCTTGCCAAAGGAATATAGAAAAGTTCCTCTCATCTAAACTCTGGCAGGGCCCTATTTGGCTTTTATTGTCTTCTACGTCAATGGCTGTGCTATCTCTCATTCAAATAAGATTTAACAAAATCCTTTTATTCTTTCTTTTGCTGTTCTTGTGATAACCACAGTTTCTCACGTATCTGAAAGGTTGGCATTCACAGAATTTCCCATTTGTTCTACAAACCAAAATCTCAGTAGCCAAGCTCTTAAAGTTGTAATACCAGAGCCCTTCACGTCCCAACGTCGCTTTAAGGATACTAATGTTGTGGTTTACATATGCAGCTGATGAGTTGGGCAGGCCCATTGTTTTTGGCCTCTGGCTAGGCTAGTGTTTCCCAAACCAGTATTCTAAGAGTTGTTATAATCTCAAGCAGTATTTCATGGAGAAGCATTTCTGGCCAAATATATCTGGCTAGAATGGTGTACTGTAAACACCTCTCCACCTCCTAGGAGGTGTTTATAGTATGGGAACTCTTCTAGAGTGGAAACAGGTTTAATACAGTTTTTAAGTGTTGGTCTCAAAATGAGACAACTGGTCAGTGATAAAGCCTGTAAAAGAAACAGATGTTCTGTGACTACAACTGCTGCTGTTTACACAGATTAGGCTGCCCTAGTCTTGAGTCTTTCTGGCTAGAGGTTGTAGACACTTGGAAGAGGCAGTCACCCTCTCAGACCACAGGAGTCTAAGGGCAGGCAAGACAGACACTGCAGCATCTGAAGCCAGTCACTTAAAACTTAACAGTCTGGTGAACAGAGAAGGATCACCTGGGAGCCAGCTTCTGGGTAATGACTTGATATCAAACCAAGTTCCCCAGCTAAGACTTCATTTCCAAACGGAATTACTTTGAGTTTTCTCCAGCTGTGTTTTCACAAGTACTCACATTTGAAAGAAGACACGATAAGCCAGAAATTCATCCCATAGGATGGTACGCTGAGATTTGAAAGTCTATTTCCATTCTGTATAACCCAGTACTACCATGGCACACCTGGCAGACAGAGGCCATGCACGGAGCAGCTGCCTCCCAGAGGTTGGTCGGGATAACCAGTCATCTTGCTCCCTTACTGAGTGCCAGGGCTGCCAAGTACCTTGAAACACTGTCAGCTCTGGGCACTTTGACTATCTAGTACACTAAGGTGATAAATCAAAGGGTGGGTGCTTCTGATCAAGATAAACTGTGGACTTACCTATGCGTAGATATCTCGAGAAAAACTGGGATATATTAAGAACATGAAAAATGTAACTTGGCAAATGTGTTGTTGTCACAACTAAGAATTTAGTTAAATGTCTTTAATGTAGGCTCTATAATCTGGACAAAAGGAAATTAAAAAAATTGAAGAGAAGAAATTTGTATCACCAAGTGAGAGTGGTTCTATTTTTTTGCTATCAAGGTTAGGTTGGTCCCGCAGTGAGACTTTGGGGCTTGTAGTGGGCTGAGAACTGCTCACTAGCTAGAATACAGGAGTGGGTGAATCAAGCTTAAATGCAGGCCCAATATGTACCAGCACTGCAGGTAAGGAAGTGAAGAATTTGCTGTTGTTAAACATTTATTTTGCTTCCACTATGTCCTAGATTGTGAGACACATACAGACAAATTGGACAGACATTTTTTTCCTCAAAGAGTTTATTTCTCATAGCAGTAAGACCATATGCACAAAATAAAAGATAGGTAGTTGGGGCAATTGCTTCCTCTTGGAGATATAGAGGGAGCCCTCAAAGAGAGGAAGGCACAGTCTGGAGAATGGGTGTCTATGGGGGGGGAGATGGGGAAACACAGCGACAGGGAGGCGGGCCACAGGGGGAGCAAGGCTGCCAAGTTCATGCATTTGTTTTCTCATCTCTCTGCTCCATTGATCTGGGTTTCCCCTTTTGGGCTTTAGGATTTCTCCTTCATTTCTGTTTTCTTTCCTTTTTTATTTATATTTTATTGATTATGCTATTACAGTTGTCCCAATTTTTCCCCATTGGCCCCCTCCACCCTGCATCCTCCACTCCCTTAAGCAATCCCCACACTATTGTTCATGTCCATGGGTCATGTGTGTAAGTTCTTTGGCTACTCACATTCTACGCTGTCCTTTATATCCCCATGGCTATTCTGTAAGTACCTATTCATCCTTCTTAACTCCCTTACTACCTCTTCATCCATTCTCCCACACCCCCTCCCATCTAACAACCCTCCAGTAACTAACTTCTTTTCTCTTGCACCTTTTAAGAGTCTCTCTTTATCTTTAAGCTTTGGCCTTTTATTTATGATGTGTCTTAGAGTGGACCTCTTTGCATCCACCAAAAATGGGACTCTCTGTGCTTCTTGGACTTGCATGTCTACTTCCTTCGCCAAATTTTCTTTCACTATTTTTTCAAATAGATTTCCAATTTCTTGCTCCTTCTCTTCTCCTTCTGGCACATTATAATGTGAATGTTGGACCTCTTAAAATTGTCCCAGAGGCTGTTTCTACTATCCTCATTGTTTTGGATTCTTTTTTTTTCTTGTTCTTTGTGGTTGTTTTTTACTTCCTTATGTTCCAAATCATTGATTTGGTCCTCAGTTTCATCTATTCTATTGCTATTTCCCTGTAAATTGTTCTTTATTTCAATTAATGTATTATTCGTTTCTGAATGTGTCTTTTTTATGCTGCTGAGGTCCTCTCTAAGTTTCTTGTGCATCCTTATAACCAGTGTTTTTAACTCTGCATTGATAGATTGCTTATCTTGATTTTGTTTAGCTCTTTTTCTGGAGTTTTGATCTGTTCTTTCCCTTGGGCCGTGTTTCTTTGTCTTCTTATTTTGGCAGCCTTCCTATGTTTATTTCTATGTATTATTAGGTAGAGCTGCTTTGACTCTGTCTTGGCAGTGTGGCCTAAGGTAGTAAGTGTCCCATAGGGTCCTGCGTCTTAGCCTCCCCATCACCCAAACTGGGTACCTGAGGTGCGCCCTTTGTGTGGGGTGAGTACACTCTCCTCTTGTAGTTGAATGTTGGTTGCTATTGGAAGATAAATAGGAAGGATTTACCCAGGCTAGTCAGCTGCAAGGACTGGCTGTGACCATGTACCACCAACATCCACTCTCTGTGGAGGATCAGCTGTGCAGGGGTAGGGTGGTGGTGCTCCTACATGGTCTGTAGCTGTCCACTGAGTGAGCTGGTCCTGGGGTGTCCCAGGTGGTACAGGCCAAGGTCAGCCCCCACCTGTGTTTTGCTCAGGGCACACTGCCTGAGCTGCAAAGCAATCTGAGAATCTGAGAATCTGTCATATTTTTGATGACAGTATGGCCAAATGATTTATGCTGCTACTTATGCTGGGCTTGGAGATTCCCAGGTGAAGCCAAGCTGTGACTCTAATCTGGCTGCCGCTAGGGCTCACTGAAGCCAGCTGTTACTTGTTTGATAGGATTTAGGAGCCAAGACCAGCCGTTCTTATGGAAAAGCAACTTGAAGTGCGCCTGTCAGTTGGGTGGAGCAGAGCCTCTGGGGATCCAAGGTGGGTCAAGTAGTGTTAACCAGGTTGATGGAGTCTCAGATATGAAACCAACTTACCAACTCTGTGGGCAGAGAGTTTAGCAGAGGGACAACGGCCTCTGCTTGCCTTGATGCCAGACACTTCAGGTTCTCCTTATATGCCACTGGTGTCTTTTAAGCTGCTACGCAGATGCCGGAACTCAGAGGGAGTGAGTCTGAGTAGGTGAGTCCATGTGTGGGTTCTTTAAGAGGAACTGCTTGGAGATCCAGCAGTTTCTTCCACCAACTCAACCGTTGCTGGCTTTTGCAGCCAGAAGTTGTGGGGACTTATCTTCCTGGCACTGGAACCCACCCACAGTTGGTGGGCCTGGTATGGGGCTCGTACTCCTAACTCCCAAGATATCCCTGCTGAATTTTTATCCACGTGGGTGTGGGGACAGCTGGTTCTGTATCTCTGCCCCTCCTACCAGTCTGGATGGATGTGGTTTCTTTAATTCCATAGTTGTCAGACTTTCATTCACTTTGATTTCTGATGTCCTGAGTAATGGTTATTCTATATTTTAGTTGTAATTTTGATGTGGTTATTCAAAGAGGTGAGCTATGTCTGTCTATTCCTCCATCTTGACTGGAAATCCTCTGTTTTCTTATTTACAAACATTTTAATATTTTTGTCCTCTTATTTCTGGAGTCTGAAGTCATTCTCAATTGTGTCTTCTACTTTACGATTTTGATAGGATGATATTTTGAGTCTGCAGCTTTCTCTGTGTTAGGTTGTGAGCACTTTGAGAACAAAAGATTTATTCTATTTGCTCCCATCCTGGCACACAATAGTTATTAATAACTGTTTGCTGAGCAAAACATGATAGTTCCATAAATAATAGTGCAGCTGACTTGGTCACCCCATCTTGTGTATTAAACCTCTTTCCTCATAGTTAGCTTAGGCAAAGTAAACATTTCACAGTGCTATTTTTCTCAGCATTGAATTATCACTGAGTGTTAGATTTGAAAGGGGATTGATCACCTAAGGAGGAGATGAAGAAATTGAAATTATAGGCCAATATTCCTCACACATATAGTGCAAAAATCTGAACAAAATGTTAGTAAATAGAATGCAGCAATATATAAAAGGATAATGCATTATTTTTATAGGCTAAGTTGTATCTTCCCCCACTATGGTGAAGTTTTAACCCCCAGTACCTCACACTGGGACTGTTTGGAGATAGGGTCTTTAAAGAAGTAGTTATGTTACAGTGAGATCACTATGGTGTGTCCAAATCCACTATGATTGAGAGGATGAAATTTGGACACATTCACAGAGATGCAGTTACCCAAGGAAAACCTGGCTAACTCTAAGCCAAGGAGAGAGGCCTGCAATGAATCCTTCTTTCATCACCCTCGAGAGAAATCATACCTGCCGACGTGACACTTTGATCTTGGCTTTTTAGTGCCCAGAACTGTGAGGAAATAAATTTCTGTTGTTTTATCCACCTAATCTGTGGTGATTTGTTATGGCAGCCTTAGAAAAATCAATACTTCTCATAATCAAGAACTAAAAGAATAAAGAAAAAACTATGATTATTTCAAATAGACTTAGAGCATTTGAAAACTATTTATAATTTAAAACTTTTGGCAACTAGAAATAGAAGGTATTGCTCTCACTGTGGAAACAGCTACTGACAAAGAACCTAAAAGGGAAACAAATACTTTCTTCTAAGATCTGAAATAAAACATGGATAGGACACTTCATTCTACATTAGGTTGAAGATCATAGTTCAGTAAAGCAAGAAAAAAATAAAAGGCATACCTATCAGAGAAGGAGGAATGAAACTGCCTTTATCTGCATTACCCTGTTTATGCCTGTCAGAAATCCTCTAGAAGAGGCAAAATAACAGCTAGACTTGGTAAATTCTCGGGATACAAATTCCTTATATCAAAATCAAATGTATTTTATAAATGGTAGCAAATAATTGAAAACAAAATTTAAAAAATCATTTGTAATAGCATACATCTTAACATTCTTAGAGAACAATTTAACAAGATTACTAAAACTATGAAATATTGCTGTTCGTGGATTGGGAAAGTCACTATTGAGAAGGAATCATTTCTTTCTAATTTCATCTGCAAATGCAGCACAATCAAAATAGAGCATTTGGGGGGAAATCCACAAGCTAATTGGAACATTTATATGGAAAGGCAAAGGATTTAGAACCTTTCAAAATAATCTTGCAAAATGATCAAATTAGAGGATTTACACCACTTGATTTCTACACTTTAAAATTAATGTCAAAGCCATTATGACAATGGTATTGCATAGCTAATGGAAAGAATAGAACCTAAAAAATAGTCCTACACTTAACAGCCAATTGATTTTTCCCAAGTTTAATTGAAAATATTTGATATACATCATGGTATAGTTTAAGGCATTTGGTTTGATTTACATATATTGTGAAATGACTATTGCAATAGGTTCAGCTAACATCTATCATCTCTTATAGATACGATATAAAGAAAAAAAGAAAAATGTTCTCTTTGTGATGAGAATTCTAAGAACTTTGCCTCATAACTGCTTTCTTACATGGTAGTGTTAACTATCACTGTTGTGTTGTACATTACATCCCCAGTCCTTATCTGTCTTTTAACCAAAAATTTGGTGTATCTTTTGAACACCATCCTCCAATTTTCCCCACCCTCCACCTCTGGTAACCACAAGTCTAAACTCTCTTGTTATGAGTTTGATTTGTTTCCTTTTTAGATTCTGTATGTGACTGAGATCATCCATTATTGTGTCTGACTCACTTAACTTAGGGTAATGCCTTGAAAGTCCATCTATGTTGTTGCAAACAATAGGGCTTTCTCATTTTTTAGGGCTGAATAATATTCCATTGTGTGTGTGTGTGTACATGAAAGATCACAACTTCCCCATTCACTCATCTGTATATGGACACTTAGGTTGTTTCTGTGTGCTGACTACTATAAGTAATGCTTTTATGAACATGGGAGCCCAACTGTCTTCTTGATTTAGTGTTTTTCTTTTCTTTGGATCTATTCCAAGATATGGAATTGCTGGGTCATATGACAGTTCTGTTTTAATTTGAGAATTCTCCATACTGTTTTCCACAGTGGCTTAACCAATTTACAATCCTACCAGTAGTGTACAGGGGTTCGCTTTTCTCCACATTCATGCCAGCATTTATTATACCTTGTCTTTTTGATGACGGTATGGCCAAATGATTTTTGACAAAGATGCCATTGCTCTTCAGTGGTGAAGGTGCTGGAGCAAGGGGGTAAACTAAGTAAATTGATGAGAAAATAGAAGAAGGTAGCACTTGTGGCCCAGAGAAGGCAAATAAGTGACTTAGAGGTCACACAGATAAACTCCAACTCCTAATTAGGTGATTATGAGTGGTTTTATGGCCCACAATGCTTCATGTGACAGAGTTTTGGTGCATTTGTCTTTGGTTTGCGTATTTTGTATATAATATAGCCTGAAGTTATATGGCCAAGAAAACTTTCTCAATATGTTTCTGGTATCTATTTTATTACAAAGGAGCATTGATAGCTAACAGTAGGTGTTCTCCTGGAATGGTACACATCTCCATGGGCACATGAGATCTAATCAAAAACCTTCACAGTGGGAATCTTGTCTCTCAAGGGTTGTCTTTACCAGGCAGTATTTTAATGCCATTAGTAAGTACCTTGTCTCATGTTCTTTTCTGAGGTCTTTGCTCCTATCATAAAGCTCATTAAATTAGCAATTAAAAAGATATCCTCCAACAAACTGTCAGTTTCTCCTATTGTGATGATTTCTAAATTACAATTGGATAACGGCAGGATTGGGTATTGAAGCAGAGAGACAAGGTTTGACAGTTTCAGGTCAAAAAACCCCAGTGTCTGAGCATTGAGAAGTTTTATATTTTCTGACAACCTGAATCCATGGGAGATTTTTATTTTCTGAGTCTGGCCTAGATACATTTAAAAAATACATTTAAAAAGCACCAGCTTAAAAAAGCCCATGTAAACATGGCGGGACGTGGGAAAGAAAATGCTGATGATCAGACCTGTTTGTGAATGCAGGGCAGGACGGGGTAGGCAGACAGATTTTAGAAACAGCAAGGATTCCAAATTCCTGGGCTTGATGGGTTCACACTCTATATCTGCCCGGACGTGGGTTCTGACATGGCTGAGACATACTTTGTGGAACTCTCCTATTGTGTGGGTTGAAACGTTTCTAATACTTTGGACTAAAAATTTCATAGGAAAAGTAGTGTACTAGATATGGGAAAGAACTCTGAAATCTTGTTATCCAAACAAGTACAGAACAGAGATGAAACAACTCAGGCCTACATAAATTAATTGGCTGCGTTGGATGAATGCAGCCAGCAACTCTTCCGGAAAAGAAGTTCAAGTGTTCTAATGCCAAGGGCAAGGCTGTTGTCATTATATCCTGTCACCTCAATCCCACCCCCCCCCATTTCCCTGCTCCCCCCCCCCCCCCAGCCCACAGGTAGTTTCAATAATACAAAAGAACGTCAAATGGGACTTCTCTGGGACTTCTTCATGAATTTTTAGCTGATGATAATACATTGTAAAACCTGGTGTTGGCATCTCCATTGGCAGGACTCACTAATAGGTGAACAAAGGGTAATCATAGCCCCACGGTCCCCTCCAGCCATGTGGGAGAAGAGCTGCCATTTGCACATGTTCCACACAGAAGACACTAACTCTTGACCACAATAGCATCACTCCAGAAGACCTTTGTCCCTTTACCTATTTTGATTCCTGTGGTCCAAACTCAACACAAGCACTCCTGAGGACATAGAGGAAAAAAACCCTACTCCAGGTTTTTGAATGTAGATGAGCTATGAAGAAGGGGAGAAGCCATAGATGAGATGATGAATGGAAATTTTAATACCTGATTTTGAGTTATTAATATTTATTTATTAGTAACCAGAGTTTCTAGAAAAACTTATGGGTTCTTCAATTATCAGGATGGGGAAGGAAGATCCCCAAGGGCAGCTTGAAGAGAGCAAAAGAAAGAAATAAAGCTGCCTCCTGCTTATGTATAACTGAATCCAGATCGTCCATGACATTGAATTCTTTTGGATGTTTGCACACTCTTGAAGCATTTATACCATGTTTATCTGACTCACAGTTGATGGAGGAAGGGTGGGGTCCTTATTTGGTGACTTTAGGAGTAGAAGGAATGCTTTAATCTATCTTCTCGGAGATAACTTTGGGCTAAATTTGTCACAGTGTGGCTAATTAGGACACTATAAAAAAATTAATCCCTGACTCTATCCTCTGAAATATATTGAGTCCAGTTCACTAAGCAATTAAGGTCTCAGAATAATGTTGGTCGTTCATTAAGAGTAATGCCCCTTGTTGGGTGTCTCAGTTGGTTGGAGCATTGTCCTACTTACCAAAGGTTGCAGGTTTGATCCCCGGTCAGGGCACATACCTAGGTTATGTGTTTGATCTGTGGTCAGGGTGCAAACAGTAGGCAACCAACGAACTGATGTTTCTTTCTCACATCAACATTTCTTTCTGTCTCCCTCCCTAAACTCAATCAATAAGCATATCCTCAGGTGAGGATTTTTCAAAAAGGCTTTTTTTTAATACAGGCAGCCCTAAATGGGAAGGAGCCTTGCCTATCTGTTGTCTTGTAATTATATTTCTTAAATTTTGTAAACATAAAATTCTAGTTGTTTATTAAAGCATCAAAATTTATGCTAGTACACTAATAAGGAAAAGAAAAACTAACAATCAGGAAGACTCTTTAAGAAGTGAAACTTATGTGAGAACTTTGGACTTGGTATAAAACTGGTTGGTTCTCATTAAATGAGTGAAACTACAAGACTTTAAATCTGACATCATCTGAAACTGGTATAATCTCTTGGTATAATCTCTAACAGTTGATTCTCTGCTTTAAGTTTTCACTCAACTATTATTTTTAGTATCTTGGAAAGGTGCATTTTTAGCTTTTTAAACATGCGATGATTGCACAACTTCTTTTTAGCCCTGGTTGTTTGTTTGGCAGCCTTTCTATCTGTGTGCAGAGATGGTGGGAACATAGCTGATGAGTTATTCTCTTTTCCATTCAATAAAGGGCCATAAAGTATATTATTGTTCTTTCTCCAAATAGAAGTGGGTCATTATTTCCTTTATATTGTTTCTTCTGAAAGATGAAGTCTTTTCTGTGAGGTGTGCTGGTAAGAATATCAGCTTCATGCATACAAGCAAAAGTGCCATATCCTTGCTCACTGTTTTTCAAAATCAACACGTGACTCACAACCATTGTAAAGTTAGGATTACAGGCAACGCTCTGTAACAGAAGGCTATATCCTACTTCCTCACTATGTAGAATGCTTACAAATTATGTTCCTACTCTCCTGTCTGAATGCTTTCTATGTGTTCATCCAGATTCAATTTCTACTCTTCTTTCTGTCCTAGGAATCTGGATTATTTAAACTACATCAACTGGTTCCTTTGATCTTTGGCTTCTCATTGGGTCTGGCCAATGGAGAGTGCTAGCAGGAGATGGGAAGGAGGGGACTGAGGCCAAGTCCTGTGTGTCAGTCCAAGTACAGTCACCAACAGTGGGCTGTGCCCCTAACCAAGGTCATGGCTCCTGTCAGTTGGTCCTCTTTGTCTGCTTTTGCAATACCACTCTTCCCTTTTATTCTTTTGACTTTTGGGGTGGTAATTAGTCCTGGGGCCCTGTGTTACTCCTTGTGGGTGTCTCTACCTGCCCATACTTTGTAAATTGTTCGTTGGTTATGTTATCATCACAATATCCAATTTGAGATGGCCATTTCTTTACATAGTTGGAACCTGACTAATATATTCTCTCTTTTTTTTTTAACATTTCTTCTCTTCAGGAGGAAACTGACAACATTCATTCCAATTCTCCAATGACCTCTGTCATCATTTAGTTGAAACCTTCTTTGACTTTTTTCTGTATGCTTACATCACTTTCTCTATTCTTCCATTATAGATTTTTGATTGTGAACGGTTGCAGAGCAATGATTTATATTTCCAT
This sequence comes from Artibeus jamaicensis, assembly GCF_021234435.1. NCBI lineage: Eukaryota > Metazoa > Chordata > Mammalia > Chiroptera > Phyllostomidae > Artibeus > Artibeus jamaicensis. Next base: position 2,364,487 of record NW_026521995.1, on the reverse strand, counting down.
TAGCATTCTCTACATCATGAGTTCTTCTAGTCCAGAAATGCCTGAGTGCCCCCTTATCACTTGGTAAAGAATCTTTATCCAATATGCATTTATTTTGCAACATACTTATTGAAATATACATTGCCAGCCCTGGCTGGCATAGCTCAGTGGATTGAGCGTGGAACTGCGAACCACATGATCTTGGTTCAATTCCCAGTCAGGGCACATGCCTGGGTTGCAGGCCAGTTCCCAGCTGGGGACTCACAAGAGGCAACCACACATTGATGTTTCTCTCCTTCTCTCCTTCTCTCCTTCCCTTCCTCTCTAAAGATAAATAAATAAAATCTTCAAAAAAAATTAAAGACTTCTTACTTAAAAAAAAGAAATATACATTGCCAAAGGCTTGATAAAATGAACACAAAAATAAAAGTAAAATGGGAATGATTAGCTGCTTACTATGTCCTCCTATAGCAATTATTATTTTAATGGGGATCAGTACATCATATCAACAAGTTGATATGATAAATAAATCATATTAATAATATGGAGTTTAGGGCTCTGGAGAGAAGCCTGTTGGTGAGCTATTTTGAGGAAAGGAAGCCATATTGAGGTCAATGTTTATTTCAACATATCGCCAGTGTCATTTTGCATTGCAGAGTGACAAATGAACTCTGTGGCCAGAAAGACCAAGGTTCACCTCCCAGTTCTACTACTCATGACTTGGAAGACCTTAGAAAAATGATCTCTGTCCCAAAGATTTCTTTTGAAAACTTACAATAACTCTTTTTCTCTCCAGAAAGAAATTAGGTGCTCAATAAATGATTTTCATTTTGTAAATATTAGTTTATTTTCTCTTTCATTCTTTCAAACCAAATTATCAAGGCCAAGAAATGTAACCCCCCAAAATAAAGAACCTTTGCAGCTAAAAAGCATAGGGCTCAGTAGTCATAGCCATGAAACTTTTTCTGGGTTCTCAGCTCTCCAGTGATTTACCAAATATCAGCAGCTTCTCTAGGAGCTGAAAAGTCTAAAAGCACATTTGTTTAGCTCAGAAGTTTTATTAGTTGAGTCAGGAATTAAAATCCTGTAACTCAAATTCTCACAACAAAAAACTGAAATGAAACTTGATATTTCTAGTTTTACTAAAGCTTAGGCAATTAGCACATTTATTTATCCAAAGTTGCACAGCCAGGTATTTTAGAATCACAGATTTACAACACAAATGAGGAAGAGGAGGCCTTCTTTTAGGTCACAAGGCTAATTGGTGTAAATGACATAACTTGAACTATATCTCAATTCTCTCATCTAGTGCTCTTTCTAGCACATTGTTATTTTTGTGCCAAAAATGATATTAAAAATTTATTTATGATCCTTGGCATAGACAGTTTTAAGAACTGTATAAATAAAATGAAACCTTACAGGCATGGAGAATAATGGATTTGTGTAATACCAAAATAGCCAGTTAGTTCCATCAGTTCAGGGAAACCATTAGGAGTCTTAGAGAATCCATTAGCCCAAATGTTTACTTAACTGAGTGAGCCATTTGATTCTAAAAAGCTGCATTATTTGCATCCAGCTAGGATACTGTGCCTTAGGGTCTGCCAGTGACTGCACCATTTCATTTATTTTGGTGGACTTTCCTTTCTCCATCTCCCCACTCATTCCCATCAGAAAACTGGCTGTATCCAAAGAACTTGAGACACATGGTCATAAGTAAAGGGGCGGAATGGTAGGGGTGGGGGAGTGCAGGGTGTAGAGGAATGAAGGGGGGAATAGAACAATTGTAATGGCATAATCAATAAAATAAAAATTTAAAAAAGATATCTACAGGGAAGGGAGCATAGACAGAGGACATGGAGTCTTCTGTCTGCTGTCTTATTAGTATGTGCTCAATAAACTTATACTGAAGTAAGCTGGAAAACTGTAGCTTCACTTTCTGAATACTATGTGATTTTGCACTGAGCTGGAAAAATCAGCAGAGTCACTGAACTTCCAACCAAGCTATACCTGTGCTGGTAAACATTTTAGAGCAAATAAAGTTGAATTTATTATAAAACATTATGCTTCACCAAAACTAAGAATATTGATTCATTTGCCTGCTTTCTCCATTTTCAATTCTATGATAATAAAGTAATGGCAATAATTAAAAAATATTCTTATGGATCAACAAACATTAGCTTTACTAATTAATTCATTTTAGGGATTCCTTACTAAAAGAGTGTGTGGATTATGATTTTAAATTGAACGTATCCAGTTTGGTTTCTGTGTTGATTCATTGCCATGGCATCGCTATTCTTGTCTAATGAAGTCACACTCTTCTTGTCAATGGATTTCATGGTCATGGTCTATTCAGAAACATGCTATAGAGCATGTCATTTTTAGTTTTCCTCATAATGAATGATCTTAACAGTAATTTTGAGAATACTGGCAATAATGTCAGACTCCTATCAGTGGAAATTAATGAAGAAAAGAATTGTCTCCCTCCTGTTCCAGTTACTAGTGTTGCATTGTAAATAACTCGAAAACTTTGAAACATAAAGCAGTCATTTTATTATGCTAATATAGTCTGCTGTTGCGGTATTTCGAAAGGGACTATTCAAACAGTTTGTCTCTGTTCCATGATATCTGGGACTTTAGTTGGGAAGATTTGATGGCAGAACTGAAATTATCTGAAGGCTCATTTCTTCACATGCCAGGCAGTTGACATTGCTGTCAGATGGAATCCTGGCCGGAGCACCTAGATGGTGACTCCCCCTGTAGCCGCTTGAGCTTCCTCACAGCGTGGTGTCTGGGTTCCAACAGTGAATGCCCAAGAGAACCAGGCAGAGGCTTATGAGCTTTAGGATCTGGACTCACGGGTCCCACTGTGTCACCTCAGCTCTCATCACAAGCCTGCCCAAATCAAGAGGTGGCCAGATAGACCTCACCCCCTGCCAAGGGAAGACTGTCAAAATCACAATGACAGAGAACATCTTTGGAAAATCTAACCTGCTACATCCCTTCTCTGTCTTCTTCCTGTGGATTAATTCTCAGAACCCATCTATCCCTGTTGTCCATTCTTCTAAAAGACTTTCTTCCTATTTTTTTTGTCCCAGAAATGCCTCTTTAATAACTTCCTTATTTCCTTACTTTCTTTTCAGCGTGAAGTAGATTCCACAAAGCATATAAAATTTCTCATATATAATTATCAGGAAACAGATTAGGAAAAAGAAAAATTAGAGTTTTCTTTCAATATATGATGCAAGAGGTACTTAGCTAATTCCACATTGTATAACATATGGAGAGGCAGTCAGACTATGGCGCAGGCCAGGCAAAAGCGTGGAGCACAGAGTTACGGCCTGATATACCTCCTCCCCAAGAGAGAAGGGATGTAGCAGGTTAGATTTTCCAAAGATGTTCTCTGTCATTGTGATTTTGACAGTCTTCCCTTGTCAGGGGGTGAGGTCTATCTGGCCACCTCTTGATTTGGGCAGGCTTGTGATGAGAGCTGAGGTGACACAGTGGGACTCGTGAGTCCAGATCCTAAAGCTCATAAGCCTCTGCCTGGTTCTCTTGGGCATTCACTGTTGGAACCCAGACACCATGCTGTGAGGAAGCTCAAGCGGCTACAGGGGGAGTCACCATCTAGGTGCTCCGGCCAGGATTCCATCTGACAGCAATGTCAACTGCCTGGCATGTGAAGAAATGAGCCTTCAGATAATTTCAGTTCTGCCATCAAATCTTCCCAACTAATGTCTTGAACAGATTCAAGATTAGTAAAGAAAAACATGTCAGTGACTAAATATTTTTGCAGTTTTATTAAAGTGTAAATGAAATACAATAGACTGCATGTATTTAAAAAGTATGAGATTTGTATTCTTTTAACAAGCCCCATGCCCCTCCCTGTGTGAAAAGTAGGAGCAGCACTGGTGGCGCTGCATGTTCCTGCCTGGCCAGGTACACACAGACCCTAGAGAGAGGCCTGAAGCTGGACTGTGGCTGGGAACCCACCAGGTCTCCTGGATAGTCAAGCTGCCACCACCTGTGTGCGGTACTTTCAACTGGGAAAAGGGATTCCAGGTGCATTCTTGAACTGAGACGGCAAACGGGGGAGGGGTTATTTGCCTTTGGGGGTTTTAAAGCAATGGGCTTTGAGGCAGAAACCCATTATTCTTCCAAAAGTGTATAGCCTTTAAGTTTAAAACAAGTCTTTCCTTTTTCATCAAACCTCTGCTTCTGGAGTTCATTGGCAGTGGCAGCAGAACCCATGTGGCTGTACAGTAACATTTTGAGATTGTTGGTATTCTCTGCTATAAAATCTACTCTGTTTGATATTAATGTAGCTACTCTGTGTGATATTAATGTAGCATTTTTTGACAAATGCTACCTTTTTCATTCTCTATATTTTTAAAAGATTTTAAAATTCGAAAAAGTTAACATACCACGACCACCAGCCATTTAATGTGTATAATCAGTAGTCGTTAGTGTGTTCACAAAGCTGTGCAGCCGTCAGCACTACAGACCTCTGTAATATCTTCACTATTCCAAAAAGAAACATTTGGCCTATCAGCAGTCCTTCTCCATTCCTCTCCACCCGGCCATTGGCAAACATGAGTCTACATTTTGGCCTCTGTAGACTGGTCTATTATGATCATTCCACGTACATAGAATCATATAGCGTGTGGCCTTTTTTCCTGGCTTCTTTCACTTTGCATAATGTTTTTAAGATTCATCCATGATACAGCGTGTATCAACACTTCATTCCAATTTTGGGCTGAATTGTGTTCCATATTGTAGGGATTATGTGCTTACTGGTCATTTTGTACATCTTCCTTGGAAGAAGATCTATTCAAATCTCTTGCCAGTTAAATTTTTTAAAAAATTTTGGATTGTAAGAATTCTTTATGTATTCTGGATACAAGTCCCTTATCAAATGCATAATTTTCAAATATTTTCTATCATACTATGCATTGTCTTTTTACTCTCTTGATTGTGTGCTTTGAGTACAAAATGTTTTCATTTTGATGATACCCAATTCATCTATATTTTTCTTTTGTTATTTGTGCTTTTGGTGTTATATCTAAGGAGTCATACCCTTACACATTATAAGACCGTGTAGGTATCAAAAATTTGAACTCGTTTCCTTATCATATTATAATTTTAGGTTTAATATTTGGATCTTCTATCCATGTATAGAGAGAAAGGTAAGGGTCTGATGATCATTCTTTTGCATATGAATATTCAGTTGTCTCAGACATTTGTTGAAAACACTATTCTTTCTCTTGTTGTATGTCTTGGCACCTTTGTAAAAAGTGACCATAAATGTAAGGGTTTATTTTGGATTCTCAGTTCCATTCCATTGATTGTTATGTATATCTTATGTCAGTACCATAAAATCTTGATTACTGAACATTCGTGGTCAGTTTTTGAAACAAGCAAGTGTGACTCCTTCCAGATTGCTCTTCTTTATAAATAATTGCTTTTGCTGTTCTGATTTTCTTGAATTTACATATGAAATTTAGGATCTTATGCATGACCCATGGACACGAACAATGGTGCGGGGATTCCTAAGGGAGAAGGTTGCTGGGTGGAGGGTGGAAAAGGGGAAAAACTGGGACAAGTGTAATGGCACAATCAATAAACTGTAATGAAAAAATTTAGGGTCAGTCTGTATGATTAAAAAAATTATTTAAGGTGTTAAAGGAGGTGTTAAAGTTAACAATCCATAGTGTGTGCTTAACCATCCATGAGCATGTGCTATGGGCTGAATCGTGTCTGTAAGTAGGGTTCAGACTCAGTTTCTCTAACTTCAGGTTAGTGAGCTTTATGCTTATTACAGCTGTTCATTGATTTATTGATCTATTGATTTATTCAGAAAAAGTTTTTAAAGGATTTTGTCTGTGTAAAATTAAAACACTGTATTCATTTGTTCTGGAAAACTTGACTGTACAAAAACTTTACCTTATTAATTTATTATTGCCTTTTTGTGATGAAATTTTAAAACTGTGCTTCAGTTGTGTTATCACACAATTATTATCTGTAATTCTATATAATTGTAAGACTTGTGGTGGGAAGAAAATGATAAATCAGATATTGCTTTAATCCTCAGTAGTTTACAAGGTGCCAGTAAAGGCACATGTATGGTCTGACTGCGGTAAGTGTGGTAAGAGAGGAATATTCTGTTCTATTCAGAAAAAATAAAACAAAACAAGCAAGTAGTGATTATGCAGACCAGGCGCTGGGCTAGGCAGTGGATACTCCCAAACGAATATGACACGACCCCTGTTGTGGAGGGGTTAGCTTACAGTTAGTGGGAGCAGCAGATTTACGGATATGTATTGTTGGTGGAAAAGAAGCTGTATTGAGAGCAGAGAGGAGGGACATTTGTCTCAGTGTGAGATTCACATAGACATGTATTGGGGAGGGTGCTGGGCTGCAAAAAGAAAAGGGGCTTTATTTAAGGATATTAATTGGCTCCCTTGATCATCAGGAGAGTTAGAGAAGCTGATTAAGGCTAAGCTTCCCAGAACTGTGTTAGAAAATATTGACCTACTGAGGTGACCATCAACCATACAGCATGACCACTAAGACATACTTGTAAATGCCATTAACTCAAATCTACTGCTACCATTGCAGTTGCCAGGGATGTATGCTTCCCTTTGAAAATTGCCTTTCAACCTACTTCTATGAGCTGGACATCTCTGCTGCCACCTGTAATTTCTAGTACAAACAAGCTCCACAAAGAGTCTGTTTCCTCACATGGTTCACATCTGAATTGCAGTCCTGCTCAATGCAAATAATGTGTGTTACACAGACGAAAGGGTAATTCCACTGAAGGTGATTGCTAACTGTCAGCCTTGGGCTTACTTTGCAATTGCCTGGACAATCATTGAAAATGCTATTTTGGGTTCACCTTCCATGATTCTCATTTAATTGGTCTGTGGTGCGCATTCCACTTTAAGGTTTTAAAAAGTCCTTAACTAATTTTAATTTAAAGCTGAGATCGTCAATCCAAGCTTGACAGTTAATTTTATCAGTCAGCTTGACTGGGCCACTGGGTGACCAGATATTTGGTCAAACATTATTCTGGATGTGTCTGTGAGTGGTTTTTAGATGAGATTAATATTTGAATTGGTAGACAGAGTAAAGCAGATGGCTCTTCTCAACGTGGGTGGGCCTCACCTAATTAGTTAAAGACTTGAATGGTGCCATGCTTCACCTAACCAGGGTTTTGTTTTAAGAATGCTTCCTCAGATAATTTTGTAGTTGTGTGGACACCATAGAGTGCACTTACAGAAACCTAGATGGGATAGCCTATTACTGTAATTGTGTGTGCTATACTGTTATGCAGCTGGCAGCAGAGAGGGTTTGTTTACACCAGCCTCACCACAAATACACCCCTAGTTGTAGTGTAAACTCTGTAATATAGGTGCCTGATTGAGCTTTGACTGCCTCCTCATTCACTTCAATGACAGCTCTCTAGAACCAACACATGGCCAGGCACAGGACTAGATAAAGCCAGGGTAATTCTCCCTACTGAGGCTCCTTTGTCCTGGAGATCTGGATTTTGATAATCCATCATTTGGGTTACTTATCTTTTTTCTCTTCCCCCGTTTTAAATTTTCACTCTTATGTTTTATTTTTATTTTTATTTTTTTTTAATTTAAATTTATTTATTTTTTTGAATTGATTATGCTGTTACAGTTGTTCTATTCCCCCCTCCATTCCCCTCCACCCTGCCCCCCCCAACCCCACCATTACCCCCCTTTAGTTTATGTCCATGTGTCTCAAGTCCTTTAGGTTCTATATTTCCCAAACTATTCTCGCCCCCCCCCTCCCCCATCTATTTTCTATCTACTGTCTATGCTACCTGTTTTCTGTACCTTCTCCCCCCATCTCCTCCTCCCATTCCCCTGTTGCTAACCCTCCTTGAGATCTTCATTTCTATGTTTCCACTCCTGCTCTAGCTGTCCTTTTAGTTTGCCTTCGTTTTAGGTGTGGTTGTTAATAACTGTGAGTTTGTTGTCCTTTCACTGTTCATGTTTCTTTATCTTCTTTTTCTTAGATAAGTCCCTTTAACATTTCATATAATAAGGGCTTGGTGATGATGAACTCCTTGAATTTGGTCTTATCTGAGAAGCACCTTATCTGTCCTTCCGTTCTAAATGAGAGTTTTGCTGGGTAGAGCAATCTTGGTTGTAGGTCTTTAGATTTCATGACTTGGAATATTTCTTTCCAGCCCCTTCTTGCCTGTAAGGTCTCTTTTGAGAAATCTGCTGACAGCCTGATGGGGACTCCTTTGTAGGTGATTGTCCCCTTAGCTCTTGCTGCTTCCAGGATTCTTTCCTTCATTTTAATTTTGGCTAATGTAATTATAATATGCCTTGGTGTGTTTCTTCTTGAGTCCAACTTTTTTGGTACTCTCTGGGCTTCTTGGATTTCTTGGAAGTCTATTTCCTTTGCCAGATTGGGGAAATTTTCTTTTATTATTTGTTCAAATAGTTTTTCCACTGGTGGTTGTGTCTTTCCCCCTTCTGGTACCCCTATAATTCGGATATTGGAGCGTTTAAAGATGTCCTGGAGGTTCCTAAGACTCTCCTCATTTCTTTGAATTCTTGCTCCTTGACTCTTTTCTGTTTTTCCATTATTTGCTTTCTTCTGGTCCACTGCATTGATTTGAGTCCCAGTTTCCTTTTCATCTCTATGGGATTCGTGTGGAATTCCATTCATTTCCCTTAATTTAGCCTCCATATGTTTCTCTAATTTGTGGCTGTAATCCACCAAATCTGTGAGGAAGGTGATGACCAGTGTTTTAAACTGTGCGTCTGAGAGTTTTGCTATTTCTTCGTCATTTAGATTTATCTCTGGGGCTTTGAGTTCTGCCTGCGACATTTTTGGTCTGTTCTGGCCCTTTAAGTGGGACAAGCGGCGCCTTGGAGTCCCAGGTCGCTGGGTTGTGACGCTGTATGTGGGGGCGTGGTCAGAGCGGGAAATGCCGCCACCGCCGGGCAGGTCCAACCGCCGGGCCGGTCCAACCGCTCACTCCCTCACTCGCGCGTAACCAGGCAACCACAGTCAACTCGTTGCCACCGCCTCCCCACTGTGTCGCTCCCCCGGTGGGCTGCTTGGCGGCTCACCAGGTCCAATCCTGGGTTTGGGACCCGCGGGACTGGATTCGCGCGCCCGGTCGGACCGAGCCCTCCTTTGTAAGTCCTCACCCGACGCCGGTTTCGCCGGTTTCGCCCCTTACCGGTCAGGCTGAAGAATTTGTTGTTAGCGGACTTCCGAAAAGTTCAGTTTTCCGTGTTCTGGTTGTGTTTTGTGATGCTAATATTTAGTTGTCCCTAAACTTGGTTGTGAGAGGAGGCAGGCACATCCAGCTAAACCTCCATCTTGGCGGAAGTCCCCTTATGTTTTAAATTTATCCATAAAGAGTGAGCCTGGGAAACTGTAGGCCCCACACTTGACCCCAGTAAGAGCAAAACCCGAGGCCCAGGCCTGAGTCTGTGAGCTTTCTCTACCCTTAACCTTGCTGTGTACCCCCAAACATGCCTTATATGCTCCAGGGCCTGTAAGTAATACACTTTTTCACTTCAGAGTTTCCTTATGTGTACTTCTGAAAGGCATCTTAAATTGTAGTAAAGCCCGCAAGCATTGGTCCAGTGGTAAGACTGGTTTAGAAAGGGGAAAGTCTGTGGGAAGCGTCCGGGGGCCCGCATGAGCTCTCCCAGGCATTTTTGCAGAAAAGATAGACTGAAACAGGCACAAAACAGTCGTGCCTGGTACTGTGACACTCAGAATGGCTACGAAGGCCTCACAGTTGCTAAGATGTCACTAGGTACAGGAATTTTCAGCTCCACTATAATCTTGTGCGACCGCTGTTGTGTGTGATGGCTGTCTTTGACCCAAATGGGGTTATGTGGCACATGGCTGTGGGACAGAAAGCCTGACCCTACCTTCGGCAAGAAGCTGTGTCTCCTTTTTTGGGTGCCTTAGCTGGGCCTTCAAACTTGAACTGAAACATTATCTCTCCTTGGGTCTTGAGCCTGCTTGCTTTTGAAATTTATACCATTGGCCTTCCTAGATATTTAGCTTACTAACTCCAGATCTTAAAACTTCTTAGCCTTCATAATCACACAAGCCAATTTTTTATAATCTCTCTCTCTGTACACCCGCACACTCGCACCCCGTTGGTTATGTTTCTATGGAGAATTCCAACAAACACACAAGCATTTAGGGTCTAGTGTTTTGCCAGCCCCCAACACCAAGGTACCTTTCAGGATAAATTTTAGGCCTTCCAAAACAATGAGGAGTTATTCTCCTACTCCTCTCAGTTTTCTGCCTTGATCCTGAATGTGGAGAATAGTACAGAGGAATGTGGGATGCTAAGTTTGGGGATAACAGATGAGTGGTTGTCACTGCAACCTATGTTGCTATTAGGAGTGACAGGAGAAGTCCTGGTGTAGGAGGTGTCGGGAGACATGAATATGCCTGATAATGAAAGCATACCTCGTATCAGTCTGGATGTGGTGTGTTCATTGGCATTAAGATGAATGATAACCGGCTTGGAAAATGTTGAAAGATTAAGCAGGTTAATTTTTTAAAAGCATACTCCTCAGCAGAGGTCCTGTGATATTTGAAAGGCTCTAATGATAGAGAAACGTATGCTGAAGATCTTAAAGACTCCTTGAGATTAAAATGCAGGTATCTAAATAAGAATGAAGGGGAAAACAGGTTGAGCATAAGTAATGTGAACTCAAATCAATCCCTGGCAGTGTGATGCTTTGCCATTTGTGGGGGAATTGCAGCAGCAAAATGCACAGAATCAGCATGTGGCTGTTACCCCATTTCTATTGGGATAGACAAACCATGGCATGGAAATTAGTTCTGCTCACTCTTTGCTAATGCTGAAAATGCTGTTGACCTGTGTGCAGCATATATTTTTATTCTCAAACAGGGAGTGATTCTGTAGTGTTTGTCAGAGACAATATTCATAAACCATTTATCATCTCCTGATGAGAGGGTTTGCACTGTTGAAACGGAGAATGTAAATTGCTTAATTTTTTTTCCAGATGATTGAACAATCGCACCATTTGAAAGGTTTGGCTTGCTCTGCCTCAAGCCCTGAAAATAGACACACACACACACACACACACACACACACACACACTCTTTCTCTCTCTTTCTGTGATAATCAACTGCTTATTTGTGCGTATGGGGAAGTAGGCAGGGAGAAGGACATCACTGAAAACCAACTATTTCACATTATGAATGCCAAACCTGCTAAAAAACAAAATGTTTTCTCAGCGAGCAATGTGACAGCTGATACTAGATGAACTCAGTTTTCCAGCCCAGTGGTCAGCCAGCCACAGTATTCTGAAGAGCTCTCTCAAGTTCACATGCAGCTGAGAGAACTTGGCTTTCTGCACTTAGAGCATGAAAAATTCTTTCCCCAGAAATCAATATTTCTCAAAATTCAAAAAACATTCTTAGGTTATGTATCATGCCTAAGCTACTATTTATGATACTTATATCCTTTTATATTTTTCTTCTGAAATGTTTGTCTTCTTGCAGGAACAATTACATGTTAGATTAGAAACTCAGAGGTAAATTATTTTTGGAAGTCCTACTGGATTATTTTTGAATTTATTTGAATAACTTCTATAGTGATTTTTATAATTAGAAACTCTCGGTTTGGTATTTTTGTTGTTGTTGCCAAAATATTCCTTTGGCATTTAAAAAATTCAGTTATAAAATATACACCCATCATTAGGTCTCCATCTGTGGTGCACGCTGATTCACGAAGAGCTCTTGTTGGGTGGCAGGTTACCTGGCTGGGACAGGTGTAGGTGGACACTTTGCTCCTAACCAGGATATGTGCATGGAACACGACATAACAACTCTGGTGCGTAATGGGCTAAGGGCGGGAATTGCCCAGGATTAGTCGCAGACATTTCCAAAGGAAATTTTCATTATTTTCCACATTGGCTTTGTGTTATTAGATCATATCTGTTAGTTTTTGTGTGCTAAAACATGAAAACATGTCCAAGTCACCCAGTAGATATAAACAGCTTATTCCACTACCCCTGTCTTAGTCTGCTGCTCTAACAAATATGATGACCTAGGTGGCTGAAACAACAAATACTGACTTCTCACAGTTCTGGAGGCTGGGAAGCCCAAGATCAAGGTGCTGGCAGACCTGATGTCTGGTGAGGAAGAGCTTCCTGGTTTGCCAGTGGCCATCTTCTCCTCATGTCCTCACATGGCAGGGAGCAGAGAGAGGAAGTAAGCTCTCACTGTGTCTCCCAGTAAGGGTGCTCTTACGGCTCGGTTACCTCCCAAAGGCCCCGCCTCCATATCCCATCTACATTGGGGATTAGGGTTTCCACATATAAATTTTGTGGGGACTCAAACATCCAGTCCATAGCAATGCCCTCTTTTTAGCTTTTCTCTTCATATGGACTCATTATTCATTCAAGTTAACAGTGTTAAATTCATCATTCACATTCTCTTTTCTCTCTCTGAAGACTCTATTAAAATGATAGTAAAGGGGAATGAACCTACAGAAAGTGAACTGGAGAGTCGGAGTAGGAGCAATTTACATGGAAAGCAGATGGTAGAGGGTAACTGGTAGAGCAAAGTCAAAGTCACTGCAGCAGGGCGTGGAGATGGACTAGAAGATTTAATTTGCCCCACAGCACCCCAGAGATCATGTTCAGTGATACCAGATATGGTACTGGGGAGTAAAGATCCCCAATTCTCTCTCCACATTCACCTTCAGCTTCTCAGCAAGTAGGCCTCTACTCCCAGTCTGGAGAAGAGACTGAAAATTGCCAGAGAAAAGCCCCCCATATTTTGTACGAGAAGTCCCAGAGCACCAGGGAATCCTGGTCCCCTTGCCCATCAATGAATCCTAGGGATCATCCAACCCTGAATTCAGGTATAGAGTTTCCAACCAATCCTCCACTATTTCATTAAAACCGATAAAAACAAGTGAGATTGCTGGGTCATATGGTAGTTCTATTTTTAATTTTTTGAGGAACGTTCATACTGTTTTGCACTGTGGCCACACTAATCTGCATTCCCATCAACAGTGCACAAGGGTTTCCTTTTCTCCTAGACCCTTGCCAACACTTGTTATTTCCTGTCTTTTTGATAAAGGTGTGAGGTGTTATCTCACTGTGGTTTGGATTAGGATTTCCCTTATGATTATTAACACCGCGCATCTTTTCAGATGTCTAGCCATCTAGCCATCTGTATGTGCTCTTTGGAGAAATGTCTATGCAGGTTCTCCGCCCATTTAAAAAATCAGATTATCTTTTGGGGGTTATGAGTTCCTCATGTATTTTGGGTATTAACAACTTATCAAATATAACACTGGTGACTATATTCTGCCACTCGGTATGTTCTCTTCATTTTCTTGATGGTTTCCTTTGCTGTGAAAAAGCTTTTTAGTTTGATGTAGTCCTGTTTATTTCTTCTTTTGTTCTTGGTGTTTACTGGAAACCCAGAATACTAATTAAAAAAGATATATGCATCTCTATGTTCATTGCAGCATTACTTACAATAGCCAAGATATGGAAGCAACCTAGATGTCCATCGATAGACAAATAGATAAAGAAGAGTGACACATAAATACTACTGGGTCATAAAAAGAATAAAATATTGCCATTGGTGACAACAAAGATGGACCTAGAGATTACTATGTTAAATGAAATAATTCAGACAGAGAAAGGCAAATACCATATGATTTAACTTATATGTGAAATCTAAAAACAATAGCAAAATAAATAAAACAGAAAAAAACTCAGACGCAGAGAACAAACTGACGGTTCCCAGATGGGAGGGGTTTGAGGGAACGTGTGTGAAAGGTAAAGGAATGAAGGAATACAAATTGGCAGTTACAAAATATCCATGGGAATGTAAAGTACAGCATAGTGAATATAGTCAGTAATGTAGTAGTAAGTGTGTGTGGTGTCAGGTGGGTGCCAGACTTATGTGGGGAATCAGTTAATAAGTTATATAAATGTTTAACTACTATGTTGTATATGTGAAACAAATATAATATTGAATGTCAACTGTAATTGAAAAATAAAAAATAAAACAACCAATAGCAAGAAAAATAAATTATTTAAAGACCATTGGCATAACTACAATCGAGCTTTATCAAGTATAAACCTTTCATCATATTTGCTTAAGATATTTTTAGGAAACATATTACAAATACAATAGAAGCCCACTCCAATCTCATTTCCTTCCTTTTTCCCTCTTGGAGGTACCTACTCTTCTGAATTTTGTGTTGATTATCATGACTGCACAGGTTTCTATATCATTAATAAATGTGCATTTATCAATAAACAATAAAAATATTGTTTTACATGTTTTCACATTTTATATAAAGTGTTACACCATCATTACAATTCTACTTCCTTTTACTCAGCATATACATTTTTAACCATTTAGACTAAGTAGATGGGACTGCTTCATTTCGGATATGCCATGAATTATTTATTTTCTCCTAGTTTTCCCAATTTTTAAATATTGCCACCAGTGTTATAGTGAATATTCTTGTATAGGTCTCTTTGTGCATATGTAAATTCATGAAGTTAGGGTAACAGCTAGAAGGAAAAAATTTTGACTTGAAAGTATGCATGCCTTCAGTTATACTAAATGTGGCCCAGCTAATCAGATTGAGTTTTTATATTGTACAATCATAAGGATTTCATTGTCATTTCAGTTTGAACTTCCCTTACTATTAGTGAGATTTAGCATCATCAGTTTTTTTTGATCTTCACAATTCTTCTGTACGATGCCTGTTCATGTCTTTTGCAAATTTATCTATTTGTTTTTCTTATAGCTTTTAGGAGTTTTAAAAATTATTTTAGTAAATATTGATTTAAAAATATATATAACATGTTAAAGAACAACATGTTAGAAATCTACAACTATAGTTTGTCACTAATATTTTATTGGAAATAATATATATTCCCTACTTGGATGGTGCAGTTCTTTACATATATTAGAACAAGCTTTTATGTGTGTTGTTGAAATATTTTATACCCTCTTTTTGTCTTCCTGATTTATCACTTTCAGAAATATAATGTCAAAATCCCTTGATTGTTACTTTCTTATTTTTACTTTGTCTTATTTTTACTCTATGTATAATATTTGGGCACTATGTTGCTAGGTGTATAGAACCTTATGATTTGTGTATCCTTTTGGTGAGTTTTTTCTTTTACTATTATATGATGTCTTTTTATTCCCTAATGTATTTTTGCTTTAAATTTTAACTTGTCCAATATTAATATGGGTACAATAGCTTTCTTTCTGTATTTGTGCAGCATTTTCAACTCATTTATATCAATCATTTTATGAGTTTTGTTTTAGTTGTATATTTTTATAACTAACATATAGATACTCCCTGTCCCCCTGCCTTTTAACCAACTGGATATTTTTTCCTTTCAATAGTTTTAGTCTAAAATAGTAGTGCTTTTAAGCAGTTTTTTCTTTCTCTTTTGCTTTTTTTAATCCTTGTCAGAGGATATATTTATTGATGAGAGAGAGAGAGGGAGGGGTATCAATTGCCTCCTGTACTCACCTGTGCGGGGGATCAATCCACAACCTGTTTGGTGTACAGGCCAACACTCCGACCAACCGAGCCACTCCGCCAGGGCTGGACCTTTAAAAATAGTACTACTTTATTGTCTGTGTATGTGTTTACCATCCTTTTTACTTTATTTCCTGCCCTTTTCCGATTATTGTTGGATTTCTATTTTTTTCCTTACACTTCTTTTTTATTTCCCTTGACTGATTTAGAAACTTGTATATTCTGCTATTTTAGTGGTTCTCCTTAATTTTTCACATGCATATTTAACCATAAATTTTGCTGTCAAACTGTAAGCTTATCTTTTCTCCTTCAGTACATGATTTAAGACTGACCAGGGTTTAAGTACACATTGAACAATTGTGGGTCTTGTTATCACTTAGAGCAAAACTTAGAACCACTGGGCTGTTCACTGTTTTCTCTCTAGGCTGTCCACCTGGATTATCCTCACACATCCTAAGATATTTAGAAGTTTGGAAGCTTTTTGTTTTGTTTTTAAGAAATTGGTTCAATCAATGAAGACATTTATTATTACATTTTTAAAAAATCCATAGACAAGGTATTCCAAAGGTTTTCTTTATAGGTCAGTCATCATCAAGAAATTTTACATCTCTTTATGAACTTTAAACATATGTAAAATTCTTTCTTACCCTGTTCCATAAAATTAATTTCCACCTGCAAATTATGGAGTAGAAACTTAGGCACTTCTTCCTGCCATGCATGTTTTTAAAGGAAGCTGAAGATACGTTTTAAGAGGACAACAGAGTAAAATAAAATAGAGGAGGACAAGGGCTTATGGAAACAGTAGGACCAGCAGAGGGGATCAGCAAGGAAAAGCCCTAAAATGAGAGGTTGCATCAAGCCTAAGAAGGAACTCGTCCAGTTTGCAGCATGATAATGGACAGCTCCAGAGAGGTTCTCCAGAAAGAGGACAGATGTTGGGAAGGAGTGAGTCGTTCATGGGAGTTCCCAACAGATCATGAAACAGATGAACAGTAATTCAACTAAGAGTTCTTTTTCTAAAAAAAGCAACTATAAACTCTGGGAAAAATTTAAAAAATGTAATTATGGATTTAAATTTAGTGTCACAGGAAAAATATTACATGTATATTTATTTATATAAATCAATAGCAAATAATTCATTTAACTGAAGATAGTGATATAATTATAATAGAAAGATGGGTGAAGGATGGTGTATAAGTAGTGTTAATAAAGAAAAATATTAGTGTATCACATTGGCAAATTAATAATGTCTAACATTTAAAAATTAATATGCAAAAATAAAGCATAATATTTAGAATAATAGAGATTACCAAACAGGAGAAATCACCTAGTGAGTAAAAAACTATAAAAAAATCACAACTGGAAACTAGGCCTAAGGATACACAGAAGTAATTTTAAGACTCTGGTACCTTTTGATTATTTTCCCCTTTTGTTAATGAGACTAAATTATGTAAATAAAATTTATAATAAATTTGTTTATGCAAATTGAAAAAGAATAATAGTTTCTATTTCAGACAAACAGTGCTACTAAGAAACATTACCTGATGGAATTTTGAATGACACTTTAGATTGGGGGCAAATGTAATCTAAAAGAATGAGCAGGAAATAATCCAATGACTTAATAGTAATTAATTTCACTTCTATTTAAAAATCAGCTCTTTGAAGGCAGTTGTAATCCATTTTATGAACAAACTAGGTTTGTTTGGGTACAAATGAGGAAACAACCTACTTTTTTTCCTGTTTTTTATTTTTACCTGTCTCTATGATATTTGAGGTACATCTCTCATAAAAACAAATCTTCTCTTAATTTCTTTCCTTTCCTTTCTTCCTAGTCCTTTCTGCCTCTCTCTCTCCTTCCTTCCTTCTTTCCTTTTTCCTCTTCTCAAACTCTTCCTCCTCCTATTTCTCCTCCTCATTCTTCCATTTCTTCTCTTTTGTCCTTTTTCTTTGGTAAGTGAGTATGGTGCACATCTGTATTTCTCAGTGGCTCTTGAAGCTTCCTGAATAAGCTTGTGAAAATGATTTAATTAAAAACTGGACTTAATAGAAGGAAAGCCTTAGAATAAATTATTTTTCTTAATGATATTCCCAGGATTATATCTTTGATGATATATCTCATAGTTTTTTCAATTACTTTGGTGTAATTAGGTACAGTCTTATGTTTAGATTTTTTAAAGTTTAGCTCACTGTAATAGAAAAGAAATTTGATCTTTCATTGATCTTAATGCTTTTCCCTTCCCTCTGAGCTCCCAGTCTGATGCAGGGTTAGAAGCCTGAAACTAGACATCTTGGCCATTACTCATGGGTATTTCTTCTCCTGTCCTTCACTCTGGGGTCCTGCCTCCTCCAGGAGTGGGGGGAAAGGAAGAGGTATGGGCAGAAGAAAGAGTGCTCAAAGTCTCAGATGGCTGGTGTTGTGGGCATGTCTCCCTCGGTTCTCTAATGCCCTTGGTTGTGAAAAGCATCCAAGGGCTAGCTCTTTCTTCTATGGCAAGCTTCTGTTTGTCTTGTGAGACGACTCTCTCCCCTGCTGGGTTTGAAAATGGTTGCTATGTTGTAAGCTGCCTGTGGAGAAGTTCATGTGACAAAGAGTTGAGGGCAGTCTCTAGTTTATGCCCAGCAAGAAACTGAGGCCATTGATATGGCAAAGAACTGGATGCTTCCCATAAACACCTAAGAGTGTAAATGGGATCCTTCTCCAGTCAAGCCCAAATGAGACGAAAATCCCAACCAACACCTCATTTGCAGCCTTGCATAGGACCCAACTAAGCCAAGCTTGACTTCTAACCCATAGACACTATAAGATAATGATGTGTATTGCTTTAAAAGTTTGTGATTCTGTCCTGACTGGTGTGGCTCAGTGGACTGAGTGCTGGCACGTGAACCAAAGGGTTCAATTCCCAGTCAGGGCACATGCGTGGGTTGTGGGCCAGATCTCCAGTAGGGGGTAGGTGTGAGGCAACCACACATCGATGTTTCTCTCCCTCTCTCCCTCTCTCTCCTCTTCTCTTCCCCCTCTCTAAAAAATAAAGAAATAAAATCTTTAAACATTTTTTTGTGATTCTATTATTTCACAGAATAGATAAGTAATAAGAAATACAGAATTCTTCAGAGATTCTTCCACTGGGCTCTGACCTGAAATTTCCTGCCATACTCTGACTAATGGTGCACCACTCACAGCCTCTTTCTAATGCTATTACTTAACTCTTTGGCAAACCTCTTGGACAGTGTCTCTGTCAGGATAAATCAAGCCCAGATGACTTCAGTGGGGCCTACTCTTTTTCACAGGTAAATCCATCACTAGAAAGACATTTTACTTTCACTATAGCCACTCTACTTACTGAGTTAGCAAGACAATCCCAACACGTTTCTAATCTTTCAACTTTCTCCAAGTTAAGTGTCAGGTGCCAGTCTCTTGTGTTGCATAAACCCAAGGGAAAATGTAGAAGGTTCTTCCAAGATCTCTATCTCCATACTCTTCTGGGCCCATTAATAACAGGGACCCTTGTTGTTGTGCAGTGTGCAAGCATCCAACCAGAAGTCACTTCTGTCCGAGAAAGCATCCCCACAGTCTGAGTGGCTCTTTTTCACTTGGCTTAAAGTAGGAGTAGGAGAACTAAGGCCACCTGTCAGTTTTTAAAAAATAAATTCTTCACATTTCGTATATTGATCATCCCCTATTTTCAGAATATGTGAGCACCTAACATTGCTTTCTTAGCTCTGAGGCTTCAACCAGAATTCTGTGATCACAAGATACAGGCTTCTCACTTAATACCTGGCTACTCTCTTCATCTTTTTATTTTATGAATGTAAGCTTTCCCTTGCATCCTAGTTGTGTGTATGTGGGGTAAGGGGGTGGGCAAAGAATGTTATTTTAAAAAGGGAAACATATAAAGAACCAAACTGTTGTTTCTAAGAGTAGGGTCTTTGCTTTTAACCTTTTTCCAGAGAAGCCATTAACTTCACTTTCAAAATACAAAGAAAAGAGAAACAGCCTGTACAAACTGCTGAGCATAGAGTCTTGAGAGATAATTGGATGAAAGGATCAGAAAATTCCAAAATAGTCAATGGATTCTGAAGGGCAGAAGAGAGAAGATGAACATCTGAGGGTTAAGATTAAGAACAAGTAAGAGGAGAAATGACAAATATTCTACTCCCCAACTTCCATACTCATGGCTGGATTGGTTATGTGTATGTTCCCAAGCTAAATGTTAATTATATGCTTCTATATAGTGTCGTATCATTTCTTCTCAACTAGGCTCTTGTATTCTATTGTTAATTTTAAAATGTCCTGTAGTTGCTTTTTTTGAAGCAGCATTTCTGACACCCAAGTGCACACAACGGTCATCTGGAAATGCCAAGTATTGTTTCTAGATAGGAGCATAAACAGTAGCCTGATGGTAAGAATTCTTACACAAATGATGCTTAAATACTAACTATCCTTGAGTTCAGGTGAGTCAATTGTCATTGATTTGGTGACCTAAAATGGTTCATTTTGATCTGGTGTTGCAATGTGGGGTGAGAGCTAGGGCTATTACTAATTGGATTCTCCAGCTATTATAACCTTCCACGTTTTCACACATCCGTATTCTGGGATTTACTAGAGTACTCTCTGGCAGCCAGGATGTCCTGAGCAAGGAGGGGTAGAAGCCATTCAGAAATTAACATTCCAGAGGGCATGTGTGGTCCTTTTGCATAAATAGAGTAAAGCATTTTTAGGTCTTTCTCTTCATTTGTTTGAGTGTTACATACACAGATCCATCTTTTAAACCTGGGGGGTCTGGGAACATTACATCTCATTGTGAATCCTGACCTATAGGTTTCAATAATAAGGCTGGCTTTCAGCTCTTGTAGCATGGGAAATGCATACAGGACTCCTCTAAGAAAGTTCTGCCTACCAGCTTTGAAGTTTATTACAAGGGGTTTCTTACTAAAGGTCCAGGAATATCTCATAAACTTTGATTTCATGTTATTTTTGAACTTAGAAATGTATGTCAAGTTCAGTATTAGAGTAAATTTTCAGCTTATTCTCTATATCATCTCTATATCTCTATTGAATTGCACTTTCCTTTTGGTTATTATTATTACAGAGAAATCAGAAGTTGAAGAAAAACAGTGACTTTTCTTTTGGTGGAAACTGTCCAGCAAGAATTCCTTTTGGTTTCTTTTCATTTTTATTTCTTTTCCCCTGAGGTTTTCATTGTATCAGTTGATTAATGTAGTTGACTGCTAATCAATATTAGCAGCCATGGTGGTAGAAATATTACTGAATTATAAATGATCTTTAAAAATACACTCCAAGAAGCAATCACTTTTAGGGCTGCATTTGTTATCACAATGTTGGAAACATTGATATCAGGATTTTAATATCCGGTAAGATAATGAAATTTCTACCCCATACATATTTTCTCTGTCTTTGTACTGTAATAACTAAATATTGCTTCAGGTTGGTGAATGGTCATATTTTCTTGGCCTCATTTCATGGAAAGATCCCTAAGAAGGTTTCTTTTTCAAACCGTTGGAGTTCATTGACATGAAGATAAAGTAACAAAGGAGAGGCACTCATTTGAGGAGAACTAAATGTGGTCTCTTAGCCTCCCAGTCGGCTCTGTGTTCCAGGTAGATAGGCTGGCAGGTCATGGCTGGGCTGTCCATCTCTCCTGAGCACTTGACAGGAACAATGACAAGAATCTAGGGAAAGAAAGTATCTTTGTAGAGGTGAACACTGGAGAAAGGCTCAGAGGGAAGCTTCCTGATAAGATTGTTTCATAGGAATGTAAAGTCAGGGTATCAGAAGATCTCAAGTTCATATAAATCACGGCAATTGCTTGGGTCCAGGAGGGGAATGACTTCCACTCCATTTATTTTGCTCTAGCTCTAACTCTTCTATGATTTAGTGTGTTTTTAAAATTACAGTTTCCTTTGCTTGTTCATTAAAATAAAAACAGAGTCAACTTTTATAGACTTACTTGTATTGGTGGCAAGGATAATCAGTTTTTATATTCTGAAAACTATTTTCTTGGGATGTCCAGGCATATACTTTTCAATGTCATTGGTTACTGGCATTAGTTATGAGCATTGGCTGAGTGCCAGCCGTGTTCAGAGCCTTAAACACTAGGCCCTCCTAATTTCCAGACCACATCTGCTGGACTGGATTATATTCCATTCTGTACTGATACCATTCATTGCACGAGTCTGGTTTCCTGAATTGCTTTGTAACATCTGTGAGTGAGAGACCAAGTTATCTATTTTCCAGAGAGTATAGCATGGCACTGGCCACAATAACTACTGAATAAATTGATAGAAAAGAAAAATGAAAGGAAATCTCCATTCTGGGGAAACATACCATCTGGGTAACAAGGATTAATTGTTTTCCTGTTAGTCTTGAAGTGTTTTCCTTTCTTTCATGTGGTACATTTCACTGTAAGTATGTGGAACACAAAACTCCTGTACAGATATTGATATGTAGAAAAACTCAAGGAAGTTACTCCAACCATGGAGGAAGTTATCGTAACCCCAACATGCTGTAAAACACCAAGATCTTTGAAGGAATGAATGTGAAACAATCAAAACTTTGCCAAAGCCCTTTTGATATAGCTAATAGTAAGTACTTCCTGTGTTATATGCATAATGTATTTCTTCCTCACCAAAGTCTTAGGAAGCAGTCTCAACTGAAAGGTGAAGTAATTTGCCTAAATTCCCAGTTAGTAAGGGGTAAAACTGGGGTGCAAATCTATAAACACCCAGCTCCCAAACCTGCAATCCAACTACCACATGTACTGTCTTGGAAAACCCTGGAATCAGAGTCAGTCCTCAGAAACCTCATCAGGGTGAGGGCTTTTGTTGGGTTGGTCTTTCCAACAGCAGGTCGGAGGCACAGTTGAAATGAGATTCGGCCTTCAGATGTGTCCCCCTTCTTCTGTTGTAGAACATAGCTGTCCTAGGTAAAAAGAAACTGCTAGGTTAGTTAGGTCAGGTATAGAACGGAAACTTGTCATTTCAGGTCAAGAATAGTAGATTTGAACCCTGGCAGGTGTGTCTCTATTGGTTGGAGTATTGTCCTGTAACTGAAGGGTTGCAAGTTCAGTTCCTGGTCAGGGCACATACCTAGGTTCCATATTCAGTCCCCAGTCCAGGTGTGTACGGGAGGCAACAGACTGATGCTTCTCTCTTGCAATGATTGGTGTTTGTCGCTTTGCTGCTTCTTTCTCTCTGTTTCTCTTTCTAAAAGGAATGAAAACATGTCCTTAATGAGGATTGAAAAGAAAGCAGTAGAGTTGAGATATAAAACCAAAAAGCCTAATTAAGACTTTGAGAAATACATTATGTTTTTTTAATAAATAGCAGCAGAATGAGAATGTTAGTAAAATTAGTTAGTAAATTTTACAGTTAGTAAAATTTCTTCTGAAAGTAAATTCAGAGACTGAGTCAGCTCAATGCACTAGAATGAGGAGTTAAAATTCATGAGTTCCGTAGAAACTTGGGAGCACCCTAAGAAACAGCATAATTAAACATAGCAGACTTCTTTCCTCCAAACAGAGAAGTAGAACGGCTTATGTTGCTTCAATCTGAACTTTTGATTTTTTTTTTTAATTTTGAAAATCCTGTCGAGGCCTAAGGGCTTAAGGAGTGGTCAGACTGAAAGAATTCATTCATTAGTGAGCAACTGGGGCAAAAAGGACCCATGAACTGAATAGCAGACCATAAGATTTGAAGGAAATAAAAATGAATTTTTATGAAAAGATACTATAAAGTTTAGGGAATATGAAAAAGAAACTGCAAATGAGAAGTATAATAAAAGGAATGATGACTGCAGAGAAACAGATGTCAGAAAAAATAATCTATATTAGCAGAGATTTTAATGGAGGAGAACAATGTGGAAAAGATGAGAAGAAAATCCTGCTAAAATGACGCAGTGGCACCCTACCCATTGCACAGACAAAAGCCCTATTGTAACTGGGAGTTATGGTTGATAAAATCATCGGCGTAATGAGATGCTGATAACAAGAAGGAGCAGTTGTCTGTCAGCAGTGAAAACTCTCGAACCTGTTTGCCAATGACCAGTTGTTGACACCATATTCTCAGGGTATAAATAGCCTAAGTAACTTACTAAACTTTTAAGCTTTAGTCATTCTGGAACACTTGACAATGTACCAACTCCATCACTTTCTTTGGTGTAATAGGAGCATAGACATCTGTATTACTTAAAAAAAAAAACACCCAAAAAACTGAGCCCTGGCTGGTGTGGCTAAATGGATTGAATTTGGGTGAACCAGTCACCGGTTCGATTCCCAGTCAGAGCATATACCTGGGTTTTGGGTCAGGTCCCCATTCAAGGCATGGGAGAAGCAACCGCACACTGATCTCTCTCTCACTGTTTCTCCTTCCCTTCTCTCTAAAAATAAATAAAAAATATTTTTAAGAATTCAGAATGTTCTAGGTCTCATATATATTACTCATTATGTCATCTAGTTTCTCTTAAGCATAAAGGGAATTTTATTGCTAATGGAAAACTTGTCTGGGTGGGCAATTTGGGCTTCCAAACAGGATTATGTATGATTATCTATGTTTGTAAAGTAATTAGCGAATAGTCCAACACATAATTAAGCATATATAAAAATGTCTGTTTTGCAGACTTAATGAGAGCAAATTAATTGGCATTGCTTACTTACTACACTTAAGTTTTTGAACGGATTTAATGTAAAATGAATTTTGACTTGTTAAATCTTCTGATCATATGAATGTCTTTCATGGCTTGTCATGTTGGGGTAAATTGCCAGTTTATCTCATTAACTCATTTTTCATTTCCATCTGTTTCGCATTTACCTGTGGGGGACTTTCAGTGCAATGTAGCATTTGGTTCTCTGTGGATTATAAATTGTTTGATTCCTTTTGGCAACTAGGAACTATTAGCTTAAATACAATAGAATGGAAAGTGAGAGCAGGGTAGAAAATAGAATAGGATTTTGGTGTCCAAAGTCTATGTTCTGTCCGGCAAGCCGAGTCACCTTCTACTCATCCTCAACTGTGGAACCACATTGAGGTGAGCTCTGCTTGTAAATTTTCTTTAAAAACCTATCCTAGTAAAACTTGAGGTGGCATTTAATCCTGTTTATTGGAGGTTTTTCTCTATCTAAAATGCTTGAAGTCCTGTAACCAGATACCAGGGCTCAGGCCTATATTTGAGAATAAATTCAACATGTTGAATTTTGAGATTAGAAATCCAAACCCATGTAAACATCATATCATTTTATTTTATGATATCTTTGCCCAACATAACACCATGTTCTGAATTTATATGCCTTCCTGACTGAGAAACACAAGCACACTGATACTGACCACTTTTACAGTCTCATTTTGAAACACACTGCAGCTTTTAGTGGAAAATAAGTCTATTTTTATAACTACTGATTTCAAAATGTACCCCCTACAACTGGTATTATTTTATTTGTTCTTGCCTATTTTGTAATAACATGATTCATTTTTTTGGAGCATAAAATAAAGGAAAATAAATAAAATGGAACATAACCTGGACTGGTTTTCAACTAAAGCAATTTCTTTTTACCATTTTGAAATGTCTCAGTCTTAAACCCTAAAGATGCCATTTTATAAAGTAAAGGTATTACAGTAAAGGACAAAAAGGGGGCCAAGTTTTATTATTTATTTATTTAATTTTTATTCTAAGCATTTATCACTACCTAACATATTTTAGACTTATCATTCATCTCCTACTAACAAAAGAAAAATTTGCAAGTGCAGTGATATGAAATGGGACCCCCCCAAACTGGAATTATCTTCTGGAATGTGGTCCTCTTATAGTATAGGCTTCTCCCACTAGGAGAGTGTTCCAGGGACCCATTTGTATAGGTATACCAGTTGGCATTGCAGCAAGAGGCTGCACTCAGCTTCGGTGAACTTTTTTTGAATACTTTCAACGTGTTTGCCCATTTCATGATGGGTGATTTATGAGTGCATCCGCTCACACTGCACTGAGTGTTCAGCAGGTTTTGACCCAAAACAGCATGACCCCCATACCCCACTCTCCCTATTCACCTGATCTCGTCCTGAGTGTCTTCGTTTTGCTAGATGAAAAAAGTCCTCAAAGGGAAATGGTTTGCCAATATAGAAAAGGTGAAACAAAAAAATGGCAGAAGCACTAAAAGACATCAAAATCAATGAGTTTAAAGACTGTTTTGAGCAGTGGGAAAATGTCTCAATAGGTGTATTGCATCAAATGGAGAGCACTTTGAAGGCGACTGAAGTTTAGACATGTAAGAATAAACACACAATTTTTTATAAATAAATTCTTGATTTTTGGCTTCCCCCTTATATTGTTGGCTTTCTTTTCTTTTCTTTAAGAATTTTTTTAATCCTTATTGTATTATTTCCATTGCCATTTTTCCCCCTTGACCCTCCTCCCCCAGCAGTGACCACACTGTTGTCCATGTCTGCGAGTCCCCTTTGCTTTGTGCTGCATCCCTCCACCCCAACCTTCCCTTACCCCCAGCTGTCATCTGCTCTCCATCTATGAGTCTGTCCCCATTTTCCTTCTTAGTTCAGCTTGTTCATTGGAGTCCACGTATGAGTGAAATCATATGGTATTTGTCTTTCTCTGACTGGCTTATTTTACTTAGCATAACGTTCTCCAAGTCTATCCATATTGTCGCAGAGGGCAAAAAAATTATTTTATGGCTGAGTAGTATCCATTCTGTAAGTGTCCCATAGTTGTTTTATCCACTCATCTACTGATGGACACTTGGGCTGCTTCCATATCTCAGCGGTTGTAAATAATGTGCAAGTGACGTATTTTTTTCTAAAAAACCATACATAATAGCTGAGAACTTAGAGCTTAATAGCAGAAATCAGCAAGGTGGAGGATTGTGATCACTAGAAAAATAGACATCTGAGGAATTGAATGAAAACCATCCAGAGCCACTGGTCTCTACATGGGGAAATCACTGCTGGCTCAGCACATGCAAGCGGCTGTCCAGCTGATTCTTAAATAGAAACCCATTTCCTCATGAGGCTGGATGGTTTCATTACTGAAAAGATTGTTTGTCTCCTTTTCTCATTTTCTAAACCAGAACTTGTCCATTGCAGTCTACTTTTCCTGCCCTTAGTTCTGTGACTCCCTGTAGCATTTCTTCTCTCTTTATACCACCTACGCCTTCCAATGAGTTTACTCTCCCCTCAGAAAATACCCTGAGTGACTCAAGGCAGTGGCTTTCAAACTTGTTTTGATTCAGATTCAGAGTAAAAATATTTTATATCACACACAGAGCCTTAATAAATGTTTCAGAAATGAGAATTTTCTTATTTGATCCTTGGAGTAACTCTGAAATGCCTTAATAAGTGTGTCAGGACTTAACACATTTTCTAACCCCAAGTTCAGTCCTATTCCTTTGGTCTTTGGGCTCATTGTCTTAGTTCCTAAACTCACTAGCACCTCCACAACACAAGCCCTATGGTCTCGGCTTTATATCCTTGAGGATTTTCATTTATTTTGAGCATAATACGTGAAGCCAAGTCAAGTTTGTACTAAAGAGAGCTAGGGCTCTAGAACTGGTGGCCTGTGTTTCTTCAACTGCAAAGTGGAATAAAAACAGGGTTGAATTTACATGGATGATTAAAAAGTCAATCAATGAAAAGTTCTTAATATAGTGTCTGGCAGATAACAGACACCAGAAATGGTAGTCTTCACTCTCTGACATTGCAATACAGTTCAACAGACACGGAGCACCACCCCTCAGCCAGGCCCTGCCTGGGGGCAAGGGCGGTGGACGGGGGGAGCACACCTGCTCCGCCCTGGCGCAGCTGCTGCTGGAGCTCACAGCCAATGGAGGACACAGGCACAGAAAAGATGACTGTCATCTAATGATGCACAAGCAGAGATGGAATTATGCTAAAAGAGAGACAATTACTTAGTTTTTTTCTCTATTTTTAAATAGCTTAATTGAGATATAGTTGACATATAATACACTGCATTTATTTTAAAAGTGCAGAATTTTGTGCATTTTGGGTTGTGTCTATACATATGAAACGATCATCACAATCAGGATAATGAACATACCCCAAATCCCCAGTAATTTTTACCCCCACCCCATCCCTACTCATAAATAATCATTATATGCTTCCTATTGCTATATATTAGTTTTCATTTAGTTGGAACCAAAGTGGGGGTTCAGCTGCCAAAATGCAAACTTTAGAGGTAGGAGCTGGTGAGAAAGGAAAGAGATTTTTTTATTCGGATGTTGCACAATTGGGGAGAATGGCAGAATCTTGTCTCACAGCCCATCCCCTCCAAAAAACTGTGGGAAAGCCCAGCCATCCTCATCCAGACCGAAATAAAAAGCAATGTCCAGAGTTCCTGTTCCCATGAAAAGTATCTCCCTTTGGGATCTGCGGGTGGCTTCTGAGTGGTCATCCAGGTAGCTTAGCTCGCTTCCAGCTGCTGTCCTGCTTCAGGCTCTTTTCTGGAACCTGTGTGTGGGGCTGGCACTGCCACTGGCCGTGCGGCTTTTAGGGCCACAAGGTCCCACGAATGCAGTGGCTAATGCATCTGCCAGGTGGGCCAAAGAGCATCCCTTGCTCCCTTCAGGTTTGTATTAGTTTGGGGTGTGGGACCGACCAGGTGCTTTCTCAGAATGCTCAGTTAACTTCTCTTCTTTTCCCCAGAATAGACTAACAGGACTCTAGTTAGTCTAGTCTGCACCTCCTCCTGCCACCATTCTGACTTCCGTGGCGCATGTGCCTGCCTTTCTCTGGTCCCACCCCCAATCAGGTACTGGAAAAGGATAGGAAGAATTTTCCCCCATCCGATTATCTTCTAGCTTCCTGTGTGCTTGGTGTACTGCTTCCTCCTGCTCTGTCCTGCCTGGGGGTGGCGGAGACTCCTCGGTGCTCTGCTAGCTCTGTACCCCCCATGACCTAGTTCCCACATGCAGTGAGTTGCCCATACTCAGGGCCACTGACAAAGTAAAGAGACCCTGGAAACCCTACCTGGCCTCTCAGGTGGGGCCCAGGATGGCCCTAAAGGGAGGGGTGGGGGTATCTGAAGTCGGGAGCAGGACACTCCCACTGGGAGCAGAGCGTTGGCAAGGCATGAACTCACTTACTAGGTGAGTGCTCACCCGTAGGACCTGGCGCTGCCTCACCACGTCCCCGGGCGGTTCGTGAAGGTGTTGTCTGGCTGCACACCACACTCTCAGAGACTGGAGCAGCAGGCTCCGTGTGGGAGGGCTGCCCATTCCACCTCCAGGGCCCAGCTCTGTCTCCGCCGGCGGCCCTCAGACCACGCCCCGCAGTCTGGACAGGTGTCTGTAGGTATTGAGCATAAATATTTGAAGTATATCCATGTTGTGGATGTCCTCAGGTCATTCCTTCTTACCGTGGAGTAGAATTCCGCACATGGATATATCACAACTTGTTTATTTATTCACACGCTGATGGAAATTTGAGTTATTTCCAGTTTTGGGCTATTATAATTAAAGTTTCTAAAGGTTTTGTTAGAAAATAAAACATTTACAGTGTACAATTTAATGAGTCTTTTTTTTTAAATATTTTATTTATTTATTTTTTGAGAGAGGGGAAGGTAAGGAGAAAGAGTGGAAGAGAAATATCAATGTGTGGTTGCCTCTCATTTGTCCCCTGCTGGGAACTGGCCTGCAACCCAGGCATGTGCCCTGACTGGGAATCGAACCTCGATACTCTGGTTCGCAGGCCCGCGCTCAATCCACTGAGCTACACCAGCCAGGGCTAATGAGTCTTGACAGAAGTACACAGCCAACAAACCACTGCCACAATCAAGGAACGGAACGTTTTCATCACCCTCAAAAGTTTCCTGCTGGCCCTGCAGCCGGCTTCTCCGGTACCCCCGCCCCCAGGCAGCCACTGATCTGCTTTCTGTTGCTGGAAACCAATTTGTATTTTCAAAAATTTGATATAAATGGAATTATAATATGTGTGCCTTTGTGCGTATCTTCTTTGCTCAGTATAATAATTTAAAATTCACCCACACTATTGTGTTCATCAGTATTTCATTTCATGTCATTGCTTGAGTGGTGTTCCACTGAACGCAATGCCATAATTGTTTACTTATTTGATGGACACTTGGATTGTTTCCAGTTTGGGGCTATTGTAAATATGCTGCTAAAGATAGTTTCTTACAGCTCCTTGTGAAAACTTCTGTACTAAACTAACCCCACACAAAAAACTAGTTGGCTACTACTGAGTGTCATTTCTTCTGAATAGTGTTGTCAACCTTATAAATACTGTGACTTTGTAACTAGTTGTATTTTCCCTTTGCTTTTGTCTCTAAAATGTTTGGAGAGTGCATCTGAAGGTCAGGTCTAACAATCGTTCATGTTATTTTATGTCTGTTTTGGGCGCTAATTGTATGCCTGCCTGCCTTACCCTCTAACTGTTGTTTGCACCACCCTCAAGCCTAATCTTATTATCTGTTAATTTTTTGTCTTATTTTTAAAAGGTACCACAAATCCATTTTTCAAAAGAGGTGTAATACAGATTAAAGAAGTATTAAATGGGGCATAATTTGAAAGATGCCAGAAAACTCCCTTCTGTCCTGACATATCTTTCCTTTCTATTTCTCAGAAATACTTAAAATTCTTCCAATAGAAGAGCATTCCTTTGAATTAAGATGTATTCCCTATTAAAATGAAATCCTCAGAGAAAAGAGGCACCATAATTTTAAGCCACAGAAGTATTAATTCATATATCTGAACCTTCCCAGGTGAGCAGCTGGGGGCGGGATGGACGGAAGTGGAGACAGTATAGCAAGAACAAGGAGGTACAACATGGTGAAAAGTGAAAAGGGGCTAGAAAAGCATTAAAAGGCAGAAACAGGAAAGGAAACCACTCGTTTTTTATTTCACTCATCTCTTTCCTGAGAAGTAAGTATTTTAGTTTTGTTTACTTGTATTTTGCCTTTGGGGGGACTCTTCACAGGGTAGGAACTAAGGTAAATAATAGTGGCAAGTGATATTTCTTTGCTGAGCTACCTGGAACGCTTTGAATATGGAAGCACAGAAATGGAATAAAAGGGAATGCAAAGGGCCCCAATTTTAAGTCACCCAGTTCAGAGTGAAAATCATTTACTTGTATTCCAGTGTCTGCAGTACCAAAGCTGACATGGCATTAGCTGAAGCAAGGACAGGCAAAATATAGAGTGCAATGGGGAGAAAATCCTATTTATGTACTAAGAAAAATAGGTTCCAGATACAATGGGCAATCGTAATACACACTGAAAAATCAATACACGCAGAGAAGAGCAAATGTAGTGCCAGAAAGCAATTCTTAAAGGAAAGAGAAGGAGAAAGGGAAAGAGAGAGCGACAGCGAGAGAGAGAACTTCTCACGACAAACTAATCAACTACAAGAAGTCAGAAAAAGCGTTGAGCGACAAAAAGAACGTTTCAGACAGAAGAAAAGACAAGGAAACAGCTGAATTACAGATTTAGAGCACTTGGCAGTTGTGTACTCCTTGGTGAGGAGAATCTTGTTGACAGAAACAAAATGCTTTATGATGTCAAGTTCTTGCCGGTATGTTAGCCCTTATGGATGCAAGTGTAGTATCATTCCTTCGCTTGGAAAATTTAAGTCAAATAGCAATATAGAACTGTATTTGAGTAAAAGTTCATTTTATAGCTAGCAAGAGAAAAGTCAGTTAGACATTTCTCCATTCTAGACAACAAGATAGAAAGGGGAAAATGAACCATGGTTTGTTGTCTGAGGCAGTGGCTTATTGACAAGCTTGCTGAATGAAGCAAAGTTTTTTTTTTTTTTTTTATCTCAGTACTGAATCCTCATCTCAAGGGGAAGGTGGCACTTCCTTTTAGAGCCAAGATATAAACACTCCAGGTACGGAAACTCGACTACAAAGCATACAGGGTATAAACAGATGTACATTGTAGCATTCCCTACGGAAGGGGACCGCCGGGGTGGTTTAATTGTACCTTCTCCACAGTGCAGGAGCCCGAAATGATTGCAGTAAAGTGCTTCGTGAATATTTATGGAAGTGCTAAATAAGAATGGCTAGATGGGTCTCTATATCTCAGGGCACCAATAGCTGGGAAGAGGGAAAGTGATGTGGGAAACTATAAAGTTCTTATTGCCACATGCGTCAGACTCATACTCCTCACGAATGGCACAAGCATGCTGAATTTTAGTTATTCTACCCGAAATTGCAATTATATTTTACTACCCACTCCATTCTCATTGGGTTGCTGCCTCTTAACTGTCAAGGCCTATGGAATGCCCCGGTTTTCTTTCCCGAGTGTCACAGGCAGGGGTACATTATCATACGGGAGCTGAGCTTGGGCAGGTGGGCCTCCGGTCTCCAATGTGTCTAGGGTCCATTTGGCAGGAAATTAGTTAGTTGAAGCTTTTCCATCTGCACTTGAATGTGTTTATTCTCATCTCTGGTCTCCCTCCAGCCCTTACAGCTCCCTCCCCTTCCTTTCTCCATGGCTTTGATGCCCCATTTGGTCCACACATTCTCCTTGCTCCCCCTGAAATCCGTATTTTGTCACTTGTCAATGGGGCACTAAAGAGTTAGTGGATCTAATTAATTAATGGTAAAATAGTTTTGGTAAAATAATTTTATAATATTTATTATAAAATAATATACTAATATAACATGTATTTATACTATATTTTATAATATATAATTATAAAATATAATTAATCGATATTAAAACCCCAGATTAAATTAGTTAAGTTAATATAAAACATTACCTTTAATCAAGAATTCATATTGTTTTGATACAAAGGAGACTGTATACATTATATGTTGTGTTAGGTCCCTTGGGAGCTGTTCTTGGTAGCAGGACCATTATCCCAGTCCTATTAAACCAACATTTGTAAGTTGCAGTAATTTCCTATATATTTGTGGATTCTACTAATATTTTTTAATTACAAGAGTGTCACTTTTATTTCTATTTTTTAAAGATTTTATTTATTTATCTTTAGAGGGGAAGGGAAGGAGAGAGGGAGAGAAACATCACCATGTGGTTGCCTTTTGTGCATCCCCTGCTGGGAACTGGCCTGCAACCCAGGCATGTGCCCTGACTGGGAATCGAACTGCGATCCTCTGGTTCGAAGGCCCAAGTTCAATCCACTGAGCTACACCAGCCAGAGCAAGAGAGTTACTTTTAAATCTCTTTATATTAGACTTCTCATTTTGCCCCATTTGCCCAGAGGACATTGGAAATCAGCAAAATTCTCCTGCTGATAAAGGCTGAGGTTTAATCTCGAGAACTGATTTATCCTTATTTCTTCAGATCAAAGCTAAGATTAGCAGTCTTCTAAATCTAATTCACAGGTTGCCTCTTTCTGACTGGATTCTTTTTCAATTCATTTCAAATTTATGTTTAGAGCCTATGGATAGCAATATTTTAGTTCTTCAAAAGGAAAGAGGTAAAAAGAAAGGGAGGAACATCCTATGTTTTGTGTCACAAACAGTTCAGAATCTGTGCTAATTGCTACACTCACTCACCTAGGTCTTAAATATAACTCTTGGCAATTATAATTTCACTTTCACATGTACTCTGTTCTTGGGACTTTTGAAATCATAGTGTTTTCCCAGCCACAGCTCTGCCAAATAATGTGACAATCAAAGATTCCAGAATCTTTTAGTGCATTAGTCCCATCAGGTAATAGCACTCGGAGACTCGTTTTTGGTCTTCCGTGGTTTCCAGAAGTGTGGCTTCTCTAGCACATTCTCCCACCTCAGGGACGCTCCTCAACTCAAGATTTGTGCACCAAACAACTTTGCACTGAAATCTCCAGACCGCAGTACATGGGTCCCTCCCAAAGCCACAGCTGCAGCTTGTTTCCACAACATCTTGACGAGACATGGTTGGTAAACACATTGCCTAGCCGAGGTCATGGTGTTTATTTGTCTGGGGTGTAAATCAGGCAGCACTGTAGAAATCTAAACAATGTATGTCATTTTGCATTTCACATGCGTCAGGCTTTCTAACCTTGAGAAGCAGATTTATTGCAGTACCGCTTTCCTTTGCATCACTGATCTTTGTTTCATGGAGTACTGTTGTCTCACTGTTTATGTTCATCTTTGGGAGTTTCAAGGGAGGTTAAAAACAAGGCTTGCTGATTTTAACACAAGCTATCCCTTCCTTTCCTTTGTTATCCAGCCAGCATATAACAAGACGGGTCACACTTTGGGTTTCTGGGAGGGCGGGCTTTTGACCTGGGCTCTTTTCAGCAGCACACTGCTACTTGGTACACCACTGGAGATGCATGCTAACACTTCCTTTTCACAAGATATTGACATTTCAACGTACCCATAGCATAGCATTTATTTATTTTTTCTTCCAAATTTATACTACAGTTGCATTGTGCCCTGGTTGAAGACAGACTATATACTGTATACTTATTTATTTTTACGAGACTTTGAGTGGAGACTACAAGAAGGAAAAAGTACTATATAAAAAGTAAGAACTTAATTCAGTTGTAAATTCTGGGAAGGCTGGCGGACATGCACCTTCCTGCTTTGGTTGCTGCTTTCCATCAGTTTGAGAAGGAGCCTGTACTCGTAGCAGAGATAACTGAGCCGCGAAGAGTAGAGGCTGCAGGAAACATGGGAACATTCGGTTCCTTCAGTGGCCTCGTGACAGTTTCTAGCGATGTGAACTCCGAGGACATCAGAGCACACTCATGTTCCAATATAAATACCCAAATTGACCTCAAAGCTAAATGTACATTTTAAAATGTTATGCCTTTGTTGTCGTTAATAATGGCATGACTGCTTCCTTCCAACACATTGAAATTTGGGAATTGAAAGAAACTCTGCTCATCCATTTTTTATCTTAATTAGGGTTGCCAGATTTAGCAAACAAAGATACAGGGCAGTCAGTTAAGTTTAAATTTCACACATACGATGAATAGTTTTTGAGTATAGTAGTCTCCCCTTATCTGCAGAGGAGACATTCCAAGACCCCAAGTGGATGCTTGAAACAGCGCATAGTGCTGAACCCTAGATACACTGTTTTCTTCCTGTGCCTACATACCTAAGACAGAGTTTAATTTATAAGTTAGGCACAGTAGGACACTAACCACGAGAACTAATAATAACATAGAATAATTATAACAATACACTGTAATGAAAGTTATGTGAATACGGTCTCCGTCTCACCATGGTAACTGAGAGGTCTGCTAAGTGACTACGGGGTGGGGAGCATGTGAGGTATGGAGACTCAGGACACAGGGACGATTCCCCTCCCAGGCAGGAGGGAACAGGAGAGCCGCAGATTTCATCATATCCACAGCACACATTCTAAAACGTATGGATTGTTTAGTTCTGGAATTGTCCATTCCATATTTTTGGACCACCATTGGTCCTGGAAAGTGAAACCACACATGGGAGGGAACTACTGTGTAAGCGTGTTCCATGTAATACTTGGGAAAATACTGCATGGGACATCCTTGTTACTAAACATTGTCTTTAAACGTGAAATTCAAGTGTAAATGTATTTTTCTGGCAACCTTAATCTCAATGTAATGAAGTAATCCAATTAAGTGGCTCTCCAGTCCCCCTTCTTGCCACTCTCTGATGCTGGATTCAGAATGAAGAGAGGACTTCTCCAAGCACCCTGCTGAGAAGCCCACAAAGTCAGTGCCATTAGCCTCTGCTGATAGATGTGGAGGCCTTTAAAAAAAGATGCATAAGGAAAGAAATCTGACTGCTTACCTATAGCACTTCACATCTATAATCCTTTTGCTGTTCACCCTAGTTCAAGTCATTAGCTTATGATATTTTGCAGCTGGTTGGCCAGCTGTCATTAACAGGATTCAGGTGAGGATACAGGGACATTTATAATTTTTATTTCAGAGTGCTTTTGTAAACCCGGATAAATAAATACGTGGTGGCAGGTGATGCAAAGGACCAAGGAGAAGAGCTGAAAACAGACAGACTCATCATTTAGGCAAACGTAAAATGCAAAATGTAGTCTGTGGCATAAAATTCTGGAATGTGGTGCCCGCCATGTGCTGTCCCCCAGGTAGGGCATTTTATCTTCAGTGTGCAGATGTGTGGGGTTTGTGTTACCTCACAGCACCTTTGTAAATGGGCCATCAGGGCCACTCACGGGTATAAAATTATCCCCCCAAATGGTCAGATTACTAAATTATCTTCCTGATTCCCATGTTCAGCCCCATTTTTGGAGTCCTAAGTTAAGAGAATGCAGCCACTACTTTTGAAGTTCCCACTGTTAAGTGTCTAGACCCAAAGCACTCAGGACTGTACCTCCTACCAAAATGCTTCAGAATTACTTCAGAACCATCACTTAGCTCCAGTTCTTCTTATATCAGAGGCCTGTGATGTTGTTGTGTTTTGTGCTTGGAGGCTAACGACCACTTCCCCTGGCAGGGCCACTCAGGACCGGTGGTAAAATCAAACCATCACTGTCGTAACACCTCTGGAACTGGGTTCAACTTCTAACATCTGTTTAGTGACGCATTCTTTTTGAAAACTTGTTCATTTGAAGTCTTTCCCAAAAGCAATAAAAATGTCTTTTAATTTCAATCACAACTCAGAGTAAAACAATTTTTGTTTTTTTCCTTTCAAAACCAAACTTAATGTTTCTGGAAAGCTTGAGGAGGTTCAAGAACGATTCCAGTGGAGCTGCAGTTCGCTCGCACTGCACATCTGGGGCAGGGCGGGTATCACGGTGCAGATTTCCAAATCTTGGTCTTGGCCAGGTCTTGGCCAGGATGCTTTGATCTCCACCTGCACTGGAGAAGAACAAGTGCGTACTTTTGTTTTCATGTCCATCCCTTTGGGGGTTACCCCAGGGATGTCAGCAATGCTTCATGGTGGTGTGCGTTAGAAGTCAAAGTCTTGTTCTCTACATATAGCTTGTGAAACTATGAAGTCCTCAGTCATTCCCCATCAGGTGCCAAATAATGTTCCATCTCCCTAGCCTGACTTTTAAGACTTTTGAGGATGTTCAGTTAGTCCGCAATGACATCTCAACAAGACGGTCCTTCATTGTGAGGGGTTGCCCTACACATCTCAGGATGTTTAGCATGCATAGCTCCTTGTCACTCTGACACCTAGATATTTCCAAGTATTTCCCAGGGTTGATAATTTTCCTAGTCAGAAGAGCCCCTTGAGGCTCGTTTACCTTTCCTGCCTGTACTTCTATTACTCCACTGCATGAGTACTGGTATTCAGCCTCAGACATGGTATTTTTCTTTATGCTGCCATGAGGATTAAATAAGATAAATTAATGAGGCAACTTTTACATCCCTTGCACCTCGTAGAGGCTTTGTAAGTAAGTACAGGACCTTCTGTGCACTTGCACCTGACTCATACATAACTCTGCTCTAATCTTCATTTCATCCATCTGGGCAGAAAATGCTTTTCTGACTTCTGAATGTTCAAATACTACCTTCTTTTGGGTACAACTTAAGTGATATATGAAGTATCTCTAATTTCCTTACTTTCTAAGTTATTTCACTGCACAGGCCCTCAATAACTTAGCTTCAGAGACAAGTAAGATAGTGTTTACTGTGTGCGTTGCTGAGCAAAAGGCCAGAGAGAGGCCAGGCCTCAGGGTCACATGGAAGGGAGTTGTCCTGCAATGTTCTCAACAAGACTGCTGCTTTAGGTTGAATTTTGAAGGTCAAGGGTTGATTAGATATAAAGGGAGATGGGAAGCATATTCCAGCTAATAGAAAAGTTATGGGCAAAAACATGGTCTAGCAGTTCATTTTGGTGGAATTAAATAGGACACAAAGAAAAGAAAGTGTCAGGAAACAAGTTAGGAAATATAACCAGGGCCCAAATTGGAAAGGGTTTTGTGTGATGAACTATGGAGTTCGAACTTCATTCTGCAAATCATGAGAATCGCTGAAGATTTTATTTCACTTGTCATTTTTTTCTGCCTTACAATTACATATGTATAAGCATCTCTTCCAAACTATACTGTGTCTTCCTCATGGACAGAGCCTTACCTTTGTGTTCAGTATAGAGTTTATCAAAACATTCTGCAGATAACAGATTTTCTAGGGTTGTTTTAGATTAATGAATGAATGAAATAATGAACATTTTAGGATTGTTTTCTCATCTAAAAATGCTTATTCATTTGTTTCATTTTAATGGATCGGTCTTGGAATTTTGGATTTATCTCTAAGCATATTTAGCAAGTAACTTTTTTTTCTTTGTGTAAACAGTTGGATTTCAGTTTCTTTGGGCACTGGTAGTCTGATGTGATAGAATCGTCTGTTTTTTGTTCTGTTATTCATTTTCATGCTCACAGAATGCTGTGTGGAGTAACCAGTTTTCACCCGAACAGAGATAAGTAAAAAATAAAAACAGAGTGACTAATAATTAGGGATTAAAACCTGTATAGCTCCCTCTTTGAAAAAAAAAATAGAACCCCAGGTAGTCGTGTTCCTCTGCTCTGAAGGCCAGCAGACTCCAGCCAAGTGGCTTCCAGAGAGGAAGGGAGGCTAAGAAATGTGGCTCCTTCCCAGAAAAAGCCTTGGTCTTCCCTCTGCAAACTGTCAACATTCACAACCCAAGCTTATCTCAGTTGACAGAAAATTGGAGGAGAAATATTTTCAAATGTTTTTGGGCCTTAAGGCCAGAAAGCAGATGGACTGCTCCACTCCAAAGGAGCTGAAACTTTGAGTGATGAATTATCTTTGTAGAATATGCAACAGAGCACAATCCTGTCATCTGTCTATTTATCCTCACTCATTATCTGCTAGGCTTGTTTTCCTTTTCTCTAATATGAAGGAGGAAATGACTAGAAAGTCACAGGGTTCTGGTTCAGGAGGAAGGTAGTTAAGTGGTTAAATAGGCTGTGCATATGCCCCAGAGTTTATGGGAAATCCTGCTGGGAAGAAGTTTTACAGCTCTAATGGTCAAGATTAATTAAGCTGGTTTCATGTTTATATTAAACCCACATTATGAGGTGAAACTTTTAAGGAAGTGCCAAACGTTAACCAGGCCACAAACTTTAATGAGCGTCTTCTTTGGCTAATTTAAATGAAGAGAAAAAAATCAACATTCTTTCCGTTTGCTCAGTGGAAGTCAGTCTGCCCAGGTGAAAAAATTCTTGGTAGGTGTGTGATGAAGGTGATGCTCTCTTGTTTGTTCCAGTTTTCCCCATTGCTTTGCAGTCTGTGATGTGGACATAATGTGAGAGCAAGAGGAAGAGAGATAATACCGAATGGAATAAATGTATTATGTAATGCCACTTGGGCTCTTTAAAATGAGGGTTATGGCTTTTTAATGCAGAAGTTTAGGAAAAAAATTGGTAAGAGATTGCATAGGTCCTGTCCCAAGCCGGTAGTTAATCTCATTACAACAAATTATTTTATGATATGATCCTGAAATATGGATGGTCTCCTGTTAATATTATGGCCATTATATATCAGCATTACTTAAGACAGAATTTCTCAATCTTGGCACTATGGGGACACTGGGCTGTATAATTTGTTGTTGTTGTTGTTGGGGCTGTCCTGAGACTTATGGATATTTAGCAGGATCCCTGGCATCTTCCACTACATGGAATTGAAATCACTTTCCATCCTCTTCTCCTTCAGTGCCACAGAATGTGACCCTATTTGGAAATAGGGCTTTTAAAGTGATAATTCAGGTAAGACATGGTTACTTGACTGGGCTTTAATCCGGTATAACTGGTGTCTTTATAAGGAGAGATTGGGACACGGACAACACAGAGGGGTGTTCGTGTGGAAGCATGGGGAGAAGGTGGCCATCTGTGAGCCAAGCAGAGAGAACTCAGAAGAAATCCGATCTGCCAGCACCTTGATCTTGGACTTCTAGACTCCAGAACTGTGAGAAAATACATTTCTGTGGTTAAGTCTCCATCAAATGGAGTTGTGTGGAATCTCACCCTTTGACAAATACGTGCAGTGTGTAATCAATACAAGGAAGAGTTCCGCTTTCCCTCAGATTCTTTTGTTCCTTTATAGTCAATGCTCCCCCAGCCTCTGGAAGTCACTGATGTATTTTCTGTCCCTATGTTGCATTTCCCCCAAATGTCATGTATATCAAATCATATGGTGCATAGCCTTTGAGTCTGGCTTCTTTCACTTAGCATTTTTGGCTTATCCATGTTTTCACAGGTTCAGCAGTGATAAAAAGGTTACTGCTGAGATGTATCCCATTGTATGTATTTCATGGTACTACAGTTTGTCTACCTGCCAGCAAGTGAAGGACATTTGAGAGAGTCCTTGTTTTGGCAATTATGAATAAAGTTTCTATAAATATTTGTGTGCAGGTTTTCATGCGAACATCAGAATTTGTTATATTTATTTTTAAATGTGAAATACAGTTAGATGCATTAATAGCAGCAAGGAAACTCTAACTTTTTGAAGAATCTTAACAGCTTAGTTAGGAAAATGAGAAACAGATCCACACCCACTTTGGGGAGCAGGGAGATGGAATAACCTAAGTAATTCTGCCTTTATTTTTTAGTTGACAGTTCAGCCTGCAAGCATTTATTTTGGCAACACATTTTTGGAAGTAGACTCCTAAGTCAAAGCAAAAGGGGGTGTTCTAGTTGAGCGAATTGAGGTCCTAGCAAGACATTTTGTGTAAAGAAGTCAACTACAGGCTGTGGTAAAACACATCTTCATCTGCTCATCCTCATCACTGCCTGATGGGAGTATGAGGTCACCTTAAATGACACTTCCCTGTCTATCCATATCTCTTACCATGTAACTCAAAAAAGTTAGAAGCTGATTGGTTTTGAAGAGCTATAAGCGTGGACCCTAAGAACACAGGCGTGGCATTGTTCTAACAAGTTGGTACTGGGGCAGGTTCATAAATGGTGTTACAATAGGCATCATGGTGGCCACATTTCTGTCCAGTTGGACCCACCATGCAATATACTGATCTCGTACAGTCATGATTCAGATGCCCAGGGTATGAACACTCACTGAAGAAAGTCCCTTACAGAGTAATAGCACATAACAAAGATTCTTTAGGATTTTCTTCCACTTTCTGCTCAGGTTTCCATGTGGCCTTTCTCAGCTTCTTTTCATAGATTGATTCCTATGTAAACCCTTGTGAGTTACTGAAAGCAGAAGAAAACTTGCTCACAGCATTTTCCTCAAGACCAAAGGCAGAGCAAAGGCTACTTCAGATTGATGTAGTTTGAGATTTA
Organism: Artibeus jamaicensis; assembly: GCF_021234435.1. Lineage (NCBI taxonomy): Eukaryota > Metazoa > Chordata > Mammalia > Chiroptera > Phyllostomidae > Artibeus > Artibeus jamaicensis. Next base: position 2,323,745 of record NW_026521995.1, on the reverse strand, counting down.
ATCTTCTTTTCCCTTCCCTTCCCTTCCCTTCCCTTCCCTTCCCTTCCCTTCCCTTCCCCTCCCCTTCCCTCCCCCTTCCCTTCCCTCCTCCCTCCCCTTCCCCTCCCTCCCCTCCCCCCCTTCCCTTCCCTTCCCTTCCCTTCCCTTCCCTTCCCTTCCCTTCCCTTCCCTTCCTCAGGTACAATGCATAGATTTAAAAAACTGTTGTGCATTCAACTCTTTATGAGGGTTAATGCATTTACTAAGCATCAACACCATGATTTCACTTTCCTGTTCAGTGAATGTTTTGTTCCTAGGAAAATGTGTTTGCTACTAATTGTATCTTGCATCTTTAAGTTGCTTTATCAACTGGTCTGCAATTAGCTTTCTTTGCCTTACCTTCAGGCTTCTGTTGGTGCTTTCTGTCTGTCTCTAAGGAAGCTGACATGGGTGCAGGTCCTCTTGCCATGCCAGGATCTCTTTGAACATCTGTCTAGTCATCTGATCGTCCGTTTCCTCCTCCCACTCACAAAATCCCACAGAGACTGAACTTGCCCAGTTTTGCACATATGGTTGATGTTCACAGCTTGAATGTGTCCAAGCTATTTAAGTTTGATTTTCATTTTCATGGAAACTCGTAGTTTTGCTCAGAGATGAAAGCAAGGTATTTGAAATCCCCAGATTTCCAGGTCGTCAGATCACTTACACATTAGTTTAACCATAGCTGCTCCATTTTTAGTAGAGAAGTAGGCATTAATGAGCACAACTGAAAGACATTCACCTTACAATTCTAGGGGGTCCAAATCGTATTTTAGGTGTCTGGTTTCAAAAGTTTCTTTGAACTTTTAAGATGCTATTTGAATGAATTGTATGGTACCAAATAGTTTCTAAAAACAACCAGAAAAGTGGTTTATAAAAACATTTAATCAGGAAAAAAGCAAATGCATTTTAAGCATGTTACCCCCAGTTGGATAAAAGATTTAAGGTGCAACTCTTCAGCTGGCATGCTGACCTATTTTGTACACTCTCTGGCCACTGGAATCATGTCTGGTCCTTTGGGCTCCCCCTGGGCTTGTTATGGCAATATTTGAAGGGGGATTTAACTAGCAATTACAAAAAGATAAAAGGATTTTGAGAATGATTGAACTCATATTTTTTGTATCTCCAGGGCCTATCTAGCACACTTTCTGGTCGATGGAAAGTTTCCAGTAAATTTATTTGAAACAGAATTAACTTATGGAATGAGAGTAATCATTCACAATACAGTGAACTGAAGTACAATTACACTGTGAACCAGACATAATACATAATAATGTTCTGATATGAACTTCTCACCTTTTAATTCTTCTTCAGTAGAAGTCGCTGGCATCTTCAGCCAAGCAGGGCTGGGGGATTCTCTTGTTTCATCTTTATGATTCATGTGCTGCTGATTCTGTTGGGGGAGTCCTGCTTCAGACTCTTTATGTCATTGTTTATCAAAACTGACTGATGTACATATGCAGAGATAGAAAAATAACTCTTGTTAAGCTTTAAAGAAATTTAGAAGCATTAGTCTGAACTTAAGAAAAAAGTCCAAGTTCACCACTAATGCAGAGTTTTAGGAATTGCTTTCCAAATAGTTTATTCTCCATCCAGCAGTCTGCAAAAACAGACACCGCTGTTATTTATCACCGAAGAAATGGTGTAGTTCCTGAGGGGCTGGTGTTGCAGCCTTTCTGTTTATCAGTGTCTCTTGCTCAAAGGCATCTGTGACCCACCCACTTTGCCATGATGGGAACTGAGTTCTTAATTTTTTTTTGTGGGAAGAGTAACTTGAAAATTGTCATCAAGCTGAAAATGTTTTCTGGAGTGCAGGAAGTCACCGTATGACATTCCCCATGTGACACTACACTGTCCTGCGGGGTGGGGGGCACTGACTGCTTTTTCTCATGCTGCACCTGGTCTAAATGGGCAGCCTCCACGGAAAATGGCTGTTTTCTTTTCTAAATGTGTGAGGATCCCAACAGAGAAGATAGGATGGCATGGAGGAGGTGCTGTTTGTTGTTGATCCCCCCATATGCCTATGTATTAATAATACCAACTGTAGAAAGTAAAATGTAACACAAAGATTCTAAACTGGTAGAGAAAGACACAGTAAGCATTTTTGTTTGTTTTTATTTCTCTTTCTTTTTCTCTCCTTCCCTCCCTCCCACTCTTCCTTCCTTCCTCTCTTTCTTTCTGTTTAAGGGAGACTGAATATAATGGTGTATTTGTCAGCACATTCCTTCTCCGTATTTCTTCTCTTGGACTGGTACTCTGATTGGCTGGCGGCAGGTTTTCATCCTAACCTAGTCCTCAGCGTTCTCATTCTCCACAGAGCGATTTTTCAAGTGTTCAGTATGCTCCCTTTCCACCCACAGCACGCATGCAGCTGGGAAAATTCCAACACATTTTTCGTGGTATTTCCTTCTCCTCTACCCTCATTCCCGGGGCCCTGACTGGGTCCCACACCCTTAGGCAGCTGTAAAAGCCCAGTCGGATGCAGAGTCCAGCATTTGCTCACAGGGGAGCCCGGTCCAAGTCCAGTGGGTCAGAAACAAGAAATGCACATCCATTTTTCAATCAGAAGACCTTAAGCCAACAGTTCAATATTTAGCCTCACAAGTAGCACATCTGTAAAAGCTAGTGACAGAATTTATGATGGAAAATATAAAGGAAAGTCTGAATCCTTGGTACTAAGGAAAGAGCATTCCTTTACTGAAGAAAGAGGGCTGGCCACTACTATTGTCAGGCTTTTTGATCTTCTGGGGCTCAGGGATTTGCAAGGGAATTATAAGCTTAGCGTTTTGATGAGAGGAAGGGACCATATGCAATTCAAGAGTTTTAGTGTCTTTCAGTATTTTTATAAATAATTATCTTATTTTGGACAACTTCCTGTGAGATTCAGTATTCCTAGAATCATAACTAGGGTCCTTCTTGTTAGAAAGACAAGCTTCTTCCTCTGTTAGCAAAGCTGGAAGTACTATATCATTTGGTTTTTAGACATTTTTAAATGGCTGAGGGTTTCTTTTTTTACCAGATTTTCTCCACGTTTGTCTACATTCCTCATGGCATCGCACTCTCTCCTCTCCGACCTGCCCTACTTAACCTCCCTCTTCTCTGCCAGTCTTTTCTGCAGTAGTCTGAGCCAAAGTTTCAAGACTGTTGAAGCATATCAATCATATATTCATATCTTTCCTTCACTTGATAAAGTGAGAGTGTTAGCAAATAGGCAGTCATTCATGAAATTGATTTTTAAATAATAAGGGTGTGAACTCACTAGTTAAAGTGTCCTCAATAACCAGAGCTATAACCAGTACTCCTACTTCGATTTGAGTTATTGTAGCTGATGCTATGCTCATTTATATAACTGTTAATGTCAGCTACAGTGAAGGAGAAAGCTGTATTCCTTTTTTCTCGGGCCGTTCTTTTTTGGGAATGAAATCAGGAAGGCAAAAAGAATCATAAATAGGTGCATTTCTCTGGCTCCTCCCCCATCTCTGTGCCCTGCCCATAGCCCCTCCTTGAATTCCTCCAGAGAAGTTTTTAGTTTCTAGAAGATGTTTCATATGTGCTCTGAGTGCAATTCTTCTTGCCCTGTGTCATAATGTTTTGGGTCCTCATGGTGGGATTTTCTCATTATGCATGGTGGTGTTGCTGACTGTAGGGTCCTTCAGAGGCAGCTTCTCCTTCAACAAGGCTCACCATGTCCACTGTAAGGGAGATCTGGTGCCGATGCTGTTGGGCCTTGAACTCTCAGCACCACAGACTCTGTAATGTTTATTCCTGGGTTTTATACTGTTGCCCATGAATCCATGTAGTCATGACAGGCTTCTACTGTGCTTGTGATGGTTCTTTTTTTCAATGCCTGGCAACTCCTTCCTTACCAAAAATATATACGTCTTAACTCTCTCCCACTGTGATTCTCCCTTCTCCCCATTAACTCCAGGAAATTCCTTCATTCATCTTGTAAACGATCTTCTGAAGATCCTGTCCCATTAATTGTCTAGTTATTTGTGAATCCTAAGGTGAACATAACTTAGGTTAATCTGCAAATCTTACTGCAGAGGCTTCATGCAAGTTACTGCATTAGTCCCACCCCTTTACAATATGGAAGTCTGGGGTCTGTCTCTGTGTTGGTGGCTTTGTCCAGGTGATCTTTCACCTGAACTCTGCCTGCATGGTCAAGCAGCCGCATGTTCAGGCCTTTGGGAAGATCAACGGTGATTTCTATCAGAGCTGAACTTAGAAATTCCCTGGAAATTTCTACCATGCCATCAGGATGGAGAAGCCCTGAACTAGGCAAGGAGGTACTTCTGAGCTGGGTAATATTTTGGTGAGTAAGAAAGAAAGAATAGCATTGAAGGGCAGGGATCTTTCAATGAGGAACACAGCGGTTCAATGAAGAACACAAGGTAAGTGGTAGGATACTTGCAAGGTCCTAGGACTGCTGTTACAAGGCACCACACTCTCTCTCCGAAGACTAGCTAGGGAAGAATCTGTTCCAGGCCTCCCTCATAGCTTCCAGTAGTTTCTTGGCTTACCTCTTGTCTTCACGTGGCATTTACCCTGAGTGAGTGTCTTTTATAAGTGTGCCTATTGTGTTGGATTAGGGGCCCATCCTACTCCATTATGACCTTATCTTAACTAATTACATCTGCAATGACTCTATTTCCAAATAAGGTCACATCTGAGGTACTGAAGGATAGGACTTCAACATGTAATTTTGGGGGTACATGCTTCAACCCCTAATAGTCCTCTTCGTGCTGTATGCCTGGATGTGGAGCCAGTTTAAACCAGAAGACCAAGACACAGCTCCTGCCTTTGGTTGGATGTTGAATTGGATGAAAGTACCAGTTTCTCTGTTTGCTTTACATAGATGTGGCCAGACAGGTGCTTTTCAGACATTCTGACTTTCAGACATTTTTCTCCCAGGCAAATATGGTTCTTAAACCAAAGATAGATTTTTCAGATATATTTGTTTTGTGACTAAGAGACTGTCTAAAGGTAGCCACCCTGCAATGGGAACTAAAAGTGAGAGAAGAACTGCGTAAAAACCATAAAAAGAAAAGAATTTGACTCATTACTAAACATTTGTGAACCAAGTTACTTCAGAGCTGCAAACATAAGGAGGATTTTTGTGCTTGGATCAGCACCTATTTTGGCCATCACTATGGTTTAGAATACAGGATGTTATAGAGCCGTGTGTTCTTCTTCTTCAAAGGGACAACTTTCCCATGCACAGTTACTTCTTTTAAGTCACTTCTAAGGATCAGACTTGAAACTGAGCAAGTCCTTGTGGCACCAACTGTGGGTGGGCAGGGGCTCAAGATGAAGGCCACTGCAGACTTAATTTTTCAACTTGCTTCAACCAATGAGGGGGAGAAGCCCATTTTTTAAAGGTGGTTTTGAGAACACCTTTTTTTTCTTAATACTCACTTGAGGACATGTATATTGATTTTAGATGGGTGGGGGCAAGGGGGGAGAGAGAGAGAGAAAGAGAGATCAATTGGTTGCTTTCCATAAACCCACAACTTAGGTATATGTTCTGAGCAGGGATGAAACCCGCAACCTTTTGTTGTATGGGACAGTGCTCCAACCAACTGAGCCACTCAGCTATATGTCTACTAATAAGTGAGTCCATGTATTCAAGTTGGAACTGAAAACCTCGCACGATGCCCTGTAGCTTGGGGACAGAGACTGCGCCAGGACTTCCCTCACTGTGGTGCTCAGTGATCTGTGCTCCCCCTTTCCTGTTTTCTTGGCTTCATGTGTTAAACAATTGCCATTGTGGGATATAGTGACTGAACTTCACTTTCTATGGGGTGTGGGTGTGGAACTTTCCTTGACATTACCTTGTTCATATAATGAAGTCTCTTTCATGTTAATTAAATCAGCAGTGGATTGAAGTTGTAACTTTAATTGCGGTCTCTGCAGCAGATTTCTTACGTAAGAAATGGTTTCTTGTTGGATGACACATTATGGATGCTGTTATCATGTGCTTTTATTTCTTAACCAATTAAAAGTGTCATTTGAGAAATGTGTATCAGATATTTCTACTAATTATTTAATAGCACTGTTAAAAATCAAAATGCTTATTTGTGTGGGGTTTACTATTTATTGTTAAACTACCCTTTAACCTAAGGCAGTAAAATGGTACCATGAAAAACTTTTATTAAGAGATATGAAATATATACATGGGAAGGAGTGAGGAGAGACAGATGCAGACATTCTTGCTTTCCCCTTTCCCTCCTTCCTGACCTCCACTTCATAAGTAAGTCTTGTGTTTTCAACCTCCAAAATGTGTCTGAAATTCACTGATTTCTGTCTAACTATTGCTCCCCGGCTAAGCTGCCATCAGCTCTCCCCAGAGCTACTGTGCTAGCTCTGCCTTGTACTTCTACGGTTTTTGTCTATATCCTTTTAACCTAGTCTCCACCTGGAAACCAGAGTGATCTTTAAAAACATAAATCTGTCAAGGTCCTGCTTCGTGGGCTTATCTTCTCCCATGTCCTCCTATCCTCCAACTCAACACACTCTAGGGGAACCACTCTCCTTTGAGAGGGGCCTGCCCATACACTGCTCCTCTGCCTGGAACTCTAGACTCCCACACATGCCTGCACAACACGTGTAGTCCTTGTTACTTACCTCTTCCAATCTCTTTCCTCCATTAAGGAGGCGTCATGTCAGTTTTCTTTATCAGCACATACTCGGTTCTTACACATGTCTGACAAATAACAAGCACTAAATATTTGTTGAATGTATAAATAAATGCAAAATGTGGAAAGAAAAAGAAAGGTAGAAAAAATTAGAATAAATGGGTCTTCTCCCTGCCTTATAGTTTTAAAGTTGGGGAAAGCTTTTCCATTTTAAAAGAATTGTATAGAATGCTGCCCTGGCCAGTGTGACTCAATTGGTTGGAGTGTTGTCCCACACACCAAAAGGTAGTAGGCTCAATCCCTGGTCAGGGCACACACCTGGATTGCTTGTTTGATCCCCAGTCAGGGCATATGTGGGAGGCAACCAATTGATGTTTCTCTCTCCTCCCTGTCCCTTCTTCTCTCTCTAAAATTAATAAACATATCCTCAGATGAGGATTAAAAAGTAATTGTACATAATATTAAAGGTGAATGGTTATTGCAGAAAACTCTCTGTTTGGATCATTGCCTTCAATTTGTTTGTAAATTTCAGACTAAGCATGGTGTGTTTTGAATAGAACTTCTTGCAGATGGAACTTCTTGCCACAATGAAAATGCTTGCTCTTTTATCGAGAAAGAGAAAAGGAACTTGGGGAGTTATTTTTTAGGTGAACGTACAGTGTTTTTTGCATGTGTAATAAACTGTCAGTGTATATTACCCTTCCTAGCTTTCCAGTCTTAGTATGCTCTTTTCCATATTACCAAGTGGATCGGAGAACTTTCTTGTGGTGGTCCAACTGTGCTCTTAAACCTATATTTAGTTATTCAGTCACATATTTTTGAGTACCTACTATGTTCTAGCACTTTCCAGACTTTTGTACTAATTTCCATATTATTTTCTTTGTGTTACTTTTGTAGACTGGAATACAACTAATTACTTTTTCCACTCACTTTTCAAAATCTAGTTCTGTTCTACTTCCTCTAGAAAGCTGCTGCTATTTCAGCTTGACAGTGATTCTTTCATATTGAAAGCTTCTCTTGCATTTATGGTTTCATACTGACATTTATAGTTTAGAAATACTTTGCATGTGGTGGTGTGTCCTGCCAAAGCAGACAAAAACATCTGGGGCCGGGGTGCATCTCCTATCACTGCTGTACACATCGTCCTATCAAGCAGAGTTTCAGGCACATGGTAGGTGCTCAGTAATCATCACTAGACTTGTTAATTGAAACAACTGGTGCTGTGACTACATGGAAACCACAGCAAGTAAGCCCTCTGCACACATAGGGTATATATGCAACCAGCTTGAGGACTCGGGAGTTGAACACAGTGGGTGGGCTGGCTTATTACTGTGGTTGTGAACAAACCAAAGATGAGATATTATCCCTAAATTACTGAGCCGAAGGGGTTGGTCAGTAATAAAAACAGACACGAACGGAAGTTCTCCTCAAATCATTGCTGTGGCATCCAAATACCATCCAGGGAGGAAGAGACTTCAGTACAATAAATCAACATGGTTTCATTGGCAGAGCTATGCCCGTGGCTGGTGAGGGGGCTGGAAGCACCCGTCACTGGAAAATTCATTTTAAGATCACTCTGCTCTTGTGTCCTGCTTCCATGTTATCTGTAAAACCCTCTAATAACTTGGCTCCCCATATTCCTGCCTCTCATCATATAATAATAAACAGGCACTTGGTCCCCATGAACTTGTTTAAGACAGGTTTGCCCCTGAGGGGCGACAGAGATATTTTCAATGGACTCAATAAAATCAGGTTTCTTAACCTGGAAGCCTGAGACCTGACTTTGGGGCTTAGTGAATTCATCAAGAAAAATGTAGCCTCGAGGGAGTTTTCTGAGCAGCCAGCCATAACATTTGAAACATCCCTCTGTACAGTAATTTTAACTTGCATCTTGCTATTTTTTTTTATTTGACCAGAGGAAAGAGTACTCATTCCTTTGTACCATCTTTCTTTCTCTGTGCTGGTACAATGAAGGAGTCCTAATCTAGACTCTCTTACAGGAGAGAGAGGGAAGGGTTGAGGGGGGGTGGGACACAAAGTTTCTACCTTGTGCATGTCGCTCCTGCTCTTTCTTCTTTTAGGTCAGGGTTTCCTGAGCTGCCAAATTTCCTTTAAAATGAAAGTCATGGAGGGGACAAACTAACTCTCAACCCATGATGCATTTAGAATTCTCTAGAATTCCCAAAAGTCAACATATAGTCACCCAAGTTTCTGTCACCTGTTCTTGAAATTCAGAAGTACTTTAAACTATTACTTAGACTAATTTTCCCATGACATAGTCGATAGCATACACACATATCAGGAAAGTAGAGTGGCTTTGATGGATGAATTGCAGTCAACATTCTCAAAAATGATTCTGCTACTTGTCATTTGTAGAGTAATTCTTTGCACCTCTATTGCTGCCACCAGAAAAAAAATTGGTATAGTGAGTGTAGATTCAGCATTTGTGGGAGCATAGCAGTCACTCCCACAAAAATACATCTGAGAACTATTATGCTGTTCTGGAGGAAAGCTAAAGTGAGATTGACAGGAATGCATCTCTTTAATTTTTGGAAGAAGCATATGTTTTACCAATACATATGCTGTTTAGGTTTCTTAACCATGTAGAGAAGAAATTTTAAAATGTTAATAATATTACTTTGCCTTATTGAATTAAAAAAAATTAGACTTCGCAACCCTTCATTCAAGCTAAAAAGAATTATTGCCTTAAGTGGTGAGGAACTTCTGTGAAGGAAAAGGGTACCTTGATGCTAGCTCATTTGTGTGGATTGAAATACAGAAAGGTCTGTGATTCTGAAGCATTTACTCTATCAACACATGGATCTAGGTCTCTGTGAGCTGATAACATGGTTGAGGAACAATGGTCATGTCCTATTGTATTATATTACTACCCATTACCAATAATCTCGAGGAGTAGTAGAAGAAGCTAAATTTCTTAGATCAAAGTTAATTTAAATATACTTGAATTTTTAAAAAATGTACAAGGTCTCTTTAGAAAAGGTCCAGCCATATTAAAAAGAATGGTTTGTTCAACATTGATGTAACCTGGCAGCCAAGGAGAGTGGACTGGAATGAGCATGTGTGAACAATGATGACTTCACTGTACTAGGCAGTGGGGGTGGTAGAAGCTGTTGAGTGAGCATGTGCACTGTGTGGGCATCACATTCAAAATGACTGAGCAAGTAGAGCAACAAATCTGCATCAGATTTTGCATTAAGCTTGGGCATTCCTCCTCAGAAACTATTCAGACAATTCAGAGGGCCACAGCTACAAGTGACTGGTGATTGGCAACTTCATCATGACAACATACCCACCCATGCATCATATCTCCTGAAGTTTTTTGGCAAAACATCAAATCACATAAATGATTCAGTTCCCCTACAGCCCAGATTTGGTGCCCTACAATGTTTGGCTTTTCCCAAAATTAAAATCACCTTTGGAAGGGAAGAGATTTCAGACTGTGGATGAGATTCAGGAAAATACAATTGGGCAGCTTTGAGAACTGTGTGAGGTCCCAAGTGGTGCTGCTTTTGTGGTGTCATTGTCCTGTGTGCAATGTTTCTTGTATCTTGCATCTTGTTCAGTAAGTGTCTCTATTTTTCATAGCACATGGCTGGATACTTTCTGGATAGACTTCATATAGGGTATGAATAGAGAAAGATGTAAGTGACTCCTGCCTCCAGTAGCATACACATCATGAGATAGGCAGTACATGCTTTGATTTGCAGTGTAGCTATCTTATGCTATGTTTGTTTACATGTGTTATTTCATGTCAGCATAAAAATAAATAATCATTTTTAGAGCAAGGAATATACATTGAAGTATACTTAAAATATCTTTGGGTAACACCTGTAACACGGTAGAGTGAGCATTGGCAAAGTCAAGGCAAGAGCACAAGCTTCTGATGACTGGGGGGTTTCACAGGTGAAGGGCAGAAGTGTATGGTGAGGCATGAAGCAGCTGCCAGAGGTCAGAAAGTTGGAATTCTCTAATAGTTAAAAAACCATGTACAGAATGAATCTGGAACAATGCTGGTGTCTAAGAAGATATGATTTTGGCATGTGATATGGCAGCTGGTGTTCCAAGGTCTTAGGAAGAGTATCAGTCAGTGTATGTGTGGGGGCAGGAGCCAAACAACTTATTAGGATTTCTGCCTGTAGTGCTGGGGGTATAAATGAGAGAATTCAGTGGCTAAGCAGGGGACTAGGGTCAAAGTCAAGTTGACTGGAGTCTGGAATACGGTCCTCTAATAATTTAGGCAGAACTCTTGTCAGATGGACTTGAACAGGAGCAAAAGTTACCTGATGGCCAGTGGGCAATGGGCAGGCAGATGACCTGGGCTCACCCGAGCCTTCTGGATGCTGGATTTATTAGCAATGAGAGAAGTTTCAGATGTACCAGCTGGTAGATCAAAGCCGACTGATCTCTGACCCACTTTGATCAAGATCAATTTAGGAAATAGATGATTAAATGGGTTAAACTAGCACAAGGCCCAGAGAAGGCAAGAATAAATATTGATATAACAGATTTTTTTTGTTCTGAATAAGAATCCGAATATCAAAGTCAAAACATCAGACTCCTAAGGAAGTACATATGTTAAAATAAGTGAATACAAAGTTGATGCATTTCTTTGAGCTCTAATCTTGTCTCTGCAGAATTTGTCATCACAGGGCAGACTGGACATCAGGTCCTGAAGTATTAATGCCAAGCCAAGAGAATGACCTAAGGCCCTGTATTTGATGCTTTCCCCATAACAAAGTTCTACAGTGTGCTTTCTGTAAAACATTTTCCTCCAAACAGAAAAACCCAGCTTGATAACTTACCTCAATCAATTGCCTTAGCTCTAAGTAAAATTGTAGGTGTGCAATCTAGATAATATCTGCAATCATCCTAGCCTGTGAAACTCAAATAAAAAAAGACTTGTTTCCAATCCACAAGTCCTAAAACATTTAGTGTCCTTAAAAAATCTGAGTTTCTTTTTTAAAATTTTTCTTTCCTTCCTTCCTTCCTTCCTTCCTTCCTTCCTTCCTTCCTTCCTTCCTTCCTTCCTTCCTTCCTTCCTTCCTTCCTTCCTTTCTTTCTTTCTTTCTCTTCTTTTTTTTTGGCAGGAGAGGAAAAAAGTTGTTTTATATCGGTTCAGTAGGCTCTGAGCTGTATTTCACGGAAGCAATTTAGTCTCTGGATGATCTTGCCATGTTTTGCATTGTCTTTTTGGTCTGACTTATGTATACACTGCTCTTGTTGTCTCTCCGAAATACAACAAACACAAACTGTAAAAGGCAGTGCAATTTTTATGATGTTTTATAGCAATGAGAGTGGTTAATTTCTTTACCATGTGCTAAGCATTTTGAGATGGAATATCAACTCTCATCTTGGAAGTCTTCATGCATTTTGTTGCTGAGAGTTCCTCCCTGGCCAGGTTCTCCAGCTCCCAGCCTCTCACCACATTCCTCCATCTTTCCCCTGATTTTCCTCCCTCCTCTCTTTCACCTCCACATTTGTGTTAAGTTTTTATTTAGAGTAGATTAGCTTTTCTGTGTTTTACTGATCCTCCCTAGACTAGTACTTTTCCAGTGGCAGGTTGTGACTGTGGGTTGAGTGCTCCATCGCATAAGTGGAAGCAAGCATTTTAAGAAAATGTTATAGATTGTATTATTCTATTTTCACAATAAAGATTAAATTAAAAAATGACGTGTAATCAAGTAGAAAGTATCCAAGTTCACTGTTCACAGTAAGGTGGAATTTTGCCGTCGATTCCATCATATTGAGAAGCACATTTTACTTCACTGCTGCAGGGCATGCAGCGCCAACCTGCTTTCCACCCAGATGTTCTATGAAGGTATTTTCCTCAACAAACGACATTTTTCTGCTACATAAGTTCTCAAAAATCAAACTGGCTACTCATGGGAAATTGTGCTCCACCATTGTTGCTATTGAAAAGAATGTGGTATTGGAGGCTTTCAAAGCTGTTCTCAACAGGAAATTTCAAAAATCTTTTAATGGTAGAAGCAAAGTCTCCTGATGACACCTCTCTGGGCAACAACTTTTACTGAGATGCATGTTGAGCTTTGTTAAGGAAAAACCCATACTAATTAATCAATATTCATGCTATTTCTCTGTTGCTATGTATTCTTAAGAAAGAATAAAGTGTATGGTCAAGGAAACTAAGGGAAATGACCCAACTTTTCAAATTCAGGGATTTCTTATCTAGGGTATTGGTATCAGTATTAACCAAGCTATATCTGCCATGTCAGGGTGCTGAGAAAATGGGGGTACATGCTTGTATAGGGGTGCAATGTGGATGATGGGCAAGTAGGGTAAATAACTGCAGTTTGATAAGCAATAAAAACTAAGAGATAGCCGTGGCTGGTGTAGCTCAGTGGATTGAGCTCAGGCCTGCGAACCACACAATCACAGTTCAATTCCCAGTTAGGGCACATGCCTGGGTCACAGGCCAGTTCCCAGCAGGGGACTCATGAGAGGCAACCACACATTGATATTTCTCTCCTTCTTGCCTTCCCTTCCTCTCTAAAGATAAATAAATAAAATATTAAAAAAAAACAAGAGATAGATTTAAAAAATTATATTTACAATCTTTTTTGGACCACAGACTATGAACTGCCATTTACAATTTTAGGAATGATAAATGTGCCTGTCATTAATTACTGCATCATTATTCCTAGAATTAAAAAATAATTATTTCCCAATAAAACTATAAATTTGCTTAAACAAATTCACAAAAAGTCAGAATAGTTCATAACATACATATTGGTGTAATGGGGAAAAGTCTTCATTTATGACAATAATAAAACAAATTCTTTGTTCCTTGCTGAGTGAGACTACCTGCTTGATTGGCCCTGGACACTTCAGAACATAGAGGCAGACGCTCTGGCTCATGATGCTTTAAACCGTTTATGTGTCCCAACCTAGTGTCTGATACTCAGAGAAATCCAGTTCTTTGTAACTCTATCCAATTAGGTAGGGGGGATATTTTGTTGTAGCAGTGCTAAATTACTACAGATTACACTCTCTTGGTAGATTATTTCTAAACCATAAAGCACTCAGAACTATTGTAAAACACATTGATATATTGATAATAGTATTGCATTTATATTAAAATCTGTGATGCTAATGCAAACTAAGAAAAGAACTTTGACCAAGATGGGGCATAAAACTTTAGGGCCTGTCCCATTCATTATATGTCTGTCTTTATTTTTAGTTCACTGACCAAAAGTCTTTGTGAAAGTTTGATTACAAACATTTACTGCCTGTAACCAACTCCATTTATAGTAAATGCTATTGTAATACATAACAATAGAGGTCTCTGTGTTAGACAGATGGTATGGAATTTCCAGTGTCAGCAGCAGCAACAGAGCTATTTTTCAATTCCTAGAATGTAAGTCAGCATTTATTTCTTTTTGTTTTTCATAAAAGAGTACATATGTCATTCTTCCGCCCTTTGGGGAAATAGCTATTGTCACTGGAGAACGCTTGGTAATTTTACGAGCCTACAAGGAGTAAATTGTGCATCATCTTCCCTACACTGAATTTTAATCAGTCATTAAGAAGTATTGGCTCACACTTCCAGTTAAAGTGTAGGAGTTCATGTTAATCAAATGGGATATTCATACATTGCTGGGAGATTCTAAAATGCTACAACTTCAGAAACAGTTTGACAGTTTCTCACAAAGTTAAGTAAGCATCTACCCGATTACCAATCGATTCTCCTCCTAGGTAATTTCCCAAGAGAAATAAAAATATATGTGCAGAAAAAGACTTCTATAAGAACACTCACTTCTGCTTTATTTATTTTTTCTTTTGTAAGTCAAGGGGATTGATGCCAACTAGATATATGTTGCATTGAGTGTGTTTAAATCTACCCTTTGTGTCTATGTCAGGCTCATGCGAACACCAGGATGTAGAAGAAGGCTAGACCCTCAAATAAGGATCAAGTGGGGAACTGGAAGAGCTTCAGAGTTTGGGTTCCAGGCATGGTCCAATATGCTTAGCATTGTGTTACCCCAAAGTGCATGTGGGGATTTGCCTCACAGTCCTATGATATAGCTGGGGCTGTTCCTGTCAGAGCACACCAGGTGGTGATTTATATTACTTAGTGAGCTCTTTCTTATCTTGCTGTGTGTTCCTTTGTCTTTGTCCATATATTAATGGTATCATTTATGCCAGAAAGTGTGGTGGTAGCCCAAACTTCTAAGAGAATTTGCAGCTATATTCTAATCCTAGTAGTGAGTATAAAATTCTTTTTTTCCAACATATTTTATTGATTATGCCATTACAGTTGTCCTATTCCCCCCCTTCATTCCCCTCCACCCTGCACACCCCTCCCCCACCATCCCCCCTTTAATTTATGTCCATGTGTCATAAGTTCATTAGATTCTATATTTCCCATATTATTCTTGCCCTGCCCCCTGTCTATTTTCTACCTACCGTTTATGCTACTTATTCTCTGTACCTTCTCCCCCCTTTTCCTCCTCCCACTCCCCTGTTGCTAACCCTCCATGTGATCTTCATTTCTATGATTCTGTTCCTGATCTAGC
This sequence comes from Artibeus jamaicensis, assembly GCF_021234435.1. Classification (NCBI taxonomy): domain Eukaryota; kingdom Metazoa; phylum Chordata; class Mammalia; order Chiroptera; family Phyllostomidae; genus Artibeus; species Artibeus jamaicensis. The sequence goes on along the minus strand of NW_026521995.1, from coordinate 2,308,534 downwards.
TGTCCTCTTAGTTTGCTTTGGTTTTAGGTGTGGTTGTTAATAACTGTGAGTTTGCTGTCCTTTCATTGTTCATCTCTTTTATCTTCTTTTTCTTAGATAAATCCCTTTAACATTTCTTGTAATGAGAGCTTGGTGATGATGAACTCCTTGAACTTGACCTTATCTGAGAAGCACTTTATCTGTCCTTCCATTCTAAATGGAAGCTTTGCTGGATAGAGCAATCTTGGATGTAGGTCTTTGGATTTCATGACTTGGAATACTTCTTTCCAGCCCCTTCTTGCCTGTAGGGTCTCTTTTGAGAAATCAGCTGGCAGTCTGATGGGAAGTCCTTTGTAGGTGACTGTCCCCTTATCTCTTGCTGCTTGTAGGATTCACTCCTTCATTTTAATCTTGGCTAATGTAATGATGATGTGCCTTGGTGTGTTCCTTCTTGGGTCCAACTTCCTTGGGGCTCTCTGAACTTCCTGGACTTCCTGGAAGTCTATTTCCTTTGCCAGAATGGGGAAGTTCTCCTTTATTATTTGTTCAAATAAGTTTTCCACTCATGGCTGTTTCTCTTCCCCTTCTGGTACCCCTATTTGGATGTTGGAGCGTTAAATGTCCTGGAGGTTCCTAAGCCTGTTCTCATTTTTTTGAATTCTTGTTTCTTCATATTTTTCCGTTTGGTCATTTTTTTCTTCTTTCTGGTCCGCTCCCTTGATTTGAGTCCCAGCTTCCTTTCCATCACTGTTGGTTTCCTGTGCATTTTCCTTCATTCCATTTAGTTTAGCCTCCCTATGTTCCTCTAATTTGTGACTAAAATCAACCAATTCTGTGAGCATCCTTATCACCAGTGTTTTGAACTATGCATCTGAAAGGTTAGCTATCTCTTGGTCGCTTAGATTTATTGGCTCTGGGGCTTTGAGTTCTTTTTCTGCTTGAGCCACAATGCTTTGGTTAAGTGGCACCTATTACATATGAGGGGCAGAGCCTTAGGTGTTCACCAGGGTTGGGCAACCCAGCTGCTAGGTTGTGACACTGTATGTGGGGGTGGGGTCAGAGAGGGGCAATGGCATTTGTTCCACTCTCTCTCAGATTTCTGTCCCCTCTGGTGCTTCCCACAAGCAAATTGGGCCCTTCTGGTACTGGTTCCCAGATGTGTGGGTTTGTGTACCCTCCAGGACCCTGTGGGTTTCTCCAATGAACTCTCTGTGAGCCTGGGAGTTTCTCCCAGCACCTCAACCCTGAAAGTCTTTCCAATTGGTGCTTTCAGGCTCTAATTGCCATCGCTGGGGCCCTGGCATGAGTGCTCTGTCTCACTGCTCGCTGCTTCGCTTGCTTTATCTGCACGGCAATGTGTGACCGCAGTCAGCCAGCTGCCTTGCACCTTCAGTGGGTCCGCCTGTTGCCACCCCACATCTGGGATCCAACAACCAGCACCTGTGCGCCTGGGCACCTGAGCTCCTGGGTCGGTAGGCTGATCTTTCCTGCCCACCCTCGCTCCGCTGCTGACTCTGCCCCTCTTACCAGTCTGGATGAACGGTTTGTTGTTGTCGGACTTCCGTACAGTTCAGTTTTCTGTGTTTTGGCTGCATTTTTGTTACTAAAATTTTGTTGTCTTTAAACTTGGTTGTGCAAGGAGGCACAATGTTTCCACCTACGCCTCCATCTTGGCTGGAAGTGAGTATAAAATTCTTATTAAAATATGTGGCTAGTTGGAAATAGCTTTACAAACAGAAGAATAAGAGCTCTTGGATTTCAGAGCCTTAGCCAATACTTATGTAATTGGATTCCTGCATAAGAGAGAAAAAAGGTTAGGCACATCCTGTGGTAAGAGAAATGATATGAGAAAAGGTGAAATCTGAGTAAATATGCTTTATTCTTAACAGCCACAAACCAAACCAGAAACAACCTAAATGTTGAAAGCTGAAATGCATATAGTAGGCAGAGAATTAGATTTAAACAAGATTAGAGTCTTACCAACCAAGTAAAATGGAGGTAAAGAGGCAAAAAGCCACTGAGGTTATATACAAGGATTATACTAAGGGGCCATGGGTGTTAGACTGGATAAGGAGGATAATGAGGACAAGGGGAGATTGGGATGCAGCGAAATGGCAGAAGTGTTTGTGGGTTATGTAACCTGTTGGGATTGAAGAATTGTTGAAGCTGGAGATTTAGAGGGAATAAACTTGAAAAAAATGTGGCATTAGAAAATGAGATTCTTCAAGTTGAAGTATTGGAAGACTTCAGTTATTCAGAATAACAAATCTAGGGGATGACCATGTGAATAAATATATGAATAAGTCTGAAGACATCATGAGGCATTATTGGAGTGGAGAGGGTACTGAGGAGCACCGCAAGAATATTAAAATCAACAACAGTTATGACAACATTGAAGACAGTAACAATGAACCAGGAGTGAAACCTTTAAAGAACAAGTGTGTGACCAAGAGTTGTCAGATGACTGTAATAAGACGGTGAGCAGATAGACTTTCTGGTGTCTTTGCTGCTTCTTGAGCCTTTGCTCTTCCCATTCCCTCTGTGTGGAATGCTAGTCTTTTCTATAGTAGGGTTGTTTCCTCCTTTACCTCACTGGGGTCTTTGCTCATATTTCATCTTCTCAGTAGTATCATTCCTAACCATCCTATGAAATGAACCTCCCCATTCATTCTAACATGTTATTTTTCCCATTTCCTGCTTAAGTTCTCTCAATAGGAACTATCACCATCTAACATACTAAATATTTCACTTTATTTTGTATGTCTTTTCTTTACTAGACTCCAGACACAAGAACCATCTTACTCTAGTTTCACTGCTAAATGCCTGATGTGCAGGACAGTGTCTGATACATGATACATGCTTAAGAAATACTTGTTGAGGCTCTGATGACATGGACTTCAAAGTGACAGGGCTTTAGAGAGGAGAAAGGGACAAGTCTGGAAGAAGCAATGATAAACAAGAAGGACACACACCTCACCTCCAGGCTGAGAGATGCTGTAGGGGTGGAAGAAATAAGAGTTTTCCCTAAAGAGGGCTTCAGGGAACCTTCAGGGCAAGGCTTCAGGAGATGGAGAGGGGTGGCAACTGCAGGTGATAGAACAGTGTGGAAAGAGTGGGTGTCTGTGCCAGTTAGGGCACCAGACAGGGCTCTTTTTGAGGGTCTTTTAGAAGGTGGTGGTGGCAAAGCTTTGAGGATTTGGGTTTCGGCAATGCAAGAGTGTTGAATCACACAGATTTCTGGAACTGTCCACAGGTATGAATACCTTATAAGAAAGACATGGAGACCCTGTCTCCTCAACATCTAATGCATGTGATAGGTGTCTAATAATATTTCTTGGCTGAATGAATAGATGAAACAATTAGTGCTGAAATTAAATAGAAGAAAAACAGAGTGATTCTTTAATTTTTAAGGAGTCAGTCATGTGAGAAAGCACTATTTAAATCCAAAGAGAAATGGCCAAAGAAATATAGACACAGCCTGTGCCCTCAAACAATCTGCAGTTCAGATTTTAACACAAATCGTGTTCATTGTTATAGAACTATGCCTTATTTTAGGGAAGTATAAACCAAGAAGCATTACATAAATTACCTTTAGTTTTAATATGACAGACCAATGTATTTGACTTACTGAGTCAAGGCTATAGTCTACTTTGCATGCAGAAGCACAGGAGACAGTTAATTGGTGTGTAGATGATGTTCAAAGATGACCTTAGCATTATTCCTGTCTAGGCCAATTCATTGCATGAAATCCTGGGAGATTTATATCCTCCCCATGTTCGGTTTGTTCTTTCTTGAGGACAGGGCTTAGAATTTCTGATTTATTAGATGGCAAGTACTAAAAGATTGTCAAATACAATTTTGGTTTGCCTTTAGAGTGAGCTGGAGTTTGCTTTGTAGAGAGAGGATATGAGCAAAGGTTCAGTAGTCAGGTTCCTGGAATGTCTGGGGAGCCAGTGCAGACTCAGTGAAACTTGAGCAGGGAGGCAGGACATGCTTAGATGTCCATTGAATAGGAAAGACTGATCTTCCAGCCCTTAATGACTTGTGCTGGGTTCAGTCAATTTACTTGTCCATATTATGGGAATGAGAGCCTGAAGAAATCATTTGCAACTGTGTTTCTAGGCTGCTAAATTGTTTTAAAAAATCAATGTTAAAGGCTTAGAGGGGAAGAAGCAAAAGCCCTTAAAGAATTCAGATCTTGAGAATAATTTGCCCACGATTTAAAACTTATATTAGACATTTTGGGTGCATATATAAAGTAAGTAGGTCACTCACCTCTGCTCGAAACTCATTACTATTTCAAACTTTGTGTGTGTCTCTGTGTGTGTGTATTACCATTACCAGTCTGGAAGCAATGTCTGCAATGGCAGCTATTGTTAAGAACCTTCCAAGTGTCAGCCCCTGCATCTGGAGTGGTAGCTCTAGGGCCTTCCTGGGGGTGGGCGTGCCAGACCCTCTCATGGGTGCAAAACTGTTTTCATAATTAGACTAAGGAATTGACATTTTTGCACTTTTAGGAGTAATTAGTAGTAGAGCTATGCATTAAAAATGTTATTTACAGTAATGTGTAGTGATTCATTATAATTTTAAAAATAAGTGAATAAATATTTCAAAATTCTCCATTTTAATTCATAATATATAAATATTAATAAGTGAGCCTCATAAACAATGGCACCTTGGAAGTTTTCAATAATTTTTATTGATGTATTTACTACAAATACTTTATTTTTTAAAAAGTTCTTGAGGTAACATTGATTAATAGCAGCATTATTTACAACAGACAAGATGCAGAAACAACGCCAGTATCCATCAACAGTGAATGAATAAGTATATGATATATATATATTCTATTTTGTATATGTATATATGCATATAAAATAAAATATTACTCAGCTACTAACAAAAATGAAATCTTGCCTTTGTGGTAACATGAATCAATCTTGAGGTTATTATGCTGAAGTGAAATAATTTTTTAAAGTGTAAAGTGTTTCTGAGATTTAAAAACAAACCAACAATGAGAACTGCTGTTCTATATACATTTAGAACCATCCACAACTATGTGAGTCAGTCTTTCTCTCTATAAAAAAATCATACTTAAAACCTCTTATGTCCCCCCAGAGGACTAAATGACATGACATGATATCAGGCTGAAAGCCAGTGCTATGCCAAAAAGACACAAGGCCCTGCTCCTCTTGGCCCACCGGGGCGTCAGGCTGTTGGTGTTCCTAAGCACACCCAGGCCCCATGCTCCCTACTGCAGATGCATCTGTCCTGGGCTCCCACAAGCCTTGGGCCTTTTCCTGTTGTCTGCTAAAGCCTGTGACCCTTGCCGCTTGCTTTCAACTGTTAGAGACGTTACCAATTCTAGGTAAAGACAGGAGAACCAGGGCTGGGGGCAGAGGCACCTGGGGAGATGAGGAAAGACACAGTCTCCTGTGGCCCTAATTTATGGATCTGTCCGCTCTGTTTCTGCCTTTGACGTCATGAGGTCTTCTGAGTGCCTGATTAGTCTAAGGAACAGGCTTTGCAGGTAGGTTAAGCTATATACTTTTGAATGGATAATATTCAATTCTCATAAACATTTAGTCCTTTGCTGCCCTGAAATAGCTGCCAAAAAATGCCTCTTCAGTTTGGACCCAACCTTCTGGGTCTATATGATGTGAGCTAATAACCAATCATGAACCCATTTGAAAGTCCTTTGCTGTTTGGTTTCACTTGCAGGTGGTGGAGTAAACCTTTTGTTGTTGGTGGTGGTGTTCAGAAAGGTCATTCCTTTTTCACTGATGTTTTTCCCTCAGCATTCAAGTATAAAAAATTTTCATATACACGAAAAATTGAGTGTTATAGTTAACACTCATTTTTCTATAGCCTAGATTTTTTGCCATTATCCTATTTGATTTACTGCTAATTTATCTATCTATCCTTCTATTCAGTCATTAAATGTAATTTTAAAGTTAGCAAACTGTATCAAAATGAAGACAAAGATCTTTTTAGCTAACAGTGTTTTCATGTGATAAATAAAATGTAACCTGGTAAGTTTTTGCTTCAATCACTTAAATGTTCAGAGGCAAAATACTGCTGTCAAAACACGCTGCTTGGAAATTTGGTGCAAGGCTGATACATTTTCTTGGCTCTGAGTGAAGATCTGCACATTTACTGATTTTTTTTTCCTGGAAACTTCCCAGATGTCTCATTTTATGAAACCAATATTAAAAAGTTAGGAGTAGCTGAATAAAAGGTAGACAAGAGCCAAGGCCATTGGATTTTCCTGAAGAGAAAAAAATGGTTTCACTCTTTCAAACATTTAAAAATGTATGGATCTGAACTTTGGTTCTGCAGCCCAAATCAAATTTATAGGGAAAAACTTGGCATGTCTGGGCCTTCTAATTTATTCTTTTCTACTGTACTTCTAAGCTTTGGAAAACTAAAAAATCTTAGGGAATAATTGAAACCCATTCAATCCATTAAGATTTATCTTTTTAAATATTCCCATTCCCTCAGGACTTGTTGAGATAATTGTTTATTGAAAGATCTCCCAGTGTTTATGTTTTGTTCTCTTTTTCCTGATAAACAAGTTCATGAGTTTTCTATGATTTTTTTAAAAAGTAAAGGGGGTGATTTTATGACATCTGTTTCAAATTTATTTTTCTTTATTTTGCATTATGTTTTGGAGATTTCTTATCTGTCTTTTGAGGAAATTTTAACTGTTTTTGGCATTGAGTAGGCTGGTTAACTCTTTATATACAAAAGTTTACTTTTCTCTGAACTGTCTTTTATAGACTGTAAATTTCAGTTTTTTATGTTTTCTCCTTAAAGTTTTTCTTTGCACATGTACAAATAGCCTGGTCTTTTTAAAAACTATTTCATTTATTTATTTTTAGAGAGAGGGTAAGAAAGGGAGAGAGGGAGAGAAGCACCGATGTGTCAGAGGCACATGGATCAGCTGCCTCTCTCACATCCCCAACAGGATCTGGTCTATAACACAGGCATGTGCCCAGACTGGGAATTGAACCAGCAACCTGTTGGTTCACAGGCCAGCATGCAATCCACTGAACCACACCAACCAGGGCAACCTTGTCTTTTTATAACTTCAAAAAAGCGAGGTAAAAACCAAAAGAGAGATTGGCCAGGACTTAGCTATCAGCTCCCAACACTGCCTGTCAGAAACATGGGTACCCTGAACCTTCCAGCCCAATTTTGGATTTTACATTATTACATTTTTATCTGGGTCTTGGCAATTTCAGATGCCAGTGGTCCTTGGGTCCCTGAATATATTGTATTTTTGTTATTTGTTTTTTGTATGAGACAAGTGTAAGTTTATCTTTTACTATTTTTACTAAATAAGAAATGTTCCTCCTTCAATAATTGTGTCTAAAAGGTCACACGAGCAAGACAGTATTTCCCCACCAAAAGTACTGATTTCAAGATTTCATTTATATTAAAGTGAGCTTACTAAATAGAAGAACTGATTTCAGTCTCTCTCCTTGTTAGGAAAATTTATATTTCTGAGTAACCTAGGTATGGCAAATAGTTGAACAACTGAACCTATAAGGCAAAAGAAAATTGTCAAAGAACATGAAAATTACCATGGCTATTAACTATATAATAAATGTAAGATATACATGGTCTGTCCAGAAGGTATTCAGCCTTGTAATATGAACAATAGAGACATTTATTGAAGAAGATACAAGATACAAGAAACATTGTACACAGGACACTGACGCCTCAGTCCCCTTCAAAGCAGCACCTGGGACCTCACACAGTTCCAATTGCCATCAGCTGCCTCATTGTATTTTCCTGAATCTTTCTGATGGTCTGAAATCTCTTCTATTTCAAAGGTGATTTTAGTTTTGGGAAAAGCCAGAAGGTGCAGGACACCAAATATGGGCTGTAGTGGGGCTGGGTCACCTGAGTGCTTTGATGTTTTGCCAAAAAATTCCATATGAGATGGGGTGCATGAGTGGGTGCAGTGTTATGATGAAGCTGCCAATCACCAGTTGCCCATAGCTGCAGCCTTCTGAATCATAAGAATAGTTTCTGTGGAGGAGTGCTAAAGCTTAATGTAAAATTTGATGCAGATTCATTGCTCTACTCAGTTATTTTGAATGTGACAGCCACACAGTACACATGCTCACTCAACAGCAGTATACTGCCCCCACTGACTCGTACAATGAAGTGGTCATTGTTCATGCATGTGCATTCCAGTCCTTTCTCCCGGGCTGCTAGTTTACATGGATGTCAGGCAAACCGTTCTCGTTATATTAACAATGGCTCGACTTTTGAGGACAGACCTTGTATATTCAGTTAATGTACCTTAAAGAGCATGCACTTTACTATTGTCTCCAGTTAGGGAAAAAAAACAGCACAGATCTGGCTTTCTAATTCTTCCTTCTAAACTGATGTTCAGTCCCTGTTGTGAGAGAAAAATTACTACGAGACCACAGGATATGAGAATTCTCTGACCAGCTCAGATCTCCAAGTAAGTAACCTCCTGTTGGTAATTTGAATAGACTCTATCTGCTACATTATTGTTCATTTACAAAGCAGGATATTTTAGGATATTATTCAATGAGAAATGAATGCTATTCTTCTTAAGAGAGCTACACAATATAGAAACTCATTGGGTGGTGAGGGAGGAGGAGACTGGTGGAAAACTTTCATTCTGTCGTGACCAGCTGCTGCTTTGGTTCTTCACTAGATGATTCTGGTCTTAGTGGTGTTGCATGTTTCAGCTAAATTAAGTAGAGGAGGGGCCTTCGACTGTGGGGTCTGTTGAGATTATCCTAGGAAGAGGAAGTAGATGTTCTCTCTCTAACATCTGCAACCCTCAGCAGCTTCATTCATGAAAAATAATGGGGATGGGGAGAAGGGTCTAGATGTTCCCTTTTAGTTTTAAAACTATTTCATTCTTGATCATTTTCAAAGTGGGTGTTTACAAACACCACTCAATCTGTGCTTATGATAATGCATTTTATAGAGACTGCCTTATGTCCTGACTTTCAGTGTAAGTAAAAAGCATCAAAGAGACTATTGTCTCTTTGAAAGAACCCCTCTCTGCTTCCTTTAGCTGGCCTTGGGGACTGTTAGAGTGGATGTGTCTCTGCAAGTGTTTCTAGGTGTCAGTGGTCTATGAACTTCTACATGAAATTTCTAAAGTTAATTTGATTATGTGCCTGATGGCATATAAAGAGAAGTTTCTCTTCTCCTAGTTAAGCTCTATGAATTAGACTAGACAGACAACTATGACTTTAAAGAGTCTGTATTTTAGATCATGGTAGAAGCGGCAGTTGCATGTATGAGGAAGGGAAGAGAAAATCTTCAATAAACTTCCAACTTTAATTTTATGTCTGGGTCAAATTTCCAGTTAAATTTTTTTCCTAAAAGCAAAAATAAAATGAATGAAATTAAAATTAAAAATAGAGAAAAAATCTTAAAAGAAAAGAAAAATATTTCCCAAAGTAATGGATTCTGTTTATTCATGTGACTCCACAGCTGACAAATTTATCCCTCTCAATTCCAGGAGCTGAACTTCCAGTCTCTATGAACCTGAGCTTGAATGTCTTAATTAGAAGTGATTTACTGATGAAATCAAAGCATTAGCTTTTGTGGAAAAGGGATCCATCATGTGCACATGGAAAAATGTTTAATTCTGGGGTGGCATGTAGCTTTCACTTTGGCTTTTCATTGGATAGTCAGGATCATAATAACTTCACAAGTTTCAGCTGAGGTAGGTGGAGGGCGGGGCTGTCGACCATGGTGTCTGCTGAGTTTCTCCTAAAGAATAGGCATAGAGGGTCCCCCCAGGTGAACAGCAGGAGAAGTGGTGGGGCTTGGGCTTCTACAGAGAAAGATGGCCATAGCAGGCACCTGTATTATAAAGGGAAAGGGGGCCTGTGCTATGGAAATAAAAAAATATGCCTCATTAAACAATAAAGTGCCCTGTGCTCTATTTTCCAGAAGTTTTAATATAGAAACCTAAGACATGCAAATCATCTTTCTCTACTTTTCATATACACAACTGAGAAGAATGTATTTTACAGAAAATAAAAGTTATTATATCTTACAGACAAGATGGCAACTTTTCTATTGTTTCTACTGAGCATGTCAGCTTCCTGGGCTGATGGGATGCTTTTGTGTTGTGTGTCATCCTTTCTTTCCTTCCTTTCTTTCTTTCTTTCTTTCTTTCTTTCTTTCTTTCTTTCTTTCTTTCTTTCTTTCTTTCTTTCTTTCTTTCTTTCTTTCTTTCTTTCTTCTCTCTCTCTCTCTCTCTCTCTCTCTCTCTCTTTCTTTCTTTCTTTCTTTCTTTCTTTCTTCATTTTCTCTCTCTCTTTCTTTCTTCTTTTTTTTGGCACCTGATGAAAGAGATAACCTGGCACAAGTTCCTTGGAAACAACATTAACAGGGATTCACAGCATGTGTCAATAAAGGCGTCTCCGTTTTCAAACACCCTCCTAAAATCACTTTCTTGAATTTGACAGTTGAAATCTTTTCAGGCAACATGCTTTAGCTGAGTAAGCAGAGTGAATAAATAGGCATCCTGCCAAATGTCCTGTTATGGATTATGGGCAAAAACACGTTCCATTGCTGCAGAAGGAAGCATGCATCCTGCTCCTAGAATTGCCCTTAGTGATTTGAATATGTGTGGTTTAGCAGGTGAGGGAGAAGGGTGGGGAGGGGTGAGAGGATAGTCAGAGAAAAAGAAAAGCATCATGAATACAGATTGAACTCCGTTTGGGGAAAAGAGCTTCTAAATGATGGATGCAGTGTACGGATCATTCTGAGCAGATGGTAGCTTTTTTTTAATGTCATAGCAGTGACTCAAATATATTATTCTCCATTTGAACAAAAATATCAAAGAAACTCAGTGGAGGTGCTAAAAGAAAGGCAGCTTTGGACAAAAATAAACAGGTATGAAGACAATGTAATATGCTCCTTAGCATGAGGCAAGGGAGGTAGGTGGTTAAGTGAAAGAAGAGGTTCAGTCAGCTAGCATTTCTCATTTGAAAGTTTTCATTCTAAAATATCTTACATCGAAAGGTGAACTAAAGGGCGTCTGGATGCTGTTCAATTCAGCATCGAGTTTTCTATAAGGATGAAGAACTCGACATTTTAATTTGCATGGTGTTCTCTGTTCTTTTCTGTAATTACATTGTTCTTCAAAGAGGAAGCCAAGTATGCAGGGGATATTTCTTTGAGAAAGAAAACTGGACCAGTCTCCGCAGGGATGAATCCCTTTCAGTGAAAGAATTCTCGATCATGAGTTTCAGATCGTTTCACTCCTATTGTAGAATATTCACTGGTTCCCTGAGGTCCTGTGGCTCCCCACCCCACCACTCCCAAGATGTGAGCAGTGGTGGTGGGGTTTTGAGAGCTGAGGCATGAAGTGAGAGGGAGCAGGGATCGAAGGTGGGGTGGTCTCCCTAAAGGGGCTTCTCTCGAGTCTGAGATGAGGATACTTGAGGATGAAACAAGAAATTCTGAGACTCTAAAATGAACATGCACTCCTAGAGCTGCCCAGGGGAAAGAAAATGAAGAAAGGAAGGGCGAGGGTGAGGTAGGATTCTGTATCCCATTTACCCGTATGACCAGAGCAACCGCCCCTGACTCTGTTTTTCACTGAACTCTTCTATGTGGTTTCATAGACCAGAGGGTTGAGAAGCAGAACGGATGCATTGCCGGATCCTCTGGGATGAGGAACTCACTGCCCCAGCTGCCCTGAGCAGTGGCTGATGACAGCTCAGGGCTGAGCCCCTTACCAGGTCCCCATTCGTAGGGGTAGCTCACAACTAATGACAAACACCCAGAACCTGACCTCAGTTCAGGAGATCCTTCCACTGGCTCACTGAGCGCCTGGCTGCCCACTGTGTCACCACGCCTCACAACTCAGCCTCTTCCTCCTCTGGGTGCTGCTGTCCTCACTCTCTTAGCGGAGTCGCCCCTGAGAGCACCTGCCCAGTAAGCCAGGGGCACACAAATCTCCATCCAGCTCAGAGTCTGTTTGCCAGGGCTCTGTCCATTTCTTTCTTCTTCAAAAATTATCTTCAAACTCTTCTAAGATGGTGCATTTGTAATTTTGATCCGCCGTCATGTAAGATCTGACATAAGTCGTAGTTATCATTGGGGAACAAAGATGATATTCTTCTGATATCCCTTTATCTAGACCATTTGTTAAATCTTCATGCTCTCTAAGTAACTAATGGTTGGGACAAAGGGTCTGCTCGTGACTAATGTGTAGCCACGAGAGCATAATGAGAAGGGGCCAAGGAATCCTGAAAGAATGGGGCCTGGCCTTAAACAAATGCTGTTAAGGTAAAAAGTAACTAGAAAGCTCTCAGAGCAAGGACGTCCTCTGTGCTTAGGGGAGCCCTCTGTTAAGGCAACGGGTGGAAGAGGAAACCAAGTCCCACCAGAGCCTGGCCAGAGGTCAGCAAATGCAGAATGAGTCGCAGGCGTAGTAAGCTGCAGCACTGACAGACACATTTTAACTGCAGTTAAGTCCACAAATTGGTGAAATGTAATGAAACCCATGACTAGGAAAAAAAGAATGCATAGGCAAAAAATTCCTACTCCTAAGAGGAGAAAATTGCATTTACCCCCCACTTAGAATAGTTGTTTGGACATTATGATCTTTCCGAATTAGGTTTTCTGGAGCCCTGGGCAAAGGCTTTACTTAGGTTGGCCCCATAAAGTGAATCCTGAGCCATGGCCACTCTCATGGCTACGCCTGGGTGGAAATGTTTATATTTAAAGAATGGAACAAAGAGTCTTTCCTGTCAAGGCACCGGATGGCTTCCCGAGGCTCTCCTGAAATGGCCATCGAGCCTTTGTAAGAGAAGGCCATGCAGACATCTATTCCAGCACTGACATTGGTAAGCAATAAAGAGATGATAGAATAGAACTTTTTGATAATTTTATGCCTCTTACTTTACAGGCATTGCTGTTTCATGATTATCAAAAGTATCCTACTACTGGCTTGCCTCCCAAAATGAGGCATCCATATTTTATCAGACACTAAGACAAAGAGTCATGGTTGAGTCCTCAGCTGAGAGGGCCATTCACTTCACATTGATTTCAAGCAGAAAGCAGAGGGTGTCACTCTTTATGGGCTTTTTTCCCCATCCTGCCCCTTCCTGCTATGTAGCCACATTGGCCTTTCAGCTAAACCATGCTCCTCCTGCCACAGGGCTTTTGCACACACCTCTTCCTCCCAGTCAACCTCCTTACCTAGCTAATTATTCTATAAGTAGTTGACTACTATTCATTCTTCAGATTTCAGTACAATTTTTTTTCTCCATATATCACATACACCCTGCCCTCAAGAATTTTTGTTTCTTCTATAATCTCTTAGGGCCACATTTCTTTCCTTTCCTTCATAGTACTAAACTCCAGTTTGTAATAAACAACCATGTGGATTATTATTTGATTAACATCTGGACTCTTTCCACTGGCATGTTGAGGACATTGTTTGCTATTTCTTTTTGTTAACTTTCACCATGATCAATTTTATTTATTTTCATTATTTGTTATTTTCATTTTTTGTCACTTCACATGACATTTACACTCTTAACAAGTTTTTCAGTACACAATACAGTGTTATTAACAATAAGTATAGTATCATGTCACAGATCTTGAGAACTTGTTTTCTTTCTTATCTGGAACTTTATTCCCCTTGAACAGCATCTCCTCATGTCCCCTACCTCCCATCCCCTGACAACCACCATTTTACTCTCTGTTTCTAGATGTTGAATAGATATTTCTCCAAAGAAGAAAGGCAAATGACCCATGGTATATGGAAAGATACTCAACATCACTAGACATCTGGGAAATGCAAACCAAAACCACAGTGAACTATCACCTCACCCCTGTTAGGAAGGCTATTATCAGAAAAAGAAAACTTCTGCTGATGGGGATGTGGAGAAATTAAAAGCTTTTACACCATTGGTGGGAATGTACATTGGTGCCGCCACTATGGGAAGCAGTATAAAAGATACCCCAACATTAAAAATAGAACTATCCTGTGGTCCAGTAGTCCCACTTCTGGTTCGATATCCAAAGGAATCGAAATCAGGATCTCTAAGTGATATCCGCATTCCCGTGTTCATTGCATTCCTGTTCACAACAGCCAACACGACTGCACTGCGTTTGCTTCCGTTCCCAGTATTTCCTTTTTTTAATCCCTGTGCCTCTCACGCTGCCTGCATGCGGACAGCACTCAGTAAGTTGTTGTTAATTTAATGAACAGGTGACTGGGCTCAGCATTGCATTGAAATAGTAACTTTTTTCCACCGAAACTCTCTGCTTCATGCTAATTCCTATCAGTGGACAAAAGAAGTTCCTGTTGTGCATAGAGAGAGCCCTCGTCTCCAACAATAGTGCTGAAAAAGAGTTTTCCAGAAGGTCATGTTTTTCTCCCTTTCCATTCTCTTGAAATAAACATGAATAGGCCTCAAAGCATCCCAGTTTTCCTCTGATAGCCTATTATATAATTCTAGTGCATAAATTTGTCATCTTGACACATTTCCTCAACGTATTTTTGGTCTGTACTTCTTTGGGGTGTCCTTTTAAGAATTGTATTCTGTCCCTCCTGAGTTGATTTTGACCCATATTTTAAATATTCGATGTTCACCTTTCTAAAACTGGACTCTTCTTCTCCTTCTTCCCACCCCAGGCTCTTTTATTGGCCCACTCTTGCCTTTCTCACTAAGACCTACTATTCCTGAGAATTTATTTTGTGGCAGGCACTGTTACAGTATTTTTTCAGATTATTTCATAAAATGCACAAAACAGTGCTCTGATATAAACACTATTATTATTTCCATTTCACAAATGAGGAAACTGAAACTCAGATGTTATTTAATGGGCCAAAGGTCAAATATTAAGCAGGAAGCAGGTGTTTGATTTCAGAAGCCACTCTTCATCAATTTTGCAAATCTAGATAACACCTAAAAGTTCACTTTTAACAGATGTCTGTTGCTGGAATAACACACCCATTAGACACATTATGCACTATTATACTGTGATAATTTAATGTTCAAGACAGATAATGAAGCGTTTGCCTTTATACTTTTGTATCTCCTAATATTTTTGTCAGGAGCTTTTAAAATGTCAGCATGCAACTCCCTTTCACTTCAGTTCATTCATTCCCAGTTCAGATAACTAATAACTCCCCTGCCCAGTCCTTCAAAGCTGCTGGGAAAGCAAGGGGTCAAATAGTGGCTGGGTGTGGGGGCACGTAACTAAGATTTGCTCACTGGTGTTTAGGGCGACTTTGAATCCTTTTCCTTTTCCTTCTTTGTCCTGATGACACATTTATCTGTTACTTTCTGGAGGAATTTGCAGCCAATGTATCACTCTAACATTTATCCTTATGTAGCAGGTTCCTCACATTGGAGAGGGTTTGGGGGGGTCAAGGAAAAAAGAACTACCTCTACCAAGGTAGAATGATATTTTTGGTTTTGCTTGAAAACCCACATTTATCCACTTAAACAGTGAGTTTTACAAACTCTTGGCCATTGGTATCGATTGGCTGAAGAGAAATTCCAGTACTAATATTCACATTTCTGGACGGAAGTGATGTTTGCTCCCTGGGGGAAGCAGGGACTTCCTCCAGCAGAAGGAGGAAGGAAGGAGCTGACAGAGGCTGAGGGAGGCTGTTCCTGATCTCCATGGGCGAGCTCTCACAGAGGCATGGCTGTCTGCCCTCAAATCAGGATTTCTTTTGGCCTTGAGTTTACTTTGAACAAAAGGAATGAGGGATTTCACTAGCTTCCCTGCAATGATGCAAATAAAAACATTATCAGCAATCAACTGCTGATATTCAGTTATAGGAATTTGTTAGAAATCCTTCACCAGGAATGTGAGCAGGGCATACGGATTCCACAGTCACAACAGAGAAGTCGAAAGGACAGAAGTGAATCCAGAGAGATTTTAAGGGGTTGGGAGGAGCTTTCTCAAACTACTGGGATTCATTTTTTTAAGACCTTTTCTGAATTTGCCAACCACCTATATAGATTATTCAATGGAACTTCTTGAAGTAGAATATAAAATTAGAGGTGGTTCATGAAAATCATATTAAAATCATTTCATTATTGAAAATTCCATATATTTTAATATGAGAAAGTAGAAAGATTCTTCAGTTAGTTCCATAATCAAAGTCTAAGTTTCATTCAGTCCTTATCTAGTACAAGACATTTGGCTAAGTAGTCAGTGGTGATATTGGGGAAGTATTATCTATCTTTACAGAGTTGACAATACCACCTCCATGGGCTCCCAGAAGTTTCTCTGCAGTGCTACAGACAGAGTATCTCCCTTTGGAGAAGATTGCATACCCTCATTTTGCAAGGACAACACCTCTTTCTACTGTATCTAAGTTCTCCAGCGGGCAGCCATGGATCTGGTGTGCTGAGTATTTATCTTGTGGTGAAAGAGAAAGAAACATCACCAATACTGTCACATGGAACATCTCCCTAGCTCATAGACTCCTAAATATACTTTTAAGCAGCTTGACAATAGAAACATAACTTTTTGTTGAGACACAGGTTGAATGTAAAACACTTTATATTGTCTAAATTCCTCTTTGGACGTACCTATCCAAGAGGGAAAAAAATCTCAGAAAAACAAAAATTTTCACAGCTGAATATACTGTCAAAGTTACATATAACATAATTATTATCATGTGGTTATATGACACCCTGTTACTTGTACCTGTGACTTACCAGAGACATCTAAATCTATAGTTAAGAAATTACTGTTTTTATACCATTCTTCCTCTCTGAAATAAAATTTCTACCTTAAACAGACACTGTAAATAGTTATGTCCATAAGTAAGAAAATAACCAAATGGCGACATTAAAAAAAGAAAAACCCTGCCTACGTTGGCCACTTTTAAACTCTTTCACATTGCTCTGTGTTCAGAAAATTAAACATCTAAAAGTGGATATATGCATATTCCTTCTCTGTTATTGTGGAATTTGCTTATGTTCACCTTTGTTCATAATGACGATGCACTGAAAAATACATGGTTTGTAAGGATAAAGACTTGGTTCTAATCCCAGCTCTGACATCTACTAGCTCTGACCCTTGCTTATCAGCTGTAAATGGAAATATTAATGCCTATCACATGGGTTTGTAAAAATGTTTGTATAATAACATATGTCAAATAGCTAGAATGAAGCCTTGCACCAAATAGCCGTTCCCAAATGTTATAACCCACTAGTGAGTTACAATGTAAATGTAGCATACGGTATAGCAGAGCAGAGTGAAAAGAGGGTTTTTGAATCAGATATTTTAAACTGTAATTTAGGAGACTTTCCTTACATTAAAGAAGATTGAATCTGCAAGTTTTAAAAGGCAACATCATTTTTCAGGAAAAACTGATCCGGTAGAGCCCACAGTGTGGTCTATCTAAGGAAGTTAGCAGACCTTAAACCTGATGGGCTTCTAGGGCAGCCAGGCAAAAGGTCCACATCTTTCAGAAGTAGAAGAAAGCCCCTTGCAGATTTTATTTAGGCTTTATATGGTGTGGGGCTGTCAGTGAACACGAAGTTTACAAAGCTCTTAGTTTTAATCGTTCCAGAATATAGAAACCTAAGTTCCTAATGTTTATAGTGAGGTGACATGAGGAAGGAAAATAATAGATCTTGGCAAGTTAGTACAGTTCTGAGTGTTAGATCCAGAGAAAATAGGAAAACTGAACTCTAAATAAATTAGAATCAGATGTATTGTGATTTCTAAAATCCTGGGAGGCATTTGTTGTATATTATTATTATTTAAAATACCCTCAGGTTATGACCAAACAAGTTATTTAGCTTTTTATTTTCACATTTTACTTTCAAAACACTACTAACTGGTCCCCATTCAAATGAAATTCTAAAATTAAAAAGTAACTTGGTATCTAACTTAATTTTTCCATTTATTCAGGCATCTATATATAATTATGAAACATTAAATTACGAAAAATAAGATAGGTTCAAATAAGCCACTAGCATTATAAATATGGGTATACACTTTCACTTTCTCTCTCTGTTTTTTGAGAAATAAGTTGGAAAACTCAGTGGCAAAGGCTCCATAAACCATCCTGCACCTTCTCTGAGGCTCCAGCTCCAAAGACCACGTTTATTGTACACTAACCGCTACTCCAGGACACAATTGCAAAAGATGTGACTTGTCACTACTTAAATATCCTTGCCCCAACCACTGACGACAGGAGCCTGTTTTGCGAATACAATTTTCATTCTAAATAGTCTTAAATTTAAATGATAATAACAAGTTAAGACAATATACCAGAATATTATTGTTAAATCTATGGTTCAAGGGTTTTTTTTCCCATGGAAAGTCTTGTGGCATTTTTCCTGATGAACAAGTCTTGAGAGAAGCCCAGACGTAAAACAATCAATTAGGTCGTATAGCACAGGATGAGACTATCTTAAATTGCTATCAGCTCTTTTGGTATCAAGCTGTCATTGTCTCCAGATCATTAAGGCGTTCTCCTGCCTTAGGAAGGGAGATGGATTAGAAGACCTCTTAGGTTCATCCACTCTTAATTTTCCTGCTACTGAAAGCTCTGATTGCCTTTGGAGTAGTGTTAAGGAGGACCAAAACAGGAACTTCGGGAGAATATGTTTTTCTCTGACATTTTGAACTGGGACGTGGGTGTTTACAGATGAAAATGTAGAAGGGAACAATCAAAAACAAGCCTGGGACCTCTTAGGCCCAGCTGTGGGAAGATCATTTTACTCTGGAACACATGACCTTGAAGTCTTTTAAATCCCCAGGCTAGCTCAGGCAACTGCCTCGGCAGTTAACAAATGATGTTAGAGCTGTTCAATTCCCACATTTGAAGGGTAAACTGGCAAAAGCAAAGATCATCATGATATACTAGTGGAGCTAGGGAAGTCATTGGATACAGGTTAAGAATCAGAGAAACGGTGAGGTGTTTTTTTTGTTTGTTTTTTGTTTTTGTTTTTTGCACAGAATGATAGTGTAACTTCTTAGGTTCACGCTTATGATTTTCTGGTTGTGGCCTCCCTTAAAATCAAACAGCAAACCTGCAACCTCATTCCAAGAATGCACAAGGGGAGCTAACAAGAATTAAATAAACAATGCTCTGTTTGCTCAAATATTTAGCAAATAGCTCAGGGATTACTGCATACACCATTGTTGAGATTTTAGCCAATTCTCAAAGATGTTTCTGTGCTCTACTAATAAAACAATTCATGTATGTATAATGGCACATTGTAATTATTTCCACATGGTTAGCACTCAGACAAAACCTGAGGGAAGAAAGTCAACATTTGATGAAACTTTATCAGAAATCAACATTTATGACAGCACAGTAAAAGCCCAAATCCAAAACAAGATAAAACCAACAGCAGCAATCATCTGATGTGTCAGTACATATTTTTTCTCATGCTTTTCTCTCCTTATCACTATTTTTTTCTGGACCTGTGTAGATGGGTGATAAAATTACCAGAAATAACACATTGAAGTTTTATAGATAAAATCTTACTAAGTGCTTAGTGTTGGGTATGTCTTCTTTAGCCATAAATACTCAGCAAAGCATTGCCTGTGGTGCAAAACTCTGCAGTGAGAGAAACCTGAAAGGGAATTCTTTTGGTTGAGCATCTGGTTAATGGGATTGTATCCAAACGATTATGATTTGTGGCTCTAATCTCAAGCAAAGCCTTGTTCTGGGATTATTCATTCTTGCTTCAGCAATTCATTTGTGGAGTTGAACTTTTACATGAGGTAATAGCTGAATAAAAGAGAAGCTCAATCTATTGAATGGAATTTAGTGTGTCTTAACATTAAAAGCTAGTAGATTGGAATATATTTCCATTTTTTATTTTATCTAGTTTGAGGATTAAAGTAAATCTCTTGATAATTCATCCAGTCATTCATTCAGCTTGTTGAGTGTCTGCTATGTATTCTAGGCACCAGGGATTGAGCAGTGGGTAAAACAAATTCCCTGATATATGTGGATTCTATTTTTGAGGAGTCAATAAACAAATATATAGAAGAATATTACCATATATAATGCACATTATGGAGAAAAATAAAGCAGGATGGAAGGGAAATAGTGAACGTGGATGAAGGCACTCTTTTATGTAGTGTTTAGGGAAGACTTTGAATTGCTAACATTTAAGGGAAACTTAGTGAAGGGTGGGTGTGGGTAGGGGAAATCTGAAGTCTAGAAGAAGAGTCGAAAAAGGGCAAGTACAAAGTTCTAATGCAGGATTTAATTTGCTTTATTTGAGGAGCCTCTGGAGAGCCAGTGCTGCTGGCGTAGAGTGAGCAAATGCAGAGAGAAAAGAAATAAATTTAGAGGCTAGATAGGTTCCAAATCAAGAAGAGCACTATAATGTTGGGTTAGTATTTGGGTTTTATTCTAAGGGTGATGGGAATCACTGAAAGAATTTGAGAAGAGATACCTGACATGAGTAAGGTTTTTAGAAATCTTTCCAGCTGTGCTGTGGAAGATGGATTGTACTGGAGAACCAGGGTGGAGTGAGGCAGCCAAGAAGGTTAGGCTCTCCACGTCGGTGGCTCATATCAGAGCACTGGCAATGGAGTGAACAGTGGCTTAACTCTAGATATTTCTAAGCCAGGAGCAACAAGATTTTTCTGATGAATTGGGTAGTTGTTATGCAAGGTGAGGAACTGAGGAGGATTCCAAAGTACTTGATTTGAGCTACTGGGAAGTGGCTGAGTCCATTATTGATTATTTTCTCAAATATTAATTAAATGCAGACTTGTGCTAGGCAAGTATTAGGTGCTTAGGTATGCAAATGAGCAAACTAGAGATTCCTTGAAGGAAAAGGACAATAAAAGTGAACATAAATATGTACATTTTAAAGCATGTTAGCAGGTAATAAATGTTGTGGCAAGAAGAAAACAACAGAGAAGGTTAAGAGTGCTCCTTTACTAAGTGAGGTCATCAGGACTGGCCTCATCAAGAAGGTGAAATCAAAACCAGGACAAGGAGGACAATGTGGCTGCGGTGTGGAGAATTGTTGGGGGTGAAACGAGACACAACCAAAGAAGGCCTGACTGTGTAGTGCCTTAGGCCCTTGGAGTTGGTTTTCATTTGGAATGAAACGTGGAGTCACTTCAGAGTCATTTGAGCAGAGAAGTGACCTGTTCTGACTCATGTTGAAGTGTCATTCTGGCTACTCCTCTAAGAATGGATTAGAGCAGCAAAGATAAAGCAGGGGAGCCTGACTTGGGGCTGTTACAATTATCCAGATGAGAGCTAATGGTGGCCTGGATAAAAGAAATTGCAGTGAAAGTGGCAACAAGTGGCTAGATTTTAGATACCTGGAAGTAAAGCCTTCTTGATTTTCTGACAGATTAGGAAACAGTGATTTTTCTGACCTAAAATTCTAGAAGGATGGACTTGCCATTGATTTAGATGATAAAAGCTCTGATTTGAGAGTGAGGTGGGGAAGGACAGGAGCTCAGTTTTAAACATTGTAGGTTTGAGATGCCTAGTAGACATCAAGTGAAGGGACCAGATTGGTACTTGGGTATCGAATTCTAGAATTCAAAAGAAAGTTTTGAGCTGGAGATCTAATTCCTAGTTGGGTGTATAAGCATGGTGTTTAGAACCATAGGCAATGGATGAGGTCATCTTGTGAGAGAAAGAAGACAGACAGGCAGACAAAGATGAAATCCTTGGACAATCCAACATTCAGAAATAGGGGAAAGACAAAGAACCAGCAAAGGAACGACTGGTTCTTTGGTAGGGAAGAACTAAGTGTATGAAACAGAAAGGAGTGATTAACTGTGATAATGACCGCTGGGAGGTCAGGTACCATGACTGAAAATTGATCTTTGAATGTAGCAACATGAAGGCATTTATGACTTTTGACAGCAGTTTTGGGGGAATAGTAGGGAAGAAAGATTTGAAGAGATTGGAGGTATTGTGGGGAGGAAAGGCTATTCTTTAAATGAGGAATGCTGGGAGAAAAGCAGGAAGGGGCTGAGGATCAACCCAAATGACTGTGTCTGTTGTAACTAATTTTTCTTGTTGACTATATCCAGCCAAATTCTTAGGCAAGTCTGAAGGAACGCTGAATCATTTCTTTTCTCAGCGATTAACACTTAATTACTTCATTAAATTATTTGTTGCTTTTATTCAAAATCAATTTTGTAGTTTCCTATTAAGCCTTCTGAAAATTCATCTTGCCAAAAGAAATCTGAATCCCTTGTAGGATTTTTAATGATTCATAGACAAAAAATGTTTTTCTTTTATTGACTTAACAACAGTATGTTCTGAACCTTATATTATAATAAATTAATATTTATTGTGCAATTACAATAAGGTAGTGCTTGGCATAAACTGTAAAAATAATAGGATATTTCATATATCTTCCAAAAAGGAAGGCAGAGATGGTGATTATACACTTTGTAAATAACTGCATTGCTTTGTGATGTGTCTTGAGCAGTTGTTTTATATTGAACTCTTGTATTGTTGAACTTATTTCTTCCTATTTTGATTATAAACTCTTGGAAGTCAGAGACTATATGCCATGCATATTCCTCATATCAAAAGAATGTTATGTTATGTTTCTTCTATTAAATAATTAAACAAATGCTGTCTTGCTTAAAAGCTGGGTAGTAACAAAAGCAGAATACCTGTCCTTTTTGATACAATATAACCAGAATGTCTTCCAATTGGTGGCTTAATTTTCCATAGTGCCAATATTTACTGAGACAAGATAAATGGTTTTAGGGATTTTTTTCATCCTGTTTATATTTCCTGTTCTCCCTTGAACATTTTGATCTCTGAAATCAAATTGACCCTTTGGGGAAATTGCACAGTGTATATGATTTTTATCTTAATTAGAATCTACAGTTTAGTGTCAATGGTTGTATTTAATCATTTCTTTTTTTAAAGATTTTATTTATTTTCTTTTTAGACAGAGGGGAAAGGAAGGAGAAATGGAGGGAGCAAAACATCAATGTGTGGTTGCCTCTCATGTGCCTCCTACTAGAGACCTGGCCTGCAACCCAGGCATGTGCCCTGACTGGGAATCAAATTGGTGACCCTTTGGTTCATAGCCTGCTCTCAATCCACTGAGCTATACCAGCCAGGGGTAATCATTTCTTTTATAAACAATGGCCTTTACTAACCAATGTAAGTCTCATAATTGGTGAATAATGACTGACATATATTTTGATTCCCATTTTATTGATTTTATTACATATTTCTTTGAAATAGTAATTTTCATTAAATTTTTGATTTTTCCAAAATACCCACAAATTTCTTCAAATGCATTCAGTTACATTGGGTACTCTTTTATATAGGCCTTCTAACAGAAAAATGGGCCATTTACTAATTTTAAATATAGCTTGTTTTCATGTAAAAAATATGCTGAGTATCTGATAATCTTCTCATTAGAAGTATCTTTAAAAACAAACAGAGAAGGCTGAGTAAAAATTATGTATTGCAGGCAATTCAGCAGCTTTGTTACCAGACTAAATAGGTGCTTCTTGATGGAAACATCTGAATTTTCAATTTCCATTTAGTGCTTCAGAAGAACGCCACAGAAAATTCTTTCCAGCAAATCTCCTTGGCTCAGCTAGGTTGCTTTTATTTCCAGTTTAGAAGTTGCCATGTACTTCTCAAATCCTTGCAAAGCAGCTAAGTATTTCTTTGCTTCTTAAGGATCTGGTGAAGATTTGGGACACAAATCAGTACAAGCAAGAATTTAATTTTTGCAAATTTTGGTGGTGACTTTAGGCAATAAATTCTGCCACAAAAATAAAGTAATAACAGGCTCTGTAAGCCTGACATTTTAGAGTCTGTCATTTACATAGCACACTTTCTTAAGTGCTGCCATATGTCTTTAGATTACATGATTATGCGTCCTTCATCTTGGGAAATCACAGAATAGATCCTTGTGCTCCAGATTTTTAATGTAGATCTCTATCTTTATCTATCTATCTATCTATCTATCTATCTATCTATCTATCTATCTATCTATCTATCATCTCTACTTATCATCTATCATCTATAAATATGTAGATATATATAAGGGAGCCACCCAAAACCAGAAGATTATTCATCCTGTGGAGGGTAGGCCCCTTGCAGTGCAGGCTTCCCCTGC
This sequence comes from Artibeus jamaicensis, assembly GCF_021234435.1. Classification (NCBI taxonomy): domain Eukaryota; kingdom Metazoa; phylum Chordata; class Mammalia; order Chiroptera; family Phyllostomidae; genus Artibeus; species Artibeus jamaicensis. The sequence goes on along the minus strand of NW_026521995.1, from coordinate 2,284,445 downwards.
TAGTGAGTGTTCTAGGAAGCCATGTGTATCAGTTTACCAGCTGGTGTTGTGAGAGGCTGTGTTTAGCCTCAGTGCATTTTTTTGAAGACTCTTTCTTGTTCATTTCATGGTGGGTGATTTAGGAGCACACCTGCCCACACCTTGCTGAGTGTTCAGCAGTTTTTTTACTAAAAATGGCATGACCCTGAGCTTGTCAGGTTGGCTGAGTGATCTAAAGATGGCATGACCCCCATCCTCCACCCTTCCTATTCAACTTGCTCTCTCCTCGAGTGACTTTTTTTTTGTTTCCCTAATGAAAAAATTCCTTAAAGAGAAATGTTTATCAGTGTGGAAGAGGTGAGACAAAAAACAACAGAAGCACTAAAATGTATTAAATTTGATGGGTTTAAAAACTTTTGAGTGGTAGAAAAAATATCTCACTAGATATATTGCATCAAATGGAGAGTACTTTGAAGGTGACTGAAGTTGGAACCCCTTTTTCCCATAAGCCCTGTGGTGTTAATTGCACAATTTTGGATAGTATCTGTGATTTTAACAAGCATGTCACATTATAGCAAAACTGACTGTATTTAAGGTATTACTATACAGGGTGGGGCAAAAGTAAGTTTACAGTTGTTCTTATAGAACATGATACAATAATTACTAAATAAAAATATAAGAATATAGTGTGTTTAATGTACTCACATCTGTAAAACTACTTTTCTCCATCTTGTATATCTCATATTCTATATTTTGTAGGAAAGAGCATTATTTTAAGCATAAATGGTTGGGAAAGCAAAGAAAAAATTTATCCCTAAAAACACAAGACCTTGAGTGATATCAAAATCACTGCTCTGGGGAAAGATTGAAACATGAGAGACTCAAACCAAAGTCGAAGTGTGACTATTGAACATGAAGTATTGAGTGGTATCTTGTTGTCGTTCTAGGCCTGGGATTGGGTTATTTCTAGTATGATCTAGGTAGCTCAGTTGGCTTATTTCTTTCCATTTCAGACCTCAGTAGCTGAAGATCAAGCTTTCTCAGGTGCCTCTGCAGTTCCCTGGGATCTCATCTGAAACCACAGAGGTAACTTGATAACAGAATCAGCCCTATAGCCTCCGTATGAGCGAACAGAATAACAATTCACTCATGCTGAGACCAATTTTCTAATCTGACCAAAGCATTCATTCTGTAGGCTTGCAAACAAGACCACGTACTAAAAAGTCCAATGAGTCGAGCATAAAATGAGTATGTGGTAGTTGTGAATAACTTGTGAAGACAGGAACAAGGAGTCTGATTTAACTTTATAATTCTCTAACTTTCCAATTAATAAAAATAGAAATATTTAGTAAATGTAGGATGAAGTTTATAGTCCCTAATGGATTTTAAAGCAAATGTTAATTGAACTACTATCTCTATTTTCACTTGCTAACTCTAGAGATTTGCTAGATAATGTTGTTGCAGTTATAGGTATTTTCAAATGCTGGAATAAATATTTGCTAAAATTTGCCTTTTTCAAATTGTTAATTGGTTAGTTAAAAAAAAGGGTAAATGACTAGAAATATATCTTTCCCAGTATAACTTTTCTCTCCCCCTTCTCTTTCCCTCTCCTCCACTCTCTAAGCATGTCTTCAGGCGAAGATTAAAAAAAAAAATGCTGTAACTGGTGTGGTTCAGTCGACTGAGCATTGCCTTGCAAAGCGAAAGTTTGCCAGTTAGATTCCCAGTCAGGGCACATGCCTGGATTGCAGGCCCAGCTCTGGGTTGGGGTGCATGCAAGAGGCAACTGATAGATGTTTCACTTCTTCTCTTCTTCTCTTTCTCTTCCCCTCTCCCTAAAAATAAATAACATCTTAAAAAAAATAAAAGTCTTGCACACTGAAAGTTAAAATACATTAATGAATGAAATTAAAGAAGACAGATAAATGGAAATTTTTCTTGTTCATAGCTTGGAAGAATTAATATTGTTAAAATATCCATATGCTCCAACATGATCTACAAATTCAATGTGATCCCTGTCAAAATTCCAGTGGTATTTTTCACAGAAATAGAAAAAATCCTGAAGTTTATATGAAATCATAAAAGACCCTGAATAGCTAAAGCAATCTTGAGAAAGACAAACAAAACTGAAGGCATTACATTTCCTGACTTGAAAGTATAGGGACTGGCACAAATAATGCCCCTTTTTATTGCAAAATAATAAGCATGTAATTCTGTAACATAATAATATCATATTCGAGCACATCATATAATATTTTAGGTGAATTATTCAAATTAAAACTATAAATTATTACACCTGTATTATTACCCTACCAACCACACTCAAGTAGGTATTACTTCTGCTGGACCCTTTATGTTACAAAACTGTAGTAATCAAAACAGTATGGTACTGGTATAAAAATAGACGCATCAGTAAAATTGGAGAACAAAAGTGGAAACAGACACACAGACCAATGGAACAGATTAAAGATCCCAGAAATAAATATGCACATATATATTCAACTAATATTTGATGAGAATACCAAGAAAACACAATGGGTAAAGGATAATCTCTTCAATAAATGGTTTTGGGGGTAAAAATCTGCATATCCAGGTATAAAAGAGTTACTTGGGACCTTTATCTTACACCATACACAAATATTAACTTGAAATGAATTAAAGGCTTACATGTGGGACATGAAACTATAAAACTCTTAGAATAAAATGAGAAGAAGTCTTCTTGATGCTGATCTTGGCAATGATTCTTTTTTGATGTGATACCAATAGGATAGGCAACAAAAGGAATAATAAACATGTAGAACTACATTAAACCATGAGGCTTCTGCACAGCAAAGGAATAAAAAAAGACAACCTATGGAATAAAATAAAATATTTGCAAATCATATATTGATAAGGAATTAAAATCCAAAAAATATATGGAAGCCATACAATTCAATAACAAACTAACAATCTGATTAAAAAATCAACAGAGGAACGAAATAAACATTTTTTCAAAGAAGACATTCGAAAGATAAACGGGTATATGAAAAGGTGCTCAATATTCCACTAATAATTAGGGAAATGCAAATCAAAGCCACCATGAGATATCATCTCACATCTGTGAGGATGGAGATGAAAAAGACAATAGATAGCAAGTGTTGGTAAGGGTGGGGAGAAAAGGATGCTCTTGTGCATTGTTGATTGGAATGCGAATCGTATAGCCATTGCAGAAGGCAGTATGAAATTTTCTCAAAAAAATTAAAACTAGAACTACTATATGATCCAGCAATTTTACTTCTGAAAAATATCTAAAGCAAATGAAATCAGGAGTTCAAGGACATTTATACACCCCACCCCTCCATGTTTATTGTAAAACTATTCACAATAACCAAGTTACTGAAATGAACTGAGTGTCCATCAATGGAAGAACTGATAGTGTGGTATACGTGTAGAATGAAATATTATTCAGCCATAAAAAGAAGGAAATTCTGCCATTTGTAACAACATGAATGAATCTGGAAGACATTATGCCAAGTGAGATAAGTATGACCTCATTTACACTTGGAATCTAAAAACATCAAACTCAGCCCTGGCTTGTGTGGCTCAGTGGATTGAGTGCTGGCCTGCAAACCTAAGGGCTGCTGGTTAGATTCCCAGTCAGGGCATATACCTGGGTTTTTGATAAGTCTGCAGTAGAAGGTATGTGAGAGGAACCACACATTGATGTTTTCTTTTCTTTCTCCCTGTCTTCCCCTCTCTCTAAAAATAGATAAAATAAAATCTTAAAAAAATAAAAACGTCAAACTCATAGAAACAGAGAGTAGAATGGTATTTGCTTGGGACTCAGGTACAAGGGGAAGTGGGTATATGTTGGTTAAGGGGTACAAACTTTTAGTTATAAGGTGAATAAATTCTCAGGGTGCAATGTTCAGTACAGTGAGTATAGCTAATCATATACTGTATACTTGAAATTTGCAAAGAGAGTAGATCTTGAGTGCTCTCACCACATACAAAGAAATTGTGTGTAGACAGATTTGTGCATTAATTAAATTGATTTTGGTAATCATTTCACAATGTCTACAATATCAAATTATCATGTATAGTTTCAATATATTACACAATTCTTATTTGTCACCTGTACTTTAATAAAGCTAGAAAAAAATATGACCAAAAATGGGAGGGTTGGTGAAAAGTCAATTTAAGAACCAATTAGATCCTTTGAATTTCTACCCTTCTCCATGGGACCTGATGGCCACTGTGCCTCACTCCACCATAATATTGAGGTTTTTCTTTAGAGATGTGCTGCATATCTCTCATGTGCATCTCCAAGTACATTCCCCAGCCTTCCCTCCCTTCTTTTGCCCTAAGAGTCTGACCTGTATGGGTTAAATTAATGGACCCCACGTTCTGTGACTTCTTATTGGGTTTGGCCATGGAGAGCCCTAAGCAGGAGATGAGGTTGTTAGGAAAGTAAGGGCGTTTATCTTCCTAGTTCCTTCCCTATGAGGTCACCTTGGGATGACTTCCTTTCTCCAATGGAGGTCACAGTTCCTCAGGAGTTGGCTTCTTTACAGGACTTTCTCCTTCTAAGTTCTAGCACTTTCCCCTTCTCTAATCCCTGTGTTTACAGCTGATAACAAGAGGTTCAGCACTCTCCCAGCAGGTTCTCTACATATTTTATATATTTCCTGTACCTTTATTAAATCATTTAAAATTTATCCTAATTTGAATTAGCATCAGTTTTATGCTAGGGCCCTGGGTAAAACATGGTTTGAGTCTGGAAGCCCTTAAGAAGAACTGAGGGTGAGGATACTGTTCTATAAACAAAAGGATTAAGTGAAAATTTATGTACTGATTTTGAGACATCTGAGTTCTTATTCTCTTTGGCTCCCTAAACAGAGGGTCAGGCTTGTGGCCTCAAGGTAGAAGACTGGAAAAGTCCTCTCTGGGCAATCTGACTAGGCCAATGGGAAAAAGACCTACTGTCTAGGTTTCCAAACAAGAAGGTCAGTGGATGCATTAAGGTCACAGTTCACAGTTCACATTTCATAAGTTTCATCATCGTGCATGGACTTTCCAATCAGCTTTTGCTTTTTAAATGTGAACTCTACAAGATGTCATCATAAAAAACATCCAAATATGTAAGACTTTTTGTGAGGTTATTTGAGCCAAACTACCAACAATTGAGGGGAAGCAAAATCTCAACAGATTGAGGGAATGCTTTGGAAAATGGGAGTTTTGCACCTTACTTTATGCATTACAATCAAAGGGGAAGTTATAAGGAAGGTTGTATGAAACTCATTGCTGTTAGATTAGGGAGGTGCCAAAATGGGGGAAATCTCTGGGACTGGATAAAAAGTAAACTGAAGAGACAAATACTTCTTTTATATCAGTGGGTATAGGATAATTAACAATGAACATTTATAGCACACAGAGATGGTGTGTGTGGGGGACAGAATAACAGTGAGGGGTCCTGTGGTCTGGAGCTCCTCTGGGAGGTTGTGTCCTGAGGGACATGGAAAAAGAAATTGCTCAAACATTCCTAAAGTGTGTTATCTTAGATGCAAAAGGACTATAGACAGGCTCAGTTAAGTAAAGAATGACCTTTTTTTTGGGGAAAACTACCAGCCTAGGACATGACTACCCACCATAAACTGCTGTTAGTTAGCAAGTTTTAATTTCAGAGCATCTTATGTGGTTACTTAGATCTCCGAGTTTGTAAGGCCACCATGCAGGCCTCCCCTGAGCTGCAGGTGTTTGTATCCACAAAGATCATGATTCATCTGAGAAAAGTGTCTAGTAAGAAGGAAAGGAAACAAAGCAAATAGAGAGAAAAGCAACTTGTGCGGGGAGAAAAAAAACCTTTGATATTAACAGAAAGATAAGAGCAGATATCTTATCTATGAAATAAAAGAAAATTCTGTATAAACAGAACAATCAACCAACAACAACAAAAAACTCCAAGATATAAGAACATGATAAAAAGAAATATTCAACAGGAGATACAAGAGTAAACATAAAAATTAAAGAATGATCTAGACATTTTAACATCTGAATAACAGAGATAAAAGGACAAGGAAAGTGAAGAGATTATCAAAGCAAAAAACTCAAGAAGTCAACCAGAATTGTGGAATGTGAGTTTGCTGATGCAAAGGGCCCATGAAGTATGCAGTATTAATCTATAAACATAGAAATACACCAAACGATTGTGAACTTCAAATACTGGGGCAAAGAGAAGTACCCAAAGGCTTTCAGATGGGGGATTCAGACAGAGAACAGGAATCAGAATGGCTTTAGACTTCTCAAAAACAATAATGGAAGTAAGAAGTCAGCAGTATTACCTTACGTATCCTGAGAGGAAATGATTTACAATAGAGAACAAAAATATTTTCAGAGCAGGTCTTTGTAAAATTTGCCTCCCACACACATACTTTTTTAGGATGATATTAATAATATGCTTCATCAAAAAAGTGAACTAAACTAACAATGAGGAAGGCACAGGATTCAGACACAGGAATCCAGCCTTCAGTTAGTGGTTAAGAAAGAGCCAGCTGGGCACATGGCCTTGGAGGAAACCCACCCAGACTGGGATTGATCAGAAGGAAATGTCTCCCACGTATTAAATGTAGTCAAGTGCTTGACACTTCTGATAGGAATTTTGACACTTGATGAATGTAGGATCAGTATGCACAGAACTTAGCAAACAAAAATGTGGCAATTATTAACTTCAGGTAGAAAAAAACACTATAATACAACCAGAAAAGAAGTTATTATAGATTAACATATGGTCCAGCATTTACATAAATAAGATCGATATTGAATAATAATCTAACAAATCTTAGTGTGAGATGGTAGTAGAGGTTGGTTGGATTGAGGGGAAGTGACGGGGACCTGGATCTTCATCTTTCATGGAGGGAAACTGAAAAAAGAAATATTGAAAGGAGCAGTATAAATTATTTAGAATTATGGAGATGAGTATGAATGAAAGTAACCAAAAAGCCCTAAACTGACACTGGTTGCCACCAGATAGTGGGAAACGCATATGTGACTTGGGCAGTGGAATGAGGGCCCTCTTCTTCCCCATGGGTTTAAAAGAACTGTTTCACTCTTTCAACTGTGTGCATTTATCACTGATGAAAACAAAACTAACCCCCCAAAACCAAGCAGAATTAGAGAATCAAAACAAAACAAAAACACATGCTGTTCAGTCAGAAATCTGCCCAAGGAATTTTCTTTTTTAGGAAGTCTGACATTCATCTGTTAGCTAATCTGCCAAGATCATGGGGTTATTTTGAATAGATTTCTGTAGAAAAGAACATTAGAAGTGAACATGCTACCTAGAGTTCAAGCAAGTAAATTGTTTCTCAACAAAAGAGATCTATAATGAAAGAAGGGTTTGCTGATCTGCTATGGGGAAATGGTAACACTTATTCTGAAAACCGAATCTTCAGAAAGCCTTGTGTGTTCTTTCACATGGTGGATCCCGCCCTGAAAGGGAGTGTTCAGCATCTCTGTCTGGCATTTGGTATTTTGCAACACCAACACCTGCATACTTACCAAGTGAAATGATTTTCTGTTCCTAAATATAAATTCATTATCTGATGATTTACAAATAGAAACCTGCTCAGTTAACAGCAACTGAGAAAGAAAAAAAAAAGAGAACCCCTTAAATAAAACTCAGATGTAACTTTATATGTAGGTTGTTTATACAGTCTTAAAAAACCTTGAATATATTTATTAGGTCATTTGTATGTATCAGGCCTGAGTTTATCAAGGTACCTGGAGGGAATTTACTGATAAGCATCTGTCTTCTCAGATATTTGAAGTGTTCCTTGTATGAGCAACACTGAGGCTCTCCCTTATCCCATTTTGATTTGAAATTATTACTAAACTTTAAATCTTCTTATAGAATATCTAATGTACAAACTCTTCTCTTGTCTTCAATTATGAAGTTGTTTTACCCAAATAATTTTGAGTCAGTCCTGTGCCAAGTGGAGCAAGATAAAAGAGAAGGGTAGATCGAAGGAGGGTGAGGAAGGAGTTGACCTCAGGTGCTGGGAGAGTTTTTAGGCAGTGAGATAGAGGAAAAAGAGAGGAGGTGATGGAAATAGTGCTAATTGAGTGCTGGTTGTATTCCTTGAGAATTACTATTTAGTAGCTTGCAAATCTGTAGCTAGTTTGTTTACTAATGGCTTCACCTCTACTCCAGATTTCACCATCACAGGATAAAATGATGTGGATTTAGAGAATTAAAGATTAGGCTTGAGTAGGATAAGCTTCAGAACTGACTAGCGTGGTGGCCTTAGGCAAGTCTGTTTCTGTAATAAGGCGGTGTGAATAAGGAAGGGCTGCTTGAAGACCGAATGTGTTACAGGTGAAAGGTGCTTGGCATGGCATATAATAAACTGGCATATAATAAACATTCAATAAATACTAAAAAAATGCTGGGGATTATAGAACAGATGGGCAATTGGATGAGCACAGAAAAAACATGTAAGTCAGGGAAAAGTTGGTGTTGGAAATTCAAGTTCATCTCCTTTCTGGATTGTTTTCTAAATTTGGTTTTTCTCACAAAGAATATGTCTGAGTGAAGTTATATTCTTTGGCGGTTAGCTTCTAGGATATCTCTAAACATAATTCAGGATATTTTCATCCCTGGTAAAAGCAGAGGGATTATGTGGAGAGAAATAGATGGCTATTAGTGAAATGCAACAGTCAGGCACTGAGGGTCTGTGTGACTTGGTCATTGCACTGGCATCTGGGGGAGGAAGATGAGTGAGGCATCCGTTCTGTCCTTAAGGCATAGCCTGTACTGGAAGTCACAATTTTTCATCAGTTCAGTTCAGTTCAGTTCCATTCAATTCAGTTTTTTTAGTTCATTTCATGCTTCAGCTAGTTGTAGAGTGAAAATGGATCCTAAAATAGCAGCCCAAATTATCGGAGAATTCTGATCTTAGGTAATTGTGGTTTGAGAGGGAAAAAAAATTCTGCTCATCAGCCCATTTTCTTTGTTCTTGTCTGATTGTTTTAAAGAAAAGGAAGTTATCCAGTGAATAAATGGAAACGATGAATCCACTCATATAATCATAAAAGAGCAATAGAATTATTTTTATTAAGGTGTTCAAGAATTCTCAGAAAAAGATATATTCTCTTATAAGTACCGTGCGCTAACCGATCGTGCCACTGGAGCTCCAGAAAAAGATATATTCTCCAAAAAGGAATTTTCCAAGAGGGGTCCATATGCCTACCACATAAATATAAATTCTCTTTATACTTATTCCTATATACATGTATATTCTCTTATCTAGCTTATTTGTAATTATTGAGAGTTCACTGTAGTAGTAAAAACATCATAATAAGTATCCATTATATTAAAAGTTAGTACAAACTAGTGAATAACTAAAATTAAAATAGAAAGTTAAATGTATAAATCTGTGCTTTCAACATACCTTAATTTCAAGAGTTTGCATATATATAATATATATATATATTTATACAGATATAAACTCCATTTATAAGCTGAAGAGACCCAGTGAGTTGGAACTGAATCCAGACTTCTTAATTCATTATTTTTTGAAAGAAAAAATACATATTTCTAGACCACCAAGAACAAATTTGTAATCTAACAAAGTCAGATTTATAACCTCCAAATCCTAGGAGAAAAATAATAAACTTGACACAGAAGGGCCAAAATAATCATTAGACTCTTGGACCCCCTGGTTTAGTGCAAAACTCATTGAATTTGGGACAGGAAAACCTGGAATAGCTGATATTCAAGGCATCCCAAATATGTACATTATTGTTGAGTTGCGACCTTGGTCCATGGCATTGAAGGGCTGGGACACTCTTAGTAAAACCTCTAACTTATGAAAGCCTAATGAATTACAGATCACTAGGGACAAACCCATAGTCTGACAAAACCTCATGTGTTGATACACAGAGGGGATGGGTCCTACAAAGCAGCCTGGAAATGCTGCTTGGCAGGAGGAGGTATCTTTTACAAGGTTTGGTTGAGTTCTCATGGAAGGGTCCTGAGGAGGGTCTGATGGAAGCCAGTGGGGATCAGTCCTGGATTCCTTGCTGTTTCTGAAGTGGGTTAGGTTAAACGAATCCTTATGAGGCTAGGGAGGTTTAGCCATTGGATATCCCTGGTAGTGTGTATGTTACAGCAAAGTGTCATTGGTGCAAAGCAATAGTCACTCCAGGAAATGGTGGTTATGGCAATTTACAGCTGCTTCGTGGCCAGGGAAATATAATGTTCCTGTTGATTACACAGATTGCTTTATGTATCAGTCCTTCCTGCCTGATTAACATCAGGGGTACATGTTTCTCTTTCAGTGAGTTGATTTTCACTCTTTTAGTTCATACTGATCTATCTATCTATGTCAAAATATATATGTAAACTTTGGGAACAGCTTCCCAACTCATTTATTCAAATATCCAAATTCAAAGTTCATATGTGTCAGGTTAGAAAAAATTCCATTTCTAAGCTGAAGAGACCCAGTGAGTTGAAACTGAATTTGGACCATCTAATTCAGTTTTTTTTAAAGAAAAATATTAGAAAGCACATTTTTCCCCCAGATGTGTCAGTGGGGAAAAAGTTGTGATAGATGGTAGGATGGTCCAAGATTAAAAACTCTGCCCTTTTATGGGGCTTTTCCTGAAGCCATAGAACAACTGCAGACAAACATTCCATCCTTATTCAAGAGAGACTTCTGATGCTATTAGTTGAAAAAGAAAATCTGCCCTCCCTACAGGTGTTGTCCACATACCCAGGGCTGAATTTACACATTGCTTCAGTTCCCGACACATCAAAAGATTGCATGACATGGTAGAGGTATGGTAATTATTTCCCTGTCATTAGATAGGAATCTTGGTGATGGATGGAGAAACTCTATTGGCAATTTATAAGTTGTGTGACCAATATGTTTTTCTGGGAACAGATAAAAGTCTTGTTTTGTCAAAATCTTATTATTCTGATTTATTTGGCTGACTTCTGTGTTGTCAAAGAAGTTCTATGATAGATTGGGATGAATTCAACTTTATTTATTTATTATATACTCGTGTTTAAGAATTAATGTGTTACTGAAAAGCCACCTGGAGTGAATATGTTACCTCCTGCTTTTATCTGTACTTTTATTATTTTTTGGAGCCTTTCTAAAAAGTGGCTGCAGTTACCTTGAGCTAATAATATGTTGCCTCAGCAAAAACTGTTTGAAGCTTTTGGGACAGATTTTCTTGAGCCTTTTCTGAAAAGCAGCAGCAGGCTTATCATGATTCGTGTCATCTTTATAATTGCAATCAAGTGACATTATTTCAGATGCTATAGACTCAAATTAAGCAGACACAGCTTTTGACCTCTGGGGACCTAAAATGTAAAAAGAAGACTACCATCATAAAACAGGTACTTTAACACTGTAATTAAGTAAATACATGAAAAGATTAAATTTATGTTTATTTAGTGTCAACATCTTTCAGAATTAAACCAGAAAAGGAAAATTGGAGGCTTATAAATTTGAGCTCCTAAAACTCTGTTTCACTTTTCAGCATTTAAAACACTGTGTCATTCCTTCCCTACTTCCTTTTACTGTATTTGGGTTGTTTACATCTCAGTGCATAGATTTGATTTGTCCTGGGCATAACCAGGCACAGAAATTATTCTGTCTCTTAAAGGTAAAGTCAGAGGTAATACAGCCCAAGGTTAATCTCTGCCTCAATTAACAATCATATAATAATATTTATGCTTATAAATATAGATAAATATATTACATTGACACATGCTGCATATTACATCTTATGAATTAATGTGAAATATGCATTATGGGAAATTTTTATCTATACATCCACTCCTCATTCTGAGACTCCTGAAGAACAGGCTTCACACATGGGTTACATCAAACCAGGTGTCTAATCCATATAACCTAACTACAAAAATCACTTGGTTCAAATTAATCCACGAATGGATATAAAACAAAATTTGAGATATAAATTGCCTTCTGGAATTCATGCAATTTAAGTTCCATGGGCTTTTCTAATTTGGGTTTACAAAGATTCTCTCTTGACCAAAATCAGGTGACCCTAAAATTTTCAATTAGGCCTTAACTTTTAGACTTCTCTGTTCATCTCTGCATTGTCAAGTTTTAGTAAGAATCTTACTTAGTTGGTTTAGCTTGAATCTGGCATCGTCTTTCTCTGGTCACCCTTGATATCTAATAAGGTTCTTCATTTCTGCATCCTCCCCCATGTGATGTCTGATTACCTGGCCTGCTGCTAGTGAGAATACTGTCAGGTCGGTTTAGCCAGAATCTCTCCTACCCTCATGTTTCCTCCGACTAATTTTTCATCTACTGACCCAACCGTGCTCCTTAGATGTAAATTCCCACTTGGCAATGCTGCATTTGGGCTGAGTTCAATCTTTCCACCCACTGCAGGACCTCATTATTGTGGTCCCTATACCAATTGCAATGTGACCCCCTGAATAATGTCTGCCTTATTTTCTGCCACAAATGTCATTGAATGGTTTTTCTTTAACACTGTTACATTTTATTTAGGCCTGCGTAGAAGGACAGTTGATCCTATCCAAGTCAGAATTCTTTGGAATTAATCATAATATACCCCTCTAACTAAAGAGCTACTGAATATTAGGTACAAAGATGATCATAGAATGATGCCAATATTGAAACGTGATTCCAATGATGCCAATATTGCCAATGTGATTCTGTTACCACCATAGTATTATTGACAACATAATTTTAATATTTGTTTTCACATTTCTAATCCATTCAAAATAACATTTTTATTAATAAAAGTAATATTACTTTTTATTAAAGTAATAATACTTTAAACTAAAGTATTATTAAAGTATTATTACAGTAATAATACTTTTGTGCTTATTAAAACAAATAATAAAAATTAAGTAAAAATAATTTGTAATTTTATCATATAGAGAATTAACATTTCCTTTTGGCCTTTTAAAACTATTACTAATTTGAAATATGTTTCTTTGTAAAAATGTTGAAGTCATATTGTTTTTGTGCATTCCCTTTTCCTTAATATTTTCAGAAGTGTTTCCCTATATCATGAAATACTCTCCAAAGTTTGATATTTAATGATGCCTACCATTCCATTGTAGAAAAATATCATTTTTCCCATTTATTTCTTACTGTATATTTGGGTCATGATCTTAGTTAGGTGCACAGCATAACTGTGACAATATGTATGTGCGGTGGACATCAAATAGCCTAAGGTAGGGCTAAGTCAAAAAAAAAAAAGAAAGAAAGAAAAGAAAAACAACCCTAGTTTTTACATAAATATTCTAGCTGGTTTGGGAATTCTTCAAACAAACTGCCTTTGATGCATTTATCCTGAAATATGCTTTGTAAATGGGAGAGTTTTTAAAAAATCAATACATTGTGGTTTAGGAGTTTAAAATTTGTCATTATAATTTCATTTACTTGACTAAGTTCCTGACATTTACAACCTATGGCCTCAAGAAACCTTGGTATTAACACTTGGGGAAGGGCTAGGATAGAGAATTATTATATGATGCTCTAACTTGTCTTGTTGGTTCAATATCGATTCTGCAGTGTTTAGCATTGCCTTTGGGCAGCATACTTAATTCTGTGTTTACAGTGTGTGATGAAATGAGAGATGGTACAGTACCTATTGTGCAAGTCAGAACCTATAGAAAAAAGGCACTCATTAAATCATAGAGGGAAGCAGCACATTGTAATTGACAGTAGAATTTCTGAAATTCTGCACGTGCAGCTCCAGTTCAATAAATTCAAGTTTACCGATCAACTGGATTATCCCTGGTAGCATTAATGCACCCAAAATCAGCCAATGAAAGAAGAAAAAGTGGTTTTCAGTTTGCGTATAAGGCTAACAAGTAGCCTTATATTCATGAATTTTGAACAGCTTTGGTTGGACCAAGCTTTGGTTCCAAAAACTGTATTTCTGTCTCTCTCATCATAAAATATAGTAAGTAAATAATAAAATGTCAGAGTCAACTTTTGATATATGAAGGAAACTCAAAGTGTATCCTTATATGTAAGGATAACCCCCTAGGGTTACATATAAGGAAACTGAGACTCTGGGATTGGGAGTGACTGGATTCTGACCACCCCGTCCAGAGCAGTTTCTGCTGCAGTGTATGCCTTGAAGACCAGATGCACTTTGGTTATTAAATTATCACAGTACCATTTCTCCTCTAAAGAATGGCTGCCATTTCGAAGGCATGCTATTGACTACTGGATTTCTCACACTGTCGTCATTTCTTTAGGGATGTTTCTTTAAAGGTCTTCCCATTGGAGATGCAGGGGGAAAAAAAGTCTTTTTTGTAAGGTGAATTCTTCATGCTCATGGCTATTTTTATTTCTACTTACTTTCTGGGTGACCACAGATGGTCACATGGGTTCAAATTCTGCCAATATGCTAATGTCCCCAAAATGTAAATATTAAAATCTGACCACTTTCTTAAACACCTAACTTGTATAGCTAAGTTATCACCCAATGTGACAAGTCCTAAACTAAAGTCTCTATTCTCTAACATCCAAATGTCTTCCTTCCCCTTGATTTCACTTCGGTAAGTGTCAAATCCATTTTTCTAATTGTTCTGATCTAAAAATTGGAGTTTTCCTTGACCTTTATCATTAATCCCCTACCTCGGTCTGACCTTTCCAACCACCTTGACTGTGATCACCCTGTCCCAGCCATCAGTGTGTGTTTCCTGGACTATTGCAGAAGTCTCTGCCCCCTTTCCTGGCTTCCCCATGGCTCCCCATGTCCATTCTCCACAGGACAGCAAGGCCACTCTTTGTAACTCAGAATCAGTGTAGGTCACTGCTTGAGTTCCAAGGCTTCCGACACAAGAGTAAAATCAGACTATGTATCATAATACCTATTGTCACTCTTCCCCTTATTCACTCTGGCTAATCCACATTGGCCTTTGAGATGGTTGAAGGATAATCCAAGCAGGTTCCTACCTCAACATCTTGATCCTTGCTATTCCCTCTATCCTGTGTAGTCTTCCCTCAAATATGCATATGGCCCATTTCTCCACTTCATTCAGGCTACTTGCAAAGGTCTCCTCCTCAAACAGCATTCCGTCACCTTACCTAAACTAGCACATTCTATTGCTCTATGCCCTTCACTTTTCTTTTTTTTTTTTTTCTGAGAACTTTCCATTCACTGAAATAGGTTTTAGGTTTATGAGTTGATATTGGTCTCCAGGTTCCATTAGAGTGGAAGACTCCTTTTTCTGTCTTGGTCACTGCTGTATCCTCAGTACCCTCAATGGTGTTGGCAAGTAATAGGTACCAAATTATGATTTACTTATTGTGAATGATGCAATGATTGTTTTCAAGTGCCAAAAACTGAAGCAAGGGTTGAATTTCTAGCAATAGTTAGGAAACAAAAATGATATCTTCTGTGGCCTTGAATAAGGTCCTGGCTCATGTCCATCCTCTTTTTTCCTCTTACCTCGTTCCAACCTTTCTTTGTCTCACGGTCACCACAACTGAATTAAAGAACGACAGCATTTAGTCCAGACACTTGGCTGTGATGTCTCATTTAGTTGTATTGTATCTTCAGTTATCATATTTCTCTTCAGTGTTTTTGGTTAATATGTATTAAAGGTATAAAAACAAGAAAGACCATGAGAAAAATCCTAAGTAATTATTGGCTGTCTGCAGGTAGAATCTGGTGAGGGGATAATTTGCATTTAGTGTTTTGTCTACATGCAGAAAAATGCTTGATTTGGGGTTCGTAAGTAGCAAATTAATGACAACAACAGAATTTGAAATAATGTTAAATCACATTTGATTAGAGTCAGAGAAATTATTGAAAATTAATGTTTCTGTTTTGATCTCACATTTAATACATTAAAATGTTCTCCTTAAACATCTTTGACTGTTTTATATAAAGCATTTGCTGCTACAAGAGGAAAAAGCTGTGTTTTTTTCCCCTGAAGATTCTCTTGGATTTCCTAATCTTTTTCTAAACTTCATTGTTAATGTGAGAAATTAAAGGTAATGTGAGAAATATGAGGATGGGTCAGTTTCGGAAGATGGTGACGGAGTAGGACGGAGCGGATTATAGCTCCAGTACTTGTGGGCGAAAATCCTGGCAGATAGAGAAGCAGTGCACTAATCCATTGGTTATCCAGCATTTGTGAAATTAAAAGAACAGAGATTATGACGGACGCTGAAACACCAGAAAGTGGCAGGTCAGTGGGGTCTCGGGGACTGGAGTAAAGACAAAGCAGCGGTGGGGGCCAGCGCCCCCCAGCCAGGTGGCTCCAGTGCTGCCTCTACGGCCAGGGTCCAGAGCCATTGGTTTGAGACCAACACCAGAGGTGTCTGCCACAGGAGCCTGGGCACCCAGCGGCCCCAGCGGCCACCAGCCCGGGCCAGCACCTGCCCCGCTCCCCATATAAGCAAAACTGGACAACACCGGGCAGAGACCTGTCTGCTTGCCGGCTTGCATTATCAGGGAGGGTTACAAAGACACAGGGCCCGGTTCAACTGCAAACTCTGTGGTTGCAAGCCTGGGAGAATTGAGAGACGCATTGGACTCACTGGTCTGGCTGGGGACTGGGCTGGACTGAGAGGCAGACTGTCTGGAGAGTTTTGTTTTTTTGAAAGTGGACTGAGGTATTCTCCTGCCCAGGCAGCTTGGCTTGCTTCCCACCTGGCCTTGCAGTGAGCCAGGGGGAAAGCAGAGGCATTTGGGGCCCCGCCACAGGACTGGGAAGCACCCTCCCAGTTTCTCAGGTCCCAGACAGCCCTGGCGGGCGCACACAGGCATAGAAGCCTCCGAGTCCCCGACACAGGACTGGGAAGGACCCTACCAGAACCCGTGGGACCCAAGCAGCTTGGTGAATGTGTGGGCGCCCACACCCCAACCTGGTAGCCTGGCTGGTGCGCGCATTTGTACTGGCATCCCAGCCCACAGAGAGATCCTGCTGCAACCAGAAAAACCAGTCTGGACAGTTTGAAACCAACAAGGGAAGGGGTTCTCTGCTGCTGTTGTTGTTATTTTTTTGTTGTTTGTTTTTTGGGTTTTTCCCCTTTTTTAGTAACTTTTTTGTGTGTTTGTTTAGTAATCTTATATATTTTTTAATTTTATTATTGCTTTATCTTTCTATACTTTGTTCTTCTCCTTTCTTTTTCCCTGTTTTAGTCCTTCTTCCTTTCCTCTTAAACTCATCGCTTTCGCCTCCCTTCTCCTGCCTTTTTGTTTGATTGTTTGTTGCTTCATTTTCTTTTACCCACGAGAGACACAAACAACTAGGAACTGTGAAAGGACCACAATGGGACCCAAAGAGGGGGCATCTCAACAGTAGAGACAGAGAGACAAATTTCACTTTCCTATAGCAGAGAAGCCACAAGGTGTGGCATTTTTTTTTCATTATTCTCACTTCTTTTATATTTTAAGAGTATCTCTGTATTCCTCCTCTTTCTGTATAGGCTTCTCAGTCTTGAGTAGTTATATTGTATTATTAGACAGGTTCACTCTGTTCTTTCCTCCACAATGCTTTGCTAATCCTCTATACTCTACGCCACTTGTTTTCCTTTAGCACACTACTTAAAGCTCTATACCTCCTACTCAGACAGATCACATAGAGTTTGTTATATGAGTGATACTCTAATATTAGTGTAAATAATAGCTGATCTATACAACAGTAAATACTTCACAACACATCTCCAGGATCTTAGCCCATTGTACAGGTCCCTGAATTCTATTACTGTAGTAATTAACTCTATTTGCTCACACACTACACCTATTTACTGTTCCTTACACTCACCTTACCTCAAAATCTGACCGTCTGCAACCTCACTGCTTTCTAGTTCCAACTAACAAGCCTTCCCTCCCCAACAAGAGGCTTATCATTTGTCCATCCTCTCATAAAAGTGGCAAGTTGGGTTGAAGAATATGGTTAACACTATATATAGCCTAAAGATCACCTATCTTCTCTCTACCAGCTGTGACTGTAAATATCATAAAAAACTCTTCTGCTGTCATAAACCATTTTGCCTCCCCCTCCAACTGATTACACATACATGATAAAAGGACTAGGTGGAAACAGAGGACATCAAGATACCTGAAGGAGTCTGCACCACTGAAATTCACAGGTATTATACCACAGAGGTTCACAACATAAACCCAGGGAGTCAGAACAGATCAATTTCAGAAGCTGAGGCTAACAAGAAGAGTCTCACAAACAATGGGAAGACAAAGAAACAATCCCCAAATGAAAGAAAAAGCAGAAGCTTCAGAAAGAATGTTAGATGAAATAGAGGCTAATTAACTATCAGATAGTGAATTCAAAGCACTGGTTATCACAAAGTTCAAAGAGCTCACAATGAGCTACCAGAAACTACAGGGGAGCTATAATGATCTCACCACAAACTATATCAGTATGAAAAAGAAGATAGAAACTATCAGCAAGGGACAAGAGGAAATGAAGAATACAATTTTTGAATTGAAGAACACAGTAGAAAGTTTCAAAAGTAGAATTAATGAGGCAGAGGATCGAATTAGTGAGTTGGAGGACAAAGTAGAAAGCATCTCACAGAAAGAGCAGGAAAATGAAAAGAAACTCAGAAAGAATGAAGGGGGATTAAGAGAAATACAAGACAATATGAAACGTAACAATATCTGAATAATAGGGATACCAGAAGGAGAAGAAGAACAAGGGATAGAAAACATATTTGAAAGAGTAATGATAGAAAATTTTCCTAATTTGATGAGAGAAAAAGTCACACAAATCCAGGAATCACAGAGAGTCCTAATCAAGAGGAACCCAAGGAGGTCCACTTCAAGACACATCATCATCAAAATGGCAAAATTCCAAGACAAAGAGAGAATCTTAAAGGCAGCAAGGGAGAAAAAAGAAGTAACATACAAGGGAGCCCCAATAGGGTTAGCTACTGACCCTAAGTGTTTCTTAATGGAAACACTCCAAGCAAGAAGAGAATGGCAAGAGATATTCCAAGTAATGAGAACCAGAGGCCTACAACCAAGGCTACTTTATCCAGCAAGGCTTTCAATCAAGAAAGAAGGCCAAATAAAGAGCTTCCAAGACAAAAGAAGTCTAAAAGAATATGCCTCCACCAAACCAGTCCTACAAGAAATACTAAAAAGACTGCTTTAAGGAAAGAAAGGAAAAGTGAGAGACAGAGAGGAACACAGGTACAAAAATGGCAATGAATACATACCTATCAATAATAACCTTAAATGTAAATGGATTATATGATCCAATCAAAAGACACAGAATAGCTGATTGGATAAGAAAGCATGACCCACATATATGCTGCCTACAAGAGACCCACCTCAGGACAAAAGACCATCACAGACTAAAAGCGAAAGGCTAGAAACAAATTTACCAAGCAAATGGACAAGAAAAAAAAAAGCTGGGGTAGCAATTCTCATATCAGACAAAATAGACTTCAAAAAGAGGGCCATAAAGAGAGACCCAGAAGGTCACTTCAAAATACTCAAGGGAAGAATCCACCAAGAAGATATTAACATCATAAATATATATGAACCAAACATAGGAACACCCAAATATATCAAGAAAATCTTAGAGGACTTCAAGAAAGATATTGACAGCAACACAATTATAGTAGGGGATTTTAACACCCCACTATAAAAAATGGACAGATCTTCCAAACAAAATATCAACAAAGATATTGCAGCATTAAACAACACCCTAGAGGAAATGGACTTAACTGATATATGTAGAGCGCTTCATCCCAAAGAAGCTAAATACACATTCTTTTCAAATGCACATGGAACATTTTCAAAAATACACCACATGATAGGACATAAAACGAGCCTCAACAAATTCAAGAAAATTGAAATCATACCAAGCATTTTCTCTGACCACAAGGGACTGAAATTGGAAACCAACCCCAACGGAAAAAAACCAAAGCACCCCAAATCATGGAGACTGAATGGTATGGTATTAAACAATGAATGGGTCAAGAATGAAATTAGGGAAGAAATCAAAAAGTTTCTGGAACAACAAACTCACAACAAACCAAAACTTATGGGACACAGTGAAGGCAGTCCTGAAACGGAAGTTTATAGCAATACAGGCCTACCTAAAGAAAATAGAAACATTTCAAACAAACAACCTAACCCTACGCCTGCAAGAACTCAAGGAACAAAAACAAAGACAGCCCAGAGCAAGCAGAAGGAAGGAAATAACCAAGATTAGAGCAGAACTAAATGACATAGAGACTAAAAGCACAATCCTAAGGATCAATGAATCTAGGAGTTGGTTCTTTGAAAAGATAGACAAAATAGACAAGCCTTTAAATAGGCTCATCAAGAAAAGAAGAGAGAGGACTCAAATAAATACAATCAGAAATGAAAGAGGAGAGATTACAACTGATACCACAGAAATATAAGGGATTGTAAGAAATTACTATGAAGAACTGTATGCCAAGAAATTTGAAAACTTAGGGGAAATGGACACATTTCTAGAAAAATATAATCTTCCAAAACTCTATGAAAAAGAAACAGAAAAATCTGAACAAACGAATAACAGCAAAAGAAATTGAAGCAGTAATAAAAAAATTCCCATCACACAAAAGCCCTGGACCAGATGGTTTCACAGGAGAATTCTACAAAGCATTTAAGGAAGAGCTAACCCCTATTCTCCACAGACTATTCAAAAAACTCCAGAAGGATGGAAAACTCCCAATTTTTTTTTTATGAAGCCAGCATCATCCTAATTCCAAAATTACACAGAGACATAACAAAGAAAGAGAACTTCAGGTCAATATCACTGATGAGCATAGACACTAAAATTCTCAATAAAATATTGGCAAATCGCATCCAACAATATATCAAAAAGATCATACACCATGACAAGGTGGGATTCATCCCAGGGATGCAAGGATGGTTCAACATTCACAAATCAGTAAATGTAATACATCACATAAACAAAAGCAAAGACAAAAATCACATGATCATATCAATAGACGTGGAAAATATCAATAGACTCCTTTTGATAAGGTACAACACCTATTTATGATAAAAACACTCAGCAAAGTGGGAATAGAGGGAGCATACCTCAATATAATAGAGGCCATATATGAGAGACCTACTGCCAATATCATACTCAATGGGCAAAAATTAAAAGCTTTTCCACTAATATTAGGAACAAAACAAGGATGTCCACTTTTACCACTTCTATTCAATATAGTTTTGGAAGTTTTGGCCACAGCAATTAGGCAAGAAAAGGAAGTAAAAGGCATCCAAATAGGAAAGGAGGAAACAAAACTGTCATTGTTTGCAGATGACATGATAGTGTACATGGAAAATCCTATAGACTCTACCAAAATTCTGCTCGAACTAATTAATGAATTTGGCAAAACAGCCAGTTACAAAGTCAATATCCAGAAATCAAAGGCATTTTTGTATACCAACAATGAATCAGCAGAAGCAGAAATCAAGACAAAAATCCCATTCGATATAACAAAAACAAAAATAAAATATCTGGGAATAAACCTAACCAAAGAGGTAAAAGACCTGTATGCAGAAAACTACACAGACCTGAAGAAAGAAATCAGAGAAGACACAAACAAATGGAAACATATACCTTGTTCATGGATTGGAAGAATTAACATCATCAAAATGTCCATACTACCCAAAGCAATATACAGATTCAATACAATACCTATTAAAGTACCAATGGCATATTTCACAAACATGGAACAAACACTTTAAAAATTTATATGAAACCATAAACGACCCCGAATAGCAGCTGCACTTTTGAGAAAGAAGAACAAAGTAGGAGGGATCACAATACCTGATACCAAACTGTATTACAAGGCCACTGTAATCAAAACAGCCTGGTACTGGCATAAAAACAGGCACATAGACCAATGGAACAGAACAGAGAGCCCAGAAATCAACCCAACTCTCTACAGTCAATTAATATTCAACAAAGGGGGCAGTAACATAAAATGGAGTAAAGATAGCCTCTTCAACAAATGGTGTTTGGGAGAACTGGACAGCTACGTGCAAAAAAATGAAACTTGAGCACCAACTTACACCATACACCAAAATAAATTCAAGGTGGATAAAAGACTTAAATATAAGCCGTGACACCATTAAAGTCCCAGAGGAGAACATTGGCAAGAAAATCTCAGATATTCCAGGCAGCAACATTTTTACCAATATGTCCCCTAGAGCAAGGAATATAAAGGAAAGAAGAAACAAATGGGATCTCATCAAAATAAAAAGCTTCTGTGTGGCTAAAGAAAACAGTATTAAATTAAAAAGACAACCAACTGTATGGGAAAACATATTTGCCAATGATACCTCAGACAAAGGTTTAATCTCTAAAATATACAAAGAACTTACATGACTCCACTCTAGGAAGACATCTAACCCAGTTAAAAAATGGGAAAAGGACTTGAACAGATACTTCTCCAAGGAGGACATACAGAATATCCAGAGACACATGAAGAGATGCTCAATATCGTTAGCTATCAGAGAGATGCAAATTAAAACCACAATGAGACACCAATTTACACTGGTCAGGATGGCTATCATAAACAAAGCAACAAACAACAAATGTTGGAGAGGTTGTGGGGAAAAGGGGACCTTAGTTCACTGTTGGTGGGATTGCAGACTGATACAACCATTATGGAAAACACTATGAAATTTTCTCAGAAGAATAAAAATCGACCTGCCTTTTGACCCAGCAATTCCACTGCTAGGATTATATTCTAAGAATCCTAAAACATCAATTTCAAAGAACCTGTGCACCACAATGTTCATAGCAGCACAATTTACAATAGCCAAGTGTTGGAAGCAACCTAGGTGCCCATCAGTAAATGAATGGATCAAAAAATTGTGGTACATATACACAATGGAATTCTATGCAGCAGAGAGAAAGAAGGAGCTACTACCTTTTGCAACAATATGGATGGAACTGGAAAGCATTATGCTGAGTGAAATAGGCCAGGAGTTGAAAGACAAATACCATATGATCTCACCCTTAACAGGAAGCTAAACAACAAAATAAACAAGCAAGCAGAATAAAAACAAAGACACTGAAATAGAGAACAAGGGGACAGTGACCAGAGGGGAGAGGGAAGGGAATTTAAAGGGAAAAAAGGGGAGGGATTTGGAGGAACAAATAGGAAGGACACAGGGATGAGAACTAAGGGGGGTGGAAATGGGAGGGAGGTGGGGAGCATGGGTGGGGGGCTGGGATGGTAGAAATAGACAAAAAACTGTACTTGAAAAATAACTAAATAAAATTAAAAACCCAAACAAACGAAAAAAGAAAACATGAGTCAGGCCTTATCCCCGACATTTCCTCCACAAAGATTCATTCTGAAGTTTTAGAAAAACTGTATTTCATATTTTAGACCAAGTTCTATACAATGCAGAATCCCATCCTAATATATTCATATAGCCTCTGCTTTAAAACTTGCACTAAAATGGAATACATGATGTCATGCATTAGCCATTATTAAACAACATTTATAGTCAGGAAATTTTACCTTATATTAAAGTCAAATGTATCATGAAAATTCTACTTGTTGGTTCCAGTTCTCTCCTCTGAAACTATGCAAAATAAATATAATTCCTTGTCTGCATTATAGTTCTTCAAATACTTAAAGACCACTCTTATATTCCATCTTTTTTCTGCATTGGGCTACATATCTTTACTTTCCACAACCTTTCCTTATCTGACACCATTTCCATATCCTTTACCATTCTTCTCACCATCCCTAGATACACCACAGTTTGTTGTCATCATTCTCCAAATGTCATGCCTAGAGCTAAACATAATAGATGTGGTTTGACCAGTGTACAGTTTTATGATACTATTTTTTTCTGTCACATACTTAGAAAACTGTCTGTTCAGTCTTAATAAAGTACCCTAAATTTGTGTGGCAAAAAAAAAAAGAAAGAAATATGAGGATGAAGGGGCTGAAAACTGATAATAAAAAAGGAAATAGCTGCATGAAGATTGTGTCCACTCTGTTCTGCACTCTGGGTAGACCTCATTGCTATGTAGTACATTTCCCCTCAGCACTGCATCTGTCAAAGGCTGTGCTCCCAGCCTCTTTACTGTGGAAAAATAAGCTGGTTAAAATGGGACTTTGCTACTTCCTTTTTCTTTCTCTGAAAGGATAATCATCTATATTCTAAATCTATCATTTTGTTGGCTTAGAAAATTTACTCTACTCATGCTATCATCAGTTTTATTTATTTATTTAAAATGATATTTTATTAATTATGCTATTACAGTTGTCCTGATTTTTCCTATTTTGCCTCTCTCCACCCAGCACCCCCTGCTCCCTCAGCCAATCCCCACACCATTGTTCATTTCCATAGGTCATATGTATAAGTTCTTTGGTTCCTCCATTTCCTATACTGTACTTTATATCTGCATGGCTATTCTGTGACTAATTGTACTACTTAATCCCCTCACCTCTTCACCCATTCTCCTCCACCCTTCTCCAGTCTGGCAACCATCAAAATGCTCTCCATATTCATGATTCTGTCTCTGTTCTTGATTGCTTAGTTTGATGTTTAAATTCAATTGTTGGTACATATGTATATATTGCTATTTTATTATTCGTAGTTTTGATCTTCTTCTCAACTCCTTTTATCATTTCATATAATAATGGTTTGGTGATGATGAACTTTCAGTTTTTTTGTTTGTCAGGAAAGCTATATATCTGTCCTTCAATTCTAAATGATAGCTTTGCTGGGTAGAGTAATCTTGGCTGTAGGTCCCCATTTTTCATAACTCTGAATGTTTCTCACCAATCCCTTCCAGCCTCTGAAATTTCTTTTGAGAAATCAGCTGCCAGTCTTATGGGAACTCTCCTGTAGGTAACTAACTTCTTTTTTCTTGCTGCTTTTAAGATTTTCTCCATATCTTTAATGTTGGGTAACTTAATTACGATTTGTCTTGGTGTGTTTCTTTTCTAATTCAACTTCTTTGGGACTCTCTGAGTGTCCTAGACTTATATGTCTATTTCCTTTGCCAGATTGGGAAAGTTTTCTTTCATTATTCTTCCAAGTAGATTTTCAATTTCTTGCTCTTTCTCTTCTCTTCCTGGAACCCCTATGATGCAAATGTTGGACCTCTTGAAGTTTTCCCAGTGGCTGCTTATACTATCCTCAATTTTTGGAATTGTTTTTTTCTTCTCGTTTCGATTGTTTGTTTGTTTTTATTTTTTGCTTCCTTATGTTCCAACTCATTGATTAGATTCTTGGCTTCATCCACTGTAATGTTGTTTCCCTGTAAATTGTTCTTTATTTCAAACTCATCCTTGGGTTCTGATTGGATCCTTTTAAGCTGTTGAGGTACTCACTAAGTTCCTCGATCATCCTTATAACCCATGTTTGGAACTCTGCATCTGATAGATTGCTTATATCCATTTTGTTTAACTCTTTCCCTGGAGTTTTGATTTGTTGTTTCATTTGGGCCATGTTTATTTATCTCTTTGTTTTGGCAGACTCCCTGTGTTTGTTTCTATGATATTACGTAGAGCTGCTTTGAGTCTCTGTCTTGGTAGTGTGGCCCAATGTAGTAGGTGTCCTGTAGGGTCCAGTGGCACAGACTTCTCTATCACCCAACCTGTGTACTGGAGGTGCACCCTTTATGTGGGCTGAGTACCCTTTCCTCTTATAGTTGAGGCTTGGCTGCTGTTGGCAAATCAATGGGATGGATTTACGCAGGCCAGTCGGCTACAAGGACTACCTGTGGCTACTGACCATCAACATCCACCCTCCATGGAGGATCTGCTGTGCAGGGGCAGGGTGGTGGTGCTCCTACATGGCTTTAGCTGTCCACTGAGTGGGTTGGCCCTGGGGTTTCCCAGGTGGTGGAGCTTGAGGTCATCCCCCACCTGTGTTTTGCCCTGGAGCACCCTGCCTGAGCTATAAAGCAATCTGAGATGGCTGCTGCTAGTGCTGAGCCTGGGGTTCACTGAGGCCAGCTGTTGCTTTTTTGAAAGGATTTAGGAAGTTGTGACTCATGAGCCAAGACGATCCATTCATATGGAAAGGCAGCTTGGGTGGGCCCATAAGTTGGGTAGCATGGGTCAGGGAATGTTCAGTGAGGGGCCAATAGTGCTAGCCAGGTTGGTGGAGTCTCAGATGTGGCATTATATTACTGGCTCAGTTGGGATGGATGTAGTTTCTTTAATTCTGTAGTTGTCAGGCTTCCATTCAACTCATTTTTTCTGATGGTTCTGAGTGATGGTTGTTTTATATTTTAGTTGTAATTTTGATGTGGTTGAAGGAAAAGGCAAGCCATGTCTGCCTATGCCACTGTCTTGAACAGAAGTCCTATCATCGGTTTTTAAAAAGTCTGTTCTTGAAAATAAGTCCAACAGATAATTTAAGTTTTTGATGTGAAACTCATTTCTGTTAATGGAGCACAAATGGTTGTTTCTCCAGAGACTGCCTGTTCATAGTAATAGAATAATTCAATTAAATTAAAAAGATGAAGACATTCTTCATCAAACCACAATGCACAATCAGCCAACACAAAGCATACTGTTTTATGAAATAGATGAGCAACAGCAATGAAGCTTCTCTGTAGAAAGAAAAGGAATACAATTAAAAATATAAATGTTCTTAGTAGTCTACACAGTATAGAAAATAGTGATTCAAATTTTCATCCTTAGCTACTGGGAATCAAATCTTCTATAATGTTGGTCTAACTTAATTGCCATTTTTTTCCTTCATTTTATAGATGAAGAAATTTGGTAGTCCTAAAATTTAATAAGCTAGCCAAGACCACAAAGGTACTAAGTGGCTGGGGCTGGATTTGAATATAACTCTGTTTCTAAATATCATCTTTTCCCACTTCATTGCACTGTCTCTCCTCCATGCTGTTACTTTTACATTGATCTGAAAAGCTGGAGTTTCATTGATTTTCCCCAACTCAAATGTTTCAGCTTACTCCCCACCCCCATTTTCCTATAAGCATAGGAAAGCATAGGGTTGAGTAATTTGGGGAACTCTTTTTGCATTTGGAACTACAGATCTGCTCTTCTAGTATCTTTATTTTTAAAAAAGATTTAAAAAATTTATTTTTAGAGAGAGGGAAGTGTGGTGAGAAAGAAAGTGAGAGAAACATCAATGTGAGAGAGAAATGTCCATTGGTTGCCTCTCGTATATGCCCTGACCAGGGATCGAACCTGCAACCCAGGCATATGCTTTGATCAGGAGTCAAACCAGCAACCTTTTGCTTTGCAGGATAACACCCAAACAACTGAGCTGTACCAGTCAAGGCTGTGTTTCAATTATCTTTGACCCACACATCTTACAACAAGCCAACTCATGTCCTGAATACAGTTATAGCAAATGATTGAAAAGACTTTGTAGTCTTTCTACAAAGAAAGAGAACTTAAACTTGCTTCAGAAAGAAACCCACTCTTCTTCAAGAGAATTTAGGAAAAAAGAAAACAGGATTAATTTTTAATTTAACTTTGCTTTAATGATGGTATAGTATCTTTTCCTGTCTTCTGTTCAGTGTTTCTCTGTATTTAGCATGCTGGAAACTCTTCATTAGGTATTGTGCTTCATCACTCTTGCTCCTGTTTGACATTGTGTATAAACACTAGATATATTCAGTCACCCTCTCCCTTGCTAGCCATAATTCTTGAAATTCAATCTCAGTAGGATTGAGTGGAAATGGGCGATTTTACCACCCCCAGAGTGAGCATCTGCTTATTATGACCAACCAGTCAGTAGGTCCTCTGGAAGGGATGTTAAAACTCCTCCCAGGTAATAAAACATCACTGGAGTGGGGATTAGATGGATACTTTTGTAAGGAATACTTGGATAAACGACTTCTTAAAAAGGGACAATTATCTTTAAGATTGTAAAACTATTCTGTATAATACTGTAATGATGGGTATGTGACATTGCACATTTGTCAAAACCCATAGAATTGCACAACACCAAGAGTGAACTGTAATAAACCGTGAGGCTTAGTTAATAACACTGTATTAATATTGATTCATGAATTATAACAAATTTACTACATCAGTGCAAGATGTTAACAATAGGAGAAATTGTGGAAAGGGAGGAACAGAGAGGGGTATGTGGAAATTCTTTGTACCTTCTGCTTAGTATTTTAGTAAGCCTGAAGTGTAAGAAATAAAGCCTATTAATTTTTTAAATAAAAGAAAATGGGAGAAGCATGCTTCGGTCAAAATAGAGGCACATTTAAGTCATAACATATGACCATTATTTCCAAACTAGTATAAGGCCATAATTTCAGGGCTTCTATTTTGCACAATGGAGTGTTAAGTTTGTGACCAGAGCTAAATTTCTATGGGCACTTGAGGAGAGACAATGGTCTTATTTTGTCTAATGAAAGCTGAACATATATTACAAAGCATTGGTTTGAAGGAGCACCAAATGTTATGACCAGATGGGTCTCTGGCTCCTAAGCTCTGAGGCTGATGGGGCATGAGTTTCAGCCCATCATCTGGGTTTCTGACTCAGCTCTTTCAGTGGCTCCTCCTGCTGGAGCCTGATGGGATTGCAGACTTGTGCTCAGAGGGCAGGTGCTGTGAGACCAAATGGGCAGCCTTTTTCCCAACCTCCCGACTCCTCAGAGGATGCCTGGGGGACCCACCTGAAAAAGATTCCATCACGAACCTATATTTTGGCATGATTTTAAGAACTCAGGTCCTACAAAAAATTTCCTTGGATTTTTTTTCAGTGGAAGAGGGACATAAAAACTAATACTGAAACATGTCTTAATTTGAGGTTATCTATATTTCATATTTATCCCTCAAGCAAATAAAAAGTTCCACTCAAACTTGGAACAAAATCAAGAAATATCTAGTTCTTTGTTCATTTTTAACTTATTTTCTGAGGAGCTCAAAGTGCTTTGTGAATATAAAATTATTCAGTAGATGATGTTAAAGCAGTCTTATAAAGTAGGTAGGTGTTTGGTTGTAAAAAAATCTGCCTCTATATCTGGAAAAAAATTAAAAAGAAAAAACAAGAGCAATAAAAATAACAATGTTAAGTAATGTTAAATGCAATGAGAGCAAGTTATCTTAACAATATTATAGAAAATGGTCAGAATAGAGATTGAATGTTTATCTCTCATTTTAAAAGTTTTAAATTTTCCATTTTATGAAACTTCTTAGTTAATTATATTAGCTCATCTTTCCTGACAGACTTACTAATTGTAGTTGTTCTCTTATATTTGGAGAGAGAGAGAATGAAACAAAGAATAGAGATTTTCATATAAAAATATTAAGAAAATAAAATCAAACTTGGAAGAGCTTATTTAAGTTGAGGTATTCTATAGAAAAATGTTCTAAAGGACGACAAAAGTCATGTAGTTTACTGTTTTAATTTAAAATATTTTGAAGATAAAAGTCATATAGTTTAGTATTTTAATTTTGAATGTTTTGCCTCCAATCACAAAGTTAAAGTCAGTGCAAGATTGAGAAACTCCATTATGTTGACTACTCTTTTCACCACTGAGGGAAGCAGCTGGAGGGATCTCCTCCTTTCTAGTCTCCCTTGAACAAAGTCCCATCATGCTTTCTGCCCCACCACTGGTCTGAATTAACTGCTATCAATTTCCTCAGAGCCTTCCATGTTGCCAGAGCCAATTATTTTGTTGTCTTCTTGCCTTATCATTAGCAGAACTTGGCACAGTTGATCACTCTCTCCTTTTTACACTTGATTTACTTGGATTTTAGCATGTCTCTGTCTATTATTGACCACTTTCTATTTTCCTTAGCCAGTTCATCCTTATTAGAGCTCGAGATGTTGGCACAACATCAAGCTCAGCCATTGTGCCTCTTTCTCTTTCACTTTTCTCATCTTCTCGCCTGATAATCATATGCCAACTACAATCTTCCTCTTGGCGGAAACACCTGTTAATGTTTCCTCCAAGTGAAGATGTCAGAAACTGAACTTTTAATTTCCTCTACTCCCTAAATTGCTCCCCCTTCAGTAAATGGCTACTCTCTCCTTCCGGTTACTTGAACCCAAATTGTGGCCTTTTTACTGAAAAAAAAAAAAAAAAAAAAAAAAGGGGGGGCAATTGTAAAAATCAAAACCCTGTTGTTGCATAATGCTTTGCTCACTGCTAATTCTCCAGCTCTGTCACAAAGGTTTCAGCTCTCTTACTTGTCTATTCCTGGACTGAATGGTTCTTTCCTGTAGAACCAGAGCATGGGCCAGGAAGGTGGATAGAATTTGGATGGTTGCTAGGTTACTTGGTATATTCTATTCCTGTTTACTGTTACAGTGAAGACTCACAGAAGTGTGAGGTTTTCAATAGGAAAACAAACTTTTTTAAGGCATACTTATGAAGAATCAAGTAGTAAGTGAATGGCACAAACAAACAAAAAAGTCTTTGACACTCTTTATTTCTTCTTGAAAATATATTTGTAAGTTTATAAAAAAGAATTGAAGTTGAAAACAATGCTTACAGAAACGTAGTGTCAAAGCACACAGTATTGGCTGTGCACCGAGACCAAGCAAATGTTTCACAGAGAAAGCAGGTGCTGAGGTGGATTGCATTTAGGTAGAAATGCACATAAAAGAAAAGAGTTGCTATTTTCATTTTATGATTTTTAGATAATGTCATTTACCATTCACATAAATGGAGAATAATTATATTTGGAGTATTAAGGAAAGTGTTTTTTACTTCATAAACTAATGAAAGTAGTGCGTTCAGATACCAGAGTGCATTATTATGAAATATTTTCCTGGTTATTCGAGAACCACTGGCCCCCTTGCACACAAGTGCTCACTGAAACGTGGAATCCTCAGAAGGGCCTCATCGGATACGTTGTTTTCAAGGGGGCTGCTGGGCCAGGCCCTCATTCCTAGACCTTGATGAGCGCACTGTTGTGAGGTAATTTCTTAGTTATCAGTCAGATATGTCTTTTCTTGATATACTACTTCATTATGATTCAGAAAAATAAAAAGGAGGAAATAATTTTAGTGGATTAATCAAAAAACCTATAGTCCACAAAAATGTTATATATAGGAATAATAGCTGTCTTAAATAATACATCTAAAAGATACTTCACAAGATCCAACTTTTTAGACTGTTACATTTTTTATGGCATTGATGAAGCTATTGAGCTATTAAATGTAGCCAAAATCATAGGCAAAAATTATATATTTTAGATACTATTTTAATGTAATATATTATATAATATTACATATTATATGTGATATGTGCTCTCATATATATACCACATGTATAGAAAAAGAGAAATGCCATTTAATGCTGCTTCTTTAATATCTCAAAATAAGTATAAGGATCAATAAATGATGTACAAACCTAAATAAATGATGTACAAATTCACATCAAGTGGTATATTCTTATTATTTCTAAGGAAAAGCCATTTTAAAATGGACAACTTATTTTTCACATACATTTTTTATATAGACACACAAGCAACTGAAAGCAGAAAGATTTTGCCTTATTGAGTATGTGTTTCATCCTCTACTAGTTCCTTTTTTAGTAATACCTAATAGTTGTGGAAAAATATAAATTTGAAAAGATCATCTCTGATTATTTCAAACATAATATCAGTGTTGGGGGTGTGCGTGTATGTGCATGTGTGTGCACACATATTTGTGTGTGGTATCTCATGACAGTTAAGAGCAAAGGACTACATCATCCTTTAAGAATTATAGCCAATTTCACCGCTTGGGTGATAGCAAATGGCAAGGTGAGAAGAGATAAGGGTTGGAATTTGTTTTGATGGAAGGGCAGACAAGGTTTGCCAGTGCTTTGGCTGTGAAGTATAAGATAAGAGTCAAGGATGGCTTCCAGACTTTTGATCTGAGGAACAAAATGAATAAAATTGTCAGTTATTGAGAAAAAGAAGACTAGAGAGCGGGACAAGTTTAGGAGGGTGTGGAAATCACGAGTTTGCTTTGGAGCATCTTAAGTGTCAGATTCCTACGAGACATCCAAGTGGAGAGGAAGATAGTGGGCAGATAGATTCTGACTGAGTTGGACAAACCCCCCAAAAAGAACAGCAGTGAGGTGCATTTGCAAAACAAATGCACACGGACATGCCTCGGCTGGTTTCCCCTGAAGTGCTCATGGGGTGTGTGACTACTGGTGACACATTCGGTGGGGGTCGGATCTCGCCAGAAGAGAAACAGCCCAAATTTTGTGCCGTCCTTATTATTTTATAGGTTTGCACCACCACTCAGGAACGACAGACATTAATGCATTTGGGAAACTTGACAAATGTGTAGTCCTCTAGTTCTCACAGCAAACAGGACACCCGTCAGATGTCTCCAGCTCCACAATGTCCTGGAAAGCCCATCTCCCTGCACAGAAGACCCAGAAACTGCAAAAGAAAGAACAGACACATTAGACTCTATAAACACAGAAGCTTGCATTTAGCAAACTACCAAACAAATGAAATATATAAATACTACAAAAATAAAAGCTTTAATATAACAAAACTACAAAAATATTTGCAAAGCAGTTGGCAAAAACAGTTTATATTAGTACCATACAAAGAGTGTTTACAGTCTGATAAAGAAAAGACCATAACACCGGCAAAGGCTGTGAATAAATAATTCAGAAAAGAGCAAATCCAAAAGGTCAATAAACACCTGAATACAATGGTATTAATCCACCTCAGGGTAGTAGGATTTCAGGCAAATTTTATTTATTTCTTCCAAATAGTTATGTAAAATGTGAGTTTTTATATGATATGTGTAATATTTAAGTCGAGAAAAAGGAGCTATCCATACTGTGAACGTGAAGAATTGTTTTGGGAAGGTAAAATACACAAGGGTGCGTGGGGAGACACAGAAAACCCCAACAAGGACTGTGCACCTATGTCCCAGCAGACGGCTGTGTCTCCTGGTAGTCCTGGAAAATTGTCGTCAGTTGGCAAAACTCACGCCCATTTCTACTATTGCTCTTTAAATGTTCCATTCTTGTAATAATTTATGCCCTCATCTCATATGCTGTTCACATGCTTCTACAGGTTTCCAAATATTTTCCATACATAGTGCAAAGATACTTTGGAAATCTTAATTTACTATCTTTTATTGACACCCTTAAAATATGGTCCTAAAATTATTCCAGCAGTTTTCAGTGTGTGTGCGTCACACCCAACTGTGGACAGGGAGAGGAGGGGTGTGTGGTGGCAATTGTGTCTCAGCAACAGTTCTCTGAACACATTCATAAAATTTTCTCAATCAATGAATTCTAGAAGTAAAACTGATACCATAGCACTGCACTAAGGGTGGGGTCCAGGGAGGGATGGAAAGTGATAGAAAGGGGGAATCAATCTCTCTCTCTCTATATATATATACACACGCACATACACACATATATATACATGTATATATATGATTTTTCTAAGTTAAAATTATACCTTTCCAAACCTGCTGTTATTTATCAATAACAGAACATTGAGTTTAATGAATTCAGTTTTATCTAATATTTATTCACTAGCTATCATGTCCTTAAGATTGTCATGTATTGTACGCAAATAAACAGGGCTTTATAGGTGGTATGGGACATGGCTGTAATGCTTATGAAACTAGAACTTGCTGGGAGACAACATTTGTATACACATGACAAGTTAAGACAATGTGTAATAGTCCATAACAATTTACATACCAAGAGCTCTGGGCAATATCATTTTGTTACTTAATTTTGCAAATCGAGCTTCCCAAGGGGGATTTATTTCCTGCTTGTTCCTGCATTTGGGATATGTTGCTTCTAGGTGATATAATATTACACAATTAAAAGGAAAATTGATTTTAAAATGAAATCGAGAGAGAGAGAGAGAGAGAGAGGGAGGGAGGGAGAGAGAGATGTGAGTGTGAAAGGGAACATCAATCAGTTGCCTCCCGTGTGTGCCCCAGCTGGGGATCAAAGCTGCAACCTGGGTGTGTGACCCGGGATCAAACCCACATCTTTCTGGTTCACAGGATGACACTTCCACCACCTGAACAATCCATCCAGGGCTCTAATCTTTAGTTCTTAATTGGTGTTCGTGTTCGTAGGTGACAAAATAGCTTCTCTAACAAACATTACATATGCAGTAAGGACTTGTTTTATAAGATCTTACTTGACATTCCAACTTAAAGCAAATTTGCAAAGTAAACCGTTCTAGGGCACAATTAGACATCTTCCCTGTTTCAGAACTGTTGTCATCCTTACTCATCTTCCCTTGGCTTTTCTCTTTAATCTTGACTTGAAAGATGCCAGGATTCTTCTGGTCCATTAATTATCTTTGAGATAGAAACTTCTCTGTCAACTTTATTTTTTACCCTCAACTTAGGTCCAGGTTTACCTGCACCAAAGATTAAAGCTCCTATAGATTTCCCTTAAAGTCCCAGTGGTCCTCTTGGTCCTTCCCTAAGCTGCCGTGTAGATTATACAACTTGTCTGGGTCTCGATTTCCTCATTCACAGGTACTTGTGCTAGATAATTTTTTAAGATTTATAGTTCTCTCCTTCCGTGATTCTTTCCGCAACTGTCCCTCTCTTAGGTAGCATGAAGGAAAGCTTGGTAGGGAAGAAGATGTTCCTTACTCCCCCACCACAAAAATTTCCCAGCCACACCCCCCTGAAAGTTGTATCGTACTGGATAGTACAAAATCCTTGAGTTTATGTATGCTTAGAGCATACAGAGCTTTCTTGCTTCGTTTGCATCTCAAGCTATTTACAGAGGAAGTTCATTTCATTTCTAAATGTTTTCAGTGCATGAGATACTGGCTTGATTTACATGAAATTCAGAGATTACCCCATTTTTCAGCAAATGTCCCTTGAACACCAACATAGTAACTGAGTTCTTCAAAACTTGCCACAAAAAGAGGTGGTATGGTTTATGAGAGAACACATTTTACATAAAAATTTCAAGAAAGATTGGCTCATATGATATTAGAAATGGCAGATAAATGATTGGTAAGCGTTAATAGGTGAGGAGTGATGAAAAGATTTCGAGACTGACATTTTTCTTAGTCAGCACACTCATGGTTTCAGTGGATAATTGATCATTTTCTCTTTAGTCTGTTGGTCCCGACATAGCTCCAGTAAATTTGTACTTGTAACTTGCACCACACGGTTAATTCAATGAGTTTGAAAGTCCTTTTAAAAATGTCAGTAGTATTTAAATATTTTAGCCTCTTTGTGGAAGATCAGAATATAGACAGTTATTATAAAATGATATATTTTTTCACCTTTGGAAGACTTTATTTAAATGCATCAGCACCACCAGACTCAAATGCCAAGACAGAAAGATGATTCTAAATAGAAGATAAAATTAAATTGCATTGTGAGAGAGCCGGCTACTGGAACCACATGCTCCTGGGGACTTGAAAGGATGGGTAGAAAGACTAAGTAACGTTTAGAATCTGATCTTGGTCAGCAACTGGGAAATTACAAAAAGAGAATTTTCTACAAATACATTGGCATTAGACAATAACTTTCATAGGTAATCACAATTTTGAAAATATTATGCTCAGAGTGGCCAAAGCTACAACTGTAAACTGAAATAAGCCTGTTGTTTCTAGGCAACTGAATGAGTAGCTAATAACACCATAGAGTCATACTATGGAAGTAGATAGTAAATTAATATTTACAAGATTAGTATATAATATGAAAACATTTTAATTTTTGTGTGTGCATAACTGTAAGATTGCAGGTTTAACAAATGCAGTATCTTCTCCCTTCTCCCAGAAAGGCAGTATTATTTATGTTCATTACTATTTTCCAATGGTTAACCACTGACTTTAACCATTTATCTAAATTCTTTATAATTGACTTCTGGTCAAGATGGTAGCATAAGCAGACATGGCCCACCTCCTTATACAACCATGTGAAAATTACAACTAACCATCACTCAGAACCATCAGAAACCTAGCTGAAGTCTGACAACTACAGAATTAAAGAAACCACATCCATCCAGACGGGTAAGAGGGGTGCAGATGTGGAATGGAATGGTTGCACACCCACGTCTGGTGGAAAAAATTCAGGAGGGACGTGTTAAAAGTGAGAAGTCCCAGCTCCACACTAGTCACCCTCCCCAGCTCAGGGTTCTAGTGCCAGGAAGGTTAGTCCCCACAACTTCTGGCTGCAAAACCCAGCAAGAATTGAGTTGGTGGAAGAAACTTCTGGAGCCCCAAGCAGTTCTTAACGAACTCACACGGGATTTCACCTACTTAGATTCACTCCCTCTGAGCCCCAGCACTGAGGTAGCAGCTTGAAAGGCACTGGTGGCATACTGGGAGAAAATGAATTATATGGCATTGAGGTGAGTAGAGGCCATTGTTCCTTTTCTAAACTTTCCCCTCACAGAGCCACAGAGCTGGAAAGCTGGTGCCATATCTGAAACTCCATCAACCAGGCTAACCCTGTTTCAAGTACCTTGGAGACCCCTAGAGACTCTGCCCCATCCAACTTATGGACCACCCAAAATGATTTTCCATATGAATGGATGGTCTTGGCTCACGCTTCACAACTTCCTAAATCCTCTTAAAAAAGCAACAGCCAGCCTCAGTGAGCCCCAGGCCTACCACTAGTAGCAGCCAGCCTGCATTCAGAGCTTGTTTTCCCCTGGGAACCTCCAAGCTCAGCACAAGCAGCAGCCATCTCAGATTGCTTTATAGCTCAGGCAGGGTGCCTCAGGTCAAAGCACAGGTGGGAGCTGAGCTTGGCCTGCACCACCCAGGGAAACCCCAAGGCCAGACCATCCAGTGGACAGCTACAGACCATGCAGGAGCACCACCACTCCTGCACAGCTGATCCTCCATAGAGGGCGGATGTTGGTCAGTAGCCATAGCCAATCCTTGAAAATGACTGGCCTCAGTAAATCCCTTCCACTGATCTGCCAATAGCAACCAAGGCTCAACTATAAAAGAAGGGTGTATACTCAGTTCATACAGAGGGTATACCTCAAGCCCAGCTTGAGTGATAGAGGAGGCTGTGCCTCTGAACCCTACAGGACACCTATTATTTTAGCCACAATACCAAGACACAGAGTCAAAGCAGCTCTACTTAATACATAGAAACAAACACAGAGAGGCTGCCAAAATGAGGAGACAAAGAAACATGATAATGCATGAGTGTTGCCCATTCAAAATAGTCACCTTAGGAAATTGCATCCTTATTTTGGTTATGACATCTACAGAACTTTAAGAGAGCAGAAAAAAATATGATAGAGGCAGGCAGGGCTCTACAATGGTAACACTAACATAAGCCTTGATCCTTAGAAATATTTTATTTTATATGAAAATATGCATGTGTCCAGTCCTTGTTCAATCACAAAAGTGAAAGATAGTTCCTATGGAAAAATTTAGAAAATCAGAAGGTTAGAAAAGGAACTGTAAAATCAAGAATCAATACATGGCCCAGAAACAATTACCCCAGCTCTTCGTACTCTCATGTGACCTCATGGAGTGGGTTCAAGTCCATCCATGCTGTCTGCCACCACTGGCCACCCTCAGCTAGCCCACTCCCAGTTCTGTATCTCCCACTTCTGTGCTAACTGCAGTCATATGCGTGGTTAAGGTGTAGGAAGGCTAAATACCTGTGTGTTGAACTTAAATAATTAGAAGTGACCCATTCAAGAGTCCTCATTCAACACTGACTGAGTGCTTCCTGTTTCCCAGACACAGTGCTAGGAATGGAGGTGCAATGAGAAGTAGTATCATCATGTATCTCAAGATATTTACTGTCTAACTGGGAGTTTGGTATTTATTCCTATGAACCAGTTAAAATGAAGTAGGTGTGATTCAATAGGAGAATATGAAAAATGCTACCAGAGTCAAAAGAGCATTTCATATATGGAGTGATATTTAGGCTGGATCTTGAGAGATCAAAGCAATAAATTTTCCCCAGATCTATCGGCAGTTTAAATCTCATCTTTAACAAGAATAAAGATAATGAGATCCTCCCCCAATGTCAGAGCCGGAAGTATTCATATATCAGTAAAGGGCCAAATACAACCTTGCAATGATAGCAACAAAATTTATGGTCACTTATTTTTTTTTTTACAGATTAAGTAATAAAGAAAAAGCTGTGCATCTTATCAAAAACTTCAGGGTGGTGACATTTCCTCACTGGTAAAATAGACTGAGATTTCTATAACAGATTCTGCCAGGTGGGTCCCTGCATCAATTTACCTAGCACACAAATGAAAATGAGGTTATGAGAACTGTGGGCACCTCCAACACACAACCTTATAGATAAAACCACAAGACTTCTGCATTCTGTAATGAGTTATGTGGCTGGTCAGCAGTCAGGGAACAAAACGTACTGCCCCTGTCACTGGCTGTCTGGATCTGAACAGAATGAATGGTTCCATCCCATAGCTCCCCCTCCTAGTAGATAGAGACCTGGACTCAATTAAGGAGCTGACATATCCATTTGGTCTGAAATGCTTTGAGAACATAAAGAATAATAAATGCTGGGTTACCTCTCACCCTTATCCACTGAAATTCTCTTTCATTCTTAGTATTCTTCTAGAAGGTAGCAGTGAGACTTAAAAAGATGTTGGAAGATTATCTAATGTTTCTGACCATTCCAGACTGAAGCAATTACTCCCCCTCTAAATTTTATCACTTTCTGAGTTATTCATTCAGTTAATGCAACCCTGTATACACTTCAATATTTTTCAATTATTTTAACTCTTAATTAGGTTCTATTAAAATTCCTGGGTAGCTGATGAGATTATCATTGTCTTGATACCCAAGATCTCAGTCTTACACTTTCTAAAATGCCCCTTGCTTGTGACCTTTCAGTTTAAAACATGTTTGATGTTACTTTAACTTTTTCTACTTGGAGAGTTCTTACAGGCTTTTTAAAACCATGCTAATAAAAATGTAAACCCCAAATATTATTTGAACTGGACTGTGCAGGGATATAAAGTGAAGGAACCCCAGTAGTCTGAGACCAGTAAAGCACCTTGAGTGCTGCCACTAAAAATGATGGGCATAAATGCTCATTTATTCTCACTAGTGTACACAGGACAAGCTCTGCTCACTGAGTTGGGATTAGAAACTCTAACCCCTTGTGGAGTTCTCTTCAGGCTCATTTGGGGTGGAGTGGGTGAGTAGAATCCACAACCTCTCTAAGTGCCTTTCTTTGCCATTTTGCAGTCACATGATCCCAGGGCCAAGCTGGGACTGGCCACGGCTCACAGGGAAGCAGCGAGAGCAGGCAGGTACTGCTGAAGGCATTCCGACAGCAAAGCAGGTTTCCAGGCCAGCAGGGGTTTGCAAAGCCTGTGTTTGACTTCCAGATTTACCTCTGATAAGTAAAGAGCTTGGAAGTCCTCACTTCCATCCTTACAGAAAGAAATAAGCTGAGCAATCTGGAAAATCAATGAATTTTCTTGGACCTATTACAGAATTGAGAGTGTAGGGTAAATTACCACTCGGAACTCTAGAGAAACAGTTGAATACAAAGAATCACAGCTCAGATCAGCTTAACTGAAGCAGAAGCCACAACTGGTAGAAACTCTTAAATGGTAATTTTGACAAATTGCTGCAGGCTGAGTGTGGACTAGCATGAGAGTGACAAACTGGGGACCACAACTTTAGGGGACTGCCACACTTTTAGGACTTTATTTCCAGGAGCCCTAATATATTCTCCTGGTGAAGAGCAAAGAAAATCCCTTCATGTTTCTGGCAAAGGGAGGAGGAAAGTCACTATTTTGAAATATACGTGAAGCATTCTCCATAACAAAGGCCTACTGCTCAGGGGAAAGACTACATCAAGGGCAATTACCCAACTCCAGCATCCCCTAGGCTTCCTGACTCAATGAATAGTAGACAAATTGAAGTTGTGAAACACTTGTGTTTCAGGGACACAGACCCACTGAAAGCCTGAGATTTAATAATAATATTATAGAGCATTTGTACAGCCACATCAGTAAGATTCCAAAGTAATAACTGGATTATTCCTGAAAGAGCTACAAGGCACAGACTTTAGTTAAAAAGTAGTCCTAAGGGAAACCTAAAGACACCAAGGGAGACAAAAACAGGGGCTCTGTAGAATATTGAAGACTCTGATATTTACAGACACAGCAAACATTAAACACAGCCCAACTCCTAGCCAAGTTAACATAAAACCTTACAATACAGATTTACCCAACATATGTGTTTGGTTTCAACAATAATAGAAAATCACAAAGGAATATAAAAAAAGCTTTGAAAAGACAAAACAGGAATCAGAACCACACTCAAATGACACATATTTTGGAATTGTCATACAGAGAATTTAAAGTAACTGTAATTAACATGCTACAGGCTTTAATAGTAAAAGTGGACAATGTGCAATAACAGATGAGTAATGGAAGCAGAGAGATGAACTCTGAGAAAGAATCAAAAGGAAATGCTAGAAATAAAAAACACAGTAATAGAAATAAAGAATGCCTTTGAGTAGACTCAACATGGCCCAGGGAAGAATGGATAAGATTGAAGATATGTCAATAATTTTTCCTAAAGTGACATGCAAAGAGAAAATCACTCATAGCTAATGGTGTTCCTATGTAGGTTGCAATCTTTTTTCCTTTGGCTGCTTTATGATTCTCTCCTTGTCTTTGATTTTTGACAGTTTCATTATAATGTGTCTTGAAGGAGGTCATTTGATATAAGGTGATAGGGTGATCCATTAGCTTTGTAAACTTAGATGTACAAGAGTCTGAAGTTTGGGAAGTTCTCAGCTATTATTTCTTTGAATAAATATTCTGTCCCCTCTTATCTCTCTTCTCCTTCTAAAGCCTGATTATTCTAATATTTGTACATTTTATGAATCCATAGATTATGTAGGCTTTATTTATTCTTTTTTATTTGTCTCCTCTGATTTGGTTATTTCAAAGTTTTTGTTCTCCAGATCACTTATTCTGCCTTTGATTTCATCTACTCTGTTGTAGATGCTCTCTACTGCATTTTTCTTTTCATTTATTGAATTAATCAGCTTTAGATTTTTTATTTAATTTTTTATTCTATTTCTTTTTTAAAATTTCTCATTTTGGTCATGATTTTCTTTTCTGATTTCATTGGTTTGTCTTTCTGAGTTTTCTTGTAGCTAATTGAATTTCCTTAAAACAACTTTTTGAATTCTTTATCAGCTAGATCACAAAATTCTATACCTTTGAGTTATTGAACAATTATTATCTTTTAGTATTGACTTGTTTTCTTGATTCTTCCTGTTTCTTGCATTTTTTGCATTGCTACTTTCACACTTGATTTAGCAGATACCTCCTCAAACATTACGAGTTGCCTTCACCTGGGGTATTCTGTTCATTGGTCCTGTTAGATCCTGCTCCACACTTCTAGCTCCTTCTTTTGGTAGATTTCTTAAGCTTTTATGTCTTCTCTAGTTCTTATACCTCAGCAGACCTATTGCTAGAAATCTGTCTTTTGTTTTCTGAGAAGCGGTGCCATAGCTCAAACTTGTGGTTTCCCACTTGTCTACAAGATTCTTTTGTTTTTCGGATAGTGCTTGATTTATAGGACTGGCTCTTACTGCTGCACTTCTAAGTGAGCACAAAAATCCAGCTGCAGGGTGGAGGAAAGTATGGGATTAGAATGTGCGGCTTTGCGGAGGTGGGGTTGACCTAGTGGGGACATCCTTGGATGAGGTTCTTCCAGAAGCTCATGACTTCCTGAATGCATTCAGCATGAACTGCATCACTTTAATGCCCTTTATATTTTTATCTGTCTCTTTTCTGATCTCTTCTCTCCTCCTAGTAAAGGTGATTCCATCTCAGTACTCTGGGTGCTGCTAGAGGGAAATGTTTTTTTTTCCAGCTATATCCCAGATGGGGGAAGCTGAGCACTCACTCACACTCTCCTTTTACCCCATGGCAGAGATGGCTTCTAGGTAGTTCATCCCCACTCTGTGTTATTTTGGTGGAGGTGTAGTGTTGGCAAAGTTCCTTTTATCCTCTCCACTGTGTCAATTTTTAAAAACTTTTCCTCCAATGGCATGTTGGAATCTTTCACTGGGAAGGCTGGATTTCTACAAATTCTTTTTTTGTCCATGGGTATCTGTCCAAGTCAGCTTCCCCAGTTTCTCCCAAATCATGGCAAAGGAGTTGGAAAAAGGAGCTGGCTCCACTGGTTCTGTAGAGTGTATGGAGGTCTGCTTACCAATTACAGGATGTACAGGGGGGTGAGGAGATGTACACCTCCTCCCACTTTAGTATAAGGTGCCGGATCTCTCATCTCTCAGTTTATGGATAGATGCCTAGTCAGTTGTTTCAGAAGAAAGGAAAAAAGGAGGACCTCTTACACTGCCATCATGCTGATGTCCTTTCTCTGGAGCACTTTAATTCTTTAGAAACTATTCATTCTGTAATTAAATTGTGCCTGTTGAAAGGAGGTGTTTAAATACATGCCTTAAAACAGACTTTCCAAACTTGGAAAAATTTCCCTCAACTCACTAATTTTGGGGGAGTCACTGGCTTTTTCAAAATTATACTAAAGCCCAGGGAAATGCATAAATAGTCATATAAAATGCTTTATGCTCTCTTAAGGGGCTCACAGTCCTTCTGAATTTCATCTGTGAATCCTCTGGGAACCCCCAAACTTCACATTAAGAAAGCTTGTACTATATTTTGTGATTTGTAAGTAAAAATGTGCATACACATTCTTTCATTGGTCCTGACACAGGGAAGAAGATATAAATGACCTGTACTCTCAGAAGGTTTCATCAGTAAAACATTTTTGTCTGTCCCAATAAATATACTTTTATTTAAAATTTACACTGAGATATCCCTGTCAATTTGTGTAGTATATATTAAAGCATAATTAAAAATTGTGATTTAAATTAATAGTTATAATATTATTATTTTATTTTAAGATAGAAAATAACAAGAGAAGTTCTAATATTTTCTTTACTCAGTTTAGTGTATTGTCTTGCACATCTCCTAAAGTACAAAGATTCCATTTTGGTGACTGCAGTGTTAGATCAAAGTGGGAGCCAGGAAGATGTAGGTGCCTTAATTAAACAGACCCTAAACAGAGTCTAGTGATGTGAGGGCATTCTGCAAGG
This sequence comes from Artibeus jamaicensis, assembly GCF_021234435.1. Taxonomy (NCBI): domain Eukaryota; kingdom Metazoa; phylum Chordata; class Mammalia; order Chiroptera; family Phyllostomidae; genus Artibeus; species Artibeus jamaicensis. The sequence goes on along the minus strand of NW_026521995.1, from coordinate 2,241,446 downwards.
TACCTGGTGTATCCACAGGAAGAAACAGTGAAAGTACCATAGACAATATTTCATTTCATTTCCAAAGCAAGCAGACTATTACTACATTTTTATTTCGTGTGTATTTACTTACACTATTTAGCAAGCACATTAGCACTTACTATACAATAAGCAGTATTTTGAGCATTTTGCAAATATTGGATCATTTTATACTTTTAATAACCTGATGAAGAAATACTGTTATTCTCCTAATTGTGTATTGACACATTAAAATGGTGTTCCTAAGTTCACTGAGTTGAGCTCTTTGCCCTTGGGGCTAGATCATTTCCCTGGAGAAGTGGAGCTCAAAGTGGGACAGCAGCGGGTTAGTGAACACGGCTCCTGCAAGTAGGGGCTGCACACATCCCTCAGAAACCAGAAAACGGAAGACAGCCGGTCTGGGGGATTGCCCCTCGCGCCGCAGCCCTTTCTGTGCTTGCTCAATAGGATCCAATCAGGTATTATAGCCGGTGACCAGGCCTCAGGGAGACCAATGACCTTTGGGGTTGTTTTTTGACATATTAAGGCAGCTAAGGCTACATTTTCGGGAGAAGAATCTGTGCTAATCTTGTTCTTCACTGGAAGTGTTTAAGCCTTATCTTAACACAAGTTCCTGCACCTCAAGGCTCGATTTCATCCTAACTCCTTTTTGCTTTAGTGCAAAAGTCACTGGAAAAATCATTTTGTTTTTCTCTCCTTTTTTCTTTGTTGTTGTTCAGAAGCTTTTCCTTATACAAAAATAAGAAGATAAGAGTAATGAAATATAGTCAAACAATTCTCATTTTCAAAACTCTCCCTCTGTCACCTTACACGTGTGCCTGATTAGAAGCCGCGCGTTGTTATTCTTCCTTCACGTCCAAAATGCCTGAAAACATCCATTTCTAACTTCACTGGTAGATTCAGGGGCACTGGAAAACTAGGTGTCAGTGGAAGGAGTTTTAACATATTTTTGTGTCCTGGGAATGTTTTTTCTCTTTGGCATTTACTCAGTTAGCAAAATTTGCTCTGTGTGTGTATCCTAAATTTTTAGCATCCCATTTAAAAATGATGTGCCAAAGGAATTAGCAATCCTATCTGAAGTTCTTCAGGGAAAATAAATAAATGTCTATTTCCCTTATTTTTAAAAATAGCACTTATATCTTCCTGCTATATTTTATACATATTTTTGTTTGTCCAAGGAAGCAAGGAGTATGTTTTAGTCACTGCTGTGTCCCTGGCACATAATTGCCCTCAGTAAAATTTTGTCACATGTTTGGATGGATAAATACATTTAATAACTGTGAAGTGTGTTGATTGCCCAAAACAGTCTTTCCCAGATGTCCTGGGGGAGAGGCAGGCCCTTGCCCCTCAGAGGACTTGGTCAACATTACACACAAAAAATGCTGTTGCTTTCACTATAATGGATGTGATAGGGAACCAGTAACATGAGGAATGGTTACACTGCAAAAAAAAAAAATTGAGCCCATTGAAAATCTGTCAGAAGAACCTAAGAGAAAGCATAAATAAGCAGTCACTTTGGCCTCTGTTAAACAATATCAAGATACTGAGAAGCAAGGATTGAAAGCTTCATATAGTCAAATGTAAATGAAGAATGAAGCAGAATAGTTTCAATGAACTCTTCAGAAAAGAATTTCAAAGAAATTACTTGACTGGCTTCCATTCTGATGTAATATATGCAATATTAATGTTGTATGTATGTTTTAGTGTCTTGTAAAAAACTGTTGTGTTTAGTTTATCTTGATGGCTTAACATATATACTTTTTCTCTCTGGCAGTTTTTGGATAGATTGATTTCTTAAGTGCTTCTTTTGAGTTTTTAATTATGCTGAAAGAAGATGGTTGCCTCGATATTTTTATTATATAAATCTCTGGTCTTGAAGGAATAAAATTGTTTTTTTTTTTAAATTTACAATGAGTTATTGATGAGAAATTCAGTGAACTTCTGTGGATCAGGAAATTGAAGGGAAAGTAATTCTAGCTGTGTAACCTTGTGAAAAATCAGCAGTTTTAAATTTTACTATCAACATGAACAATACAATCCTGCCATCAAATGTAATGCCACTTACCTTTTTTAAAAAGTGTCTGTTATTTATGTTAAAGGATTATGAACAATGTGGCTATGTACTCAAACCTGAAATAAAAAAGCCCTTTAGTGTCTAACAAAAAATAGCAAAATTATGAAGTGTGTCAAGTATTAACAGTTTTATTTCTATTTTTTATCAAAATCAATAATTTGGGAGAATTTCTATAATCTGGAAACAAATGTGAATAGATTTTAGATCTTGGGAATAATAACTTGCACAAATAATTTATTTCTTAAGTTTTTAGAAAATTACAATTCTTACTGTTATCTGAGCCAGAACAGGTATGACAATGAATTGTTAAAATGTTTTGCCCTGCAGATGCTGGTTATAAAGATAGATTCAAATGAAATCTAGTTTTTATCATATTGATTAGTTCATTTAACCTAGTGGTAAGAAAAACAGAATGTTTTGTGCCTAGGGATCATGTATTAAGTTTTACTGCCTAACAAATCACCCTGAAACTCAATGGCATAAATAACCATTTATTTGTAGAACTTACACATTAATGTGTTGACTGGTGATCAGCTGATCCTAGTGGGGCTTGAATCATGTCAGTCGGACATGGCTGATCATGGCATGGCTTTTTTATGTGTCTGTGTTTTGGCTGTTGGTTCTGTTCTAGGCCAGCCTTGGTAGGCTGCTCAACTGGATTGGCTCTGCTCACCTACCTGCCTCTTATCTTTCTGTTGGGTCCAGCTGGTTGGCTCGGGCTTGTCTTTCTCATGATGCTGTAAACTGAGGTAGACAAGGCTTCCTGAGGCTTTGTCTGGAAACTATACACTGTCACTTTTGCCTTATTCTGTAGCCAAAGCAAGCCCAACCCAGAACTAAAGAGTAAGGAAAATCTATCTGCCTCTTCTTCTAGGGGAAATTGTAAAATGTGTGGTTATAGGGATGTATGAGGAATTGGAGGCATTCATGGAATTTAGTATAGGTGGGAAGAGAAGATGCATATTTAAAACATTAGGAAATAACTTTTAAAACAAGGCTTATTTATTTTTAGAGAGAGGAGAAGGGAGGGAGAAAAAGAGGGAGAGAGACATCAATGTGTGGCTGCCTCTCATGCGCCCCCTACTGGGGACCTGGCCTGCAACCTAGGCATGTACCCTGACTGGGAATCAAACTAGCAACCATTTGGTTTGCAGACCAGCATTCAATCCACTGAACCACACCAGCAAGGGCAAGAAATAATTTTTGAATAGTAGAGACAACATGGCATGATATATTATATCACATTCAATCACAAAGGCAGTTATTACAAGGATTTTTACAGGTGGTTTATTAAGATACCTGCATGAAAAGTATCTAATGTACCAGTTTCCACATGGATTCTCAGAGTATACTCACCAGACCAACAGAATCATCTGGGAACTTGACTGAAATGCAGATTCTTAGGTCCTAGTCAGACCTACTGCATCAGAAACCCTGGGGCAGGACCCAGGCATCTGTATTTAACAAGCCCTCCAGGTGATTTTAACACCTGCCAACATGGAGAACCACTGAACTAGGTTACTCTGATTTATTCCCTGTTTGCAACAAGCTGCAATCAAATGTTCTGGTGACTTGTGTAGTTTAGTAACAATGATATGGTCACATCTTTGGGTGTTGTTGCCAATTTGAAATGGGAAAAGTCAAAGCGTTCCTGAATATTTGACAGATGATTCATAACATCTTTTCCATGTGGGCCATCACTGGATAGTAGAGAGAAAAACTGAGTTGTTCTATTACATCCACACAGAGTGTCCTTGTTTTCCATCGCTTTGTGCTTTTCTAGATATGTGCCCCTATTTTTAATGATATTTACCCTTTTCATCATGGCAGGTACTGAAATTAAGGTACATTAATAGGGTACTTAATAATGACCCTATTATATTTCCTCCTTTCTTAAAGATTTTGCCATTGGAATCTTACCACAAATAATATCTGTGATATTTTTGGCACAAGGATGAACCAAATATTTTACAAATATGTTTTAAAGGTGAATTCCTTCACATTCATATCATGTATTTGTCCAACAAAATGTATTTGCATCCTGATCTAAGCTCTTCTCTCATCCACAAGTGTAGACGAATGTCTGACTCCTTCTTCCTCTGAATGACTTTTCTCTTGACAAGTTTTTCATGACAATGATGGCCATTTAGGACTTCTGGAGGCTAATTAGATCAACTGAGAGGTGGTGTGAGCTGTGTTTTGTTTAATTCTTCCTTCCATATTACTCAAGAAGTAAATCATTGATCATATTCCTACTATTATCATCTGGACTTTTGAGACTAAAAGGCAACTTGAAAGTCTTCCACTTTAAGCCATTAGTAGGTCTCTGTTGATATAAGCTCGTGATAGATTCATAATTATTGGTTCCATTTATTTTATCATGAACAATTCTATGAAAAAAGGAAGACTGTCTGGGAGTCAATATCTCTATCGAAGCATTAGTGATAGAATACCATAAAATTAACAAACATTAAATGATTCACTTAGTAAGTTATCATATTTTGCTATCTATAATGCACACTTTATTTGTCCATATTTTTTAGGGAAAAATGAGGTGCACATTATACATGGGTAGTATTAATTCCATATCTATATAAATGTTTTTAATTCTTTTATTTATGCCTATGCATTAAAAGTGTAACTTATTTAAAATTATTTTATAATACAGAGAATTATAAAATTCTTTTACAATATGAAAAACAAATACCTAAACATAAATAAATAAATAACTGAATTTAAAAATTAAAACAAAACATTTTTCCCTGAAATTTTGGGCCAGAAATGTGGGTAAACATTTTTTGCTGTGTATAATACACAGGAGCACATTATACACAGCAAAATATAGTCTTTAATTCTATAAAAGGCAAGTCTTACCTCTCATAAAAAATTATTTCTAAGGTCACTGCACAACTGAGAGAAACATTTAACAAATTTTACTGTATTATTATAATTATGACATAACATTTTCAGGTATACTAGTAATGGTAGTTGAGAGTAATTTGATGAGCATAATTTCTGAACCAGTGGCAAAAAGGAAACAGGGAGGAAATTGTATTAATTGATGTTAAAGATAATTCTTCTAAACTTGGCTACAAAGCTTGGATGTTCTCAATAAGTGTTTCTATTTCTCCAAATTGTTCATATCATCACCCAATCAATTCTCCTAAGACACGTTATTAGTCAGTTATTTTCTGGTTGCATGATACCTTTGTTCCTTTTTCCCCAGATACAATATTTTTATTGTTATCCTTATTAGCTTATCATTATTTTTCACATTTTAATATGCATAATATTTAGCTTTATTGAACCATAATTCTGAACTGCTTTTGTTCTGTGGTGGAGTCTTGTCTGTAGGTATAGCTGTTTGGCATCGGCCGACAAGATTGTCTGTAATGGTTTGATTAAACCACATGTAATTTGCACCTAGCGCTTCTCTTTTCCCTGGATCACAGTGCTAGATATTTTACCTACAGTAATCAATTAATTTCTTTGGCATGAAACCTGTTTTGATCACCTTTAATAATCTTTGAAGGTTTAACATACAAAATCAGTATTACTGCCTATTAATTAATTTTGGGTAACTTTTTCACTACAGTAGAAGAAATTTTCTGGGTAACTGAAAAGTAGTATTAGAAGGAGGAATTTTGAAAAGGGTAAAAACGTGGGCAAAGCTAACTTGCTTTAGAGATTCACCTATAGTTAAAATCTCCAGTGGAAATAGAAACCCAGCCACAAAGCACTGATTGAGGGCCCTGGAGACTCTTGCCCAGCCCAGAGGTCACCTGTGAGGAAGTCTCTGATAGCTTCGTCAGCAAAATTGGTCAGATCTTTTAAAGACATAGTAGCAAGAACTGGACAAATCTTTCAAGAACATCATCTTTATTCCCTCAGATATCTTTGGTGAAATATGTTGTCACTAGTTATACAAATTGTGGACCAAGGGAATAAATGATTTGTTTTCAGTTGAGGAAGCCCAGGCTGTTACATAGGCACTTGCTTTTTAAGTGCATGTAATACATAATTCAAAAAATACTTATTCCAGTTGTTCTGTCTGTGTGTTTATTTCCCCTACTGGACTGCCAACTTCTGTGAGGACAGGGCCACGTTCCTAACCCTCTTTAGAACCATGCCTGGCTCATGGCAGGTTTTCAAAATATGATTACTGAATGGGGGATGAAGGTTTGCATTAACTAACAATGGTTGCTGGCTCTGGAAGACATTTCAGGCAGCCAGTGTATACCATCAGTATTAGTTTCCTATTTGTTACTGGTATAACAAAGTACCAAAAATTTAGTGGCTTAAAAATACTCAAATTTATTATCATATATGAACAGGTTCTTGGTGGGCTAAAATCAAGATGTCAGCAGGATTGCATTTCTTCTGGGGGCCCAAGAGAAGAATGTATTTCCGTGGCTTTTCCAGCTTCTAGAGACCTTCTGGACCCGTGGCTTATGGACCTGCCCTTCAGTTTTGCAAGCAGCAGCATAGCATCTTCAAATCTTTCCCTGCCTCTCACTCTTCTACCTCCTCCTTCTGTTTGTAAGGACGTTTGTAATTACTTTGGGCCCACCAGGATAATCTCCCCATCTTGAGGGCAGCCCATTGGTTATCTTAATTCCATCTGCAACCTTAGTTCCCACTTGTTGTGTAATTTATGTATTTACAGGTTCCAGGGATTAGGGCACAGACATCTTTGGGGGGCCATGATTCTGCCTACCACATTGTCCAAAGAGCATTTTTTTTAAAAAGAATTTTCAACCTGGACTGGATGGCTGATTTTTTTTCCATTTGACTGTAAATTATGTAAAAGTACCTGAATGACATACAATTATTTTGAGAATGAGAGCCTAAATGTATAAATGAATCCCATCCAGTTTTCTTTCAAGCAAATTGTTTCCATCTGCTTTGTATCTGTGCGAATCATAAGGGCTGCTCGAAGGACTCAGGAAGGTGGTACAAATGAGAAAACCCCATTTGAAGGAAGTGTGAGCTTTGAAAATAAACCACCATTGTGTTTGGACAATAGCCCATTAACAACGGTTAGTTTTACTTAAATCTCAGCCCATTTTGATTTTTGAGAATGAAATGAAAACAATCAGTCTGTTGGGTAAACTTTTAAAACAAAATCTGAATACATTGTTCTGAGTAATAGTGTAAAAATGCATGTTTTAAAGAATTAACCTCCACTTTTAAAATTAAAAAAAAAATCAATGAGAAACCCATTTAAGAAAATAAGAAGTAAGGCATTTACCAGGGCAACTAATGAATATTAAATTGAGACCCTTTCTGAGCAGAAAGAACTTTGTTTTCCTTCTGTTGGAAATGGAAAGGGTGCTAATTAGGAATATGAAACATTATGCTAGCATAATGAAGCTACTAAATTGCTCCAAATTCGTCCTGAATTTTGTTAGCTCCAGGGCTTTGATGGTAATTTTATTCTGTATCTTGTGTCCATGAATCAGCTACCATCTGCTTCAGAATAAGTTTACCTACTGGCACTTTTACTACCAATTTAATTATTTATTTAACCAATAAATTCTGTCCTCATTACAGCCTGGATTTATATTAAAATTGCATTTTGAGTCCAGATATAAATACACTACATTAAAAAAAATAGGGCTATCTTTTGGGTCTTTTCAGATTACTATTGCTTTTCTACATCCATATACATAAACAAAATTTTTAAAAAACTGCAAGTTTACAGGTAAAATGGCAATGTAAACCTATTCTACCTTAATCTGAAGAAGGGGAAAATTAGCCCATGCCATCCTGGTCAAATCTGGGTCCTACAAATATTCTTAAAAATAATTCTTGATCTCTACTTACATTTCCCCTGTACAACTATGGAAATATAAAAGGTCTGTCTCTTGAAATTCTCCCCTGAAAGTCTAAAGCAAGTGGCTAGCTGTACCGCCCATTAGGGGTATAGAGTCCCCTGCTTCCAAATAGCACGTGTCATGTAAGATCTCCCTCCAGAAAAATTTGTGTGTGGAATTGCATCCTTCCCTTCTGGATTTTTATCTGTCATCTATCTATTTATCCATCTACAATACAAAAACTTATTATATTATAAAATAACATAATAGATATATATTTAATTAGTTGGTATCTTTTGACTATGCTTTTGACTTGGTTCTGACATTATTTCCAACTTTCTCATAGAATTGTGTTGATTATGGTCCTGATTCCACCGTCTAAGTCCCGCTAGTCTTTTACCCCAAGTTACTTTGATCTCTAAACTCTTCCCCTGGTCATTCCAGATTGATCTCCTCTTGGAAAATTAAGGATTTACCTTCTTGATGCTGAGTACCAAGATTGCCCAGAGATGCCTATTCCTATTCTTTGCTTCTTCCCTGGGTCAGTTGCAAAAAGATTTGTTCCTCCTGGTGGGGAAGAAGGTGATAGGGCACCTAAGTGAGAGGAAACATTCCTGGGCATCACTAAGGTTCACATCAAATAACTCCCTTAACCACTGACTTGCTGCTGGAGTGGGTGAGTCACTGAACAACTCTTTCCTTGGGGTTGAGAACCAGAGGCAGCAGGGCAGGACTGCGTCAAGTTCTGGTTCCCGTGCCCAGCCACTTTCTCCATTGCCTACCGGTCCCTTGTGGAATTAAATGGGTCAGACACTTCCAGTTCATGAGGTGTGGGCTTGAATATTCCGGGAAGCTGGAGGATTATCAGGTTATAAGCAATGACTCATTATATTGGCACTATTTAGTAAAAAACAACCATCCCTTTTTAAAAATTTTGCTAATATTGGGACTAGCTCTCTTTAAATGAAATGTCACTGATCTTGTTTAATTATTCTCATTAGTGTGAGTTGTAGAAAAAATGCTACAAACAGGACATCACTGTTACCTATTATGTGAGCCATTGTTTGTGTTTTGTAACATAAATTATTTGATTTCTCATTTTGATATTCTTTTCACATGGTATAATTCATTATTATCTTACATATAATTTAAATGCAAAATATAGATGTGTCAAAAATTTATCTTATCCCTTTTCCCCCAGCTGTGAATTATTTTAACAAGCTTATTAAAAATTTGCCTATAGATTTGTCTCAAGAAGTATCAAGTTACTTTTGAAGACATTGAAATGTCAAGTCTTAAAGCAGTCAGAGTTATGGTCACTCTTTTTGAAACTGTAAAAGGGTTTTGATTAGTCCTCTTCTACCAAAAGCATATTGATAAAGCAAAGTGGTAGCCAAACAACTCTTAGACACAGAAATCTGTGGATTGGAGAACACACAGGCTGAACCATTGGAATTTTTAGAAACATATTTTGCTAACAGCAAACCCTGTCTGTTACTATTGCCTGATAACAAGACCACTTTGACGGAGTGTGTGCTGTCAAAGGTGTGCTGGCTGGAATCAGAACCAGGTTGCTGTGTACTTAATTAAACACACTGAAACTGATGGCATCTCCTGGTAACTTTTCCAACTGTGTCATTTTGTTATACCTGATAGACACAATTGTTTTCCTACCTGACAGCCATTTCCTATTCCCCTTCCTTGCCAACTGAAAACCAGTTTTGTTCAAATATTTGCCATTTTGTGCTTCAAGGAAGCTGGGCTTCTCCACAGCCCTAGAGAATGACATTACTTAGTCATGGAAAGTCCATGATTCCTTCTGGTGGTTGGATTATGAACACTCAAGCAAGATAATTTTTGCCAGTGAGGCATGAATGAAGTGTCAGGAGCCTCCCAAAAGAGTTTCACTTATTTTTAACAAGGAATCTGAGAAAGAAAACAGGTGTGAAGAAGATGTGATACCTGGAGCTTGCATAGCTATGTAGTGACCAGGAGGTGAGAAGCCAGTGCAGCGAGAATGGCAGAATAGAAAGATGGAAAGAACTGGATCCCTGGTGGCCATGTTGAGCCACTGAATTGACCAACCCTAAGGGTATGAACTCTAGATCTCTAATTCCATACTTAAGCCACATAAATTTTTAAAATAATTTTTATCCTCACCCAAAGACATTTTTTTTTGCTTTTAGAGAGAGAGGAAGGAAAAAAGAAAGGGAAAGAGAAATATGGATGTGAGAGAGAAGCATCAATTGGTTGCCTTCTGTCCAGACCAGGGATCACAGACTGCTGGACGGAGGATCAACACACAACGTAGGCATGTGCCCTGACTGGGAATCAGATCTGCAATCTTCGGTTATGGAGATGACACTCCAACAACTGATCCACACAGGCCAGGACTAAGCTATTTGAATTTTATTCTCACCAACCTTCAGCTGAATACGTCCTAAATCTGTTACTGATTTTTTAAAATGAAAATGCCAAGCCTCATAGGCAATCATATCAAGAACAAATTTATTTATACAGCATAGGTTTATTTTTTAAAATAAACACATTTGGGTATTTGACCCAGTTAGTACTACCTCTCCTATACTACCTCTTTGACAAAATTTTATAGCTTTTAGCTTCCAGACTCTGACTACTACCATGATTGATGAGGATGATTTTCCTAGCATACTTGTGTGGGGAATATGTGCTGAAGAGATTTCCACATCAGCCTGTACTTTAAAATATGTGCCAGGAGGAATGTGGCAAGTTTCTGGGGCTATTCTGATTTGCATATATTTAAGAATAAATTTAGAAAAGTGTATTTAGTAATCCAGACTTATTTATGACTGAAAGAGTGATGATAATAAGAGTAATTATTTTAATTTTAGTAAACATTTCTTGAAATCTTATAATTTACAAGCAATTCCAGAGAGACAGTATAACATCATGATTAAGAGTAAGGGCTTTTGTCTCAAGCAGACTGTGGCCTTGAAAGGTACGTGTGCATTTCCTCGGGAGGAGCACCAAAGTGGGAGTACATGTTCCCCATCTGATTCCAAGGCCAGTGTTTGAATTCTCAGGAGGGTGGGTGGCTGGGACTTTCTTTCCTTTTGCTTTGAGTTTCTATGTGGAGGAACTTCTGCTGATGGAAAGCCCCTGGTCCCACACTCCATTCCTCTCCAGGTGAGTGATTTACCTGACCTTAGGAGATGAGCCAGGCCATGGTAGAGTTAATCCTTTCCACTCTCCTTTTGTTTGGGGATCCGCTCCCCAGGTTTAGTTAGGCTGGTGGCCGACCAGCAGGCCCTGTCACTGAGTGGGTAAGCCTGTCTTGTTCAGTCTACCTCTGTTAGTACTGAAGCTGATGCTTTACTCTCTGACTTGGGTCATTCTGTCAATCACATCTGAATGCCCAGGAGGAGGGAGGGAACTGCTACACTGGAGCCTCTGTGAGACACTGGATTACACATGTGAGTTGGTGGAGTCAGGATGATATATCCTTCCCATTCAAAAATTCCCTCCCCACATGTATCCCAAATCCCTTGTTTCAGTCTCTTTTAGGCAAAAGTTCTCGCATACATTACCTCCTTCCTGGAAGACCTGCTTTTCTGTTCTTTACAGGCTCATGGGAGCAATTGCCAATTTATTGAAACCTCACTAAAACCTGGGTGGGGAGCTTCTCATGACAGTATGAGATGTAGTGACATGTCAAAGCCAGGCTGAGTTCTCCACACGACTCACTGCACCACGTCCAGCTGGTTCTGCCAGTTTTCCTGAAGCTGTGTGAGCCAGGAGTGTTATTCCACAGAGCCACCAGAGTGGGAATGTCAAAGCCCTGACCTCAGGAGCTGAAACATCAGGGATGTTAACCAGTGGGCAAAAAGAGGACAAAAATATGAAGGACTATTGGTGAGCACATATGAAACACTTCAGTTACATTCAGATATACTTGGGGGAGAAATTTCAGGAGATGAGTTTGTGTTGTACAATTTATAAGCTAGAAAGCTGAAGCATGGCAATTTATATTATTATTAATATAACCCCAATTTGATTTATGGGTTAGTGAGGATGGAGGAAAGATGAATCATAGTAAAAACTGTTGTGCTGATGTTTTGGTGTCATAATAATTCTGTGTACAAAATTAATTATGGAACATCATTATGAGCTTTTGTGGTTAGACTTGAACAAAACTTGTTTACTTTCTATTTTTATATTGTATTAAATATGCAATATATTGTATTAAATACATTAAATTGTATTACAGCACTAGTATCCAGGATTATCAGAGACCTTGTCTGTTCTTGTGGCCGGGTCTTGTAGAATTGTGTGGGTCCTGAGTCTCGAGAATGGTTCTCATCCAGCTTCCTGAGCCCAGGCTGCCATGCTTTTTGGAGAGTACACCTAGCTTCCCAGCTAACACAAGTGTCAATGTCATTGTATCCATTATACACCTTATCAGATCTCTATCACACTGTTACACTGCCATGCACCACCCTCAGCAGAAGGGAAGAGAAGTTGTAAGAACCAAGAGACTTACAGTTTGAAGGAAGGAGGGGGCATAACCAGCATATCCAGTGAAGTGTTACAGCTGTGTATGAGGTACAATAAAGGGGTCAGATAGGGCGCAGATGTGTCTCAGAAAAGACAGAGTCTCTGGTCTAGGCATAATTGATGAGAGTCCCCTGTTCACTTTCAAAACTGTGGGTATTTGGATGATAAATTGTATGGTCACCCTAGCAAAAGAAAGAGTGATCTAGTCCTGGCTGCTGAGTGGCTCAGCTGGTTGAGGGTCATCTTCTATACCAAAAGGTTGCAGGTTCCATTCCCAGTCAGAGCATATACTGCAGAAAAATAATCAATGTACTGTCACATCAATGTTTCTCTCTCTCCCACCCTCTCTCTCTAAAATCAATAAGCATGTCCTCCGATGAGGATAAAAAAGAAAAAGACTGATCTATTATTCTTGAAACTTAAAAAAATCAACAGCATCTTAGCAGTGAAGCTTACATCATTAGTGTAAAAGTGACTATTTGTGAGCTACCTGGTTACCTGTGGTCTAGGCCTCAATTGTTTACCAACCATTGATGAGTATGTGTGTGTGGGGGGTGTGGAGAGAATTGAATAAATATGTAAATTGATGAGTGCTATCATTAAAATTAAAGTGCCATCAGATAACTAAATTCAAATAACTAAAAGTAATTTTCCTTTTTAAAGTAAATTTTATTGATTATGTTATTACAGTTATCCCATTCCCCACCCTCCTTTATTCCTCTCTGCCCTACATGCCCCTCCTGCCCACATCCTCCCCCTTAGTTCATGTCCATGGGTCATACATATAAGTTCTTTGGCTTCTACATTTCCTATACCATTCTTAACCTCCCCTGTCTATTTTCTACCTACCATCTATGCTACTTATTCTCTGTACCTTATCCCCCTCTCTCCCCCTTCTACTCCCCTGCTGATAACCCTCCATGTGATCTCCATTTCTGTGGTTCTGTTCCTGTTCTAGTTGTTTGCTTAGTTTGTTTTTATTTTTATTTTAGGTGTGGTTGTTAATAACTGTGAGTTTGCTATCATTTTACTGTTCATATTTTTTATCTTCTTTTTCTTAGATAAATCCCTTTAACATTTCATATAATAAGGGCTTGATGATAATCAACTTCTTTAACTTGACCTTATCTGAGAAGCACTTTATCTGCCCGTCCATTCTAAATGAAAGCTTTGCTGGATAGAGTCATCTTGGATGTAGGTCCTTGCCGTTCATGACTTTGAATACTTCTTTCCAGTCCCTTCTTAACTGTAACATTTTTTTTTTGAGAAATCAGCTAATAGTCTGATGGAAACTTCTTTGTAGGTAACTGTCTCCTTTTCTCTTGCTGCTATCGAGATTCTCTCCCTATCTTTCATCTTGAGTAATATAAGTATGATGTGCCTTTGTTTGTACTTCCTCAGGTCCAACTTGTTTGGGACTCTCTGAGCTTCCTGAACTTCCTGAAACTTTATTTCCTTCACCAGCTTAGGGAACTTCTCCCTTCATTATTTTCTCAAGTTAAGTTTTCAATTTCTTGCTCTTCCTCTTCTCCTGGTATCCCTATGATTCAGATGTTGGAACATTTAAACTTGTCCCTGAGGTTCCCAAGCCTCTCCTCATTGTTTTGAATTCTTGTTTCTTCATTCTTTTCTGGTTGAATGTTTATTTCTTCATTCTGGCCCAAACTGTTGATTTGAATCCTGGTTTCCTTCCCTTCACTGTTGATTCCCTGTACATTTTTCTTCATTTTACTTTGTATAACCTTCACTTTTTTTTCTATTTTGCGACCATAATCAACCATGTAAGCATCCTGATTACCAGTGTTTTGAACTGTACATCTGATAGGTTGGATCTCTCTTCATTGCTTAGTTGTATTTTTTCTAGAGCTTTTACCTGTTCTTTCATTTGGGCCATTTTTTTTTTGTTTGTTTCCAAATGCCTGTTAAGTAGTAAGGGGTGAAGCCTTAGGTATTTGCCAGGGTGGGGCAACCCATGTGTTTCTGTTGTGGCACTGTATGTGGAAGGGGTTCAGAAAGGGAACAATGCTGTTTGCTTGGCTCTCGGCCAGCTTTCAGTTACTTCCTCCACTACTTACAAGCAAATTAGGCCCTTCTGGTGCTGATTCCAAGGTCAGTGGATTTGTCTATGTTCTAGGACCCTGTGGGTCTGTGAGGCTGGGAGTGTCTTTGCAACCTCCATAGATTTTTTTCAGTCAGAGGTTTTGAGGCTTTATTTCCCTGGGTTGGAATCCTGAGTTTCACTGTTTGTCTTGCTCCCCATTCATTCCTCCTGGTTTATCTACACACAGATGTGGGCCACCCTGCTTGCCCAGTCTGCTAGCTGCTGCCTTGCTGCAAGTCCTCTTCACCGAGCTGCCCATCTCCGCCCCTCCTACTGGTCTGTATGAATGTTGTTTTTTTATTCCTATGTTGTTGAACTTCCACACAGTTTGATTTTCTGGCAGTTCTGTTTATTTCTTTTCTTTTTTTTAAATTTGTCGTTCTTCTTTTGGTTGTATGAGGAGACACAGTATATCTCTACCTACCCCTTTATCATGGATGGAAGCCCTAAAAGTAATTATCTTTATAAAAACTATTTGAAAGGGCAGTAGGTTCATTAGGAGGTTTCAAGTAAACTAATTTAAGAAAAAAAATGAATTGAAGGAATTCTGCCAAGATGGAGGCGTAGGTGGAAACACTGTTCCTTCTCACACAACCAAGTTTAAAAACAACAAAGTTTTAGCAACTAAAATGCAGCCAAACCACAGAAAATTGAACTATATGGAAGTCTGACAACAATAAACACTTTGGCCAAGCCGGTAAGGGGGGCAGAGCCAGCAGCAGAGCGAGGTCAGGCTGGAAAGATCCACTGGACTGCCCCGGGTGCTTGACCCAGGCATCCCGGCAGCCGTGGGTGGATCCCAGGTGTGGAGTAGTGGGAGGACCCACTGAGGGCGCAAGGTGGCGAACCTACTGTGAGCTGACCACGGTCACACATTCACGTGCAGATAAACCAGCGAAGGAATAAGCAGTGAGACTGAGATGGACTGCCCAGGCCCCAGCGGTGGGAAGCAGCAGAGGGGACCTCTATTGTTCCTCTCTGACCCCGCCCCCAAATACAGCCTCACAAACCAGCGACCTTGGTTCTGCTGAGGTGAACACCTAAGCCACTGCCCCTCATATGCAACAGGCACGAACAGATCAAAACATGGCTCAAGAACAACTCAGAGCCCCAGAGCCGATAAATCTAAACAATGAAAAAAATAGCCAAACTTTCAGATGCACAGTTCAAAACACTAGTGATCAGGATGCTCACAGAACTGGTTGATTCTAATTTTAGTCACAAATTAGAGGAACATATGAAGGCTAAACTAATTGAAATGAAGGGAAATGCACAGGAAACCAATAGTAATGGAAAGGAAACTGGGACTCAAATCAAGGGAGTAGACCAGAAGGAAGGAAAAAATGACCAAATACAAAAATTATGAAGAAACAAGAATTCAAAAAAATGAGGAGAGGCTTAGGAACCTCCAGGACATCTTTAAACGTTTCACCATCCGAATTATAAGGGTACCAGAAGGGGAAGAGGAACAGCCACCAGTGGAAAACTTATTTGAACAAATAATAGTGGAGAACTTCCCCATTCTGGCAAAGGCAATAGACTTCCAGGAAATCCAGGAAGCTCAGAGAGTCCCAAAGAAGTTGGACCCAAGAAGGAACACACCAAGGCACATCATCATTATATTAGCCAAGATTAAAATGAAGGAGAGAATCCTAGAAGCAGCAAGAGATAAGGGGACAGTCACCTACAAAGGAGTTCCCATCAGACTGTCAGCGGGTTTCTTAAAAGAGACCTTATAGGCAAGAAGGGGCTGGAAAGAGGTATTCCAAGTCATGAAAACCAAACACCTACATCCAAGATTGCTCTATCCAGCAAAGCTTTCATTTAGAATGTAAGGACAGATAAAGTGCTTCTCAGATAAGATCAAATTCAAGGAGTTCATCATCACCAAGCCCTTATTATATGAAATGTTAAAGGGACTTACCTAAGAAAAAGAAGATAAAAAAGATGAACAGTGAAAGGACAGCAAACTCACAGTTATTAAGAACCACACCTAAAATAAAAGCAAACTAAGAGGAGAACTAGATCAGGAGCAAACCATAGAAATGAAGATCACATGGAGGGTTAGCAACAGGGGAGTGGGGGAAGGAGAAGGGGGAGAAGGTACAGAGAATAATTAGCATAGATGATAGGTAGAAAATAGATAGGGGGAGGGCAAGAATAGTAGGGGAAATATAGAATCTAAAGAACTTGAGACACGTGTTCATAAACTAAAGGGGGGGAATGGTGGGGGAGGGGTGTGCAGGGTGGAGGGGAATGAAGGGGGAAATAGAATAACTGTAATGGCATAATCAATAAAATAAATTTAAAAATGAATTGATTTTACCAATAACCTTAAGAAGAGAGTTGATCTTAGAAAAATCCCCTGAGTCCTTACTGTCATCATTCACTAGAAGACAATGACATGAAGATTGATTAGATGAAAATTTTCAAGAAATTTCTGGGAGTAAAGAAGTTCTATGAATGCAAAGTCATGGTACTCTGGCCCCAATGGAGAAACTGGAGAAAGAAAGTATACGACTCATTTGTAAACTGCAGATGGAGCTGGATGGAGATAGGTAACAGAGAGAAAAGGAAGCAACTATGTTTCTAGGTTTATATGCTTTGATAACAAATTTAAAAATCTACACATTTTAGTTTTAAGTTAGTAATAGTGGCAATTAGTCTATACTTTCTAACCCACAACTTCAGAATGTCTTCACAGATGAAAGAGATTGGAAACACAATGCCATCATCTCTCCTGAAGCGTGGAGTCAACTACTAAGAGAAAACCTCCTCCTTCTACAGGTGGGAGTTGACCTTAGGCACACATATTCGAGTTAATTTCTTCTCTGTGCCTTTTAGCAGTCCTTAAAGACCACCATTCGAAGCTCTAATACCTCCTCCCTCTTTCTTGGAATTCCTAATCACAGAAGATTTTACTCTATATAGGAATAGGTGATTGGCTTAAAATACAATAGCTAGTAAAAGAGCAAACATTCTAATTAAAACAATTTCAAATAATTATAAAATTGGTACATCCAACCCTTTAAAGTGAAGAGACTTTGATTAGTTTAAGGCAGAGAAATGCAAAAGTGCTGATAAATCTAAGGAAGAGATAGTTGAGAAAAGAAAGTGGAAGATTTTTACTCTACGATTTTATTTAGAACTAGTCGTTCTTCTAAAGTAATACCTCCAGCTATTCAGAGAAAGGTAATGTGAGAAATTAGGATAATCATTCATATAAATCTGTTGCACTGAACAAATATATTACTAACTACAGTATGAATGGGATAGTAGAGTATCACATCCTGAACTTCAATGGGGGAGGTGGGTTTGTGTGCCTGCATGAGTTGGCACATGCGAGATTTCTTTATTGGCTTTGGTTACCTTAGTTCTCCTTCTATTACTACCATTACTCAAAAGAAAGGTATTTTTTTCAAGTACATAATTTTTTTTGACAAGAATATACATATGATTATAAATTTTCTATGAAGAAACATGGATTTGAAAAAATGGGAAATTAAATTAAAATTCAAACTTTGTTGAAAAGCTTTCTAGCTTATTAAGGTGCTTATTTCATTTTTAGAAATAAAATATGATTAAGAAAGAAATATTTTAGAAGTATCATATAACTAAGAAAATATAAATGTACTAAATATATAAAATATATCTCTCTAAAAGAGCAACTGACAAATTTCAAAATTTATTTCTGTAGTTAATTCCTCACCCCAAATTATTGTATGCATTTGGCTATGGAGGCTTTGCATTTTAATCAACGAGGGTTTATTTTTCTTTATAGAATAGCTAACACAGTTTCCTACCCTAATAACATTCCCCTGACATTGTCCTACACAAAATATGGTTGATGAAAAAGCTTCAAATGAGTGAAGTCAATCTGTAACTCATTCAGAATTGAAAATGGGAAGATTAGCATGTTCCTTATTCATGAAATAGAGGAAAAGACAAAATGAGAAACTTTAGTGATCAGCATAAGTTCTCTTTTATTAGATTTAATTTCTGTTTCTATGTATAGAAGATGAGTAATTTTCTCACATATGCTTTTTAATAAATCCACTATAGATATAAGTACCACATTTTTCTGAACTTGTCTTGGTATGCCTTGATAGAGAGGGTGGGGGTGAAGTATAGTTCTTGTATAGAAGCAATGATTAAAAGACAACAACGGGAATATACTTGAAATGCATCCAGAGACATTCTGCTCTTACATGGTAGCACAGATGGGAGCGTCCACAGCTGGTGCAGAGAGTGGTGTGCTGCTCACCAGGCTCATTTCTTTTCGGGAAAATGAGAACCTGAGCTAGACAATATTGTGGCTGCTACTCACTTGTGGCTATTTAAATTATTTGTAATTAAATAAAATGAAAATTCAATTCTTCTGTTGTACTGGCCACATTTGAAGTGCTCCATAGCCATGTGTGGCAAATGTCTACCATTCTGTATAGTGCGGATACAGAATATTTGCATCATTGCAGAACTACTGGGAAATACTGAGGTGCATTTCATTTTTTAGTTTCCTTTTCAGTTATTGAGCTCTAGTCAATGAAATGTGAGAAGTAATGTATACTTGGCCTTAATATCTACCCTTCCCCTTCCATGGCAAACTTGGAAGTTATGTGTTTCAAACAGAAGATCCACACATTACTGAGAGCCTCAGTGAGTGACAAAGGCCAATAAACTACCATAGGTGAACTTGATTCAGCATTCAGCAAACTACAGATTAAGGGGATGGCCTTGTCACCTGTGATTTATGATAGCTTCCTATAGGTGTCTCTAAGTTGATAGAGAGAGAAGCCTGGAGCTAAGGTACAATAACAACAAAAATCAAGAGTATGATGTTTAGGAAGAAATGTGGGAGCAGCTCATAAAGTATGGTCAGGGTTGATCCTCACAGTCAGACAGCCTGAGGGTTGACCCCATACACCAATGAGCCAATAACAATCCTGACTCAATTAAAACAGGATGGCCCACATAACTTTGGGTATCATAGTATCCCTTATTTCTAAGGGATACTCCTAGAGCACCCAGATCAGCTGATCAAGGAGACTGCATCACTGGGTCCCATGGGACACCTACCATGTGTCCTACCATAAGGCTAGCCTACCATGACTAGAAGATATAGCAGTTCTTCCTAATAAAGAAACAAACACAAAGAGGAAGCCAAAATGAAGAGACAAAGAAACATACCCCAAATGAAAGAACAGACAAAATCTCCAGAAAAGGAGCTAAATGAAATGGAGGCAAGTAATTTACCAAATATAGAGTTAAAGAAAAAAATGGGAATAAAGATGCTCAAGTAACTTAGTGAGAACTTCAACAAAGAAATCAAAAATGTAAAAAAAGGACTTAGAAACTATAAAAAAGAACCACCCAGAAACGAAAAATATGATATCTTAAATGAAGAATACACTAGAAGAAATAAATAGTAGGTTGGATGAAGCAAAGGATCAAATCAAAAATTCACAAGACAAAGTAGCAGAAGACACCCAATCTGAGCAGCAAAAAAAAAAAAAAAATAAAGGTGAGAGAGGACTTCCACCAAGATGGAGGCGTAGGTGGAAACACTTTGTGTCCTTGCACAACCAAACCTAAAAACAACAAAGTTTTAACAACAATAAATGCAACCAAACCACACAGAAAATTGACAATACGGAGTCTGAAAACAACGAACAGCTCAGCTAAGCTAAACCGGTGAGCGGGGCGAAGCCAGCAGTGGAGCAGGTTGGGCAAAAAAGATCACCAACCCAGGTGGTGCGCTGGCAGCTGAGGGCGCGGATCCCTGGTGCGGGCTAGCTATGGGAAGACCCAGGGAAGAGGCGTGGCTGGCTGTCTGTGGTCGGTCACGCATTTGTGAGCAGATAAACCAGTGAAGAGATGAGCATTGAGACAGACCTGTAGGCCCTGGCGCAGGGCGGTGGGCTCACACATTTGCGCTCAGATAAACAGGGGGTGAGCAGTGAGGTGGACTGGGTGAGTGGAGAGGACTGCCATTGCTCCCTCTCTGACCCCACCCCCACATACAGCGGCACAAACCAGCGACCTTGGTGGCCCCACCCTGGTGAACACCTAAGGTGCCTCTCCTCATATGTAACAGGCACAAACAGATCAAAACATGGCTCAAGAACAACTCAGAGCCCCAGAGCCAATAAATCTAAGCAATGAAGAAATAGCTAAACTATCAGATGCACAGTTCAAAACACTGGTGATCAGGATGCTCACAGAACTGGTTGATTTTAGTCACAAATTAGAAGAACATATGAAGGCTAAACTAATTGAAATGAATGGTAATACACAGGAAACCAATAGTAATGGAAAGGAAACTGGGACTCAAATCAAGGGAGTAGACCAGAAGGAAGGAAAAAATGACCAAACACAAAAATTATGAAGAAACAAGAATTCAAAAAAATGAGGAGAGGCTTAGGAACCTCCAGGACATCTTTAAACACTCCAACATCCGAATTATAGGGGTACCAGAAGGGGAAGAGGAACAGCCACCAGTGGAAAATTTATTTGAACAAATAATAAAAGAGAACCTCCTCAATCTGTCAAAGGCAATAGACTTCCAGGAAATCCAGGAAGCTCAGAGAGTCCCAAAGAAGTTGGACCCAAGAAGGAACACACCAAGGCACATCATCATTATATTAGCCAAGATTAAAATGAAGGAGAGAATCCTAGAAGCAGCAAGAGATAAGGGGACAGTCACCTACAAAGGAGTTCCCATCAGACTGTCAGCGGGTTTCTTAAAAGAGACCTTAAAGGCAAAAAGGGGCTGGAAAGAAATATTCCAAGTCATGAAAACCAAAGACCTACATCCAAGATTGCTCTATCCAGCAAAGCTTTCATTTAGAATGTAAGGACAGATAAAGTGCTTCTCAGATAAGACCAAATTCAAGGAGTTCATCATCACCAAGCCCTTATTATATGAAATGTTAAAGGGACTTACCTAAGAAAAAGAAGATAAAAAAGATGAACAGTGAAAGGACAGCAAACTCACAGTTATCAACAACCACACCTAAAATAAAAGCAAACTAAGAGGACAGCTAGATCAGGGGTGAACCATAGAAATGAAGATCATGTGGAGGATTAGCAACAGGGTAGTGGGAGATGGAGAAAGGGGGAGAAGGTACAGAGAATAAGTAGCATAGACAGTAGGTAGAAAATAGATAGGGGGGAGGGTAAGAAGAGTAGGAGAAATATAGAATCTAAAGAACTTGAGACACGACACGTGTTCATGAACTAAAGGGGGGAATGGTGGGGGAGGGGTGTGCTGGGTGGAAAGGAACGGAGGGGGGAAATAGAACAAATGTAATGGCATAATCAATAAAATAAAAAAATATATTAAAAAAATAAATGTGAGAGAGTAGTTTAAGAAAACTTTGGCACAGTATGAAGTGTAACAACATCTACATTATAGGGGTACTTGAAGGAGAAGAAAGTGAGAAAGGTATTGAGAACTTATTTGAAGAAATAATAACCCAAACTTCCCTAATGTGGTGAAAGAAAAACACACAAGTCCAGGAAGCACAGAGAATCTAAGGCAAGATGCACCTAAAGAGGTCCACACAAAGATACATCATAATTAAAATGGCAAAAGTTAAAACAAAAAAGAGTTTTCTAAAAGCAGCAAGAGAAAGACAGTTACCTACAAAGGAGCTCTCATAAAGCTGTCAGCTGATTTCTCAATGGAAACATTTCAGGCCAGAAGAGTCTTGAAGAAGAAGGTGGAGGAGGAGGAGAAAGAGAAGTCAGAGGAATATAGTTAAAGGAATAAAATGGCAATAAATATGTACCTATCAATAATCACATTAAATGTAAATGGCTTAAATGCTTCAAACGAAAGACATAGGGAAGCTGAATGGATAAGAAAACAAGACCAATTTACATATGTCGGCTACAGTAGACACATCTCAAAACAAAAGACATTCCACTAAAGGGATGGAAAACGATATTCCATGCAAATAGAAAATTAGAAAAGGCTGGGGTAGCAATACTTATATCTGACAAAGTAATCTTTAAATAAAAGCTATAGTAAGAGACAAAGAAAAACCTTACACAGTGATAAAAGGAGCAATCCAACAATCTATAACACTGTAAACATTTATGCACCTAACATAGAAACACCTAAATATGTAAGGCAAATCTTAATAAAGGGAAAGATCAACAGTAATACAGTCATAGTAGGGAATTTTAACACCCTATTGACATCAATGGATAGATCTTTCATACAGAAAATCAATAAGGAAATAGCAGCCTAAAATACACACTAGATCAGATGCATTTAATTAATATCTTCAGAATATTTCACCCCAAAGCAGCAGGATATACATATTTTTCAAGTGCACATGAAACAATTTCTAGGATAGACCATAAGTTAGGACACAAAACAAGTCTCAATAAATTTAAGAAGATTAAAATTATATCAAACATTTTCTCTGACCATCACAGTACAAAACTAAAAATTGATCACAAGAAAACAAAGCTGAAAGACACGCAAAGATGTGGAAGCTAAATAACATGCTACTAAACAATGAATGAATGGGTTAACAATGAAATCAAGGAAGAAATTTTTTTTAAAAAACGTGAAACAAAGAAAATGAGAACAAAATAACCCAAAAGTTATGGGACACAGCAAAAACAGTCCAACAAGAAAAATCCATAGCGTTACAGGCCTAATTTAAGAAATAATAAAAACCTCAAATAAACAATATAACATTACACTTAAAGGAATTAAAAAAATAGTAACAAACAAAGCCCAAAGTGAGTAAAGGAAAGAAAATAATAAAGATCAGAGCAGAAATAAGTGAAATAGAGTCTAAAAAATTTCAAAAGATCAAAGAAAGCAACAGCTCTTTTTTTGAAAGATAAACAAGATTGACAAACACTTAGCCAGACTCATCAAAAACTAAGAGAGGACCCAAATAAATAAAACCAGAAACAAAGGAGGGAAAGTAGCAATTGATAACAAAGAAATACAAAGAAAAAAAAGGGGCCATAAAAAGAGACCCAGAAGATCACCTCAAAATACTCAAGGGAAGAATCCACCAGGAGACATAAATATTGTAAATATATATGCACCAAACATAGGAGCACCCAAATATATAAAGAAAATCTTAAAGGACTTCAGAAAAGATATTGGCAGCAACATAATTATAGTAGGGGATTTTAACACCCCACTGTCAAAAATGGACAGAGCTTTCAAAAAAATATTGTGGCATTGAACAATGCCCTAGATTAAATGAATTTAACTGACATATATATAGAGCCCTTCACCCCAAAGAAGCTAAATACACATCCTTTTCAAATGCACATGAAACATTTTCAAAGATAGACCACATGATAGGACACAAAATGAGCCTCAACAAATTCAAGAAAATTGAAATCATACCAAGCACTTTCTCTGACCACAAGGGACTGAAACTGGAAACCAACCCCAAGGGAATAAACCCAAAGCACCCAAAATCATGGAGATTGAGTGGTATGCTCTTAAACAATGAATAGGTCAAGAATGAAATTAGGGAAGAAATCAAAAAGTTTCTGGAAACAAATGAAAATGAACTCACAACAACCCAAAACTTATGGGACACAGTGAAGGCAGTCCTGAGAGGGAAGTTCATAGTGATATAGGCCTACCTAAAAAACACAGAAATATTTTAAACAAACAACCTAATCCTCTGCCTACAAGAACTCTAGGAACAACAACAAAGACAGCCCAGAGCAAGTAGAATGAAGAAAATAACCAAGATCAGAGCAGAATTAAATGACATTGGCACTAAGAGCACAATTATAAGGATCAATGAATCCAGGAGCTGGTTTTTTTTTAAAGATAAACAAAATTGATAAGCCTTTAAGCAGGCTCATAAAGAAAAAAGAGAGAAGACTGAAATAAACACAATCAGAAATGAAAGAGAAGAGATTACAGCTGTCACCACAAAAATAGAAAGGATTGTAAGAAATTACTATGAAGAACTGTATGCCAAGAAATTTGAAAACTTAGGTGAAATGGACAAATTTCTAGAAAAATATAATCTTCCAAAACTCAATGAAGAAGCAGAAAGCCTGAACAGACCAATAACAGCAGATGAAATTGAAGCAGTAATCAAAAAACTCCTGACACACTAATGCCCTAGACCAGATGGTTTTACAGGAGAATTCTACAAAGCATTTAAGGAAGAGCTAACCCCTATCCTTCACAGACTATTCCAAAAAATCCAAAATGATGAAAGACTGCCAAACTTTTTATGAAGCCAGCACCATCCTAATCCCAAAACCAGATAAAGACACAACAAAGAAAGAAAACTTCAGGCCAATATCACTGATGAACATAGACACTAAAATCCTCATCAAAATATTGGCAAACTGTATCCAACAATACATTAAAAAGATCATACATCATGACCAAGTGGGATTCATCCCAGGGATGCAAGGATAGTTCAACATTCGCAAATCAGTAAATGTAATACATCACATAAACAAAAGCAAAGACAAAAATCACATGATTATATCAATAGATGCAGAAAAAGCATTTGATAAGGTATAGCACCCATTTATGATAGAAACACTCAGCAAAATGGGAATAGAAGGAGCATTCCTCAACACAATAAAGGCCATACATGAGACACCTATAGCCAACATCATACTCAATGGGCAAAAACTAAAAGCTTTCCCACTAGGATCAGGAAGAAGACAAAGTTGTCCACTTTCACCACTTCTATTCAATGTAGTATTGGAAGTTTTAGCCACAGTGGTCAGACAAGAAAAGGAAATAAAAGGCATCCAAATAGGAAAGGAGGAAACAAAACTGTCACTGTTTGCAGATGACATGATAGTGTACATGGAAAATCTTATAGACTCCACCCAAAAACTGCTTGACCTAATAAATGAGTTTGGCAAAACAGTGGGATACAATGTCAATACCCAGAAATCAAAGACATTTTTGTGTACCAACAATGAAACAGCAGAAGCAGAAATTGAGAAAAAATCCCATTCAATATAGCAAAAACAAAAACAAACGAAAACCAAACCTAGGAATAAATGTAACCAAGGAGGTAAAAGACCTGTATGCAGAAAATTACACAACACTGAAGAAAGAAACCAAGGAAGACACAAACAAATGGAAACATATACCATGTTCATCGATTGGAAGAATTGACATAATCAAAATTTCCATACTACCCAAAGCAATTTACAGATTCAATGCATTGCCTATTAAAGTACTAATGGCATATTTCACAGACATAGAACAAACACTTCAAAAATTTATATGAAACCATAAATGACCCTGAATAGCAGCTGCAATTTTGAGAAAGAAGAGCAAAGTAGGAGGGATCACAATATCAAACTGTATTACAAGTCCACTCTAATCAAAACAGCCTGGTACTGGCATAAAAATAGGCACATAGACCAATGGAACAGAACAGAGAGCTCAGAAATAAACCCAAGTCTCTATGGTCAATTAATATTTGACAAAGGGGGCAGTAACATAAAGTGGAGTGAAAATAGCCTCTTCAACAAATGATTTTGGGAGAACTGGACAGCTGTGTGCAAAAAATGAAATTTGAGCCCCAACTTACACCATACACAAAAATAAATTCAAGGTGGATAAAAGACTTAAATATAAGCTGTGACACCATTAAAGTCCTAGAGGAGAACATAGGCAGGGAAATCTTGGATATTTCACCCAGCAGCATTTTTACTCATATGTCCCCTAGAGCAAGGGACATAAAGGAAAGAATAAACAAATGGGATCTCATCAAAATACAAAGCTTCTGCATGGCTAAAGAAAAAATAAAAAGAGAACCAACTGTATGGGAAAACATATTTGCCAATGATACCTTAGACAAGGGTTTAATCTCCAAAATGTACAAAGAACTTGCACAACTCCACTCTAAGAAGACAAGCAATCCAATTAAAAAGTGGGCAAAGGACTTGAACAGACACTTCTCCAAAGAGGACATACAGAAAATCGAGAGTCACATGAAGAGATGCTAAATATCGCTAACTGTCAGAGAGATGCAAATCACTATGACATACTACAATGAGATTAAAACCACAATGAGATACCATTTTACACCAGTCAGAATGGTCATCATAAACAAAGCAACAAACAACAAGTGTTGGAGAGGTTGCAGAGAAAAGGGGTCCCTAGTTCACTGTTGGTGGAATTGCAGACTGGTGCAACCACTATGGAAAACAGTATGGAATTTTCTAAAAAAACTAAAAATGAATCTGCCTTTTGAGCCAGCAATTCCACTGCTAGGATTATATCCTAAGAACCCTGAAACACCAATCCAAAAGAACCTATGCACCACAATGTTCATAGCAGCACAATTTATAATAGCAAAGTGCTGGAAGCAACCTAGGTGCCCATCAGTTAATGAATGGATCCAAAAACTATGGTACATTTACACAATGGAATTCTATGCAGCAGAGAGAAAGAAGGAGCTCCTACCCTTTGCAATAGCATGGATGGAACTAGAAAGCATTATGCTGAGTAAAATAAGCCAGGTGTTGAAAGACAAATACCATATTATCTCTCCTTTAACACCAAAACAAACAAGAAAGCAAAATATAACCAAAGATACTGAAATAGAGAACAGGCTGACAGTGACCAGAAGGGAGAAGGGAGGGAATTTCAGGGGAAATTCCCTGAAATTCTGGTTCCTATAAACCAGAAGGGTTTATAGGAACAAGTATAAAAGACACATGGACAAAAACTAAGGCATATTGAAATTGGAGGGAGGTGGGGAGCACTGAGAAGGTGAGCTGGGTTGGGAGTAAAAGACAGTAAACTGTACTTGAACAATTAAAATAAATAAATTTAAAAAAGAAATACAAAGAATTGTAAGAAAATATTACAAACAACTACATGCCAACAAATTAGACAATCTGGATCAAATGGATAAATCCTTAGGAACATAAAAGCTTCCAAAACTGAATCAGGAAGAATCAGAGAATAGACTTGAAATTGAAGGAGTAATAACAAAAACTCCCAACAAACAAAAGTCCTGGACTAGATGGCTTCACAGGTGAATTTTAGAAACATTTAAAGAGATCTAACACCCATCTTTCTCAAACTAATCCAGAAAATTCAAAAGGAGGGAAAATTCCCAAGATCATTTTACAAGCCAGCATTGTTCTGATTCCAACCAGATAAAGACACTACCAAAAAAGAACATTATAGGCCAACATCCCTGATCAATTCTTGGGTAATTTTGAGTATTGTCTTCCTTTCCGGAGTCTCTTCTGTCTGCCTTGTTGTATTTCAGGGCAAATGTATGTGGGGCTTCATGAAGCTGAAAATGAAAATTGGTTTTGTTGTGCTCTTGATCAAGTTTCACATATTTTATCTCATTATTTTATCCTTCTCAATATTTTCATCTCTACACTACCCACCATGGATAATATATTTGAACCCAGACCAGGGTCAGGACCCATGGACCCTGGGAAATGGGTTCTTGTTTATTTGTTAATGGATAGATTCTTCTTGGTATACAGCTTCCACTTTATGTTAGTATTTTTGTCATGATAATACTTTACATCGGCTTTAATAAGTTATCCTTGTAATTCATTGTCCTTGTTTATCATCATGACTCCTCAAGTTTCTCTTTCTGGAAAGTGAATCTTCCTTTAGTATTTTGTAATTTTCCACGTGCATTTATAACTAGCCCTTACTTCATATTGTTCTTTATTAGAGTTTGTGTTGTTCTTTGTCAATTAAATCAAATTCATTGTATTGTATTCTGTATATCTTAGGTGATTAGACTCAGATAATCATAGAATTCTGGAGCTAAGGAGGGATTTATGGAGTCCAGATCCCCAACCTATCTGCTACTAAATATCCCTTTATTATTTCTCTTTCTTCTTTGGATTCCGTATTTTGAAAGATTATGGCCTAAAAACAATCCATTTGCTTTATTAATCTTTGCATTGTTTTTCCATTTTATATGCCCAAAGACATATATATTGCTATTCAGAGTGTCTCATGAGCATGAGACAACCAGTGTTACAGCCCAAAGGTGATAAATTTCCTGTCGATGGGGAAAAAAGGAAACCAACCAAATAATAAAACTTAATGTTTCCATAAACCCCACAGTATTATCTTGAGACAGTGCAGATTTTCCTGTAGTCTATTTAAAAAAGAAAATGGCTCACAAAATACTTCTTAAAAAAACAACAACTCCTCAGAATCAGAAAAAATTGGGCCACAATTCAAAGACTTAATCTAATCCTATTCCACAAATAAGCAAAGTGAGACCCTAAATCACACTTCCGGGAAGGAATGGATTAGATCCCAGTTTTGTTTTGGTTCTGAGTTCATGTCTTTTGCATACTTCCTGTCTTTGAGAAGGTATTGAATAAGGCACCATCATAATCACATACTTGCCACTGAGTCCCTGAAACTCAGTATCAATGTATGGACATTCTGCAAGCCTTCAGATACTAGATGTCAGAATAGTTGTGGGTTAAGACTGTACCAAGTCATAATACAGAACTTTTAGTTAGTCCATCCCAGTGTGTCCGATGAGACTCTCGAGAGGCCTTTACTTTGGACTTCTATACATTTGTCTTAATAAATACTTTTAAAGATTGGTAACCTCCTGAGCATCTTATACAAACTAATTCATTTAACTCAACAGCCACATGAGGCAGGAGTGCTTATTATTTTTACTTTACAGATGGAGAAACTGAGTCCTAGGATAATTAAGAAAGATAGGCAATCAATGCAGCTAGTGAGTAGCAGAGTTAGGTGATAAGCTCATGCAGTCTGCTCAGTGTTCTTATTCTTCACCAATATAGCATAATGTCTGGCTTCTTGTAGAGTAATTAAATTGATCAATTACTCTACAAGAGTAATTTAATGGGTAAGGAAAAAGAGAGATGCCAGAACCAGCTTCATCTTTGAGTTCAAGCCTTGGGGATTATGAAGGTCATGGTCTGACAGTTGCATGGTTGCTCCCTGCTAATTTCTTGGGGCCCATGCAAAAAATTATCAAGGGGGCAATTTGGGATCCACTACAAGGATCTGAAACCATTGGGGCACATCGATATGACACATATTAGTGATTACCGTGTTACTGTATTGTTTGAAGAGACTTTAATGGGTTTAGGGGGCTGTTCATACCTTAGCTATGGGCAAGGAGTGCCTTTCACTCTCCCTTCACCCCAGCAAGATGTGATTGCTATTTATTCATATTATTTTTTGCTTATCAATCTGTATTCACAAAAAAATTAAAGTGTTGATTCATTATTTTTCTGGTTCAACATTATACATTATAAAGAGCACAGGCAATTTTTCTCTTCCTTCAACAGTAGGTAACAGAAAACTAACATTAGCATCCAAATCACTCTAACACCAGAGTTTGCAGTCACTGAACTATGAAAACACAGAATTCATCTTTTGTGAAGTAGCAGGACCGCTGTGTTGTTGGTGAAATTATCCATGATTAAAAAAAAAGAGAGAGTTCAAATTGGAATAGCCTGCCAAGGATGGAAATTCTGACCTCACTTTGTATTTTATTATTTGCAGGGAATTTTTATTTGCTTTTCCCAGGTGGCTTGCATTTTAGAGAGAAGCAAAGTATAATACTGATGCTTGGTCAAAAAAAAATGTATTTCTTTAAGTGTGTCCCTTTAAGGTACTGTTTGTAATATTCATCTTCAGCCATCCCCAGGGACTGTAGGCACGTTTGCTTGGAGATGATTCCAGCTTCCCAATCTTTAATAAAACAACTGGTGGACAGTTATTTCATTTGCACCCCACTGCTCAGTGACATTGGTTCCTGTGGCTTACAGGCTCCAATGTACCAAACTGGAGGAGATTGTGGCTGTGTATAATGTGGTCACAAGGAAGTACATTGTTTTTTCTGTAAGGTGCGTTGGGGTTGACTGCTTCCTTTCATTGGAATGTCTGTTTAGCTGTAGAGGTTAGTTTCCCTGGGCCTGTGTTTCAAGGAGGAAGAAAAAGACCTGTTTGAAAACCGTTATGTGGAAATGTTATCTTCTTTCCTGATTGCATGTCATTTAAAATCTAATTGTTTGTTAATAGTAATCATTTTCCAAAATATTGTATAAGTGATTTCCTACAGCTGTCAGTTATTTAAATACCAAAATAAAATAAAGTTTAATAACTGTTGAGTAAACTTCAAGGAAAATATTCTCCATTCCTTTTTAGGATAATCATAACTCCATCCCAAGTTCAGTCAATTTTGAGGATAAATTATATTCTTGTAAATTCCAAAAGGGCCCCAAAGAAACCAGTTGGTCATTAACGTCTTATAGCATCTACAAAGCCTTACCAATATATCCCCAGTGAGAAAGTAGAATGAGCAGATTATGAAATGAGTGACTATTAAGTGCATGAGAGAGATTTCCAACTTGGCAGTTTGAAGGCTTTTGCATAATAACTGAATGGTAATTATTATAATCAAGTTTTATTTCTTTAAATAATAGATTCCTACTTAATTAGTAAAAATTACTCCCATATGCAATCTATAGAAAATTGTGTACAAATTATGCAAGTCTCTGAACATTTTTACCTATTTTATCATATACACAATTACTTAAAATTGCCTTAATCTCAGTTCTTTATCATCTTGGGAGATATTTAACTTCAGAAGCAGTCTCCAGGGACAGAAAATGCAAGTCCCTCTCATCAAAAGGCAAAATAATTGTATTTTTCCTTGATAGTATAATTTTGTTTTGAAAAATGAACACTTTAGTCATTATCTGGGCCAAGGTTGTGTAAGAAAAGATGGCGCAGGAAAATATTCTTTCTGAAACTCTGCTTATCCCAGGGCTTACTGGCTGCTTCCTCTGCTCTCTGTCCTGTGTTCTTTTGGACTCTAATGGAAAATGGGATCTATGAAGAGAAGAAAGGAAAGTGTGACAGATTCTGTAATGATGATACAGAAGTAGGGTATAAACTTATTTTTAATTGGCATCACTAAAGTAGGGGAATATATTTATAGCTTATTCTGCTAACTTGTGAGCTAATTTTTTTTAATTAGATGGGATATCACTATGTGACTAAGAAATAGTGAGATCACAATTAGGAGAATGTTTTCAAACTATGTATATATCAAAATCACCAATGGGATGGTTTGAGTTTGAATATTTTTGGTTTAGTTTGGGAGATCCATCCATCATAACTTCTGCAATAAACAGCACTCTGATGTCTAAAAGCCTTTAAGTTATGATGGGCCGTTAGTATCTGGATTTGTTGGATCTCTGTGCATTTCTCTGGTCCTCTCTGCACACCTTACTTTCTCTCCCCAGGGCCTCTTGACTTCTCAGATCCCATGATCCTCTCATTTCCATTCTGCAGACTTTCTTAGGACTTTCCCAGTGTGTCCAGTGAGCACCTGGTGGGGTTCATGGGGGAAAAAGCTTACAAGAGGGTATGAACTCCCTCTCTCCATAGCCCCTTCCCTGGGGGCCTTGCCCTCTCTTGAGAGGCACACACACACTCTGCAAGCCTCTGCCCATTCACCCATCACCCCAGCTGAACTCTGCTTATTGTGGTCCCACTGCACTTTGCCCAGGTAAGTCAGAACACCCAGCAAAATTTTAATTTATAGAAAAAAGGAGGATGGGAGGGAAAGGAGAGAGATAGATAGATTCCCAGACAGTGACCTAATTGGCTATTTTAAGTCAACTGTTTACTTCTACACCTATCAACCCGGTGGAGGGAGAGATGACTACAGCTATAAAATGGCTGTTTCCATGATAATTACATATGTGAATAGAAGGAGGTAGGATGTAGGCACAGTTCACAGAAGTGGTCAGGAGCTGGGCAGATGTGACAATAGGGTCTAATGCAGGAGCTGTAGAAATATGTTCAAACACTGTGAGTTCCCCCCTCAGATGGAAAGAACTGGAGAGACATGTTCCTAAATGTAAAAATTTTAAGTATGTTTTATTGATTATGCTAATACAGTTTTCCCAATTTTTTCCCTTTTATCACCCCTTCACCCTGCATAACCCAACCCTCCAGCATTCCCCACCCTTAGTTCATGTCCATGGGTTGTACATATAAGTTCTTTCAGTTCTCTGTTTCCTGCACCATTTTTATCACTCTTCGTCTATCTTATACCTACTAAGTATGCTTCTTCTTCCCTGTGCCTTGCCTCCCCTATTCCTCCATTTCCTCTCCCCACTAAAATCCCTCCATGCGATCTCCATTTCTCTGATTATGTTCCTGTTCTAGTTGTTTGCTTAGTTTTTGTTGTTTTTCTTTTAGGTTCATTTGTTGATAGCTGTGAGTCTGTTGTCATTTTACTGTTTATATTTTTTTAATTATCTTATTTTTCTTAGGTAAGTCCCTCTAATATGTCATATAATGAGGGCATAGTGATGATTAACTCCTTTAACTTGACCTTCTCTGGGTAATACTTTATCTGCCCTTCTGTTCTAAATTAAAGGTTTGCTGGATAGAATAATCTTGGATGTAGTTCCTTGCCTTTCATGACTTCAAATACTTCTTTCCAGTCCCTTCTTGATTGCAAAGTTTCATTTGAGACATCAGCTGATGGTCTTATGGGTACTCCTTTGCAGGTAACTATCTCCTTTTCTCTTGTTGCTTTTAGGATTCTCTCTTTATTCTTAATCTTGGGTAACTTAATGATGATGTGCCTTGGTGTGTTCCTCATTGGGTCCAACTTCTTTGGGACTCAGTCTTTGGGCTTCCTGGACTTCCCGGAAGTCTATTTTCTTTGCTAGATTGAGGAATTTTTCTTTTATTATTTTTTCAAATAAGTTTTCAATTTCTTGTTGTTGTTTTCTCCTTCTGGAACCCCTATAATTTGGATATTGGAATGTTCCAGGCTGTCCCAGAGGTTTGTAAGTCTCTCTTCAATTATGTGAATTCTTGTTTTTTCATTCTGTCCCAGTTGGATGTTTATTTTCCCTTTTTGTTCCAAAGCATTGCTTTGAGTCCTGGTTTCCTTCCTGTCACTGTTAGTTCCCTGAATACTTTGCTTTATTTCATTTTGGGTGTCTTTTATTTGTTCTTTCATTATTTGACCAAGCTCAATCAGTTCTGTGAGCATTTTGATTACCAGGGCTTTAAATTCTTCATCAGATAGGTTGGCAATCTCCTTATTGCTTAGCTCTCTTTCTGAAGTTTTGCTCTGTTCTTTCATTTGGGCCATATTTCTTTGTCTATTGGGCCTGTTAAGTTATAAGGGGGTGGGGCCTTAGGTGTTCACTTGGTGAGGAAACCCTGCTTGCTGCTCTGTGGTGTTGCCTGTGGGGGAGGGGCCAGAGAGGGAGCAGTGTGTCTGGCCTGCTCGTTTCTAGCCCACTTTCCAGTGAACTTTTGTGTGAGACGTGGAGTTTCTCCCAGCTGGGGAAACCCCTGCAGTAGTCCACAGTGAGCGCTGAGTCTCAGTTTCCCATTCAGGGAGCTCCATCTGCATGGTCTGCCACCTTGCTGAGGGTTTTTACCAGTACAGTTGTTCTAGTTGACTTTTTCTTTAATTTCTTGGTTGTCAGAGTTCCATGAAGTTTGATTTTCTGGCACTTCTGATTGTTTATTGATTTTTGTTTGGTCATTATCCTCCTTTTGGTTGTGCGAGGAAGCAAAGGGTTTCTACCTATACCATCTTGGCCAGAACTCATCATAAATGTCAGTTTTTTTAAAAGCAAGATACATGGTAACTTCAACCCTTTCTTGAACTCAGCTTTTTCTATATATTGGAGTGGTGGTAAGGCAACCACCTTGCTCAGAATATGAGGAGAGAAGGAGCCCATGAGAGATGTGATTGGAGCACTGACTTACCTGGGCAAGATGACATGGAGAGCAGTGAGCAGAGTTCTGCCAGAGTGGTGGGCAAGTGGGAAGAGGGTAGCGGAGGGTGCACTGGCAGAGGGTGAGGCCCCGGGAGAAAGGGGGCTACAAACAAATAGGACTTCACACCCTCTTTCAGGCTCTTTCCGCCCCACACCCCACCAGGTGCACAGGCAAAAGAGAAAGTCAGCAGAATGGTAGAGAAGGGTTGGGGACAAGACACTCAGAAGGGCTCCTGCTCCCTTTATTCCCTGTAACAAAATTATCTGTGGGGAAAGGAATGAAAAAGCTTTCAACCCCAGGGTAGTGATGAAATTCCACTGCAGTTGAGAGGAAAAGAAAATTTAAAAAAACCAAAACGTTGACTCCTGAGTAAGAGACAGGAAGATGTGCTGGATTCAGAACCACATAAGAATTGCCCAGCTGTGGGAAATACACGTGTACCGGAGGCTTTGCCATATGCCATGGCAGCACCCAGGCTGCTGGTGAGAATCTTCACACCTAAGGTCATTGGTAGTATGGATCAGAATAGTGCCAGCCTACTACATATTTGGGCAGAATTGGAGAGTGGTGAAACCCTTCCCCATTCCATAAATATTTCTCCACCTCCAACCCCGAATATTTTGTTTTGGTGGATCTGGAGCAGGCCTGAAGAATGTGGTTTTTAGAAAAAAAAAATCTCATGGGTTTCCACTGAGAAAATCCAAGGTGTCTGTGTATGGCAATGAACTAATTGGATTTTATAACTCATATTAGCTATTCAGTGTTCTAGGTAATGGTATCTTGGTTCCACCACTGTATAACTGGCAACTAGTTGTGTGTGAGAATTGAGGGTAAAGAAGGAAAATAATTGAGCAGCTTGCAAGCAGGGCTTGGATGTGTTTTTTATACTGATTGGAAATGTCAGATTCAGTGAATAAGAATACAGAACCCTCAGTAAAACTTGAATTTCAAGTAAACAATAATCAAACTTTTAGTATGTAAGTATCCAGTGAAATATTTGAATACTTATCTGAAATGTAAATTTAGGTAGCTTTTTGCATTTTTTTTGGCAATTCTAATACCAGTGTGTGTCTAGCAGAAAGTCTAGCACTCAGTAGGTACCTAACAACTTATATGTGTAATGATTGAATTGAAAGACATCCTTAAACTCTTTGAATATTAATTAAATTATAGTTGCTGGATTGGAACTAAAGAATCAAAGTTTAGATATGTTGTCAATTCAGAATCCTGAAGTCTTTAATCCCCAAATATTCCTGCCATCAGTCAGGGGCTCAGATTTGTCCACCTCATTATTCCACGGTGTCTTTGAGATCATACGAATCCCTCTCTTCAGGAACCATGCCTCCTGAACCAATCTTAAACAAATCTAATGATTTACTAAGTCCTGATCTCTAGAGAAATGGATGACAGAGACTGGCAAGAATTACAAAAGTGAAAGAGGTCCAGATACTGAAGTGACTTCCTTAGAAATAAGCCCTGATTTCAAGGGCTATTTGGGTTCTATTCTCTTTTATTGTAATGCTTCATTCAGTCTTCATCTTTCTTCTACCTCTACTGAAATTCACGGTTGTTGACAATAGGAGGGATATCATCTGTATGTGCCCATTATGTGGATAGGCTCAAATAACTTAGCACAGAACATTTCAAGGCCTCAGGTATCTGCTTATGTTTTCAACCTTCTAACAAAATATGATTAGGAATCCTACTCTCCCTTGGTACACTAACAAAGAATCTATTGGTGATAGTCTACAGTCACCTAAATACTAATTTCTGCATCAGATATCAATGTACTTTATGGCACTAAAAATTGCAGAAGCAATAAAGAGCCCTAGAAGGGATTAAGCATTTTTATTTTTGAGTAGAAACCTAGTGTCATTTATGCTGGTAGACACATTGACTAGTTTTGGAAATATTTTTTTATTCTAGGAATAGCTACCTCAATGACTGCTGTTTGTTTAAAAAATGGACTCCACTCAGTATTTGGAGGAGATTTGGAGATAAATCAAGCATGATCTGTGCTCTGAATGCAGAAGTCCTATTAGTTTCTTCAAATTCCCACAGGTATCTGGCATTTGGAGTTGCTAGTAAGGTGTTCAGCATATTTACATAGGAGTATGGCATTTACTGAAGTTTGGAGTCATTATATTGAAGAAGATATGACCTTATTTTCTACTCTGAGGCATCTGTAGTCAAAAGACACAGGAGGTTTTTGGACACATGTTTCAGCCTGTGATGCTGCCCCAGTAATGGGTATGTATGACCCTATGTACTTATGTACCTGGTTGCCTTTCCATCACCAAAGCTAACTGGATAAAATTGGACAGACTTACTTGGGATATAGAATAGGGACTGTTAATAATCAATAGTGAACTGTGGAAATGAAAAGACACAAGGATTTGGGAGACATGGCATCTGAAATTGTTGGGACTTAATGAGTTAGAAGAGGAACTAGATCTTTCCAGAGAATGAAAAGATGTGCAGAATGAGCAGAACAATCATAATGGTTCAGGGTAGGAAGATAGAAGGTGCCTGATGGCTCAGCTGTAATTTTTTCATTCTTTGAGATTACCCATATCTTTACAATAAATGCTTATTTTACTTGGATTTTCTAGTAAGAGTTTCTGTTCTTTGCAACTAATGATTGCAAAGGCTATTCCTCACCCACCCCCATTCATCTCTGTTCACTTTTCCTTAATGATTTTACTTTGGTAAAGATGGGTCTTCCTAAATTTCCCTGGCTGGAGATAACTGGACATTAAGGTAAGGTTAAATTTGTGGGAAAATTTTGCTTTTCTGAATGGTTTAACCCATTTTACTCAAGTCATACGCATGAAAATTCGTGAACATATTACCTCCTCTTTATTTTAAGCCATTAGTTCATAGGAGAAGCAACTGCTCTCTTAAGAAAAGAATCTCTCTGTCAACACTGGCTACTAAGTCAGAAAGAAAAAATAGGGAAAACACATTATTTCTGCTCTGTCTATTTCAGCATAAGACCAAGAAAGGAGCAATTCTTGCATTCTTTGTAAACTGCCGTTTTCAAAGACTGCCGCCAGCAATTGGGACTCATTCAATTTTACAGCAGACTTATCCAGCTTGTAACTGAAAAATTCTCTTCAG
Organism: Artibeus jamaicensis; assembly: GCF_021234435.1. Classification (NCBI taxonomy): domain Eukaryota; kingdom Metazoa; phylum Chordata; class Mammalia; order Chiroptera; family Phyllostomidae; genus Artibeus; species Artibeus jamaicensis. The sequence continues at coordinate 2,203,995 of NW_026521995.1, read as the reverse complement.
TTCTTTTGGCAAGTAGACAAGTGCTTAATTTCAATTAGAAGCTAGAGATCACAGAAGTGTGTACCATTATTAGGTGGGTTTGTTAACTATTTCTCATTTGTAAGTGTAGGAAAGTAAGCTTACCCCACTTAGGTGCTTTCTTTAAGGAAGAAAAAGATACAGATCCACTGTCACTTTATTTCTTCTATGTGTTGGAACTTTTCCTGTGTTGTCTGGGACCCCGCATTAGTCAGGTTGGGTTGTCATAACAAAATACCAGAAATTTATTTTCTCACAGTTCTGGAGGCTGGAAGTCTAAGATCACAGTGCCAGCGTGGTTGGGTTCTCGTGAGGACTGTCTTCCTGTCTAGCCAATGGCCACTTTGTCTCTTAATAATCCATCACATGGTCCTCTCTCAACCTTATCTAAACCTAATTATCTCCAAAGCCCTCACATCCAAATACTGCCACACTGAGGGTTAAGGTTTCAACGTATGGATTTTAGAGACACACAAGCCAGTCCATAGCATGTTCTAAAGGAAAAATATATGTTTCTGGAAATACCAAATCATATAGAAAGAATCCAAGGAACTAGATTTGTTTGTTGCAAGCGACTTACTAGAATAGGTTTTTTTTCCCTTTGGATTTGCAAATGACTCTTTCATGCTCTTGGCTCTTTCATTCCCAGACCTATTCTCTCCCAAAAGCTTGCCAACATTTCAATTAGATTTTGATTATTTCTGGTTTTGATTGCATTGCCTGGTGAGTTAGTGATTGTGGCCTTAAATACTTTGACTCTGCTGAAGATAAATGTTTACACTTGTTCTTCTAAGGAGTAGTGTTTTTTTTGTTTGTTTATGTTTGGTGCATTGAATCAATCAGTGTTAAGATCCTGAAGAAGTTGTGTCCATAATGAGAACTTCAAGGCTTTAATAGAAGTTTTCAATTACAGTTTAAAGAGCTCTGCAGAAGCTGAAAAGCATATTCCTAGTATTTCATTTTTTTTCGTTTGTGGAGATTTGGTCCTGCAGTATCACTACCATTTTCTTACTGACCATGGTCACCTATAATAACTTCTTGAAAACTGCCTGCTTTTTCTTTTTTATTAAATTGTCTTGGAGAATTACTGCTTGCATTTCATGGTCATTAACATTTTTATACCAGCCTTTTCTAGGAAGCTCACATTTCTAAATTTGAATAATTTGGTTATTGTAAAAACTATAGACAATCAACTTCCCAAATTATTTCAGAGGTTAAAAAATTGGGTGTACTACTGAACACTGAAGAGTTTAAGTTGCCAGATTGATAAGACCTGTTGACTTTATGACCATTCAATGATCACAGAGCAAACAGATATTGATTGAATGCCATCCATATACTGGGAAGTGTTTGGGTTCTGAGGCTACACCAATGAATAAAACAGCTAGGTCTTTATTCTACCAGGGGAAACAGGCAAGATGCAAATCCATGTGTAATCCTGTCTGCAGATAAAATAAAGCCAGGGAAGGAGAGAGAATTTACAAAGTGATATTTGATCAGATATCACTGATCAAATGCTGAAGATAAATGTTTACACTTGTTCTTCTAAGGAGTACTTTTTTTTGTTTGTTTGTTTATTTTTGGTGCATTGAATCAATCAGTGTTAAGATCCTGAAGAAGTTGTGTCCATAATGAGAACTTCAAGGCTTTAATAGAAGTTTTCAATTACAGTTTAAAGAGCTCTGCAGAAGCTGAAAAGCATATTCCTAGTATTTCAATTTTTTTTTGTTTGTGGAGATTTGGTCCTGCAGTATCACTACCATTTTCTTACTGACCATGGTCACCTCTAATGGAGAGAGGAAGCATGGAATCATCTGGTAAAAGAGGATTTCAATGTGAGGAGCAGTGGATTTTGAAGTTGGAACATGCCTCCTATGTTTGAAGAATTATAAGGAGGCCAGAGTGGCCAAAGCTGACAGCATGATAGAAGCAGTGGGGAATATGAAGGCCAAAGAAGTGAAGGTCCTTTGGCCAAGGTAGGATTTTGGCTCCAGCTACACCAGCCTTGCTGTTATTCAAATATGGTTTCTATCTTTGGGTCCTTGCCCTAGATCTTCCCTGGGAAACTATTCTCCATAATTTTCTGATGACTCATTCTTATTTTTTCATAGCTTTGCCTAAATGCTACCTCCTCAGTGAGGACTCCCTCACTTGATTTTCATCACTTTCTTTCCTGCTTCATTATTATTATTGCTATTATTATTTAGCATGCATTTGTTGCATGTAGGTTGTCTTCTTCATCAAATGCTGGCTTCACCAGGGCAAGAACTTTTACTGTTTTGCTTTGTTCATAGCTTTGCCCTCAGCATCCTGAAAATAGTAAGCATTTCCCCATTTTTGGTGGATAAATGACATCATTACATTAACTACCCCACAAAATTGGTCAAACATATAAATAGTCATAAGAAAGGAAACTAACATAAAACCTTTAGAAGAATATTTGAGATTTAAATTATGTAATAGATATAAATCAGTTGTAAAGGAAAGAGAAGATATCAAGTATTGGAAAAGGAATGTAAAAAAACTGTTCAAACCTTGAAAATGATGCTTTGTAAGAGTGAGCTATTTGAACTGACTACTTAAGATGGACTGTGAAGAAATAATCAAAGATGAGCTTGATAGATATTAGAAGATCAGTCTTTGGAGGTCTTACATGTTACCATACTAAATTTAGGTTGTTTGGGATTAGCAATAAAGAGCCCCTCTGGTTTCTGGAGCTGAGTACTTGGAAATGAAAATGTGTTTGAAGTGGAGTGTCATGGTGTCAGGTGACAGTGATTGAAGCAGGAAGGTAATAAAGGTGGGGAGTTCACTGGGAAGTTATTGCAATGATTCCAGTGAGCTAATTGTAGAAATTTAGAGCTGGATAGACCATTAAGCTTTTTCTAATCTAAATCTTTTATTTTACAGATGAAGGGACTATTACTGTTAAGTGATTCTAGGATATTTACTCTGGGATAGTAACTGGAGAGGTGAGAAGGTCAGAAAGATGTTCAAGGGGAATAAAGATAGAAATTAGAGCCAACTGAGAGAATACTTTTCTTTTGTATAGCCAGCAAGAACGTCAGATGTTTAAAATAAGTACATCTCTCAGGAGATTAATATATATTAGAAAAATTATGCTGATTTGGAAGAACTATTCTTAGGATCCTGTGCTGTGCCAGAGTCCTGCAGAAAATTTGCTTTTTAAATAAACAATAGAAGTAGATTATCTGATTTTATGAGGGCTAATTTACTGATTCAGACAGAGCTTCTGGTAGAAAGCACAGGATGTTGTGATGTACATAGAGAAATGCAATGTTTACTGACTGTTAGGCTAAGATCATAACCTTCTGATGGGAGATGAGTTCAGAAAGCTCTAATTCATGAAACTTGGCAGAGCAATTATCATGTTTCTCTTTCAGCATTGCTTCTTTGAGCATAAGAAAAAATTTAAGAGAAGTGCCTCAGTCAATGAGCATTTTCTCTGATAACAGGTATGCAAAGAAGGTAATCCTTGGCCATTAGTATCTTTCCTGACTTTACAGTAGAACATTTTCAAAGGTGTTATTCTAGGTGTCTATAACTCATAAAGCAGGGAAGTTTGTTTGGTAGTGTAAAGAGGTCCTGCTATCATCTTTATTGTGTGTAAAATTTGGTTATTAGTTTAGTGAACATTCATCCAGGCTTCTCTGGGACAGTTCCCACTTATGCCTATTGTCCTGCTATAATAATTAATAGTTTCTCAACTTTTTGCTCTCAAAAGTGTTCCAACTTGGATGATGAATTATATGATTGTTGGAGCTGCAGAAGAAGCACATACTATAACTGCTGCTCACCAGTCCAGTTGTCCTAACTTTTAATTAAAGGCCATTCATCTCTCCTAGTCCATACCTTCTACTCAGAAGAATCTATAGAACCTTTAGTTATGCAAGTCCTTTTCCAATTAAAAAAATCAGAAATGACTCTAATTAATTGAACACATATATTTTTCTGGCATAAAATTTTTCCCAAGAGTGACTATAAAGGAAAGCAAATGACCCTATCATTTGTATACTGGGATGGAAAGTCAATGGACTCAACCTGACTTGAAAAAGTAGTCTCTAAGTTGTGTTTTTTAAATGCTTTATATTCACCTTTGTAGGTGGGCACCCAGAACTGTTTAGATCAGTGTATTGTTCTGGCTAGTAATTTAGGGCACACCACAAGAAACACCGTAACTTGAAGAAAGACAGTACAATATATTATCAGTGGGCAGGGGGTAAATTATTTCCCCAAAGCTTTTAAGGGAAAGGGTGGCTGGCCCTGGCCAGTGTGGCTCAGTTGGTTGGACCATCATCCCGTAAAACAGAAGGATGTAGGTTTGGTTCCTTGCCAGGTCTCCATCCCAGGTCAGAAGTGTAGGAGAGGCAGGCAACTGATCGATGTTTCTCCCATCACACTGATGTTTCTCTCCCTCTCTTTCTCCCTCCCTTCCCCTCTCTCTAAAATCAATAGGCATGTCCTTGAGTGAGGATTTAAAAAAAATAAAAGAAAGGAAAGGGTGGATAGTTCTTTTCAATGGTATTTTGAGCTGTCTGTCTGGGAAGGATAATATAAGAAGATTCTTTGAAGCTTTCTTTCAATCTTATAATTGTACGTCCCATACTTTCAATGTACATGAACGTTAAAAAGCTCTGTCTGGCAGTAGCAGATGGTTTTCTCCTCAGAGATGTCATGGACAGAAAATATGGACCTGTTCTCAGAACTCCTTTGGTTTTAACACTCCTCTTGAAGGTTTTCTGTTGGTTAAACAGAAATCTGTCCTAGGTCAATTTCATTGTTTTACCTGCTAGTGGCAATCAACAATCTTTTATTGCCTTTCTTATTAAAATCCTCTATACTTTAAAAAAGTAAATTATTATTTATTCCTTAGTCTTCTCTTTTCTAGACTAAACAATAAAATTTCTTCATTTTATCTTATCATTTTTCATGGTTAAACAAGACATTATTTGGATTCCATTTTTTTCTTGAGGAATTGCTGCTTAAGGGCTGGAAACAATATTACATTTACTAATTTAGTGTATTTTCTATATTTTTAGTTCATTCAAGGCACTTAGCACCTACAATTTATTCTTGAATGGATGAGTACTAAGACCTCCCAAGTACTTCTCTTAAGGCAAAACTCTATGTGATTGTGTACTGCAATTTATATCTTAACATGTTGACTTCCTTTCCCAGTGACTGCAGTGCTGGCTCATATTTAACCCATGATTAAATCAGGCCACACAAATCTTTCCCCGTTAATTGCTTACCATGTAACCAACAAATGTTCTTCCTTCTCTGATTTAAAGTTTTCCAATTTAGAGAAGAAGGTGGACTTACTCTGACATCATACTCCAATTAGTAAGTTAGTAAATTAGGTTTCAATGCACTCAGTGTGATAAAACTTATGTTGTAAGTTTAATAGACTCAATGTACACCATAGGTTTCATTTATTCATTCCAGAAATGACTCAAAGGAGAAGCCAATATTTGTTGAATGAATAAGTGGATGAAAGAAATATTTAAATATATTTGAAGTAGCTCCATGGAGATAAATTATAAATGGGATACAGAACCAAATAAGAATGCCTTTCTTCAGGGGAAGGGCATCCAAACTCTGCAGATGTCTTATGTCAGAAGGGTAGAAAAGAGGGGAAGGGAAGGAAAAATGAATAATAGATACTATATTTTATTCATGTTGTTTGTTTACATAAGTTTTTGAATTCTCATAATGAGTCCATTAACTAAGAATTATTACTACCCTCATTTTACAGGTGACTTTACAAAAGTTAATTAACCCTCAACCTCTCATTGCAAATAAGCAGCGCTCTGCATGAAGATTTTGTTCTCCGATTGTACCTTGCTGCCCACCCCCTCAATAAATCAAGAGAGCCCAAAGTTGTTAAGAAAGCAGAAGCACTTTGCTTTACAACTTGGACAGCAATTTGAAATATGGACAAAGCCATTGGGGCCAATAATGGACCAACACAACAAAGCCTTAAATAAAGGATGTGTTAGATATAGTTAAGGAAAAAAGGGCACAAATCAAGCAGACATCAAGTTTTTTGTTTTGGCACATAGACATTTCCCAATTGCCCACACACACAAAAAGCCAGCTTTAAGACATGAAACCTGAACAATATGTCATTATGGTGGAAAAATAATGCAGATTTAGTTTAGAACTTTTTGATGTTACAATTGAATAAAAGTTTTTCTCTGGCATAACAGGAAGTGTCAATATCCCAAATAAGTTGATAAAACAGCTTATAAATGAGGATCTTAGAAAAGGCTTCCAAAGCTATTTCGATTACTAGGGTCTTTCTCCTAGGTCCATTGTGTATAAGGAATGCTTCAATCTGACTGAGTGGAGTAGACCTGGAATCTAAGTTTGTGTATTTCCATCTGTATCTGTTCAAGCTCTCTTTGAATTGGGGTAAAGGTGAATAATTTTAGATGATTTCCTGCTGAATAGCTTAAAACATAGGGAAGTAAAATCAACAACAAAAAAGGATTTATTAGGTAAACAGATGATAATCTATATGCCAGTTGGAAAAGAAAGTTGGAAAAGAAGCTCTGATATGAGTAATTTATTCATTTACCAAATGCAGTGTGTTTTGAGTTGAGAAAACAGTATAAAAGAAAAGTCCTTTCAGTATTTGGTCATCGTTCTCTGAGACCTTAAAAAATTGTCAACATAAAAATGCCCAAAATTGTAGATAATTTTTATGGGGTGTATTTTTGAGCCAAGGTGGAAATTTATTCTGGGGAGTAAAATCTCAAATTCCCCAGAGAATAACAGTCTTGCAGCTTCTTTTATGCATTTGAAATTAAAAGGGAATATAATGAAGATTACTCGGAAGTGGCAGAAAGCAAGGTGGGGTTTGGATTACAGGATAGTTAAGATTATGTGCTTTCTGGAGGGTGGTTACACTTATTTCAAAGGCGTGTTCACCTAGGTTCACAGAAACAAAGAACAGGGCTTGGTTTAGGCAAAGATAAACCTTTAACTAAAAAGCCCCAGTTCTGGGCATGACTACCCAGCATGTCCTGCCCAGTTAGACATTTCTAATCAAATCACCCTTTGAGGTTTCTTTTTCACCCACATATTAAAGAGGAGTTTGAAGCAGCCCTACATAAGTGGTAAAGAGAGGAAGTGGATGAATCCCAGAGCAGATGAGTTCTTGAGGAGAGGGAATATCTCGAAATACACTTGAGCCGCACCTTACTGATTTGTAACGATCAAAGGTGGGGGTTCAATATAGCCTGCAGATGGCTTTTATTTTTTGTGTTATATTTTTTTGGCTGGTCTAATTTTTAAACATTTTTATTGTAAATATCTTTTACATTTTTATTGAATTTATTGGATGAATTGGTTAATGAAATTATGTAGGTTTCAAGTATGCGATTCTATTATACATTGACTTTGTATTGCACTGTGTGTCCACCGTCCAAAGTTGTCTTCTTCTGTCACCACTTGTCCCCTTTACCTTCTTCTACCTTCTCCCACCCCCCTTTCTTTCTGGTAAGTACCATACTGTTTAAAACTGGGAAATTTTACACCAAATTCCAGAGTTCCAGTTTCTCTTGATAAATGGTAAGACCCAGTCACCCTGGTTCTGCATTTCCTCATGGATTGGAGCTGTGGCATTTGAATTTGTCATCTTGATGTGAAAACCAGGACTATACAGGCAGAAAGGCAATCTAATCTGCCAGCGGCCATCAGACTAATGTGACTAATACAAAGAGTTTCCAGGAAGAAAACTAAAAACAAGTCAGAGCTAAACTGAGGGTGTATTTATTTATTTATTTATAGAGAGAAGAGGGGGAGAGAGAGAGACATTGATTTGTTGTTCCACTTATTGATGCCATTCATTTGTTGATTCTTGAATGTGCTTTGACTGAGGATCAAACCTGCAACCTTGGAGTATCTGGACAATGCTCTAACCAACCAAGCCACCTGGCCAAGGTGAACTAAGTGTATTTGAAGGTTAGGAGGTGCAATTTGGATTTGTGTCCAGAAGGTTCTCACCACACTCCTATGGAATAATTTGATTTCGTGACTTGCTCTGAGGTGTTTTGAGGTTAATATCAAATAATGTCAGACTTTTTCAATTTTTTTAATTGGCACCCACTGCTGTTTCTCCTCCGCTGGCAAATGTTTGTCAATGTCAACATATGAAAAGATAGCAAAAAATTATTTACCCCCACACGTAGGATTACCTAATTGGGTTTAGTGTAATAGCTTTTCTTTCATGAGAACTTGACCTTAGTTTATATTGTATATTGCAAAGTCATATATAGTGACTGCTACAAAAATTATTCTAATTTGAATGACTAATATTTTATGGTTTTCTGTAAAGAACACAATATTTCACTAATGAAAAGGGGAGAATTAGGATTTTTGAGCTCTTACCAAGTGCCTGGTGCTGCACTTTACATCATCAATAATGATGGTATTATTTATTATCAATAATACCATGTTTTATCCTGTCAATAAAGGCTGTAGGTTAGGGGCAAAGGCTCAGAGAGGGCACGTATTCTGTCTGAGGGTGCACAGCCACGAAGTGGGCCCTTATAATTTAACCCCAGGTCTATCTGTGGGCAAAGTAATTTTTTTCCATTTAAAACATTGCTAAAGCAGCATGATTCCCGGTTACACTTCACTGTGAAAAAGTTTGAGAATCCTGACTACAGGCAATTAGAAACTGTTGACTATTGTGTTTTTTAAATTATTTTTAAAATGTTACCCTTTAAAATACCAAATACCCTTTAAAAATAAAATACCAATGTTACCCTTTAAAAATATAGGACACTATAAAGCAGTGTCCTATATTTTTAAAGGGTAACATTGGTATTGCAGTATAGGATTAATAATAAAGGAGCACAACTGGAGCAAGAATTCTGACACCATGAGGATAAATGGTACCCAAAGGGATTATGCATGCATTTGAGGCCCCTCTCCCTACTTGGTGTTGATATTTGCCTACAAGTGAATAAATACATAAAGCAAATCTCGGGAACACTTTTATACATTCCACACAACAATAAAAATTAGTAATTCAGTACAAAATTGGCATAGAAACATTCTCTGGCATATTTTGGCATCCCCCAAAATTGGTACTTATGGGAACTGGATACTTTCTGACACCATCTTTACCTCACCTCTGAGCAGGAGGCCAAGCAGGTGGTCATCACAATGTGTTGGAATTATTAGATGATGGTTTGGCTTAGTACTCCAGCAGTAATTTAAGAAATGAATAAAAGGATGAGAGTGTGGCAAGTTGAATAAATCCCCCCTAAGTATGTCCACCTTCTCATCCCTGGACTCTCACATGGCCAAAGGGACTTTACAGATATGATTACGTTACAGGAGGTAGAGGAGGATATTCTGTATTATCCAGGTGGGCTCCATGTTAATCATAATAATTCTTATAAGAGGGAGACATGAGAAACCAGAGGAGAATGTCGTGTAATGGTGAAAGCAGAGACTGGAGTGATATGCTTTGAAGATGAAGGATGAGACCACAAGCCAAGGAACACAGGCAGGTAACTGTGTAACTGAAAAAAAAAAAAAAAAAGCACAGAAATGGATCATTCCCTCAGAGTCTCCAGAAAGACCCAGCCTGCCAACACCTTAGCTTTAGCCTAGTGAAAAACTGATTTCCAAACTGTCTGAACAGTCAGAAATTAAATCTGTGTTAGTTTAGGCCATTAAGTTAGTGGTGATTTGTTAAAGCAACATCAGGGATTTACAACAGGGGATGAGAGTTTTTGATGAAAAAAAATGAGACAATTCAGGAATAACTGTCTTTGAGTGTTGAGGAAATGGTCCAGCCTGACTTCGATAGGTCAGCTCTGAGGAGCACGTGCTACAACCCAGCAACTGCCCTCCCGGCTAGGGTGCCATCAGAGAGGGACATGGGGGAGGTGCAAAGTTTCTGGTAGTGTTCTTAGTCTTAAGTTGGGTGACAGGTTCATGAGTATTGGTTTCATTATTTTTTATTTTATGTATAAAAATATATTTATTTATATAAAGCTATATATTATTAATATATGTTTATATACTTATATTAAAATATATTATATAAACCAAATTTAAAAAATCAACTTTGGGTGACTCAGAGAATGATGTCACCAGGAAGAGAAACATGACACTATCTCTGGGGGAAAACTGGGAGATATCTAGGAGTTGAAAGCATATGTTATTCATCAGTGGTGTACTACTTAGTAAACTCATTTAGAGTGGAGACTCGCTCATTCTCTGGAGTTTTGTGTGGACAACCATTACAGGGAATGCTTATACTTACTCTGTGTCTAAAACTGGGCTGCGAGTCTGCTCACATTTTCTCACGAAATCCTGACAACCTAGAGAACTATATTGCCAGGGTAACCAACAGAGTCACCAGAGTCAGGGCGCAGGAGCAGTCAACTTGGGTTCAAAGCTCTGCTGCACCACAGACTAGCACTGGGACCCCAGACAAATCATCTAATCTCTCTGGGACTTCATTTCCTCGTCTGAGAAATCAGAGTGTTAATAATTACAGCTGTACTACTATAGTAACTATAACAACTTTATAAAGTTATTACAAGTGATAAATAAATTAACTCATGCAAAGCCCTTGGAATAGTACCCAACACATTGTAAAAGTCAGGTAATGATAACTGTTATTGTTAACAGAAAACATGAGATTTAGACAATTAACCTAACTGAGCTGATACAGCTAGTACATGGTCAAACTGGAGTTTCAACTCAGGCAGGCTGTGTGACTACTGGTGGGGCTGAGTTAATTCAATTCAATAAACAGTGGATTCAGTGTGAGCAAATCAGCCAAAGCAGAATTGCCTTAACATTTTTTGGACTAAAGTTATTCCCTTGGTTTGTTGACATCAATAATCTTTTTTTTCTAATTCATTGTATTGGATTAGTTAGACACTTTTAATCTCTTGATATTTTCTGGAGAGAAACAATAGTGATTCATAATTTGCTTTCAAAAATACAGGTAGAGTTCCTTATTATTGCTAAATTATTTCTATTATATTTCTCAACTTTGGAGAGAAAAATTTGAATGATCCTTAAATAATTTTCCAGGAGCCAAAAAAAAAAAAAAAACTCTTGCTATTTTGTCCTTTCCTTAAGCAACCAACCATAGTTAACAATAATGTGGGGATCAAGTTATTTTTATTATTATATTTATTAAAAATAATATTTACTCCTGATTCCTGCCTGCTTTTTGTACACAGCATGAGAAATTAATTAAGGCCAAAATTAGCATGCTACATAGTGTATGCAAAATTTTAAAATTTTAATAATTTTCTAATAACTAAGACTGATATTAAAGACCTTGTAATTCATATAGATTTAAAATTTCAAATTACTATGGCAATTTTAATCAAACTAGATATGTTTAAGTAAAACTAGCTTTTATATTTGACTACAGTTACAACTTACAGATCTCATTATTATCAGGTACTTTCTGGTTTGTAAATGTTTTTATTTTTCTGAAGCAGGTATGTATTAAAGAAATCTAGATACCATTTTAAACTCACTGCAAATAGAACACATTACATTTTTATTTAACGGATCAAAAGAGCTTCTTGTATCCCCTACTGCCCACTTCCAACACACACACAAATAGGCATAACAAACCAAGTGGTTAACTAGCTTTGACTATTGCAGAGACTTGAAAAATAATACATATAAAGTCTGTAGGTTGAGATGAAAAATTATAGCTCTAAGCATACTTTTTGCAAATGTGTCTTTGATTAACTATAATTCAATCTTTTTCTTGTTATAGTAGTTTTTAAAGCAATATATTATCAGCTCCTTTTCATTTTTCAAAGCTCTCTAGATGATTTTACCAAGTTTAGTTTGTGATCAGCTTTAAGAACACCCAAGGACTTATCACTCCAAAACTTCAAGCCCTCACTTTCTTGCCTCTGGGATCATAACATGAAATTGATTCAGGAGCCCCTGTTCATTTCCTTATACCCCTAACTTCCATCATGTGTGTGTTACAACCTCACAAACCAGGTGCCCAAAGAATAGCTCTTGGTTTGCCCCATAGTGAGATGGAGACTTAGTAAATATGGATTTACTTAACTCTGAGAGTGGAGGGTATGAGAGATTACAAAATGACAAGTAATCAGGGTTCCTCACCAAGGAAACAGAACACATACTGCGTACAAAACAGACCAGAACTGTCTGATGGTAAACTTGGGACCCTGTGTAATCTGTGACTTAACTGTACCTTCAAAACATAATAATTCTTGGAGGTAGGTCTTTGGATTTCATAACTTGGAATACTTCTTTCCAGTCCCTTCTTGCCTGTAAGGTCTCTTTTGAGAAATCCGCTGACAGTCTGTTGGGAACTTCTTTGTAGGTGACTGTCCCCTTAGCTCTTGCTGCTTCTAGGAGTCTCTCCTTCATTTTAATCTTGGCTAATATAATGATGATGTGCCTTGGTGTGTTCCTTCTTGGGTCCAACTTCTTTGGGGCTCTCTGAACTTCCTGGATTTCCTGGAAGTCTATTGCCTTTGCCAGATTGGGGAAGTTCTCCTTTATTATTTGTTCAAATAAGTTTTCCACTTGTTGCTGTTCCTCTTCCCCTTCTGGTACTTCTATAATTCAGATGTTGGAACATTTAAAGATGTCCTGGAGGTTCCTAAGCCTCTCTTCATTTTTTTGAATTCTTGCTTCTTCATTGTTTTCTGTTTGGTCATTTTCTTTAATTCCTTCTGGTCCACTTTATTGGTTTTAGTCCCAGTTCCTTTCCATCACTATTGGTTTCCTGTGCATTTCCCTTCATTTCACTTAGTTTAGCCTTCATTTGCTCCTCTAATTTGTAACTAAAATCAACCAGTTCTGTGAGCATCCTGATTGCTCTATCCAGCAAAGCTTTCATTTAGAATGGAAGGGCAGATAAAGTGCTTCTCCCATAAGGTCAAATTCAAGGAGTTCATCATCACCAAGCCCTTATTATATAAAATGTTAAAGGGACTTATCTAAGAAAAAGAAGATAAAAAATATGAACAGTGAAAGGACAGCAAATTCACAGTTATTAACAACCACACCTAAAACAAAAGCAAACTAAAAGGACAGCTAGATCAGGAGCAGAACCATAGAAATTGAGATCACATGGAAGGTTAGCAACAAGGGAGTGGGAGGAGGAGAAGGGGGGAGAAGGTACAGAGAATAAGTAGCATAGACGATAGGTAGAAAATAGACAGGGGGAGGGCAAGAATAGTAGGGGAAATATAGAATCTAAAGAACTCGTGACACATGGACATAAACTAAAAGGGGGAATGGTGGGGGAGGGGATGTGCAGGGTGGAGGGGAATGAAGGGGGAGAAATGGGACAACTGTAATGGCATAATCAATAAAATATATTTAAAAAACAACAATTCTGAAAACTTGACTGAAAGTTCAAGCCTACTTTGGACAGTGAGGCAAGTTTTGGTTTTGGTTTTAGTTTTTAAAATCTAATACTAGGTCCTTTCTACAAAACCCCATTTTGCAAGACTTAATGCCTGTGATAGATCATGTTTTTTCTCACTTCCCTGTAGGAAATTCTGCTTAACCTTCACTATGTCTCAAAACCTTAAGTATTCCTCTATCACCTGCTCATGTTCTGAAGACTGGAATAGCTACACTGCCCACTCTTCCAGCTCCTTTTGAATCATTAGGATGGTCTTATTACACAGTTCTGATCGATGAGATGCAAGTACCATCTGCTGCTGCTGCCCGCTTTGTTCCCATGTTTCTTCTGGATTAGAATGCAAAGTCTATGGCTGGAGCTTGGGCAGCCATTTTGTGACCATAAGTTGATGCTCATGAAATAAATGTGAAGAGGTTTGAAGATGTATCTTAAAAAATAACCCACCTCTGGTCTTTGGGTTATGAAGAAAATAAAACACAAAGGGTGACCCTCCCCAAAAGCCGAAATTTATTTATTAAAAAATTATGTATTTATTCTTATATGTTTAAACTTCAGTCACCTTCAAAGTACTCTCCATTTGATGCAAAATACCTATTGAAACATTTTTTCCACTGCTCAAAATAGAGTTTTTTTAAATGCCTTTTAGTGCTTTTGTTGTTTTTTCCACCTCTCCCACGTGAACAAAACACTTTTCTTAGAGGATTTTATTCATACAGGGAAACAAACAAATATTGCTCGAGGTGAGACTGGATGAATAGGGAGGTTGGGGCAGGGAACTCATGCCAGGTTTTGGTCAAAAACTGCTGAACACTCAGCTCAATGTGGGCAGGTACACGTGTAAATCACCCATAGTGAAATGGGCAAATGCATTGAAGGAGTCTTAAAAAACAAACCCTCACTGAAGCCAAATGCAGCTTCTCACAGCAATGCCGACTGGTACACAGACACAGATTGGTTTGTAGAACACTCACCTCGTTGGGGAAGCCTATACCATAAGGGGCCTGTGATCCGGAAGATAATCACATTTTGGTGGGTGACCGCTGTACTATCCATTTAACCAAGTCAGCCAATAAAATCTATTAGTTGTGTTTAAATGCAATTTTAACTGATGGAGCCAGCAGAACAAGTGTCTAGGAGCATAAGTCCTGGAGTAATAAAATAATCACATTTCAACTCCTGATTTCAGCACTTACTAGTTATATAATTCAGCTTCAAATTCTTCATCTATAAAACTGAAGTAATAGAAGTATTTATTCCATAGGGTTGCCATCAACTTAAATAAATTATATAAATCCCTTACTGTCATGACTGAGAAAATACCACCCAAAATATTAGCAGTACTGTAAGAATTATAGTTGCTAATAATAATACTTATGTGCCCACTGTTTGCTGGGCATGATGAGAAACATTTGAAAACACTAATTCAAGTTACATGGGGTATGTGTTTATGCATTTCAGATGAGTGAATTAAGACATTTCCATTCCAGGTATGCTAGGCCAGACATGAACGGGCCAGTTTTCCTCGGTAGGACTTTGTGTAATCGGGGTCTGGAATTTTGTAGTTTGCCTTAGTCTTCAAATGCTGTCACCACAACCTAACCCCCAGAGAGTTTCCATTTAGTAAGCTAGGACCTTTCTAGAAATCTAGTGCTGGTGTATGTGATTAGCTTGGGACCAGACTGAACACCACAGGATCAGGCTGGCTTAACAAAAGGTGCCCACAGGTGATTTGTCTTAGAGAAAACAGAAGCCCTAAATTACTTCTGAAACTCAATTGGACAGAGAAGTTATTCTAGTAGAAATCTTTTATTTTCTAATTTTCCCTTTTTCTGTGAGGGAGATGAAGGCCAGCTGGTCATTATCCTTTGCCTGCAAGCCATAGCTATAGTTCTTTAATCATCACTGTGGTTTCCCCCTGGGCCGGTTTAAAGTCTCTTCTTTCTTCTCTGAGAGCTCGTAATTGAGCATTTGCTTTTTCCCCAAGCCTGGGATTCTCTTCCCTAGTTTCTTCCTGTGCTTCCATCATTCTTATCCTTCAGGGCTTAGCTAAACCTTCAGGGCTTAGCTTTGCTTAGCTTGGAAAGGCCTTCCTGCCTCCTCTCTATCAAACCCCTAGTCACTGAGGACACCACAGGCTCCTCCACCACAGCTGCCAAGAGAGAGCCCTTCTAATTGCTCACACCATATCCCTCAGAGCCTAGGGCCTATGCCTGCATCCTGTCAGCAAGGGAATCCGAAATAGTCCATTTGTTTCCACTTGAGGGAGCTGAATTCATAATGTGAGCCACTTTCAGTCAAAGAAAGGGTGTCCAAAAATGTTAAGGAACCACACACATGATAATTGTCCTCTCTACATGGGGCTGAGTTCTGTGAGAAAAGAAGGAGGGTGGTAATTTCCAACAGAAAAACTAGCATGATGAATACAGGTTTAAATGTTGTAGGCCAGGGGGTAGTATAAAGAACTCACTGACAGAGACCAAGTAGATGAAGAGAAGTCATAAGGATAAATGTAGACAAGATGACAAAATCTTGAATGACGGTGTTAATAGAATGCATGACTTCAAACTTTATTTCTGCAATTTTTGGAGACCTTGCTGATAGCAGCTAGAAAAACAGTCATAAAGATCCTACGAAGCCCTAGCTCGTGTGGCTCAGTCAGTTGGAGTGTTGTCCCGTGATGGAAAGGTTGCAGTTTTATTCTCAGTCAGCGTGCATATTTTGGTTGCGAGTTCAGTCTCCAGTGGGACATGGATGATCCCGGGGCAGGGCGCCTCCAGGAGGCAACTGATCAATGATTCTCTCTCGCATTGATGTTTCCTTTGCTCCCTCCCTCCTTTCATCTCTCTCTAGAATGTCTTTGGGTGAGAATAATAAAAAAAGAACTGTAGAAGTTTTCTCCATGCATGAGAGTTGAGACTTCAATCTACCTGTGGGGCAGACAGACATTTATTTTAGTCTGGAACAAATAAGCTACCCCACAATAATGAGTTTGAGTTTATTCCTGTAGATGACAGTGAATCTTTGAAAAGATTTGAACAGAAAAATGGCATCATTCATAGCATGTGCACTATGGTTAAACCAGGGAGATGACAGATGAATGAGAAATAAAATCAAGGAGTGAAGCAGCATGATACTCAAGATGTGTAATTTTCTCTGAAGTATCTGTGTTTATAAGAAAAATATGAGAACACAAGTTCAGTTGATCATATCCCATTTTTATTCCAACAGTTGTCGATGTTAACACTAATGGAATACTTTCCTTTATGTAAATGTAAAAGCCACATGATTAATTTAGTGTAAGGAAGCCTCATCATGGAAGGAATCAAATAAACATTGAGTCTGATCCAAGTACCCGCTCTAGTATTTTAGGAAATCAGCACAAAAGGGCAACAAGGCAACATTAAAAGTTAGTTTCTTCTTTTAATCTAAATGTTCCCTGTTTAGTGCTTTGGGTCACTGTCTGTGAAGATGGATGGTGTTTTCCCCAGACTGCATCAGCATGTCAGAGTGGTCCTCTGGTTTGTCTGGACTTACTCCCTGTCTGCACTTTCCCTGAGGGAATGAAAAAGGAAGTGAAAGGATCCACCGAACAGGGTGGTTAGGTGTCCAGATCTGGTCTCCAGTCTTGGCTCCACCTTTAGCAATTGCTTTAATCCCTCTTGGCCTCAGTTTCCTCAGGATCGTCATAAATAAAATAACAACAGAAACTTCCCTAGGTATCAGTACCTGTGTCAGGCCCTGTTCTAAAGGCATGTAAACCATCGAGCTCAGGGCCAAACACCCAGAGGCACTGAATACTGTTACCATTGTTTTGTTATGGGACAAATAACAGAAGGAAGGAATCCATCCCAATTCCCCCTTTCTTTTTTCCCACCTCAGTGTTTGCCCATGAAAATACTATCTCATGGCTGTCATAGCTATGTTGTATCAACTGCCAGCAATGATAGAGATTTTATTAGTCCTATTCTATTTTTTACTTTCTTTTTTGAAACTGTCCTATAAACAATTGTCCATCTTTTCAAAGGTCATCCTTAAGGAGGTGAAACTCTGATACAAAAGGAGATTGCATCAGGCATTAAACACTCTTATAGGACTTACTCAACTCATAGTGTTTCTCTGAGCCCAGAAGGCAAGGCTTCTGGATTGGAAAGAGAGAACTATGTTCTCTCTTTCATTGTGTGTTAGGTTTATATAGAAACAGCAAATGATCACCAGCTACAAAATATACTCCTGTGTGTCTATTTTACTCTACTGGGCTTCAAATATACTAGGCTGCTGTACATGAAGAAGATATTGAAATTCATGGGGGATCTATTCAGTATGGGGTACTCACAATGAATTCTAAAAAATCTTGAGGATTTGTAGATTCAGAGATGACTAATCCTGAACAATTAGCACATTGAGGGTATAATGGGGGGCAGGCTGAGAGCTCCCCCACAAGTCTGGCTGGGGGATGGGAGACATGAAGCAGGGCCATTGAGTTACTTAGCATATCAACAACAGCAGGCTAGCTTCATACCTATGTGAAAAAATGGTTATCTTGCATATCAACAAGTCAAGCTAGGGAGATGGGCACGACTTGACCGTGATGTAGCTGGGAGGCAGCTCCCCCTGGTTACAGCACCAGCACAAGAGCTTAGAGATGGTTCACTCCATGTCCTGGGGCCCCACCTGCCCAGACTAACTATGGCAGCCAAGAAAGGCAGGAAATACAGGGGTGCTAGCAGGTGTAGCCAATTATGGAAGGAGTTGAAAATGGGGTTACAGATGAGGATCCAAGGCAGGATTTAAAGTAAAGGTGGGCCACAATGAGAGACAATGCAGGAAGAAAAGGGGTGAAAGGAGTTTTCCTTGTGGGCCATGAGGAGGTGCCTGGTGGTTTTGGATTAAGAGCTGGAGATCGTGGCGACACAGTTCATGGTGCTGGGGACTGCAGGAGACCCGCCCAGCTGAGCACAGGAGGAACCGGGAGTTGTCAAGCTATGGACTTCTATTTTTTTTCCTGAGATGCAGTACCCTAGACTGGCGTGACTTAGGAGAGGCAGGATTGTGTGTGTGAGTGGTTGTTTTAAAGGAACTTTGAAATTTAACCACCATTACTCTAAACCTGTATAACTTTTGAATAAATAGTTCCTTTCCTTTTCACCAAACTCTGGCATTGAGAGCAACAGTTCACATGATGGTGGTGAGCAAGATGAACCTAGAATAGAAAGTCCCCAGGGAAAGGGGTTTGTTTCAGTAACAGTATCTGGGCTCCCCAAAGGGATTTATTCTGCAACAGGGGTATAGTACCAAATGTACAAATGCAGATACAGCTCATAATTTACTCCATTAAATGGTGTAAAAGGTATTGAATGTCACTGCCTTTGAATGTAAGCATCAGAAACCACAGAACCTCATGGGATGCAGTTGCTGAGCAGTTGGCTTAGTTCATCTACTAGCTAAGTGAATGCTTTCTTCGAATTCATGCATCAGAAATATTTCTATTTTATCCCTGGCTGGTGTGGCTCAGTGAATCGAGTGCTGGCCTGCAAACCAAAGGGTCGCTGGTTTGATTCCCAGTCAGGGCACATGCCTGGATTGTGGGCCAGGTCCCCAGTAGAGGGCATGGGAGAGGCAGCCACACATTGATGTCTCTCTGTCTCTTTCTCCCTCCCTTCCCCTCTCTCTAAAAATAAATAAATAAAAAGCTCTGGCTGGTACAGTTCAATGGATTGGGTGCTGACCTGCAAATCTAAAAATAAATAAATAAAATCTTTTTAAAAATTACACATTTGAATGTTAACTTCTGCTTAATTAAAACTGGAAAAATACAACCAATCCTTATTAACAGAAATTATTATACATAAAAAGGAAGTTTGTAGTCATTGCCAAGACTATCAGATTAATACTGGTGGTCAAGTAAAAATAACCTGTTATTCTCCAGGCCAGTACACCTCAAAATGTGTTTTGCAAAACACTAGTCAAGAAAAATAGTCTATGAAAGTAAATGTAGGAATTTTAACACTAACAACATCTTCTAACCCACATTCTTATAAGACCTACATTAGCAGACTGAGAATCTGAGACATACTTGGGTGAAAACCCCATTTAACTTTGTTTAAATAAACATTTTCCATAATTATTTCACCACCAAATTCTGTGAATGCAATGCCTAGTAACCTCCAGTGCTTGTGTTCTGGGGACTATATTTGGGGGAAGATTGTTCTAATCACAAACGACTCACAGAAACATATTTTAAAAAAGCTTTAGAAACCAAAACCTGAACCATATTTCTGTCAGATTCTCATAAATTTTGTATTTTATAAAGTTTCATATTCTAGGTTCTTTTAACTTTGCTGCATAATAATGTTTTTGAGACTGAGTTTCCAAGACAGTAAAATTTGTTCAGTTTGAAACCCTGCTGTTTTTTCTGTTCTTGGCAATTTAAGTTTTAAATGAGTTTAGGATAGTAGAGGTATAGGAAGATATTTAAAAATTACATTTACTCAACTCTCAAATGAGCTGTTGAACAAGGTGGTCATGTGTGCTACTTTCTTAGGGAGCATTTTCCCATCTGGTACATGTTGGTTCTTTCGTAAAAACTGTCTTCACTAAATATGGAATACAAAAAAATAAATATTTCTAAAATATTAAAAGTGTCTAAAGCTTAAGAATAAAATATACCTGCTATATTCTTCATCAAGCTTACAAGTTAAAATAGCAGGCATGGCCTAGAATACCCGGTATGGCCCTTCTCAGTTCCATCCCACCCCAACTCTCACAGGTAACATTGTCTGCAACATTGGAGCTACCATCTCATCCTCTGCTCTGTAGTTATCTGGTATACCCATCAGTCCATGGACATTTTGAATTTTCTCAAAGAAAGAGTAATATCTGTTGTAAATTAAGAGACACTTTTTAACCTCACTATCAAAAAGCAAAGCTGATGAATTTTAAGTACCTTATTGAAGCCTCATGAAAAATTTGTTATTAATCTGCATCTAAAATAAAACTTGATTAGAGAAACTAACATGAAAGTATCACAAAGTGAAACTAAAAAAAGATAATTAAAAGACACAAAGAAGTTTCAAGGGAAAATATTAAGTAGACATGCACACATATATATTCACAAAATGTAGAATTTATAATAAAATGTGACAATTTTAATATTTTTTCTTCTTACACAGCACTGAAACTGTGCGGAAACTTGAAAATAAAAAAACCCTAAAATGAAGCAATTATAAAGATTTTTGCGTAAGCATTCTCACATTATTAAGACAGCTAAATGAAACACAAATAATGAAATAAAACATTGGCAATTAATGTTCTAAAAGAAGTGTGATATGTGTCAAATGAGCAAAAAAGCATTAAAAGTTTTTTAAATTAAAAAAGCATGTTTCTTCAAATGAAATTTAAAGAGCAGTTCTATTCAAAAATAATTTAAACCATCCCGGCTCTGGTCTGCAAACATCTCTAAGTGAATGAAACGACTCTTCTTAACTTGAAATTTGATTCTCAGAAAAGAGAAGTTGTGATTTTTATGGAAATGAAATGCTGTATATTTGTATAAAGTGAACATATACTTATATTCATTTCCCTTTTAGAATGTTGGTGTTTTTTGACAACATGAAATATTAAGCATTTGAAGGTAATAACTTGAATGCAATTGGAGTTTGATCATGCATCTGACAGAATGCTAAGTGAGCTGTTCAGAGAGGGAGTCGTGCAATCATTTCATGAACCTCTTGTCAATTACATGTTTGTATAAGCAACTGATCATAAGTCATAGATTTATATTTGAAATAGTTTACACAAATAGTGACTCAGGCATCTCAAGTTACTCACACTTTACATCAATGGATAGTAATAGTTTAGCCTGTTTGATGTTAATACCCTTACTCAATGTTCGATCTATCAGAGTAAAGTAGATATAGTTTCAATGACTGGTTTAGCACTTGCCCATTAATTTAAAGTCAAAAGGTTTTATATTCTAGATTCATAATAGGTTGATGGGTCCAAAGAAAATGAGTTTGAGAGTTATCAGCAGATGTGGGAGTAAATTCTCAGCTCAAAAGAGAACCTGTCCACTCCGGCACGACTACCTTTGATGCCAGTGACCTTTGTCCAGGTTCTCCTAGTAACCACTGCAATTCCTGCTACCAGTTTCCCTTCATTTCAGTCCCTTTTCCTTTCTATTTCAAGAGTCACAAATCCCCATTGGAGTCAGATCGTGTCACTTCTTTGCTGCAAATTCTCCTCTGATTTTCTGTTGCCTCAAGGAGAATGCCAAGATTCCCTCAGTGTGGAACCCACACCACCCCAGCTTCATTGCTACCCAACTATAACAGCACTGAGCCTCCCAGCTCGGTGCTACATCGCACCTCCCCTGACTGCGACGTATACTTTATGGCTCATGCCACCTGCCTATTATGTCATATGGCCATGAATTGTGGCCTCAAATGATATTTCCACCTGGAATATCAGAATATGACTTTTTTTTAAAGAATAAAGATCTTTGGAGATGTAATTAAGAAAAGGATATTGTGATCTTCCTGGATTAGGGTGGACCCTAAATCCACTGGTGGATGCCTTACAAGAGATCGGAAACACAAACAGAAGGAGAAGGTCATGTGCAGATGGAGGATTGAAGCTGGGCCAATGCATCTGCAAGCCAGGGAACACCAAGGATGGCTGGTAGCTATTAGAAGCTGGAGGAGAGACAATGAATAGTCTTCCTCAGAGCCTCTAGACGGAACCAGCCTTGCCAACCCTGACTTCTGGCCTCCAGAACTGTGAATACAATAAGTTTCTGTTATTTTAAGCTACCGAGTTCGTGGTAATGTGTTATACACAGCATCCCAGCAACCTAGTACATCCTTCCTCAGCTCAGGACTCAGCTGTTTTCTATATGAGGTGAATACCTTCCATAACACTGAGCTCAAAAGTCTTAATTCATAGTAGCAAGTTATAGGTAGAAGTTGAAGCCTTGACTCAAAACCCTATCTCTGACAATGATTGAAAACCTTTGGTTAAGTTATTTGACATCTCTGGGCCTCAGCTTTCTTTGTGTAAAAATAGGGATAATAGTAGAATTTTTACTAAATACTATGAAATGTATCAAGCACTTGGAATAGTTCTAAAAATATTAAAAACACTAAAAAGATGTGAGGTATTATTTTTATGTGTCAGAAAAATAACTAACACTCTTTAATGGGAATAATAATGTATAACGATTTTTGCAATTATATTTTTCTTTCTGATATTTCTGAAATATCAGAAAGAGAAACTAGGGGAAAATTCCCATTTACTATAGCAACAAGAAAAACAAAGTACCTAGGAACAAATTTAACCAAAGAGTTAAGAAACCTGTACTAAGAAAACTATAGAATGCTGAAGAAATTAAGGAAGATACAAATAAATGGAAGCATATACTGTGTTCATAGATTAGAAAAATTAACTTAATTACAATGTCCATGCTACCTACCCAAAGCAATCTAGGGATTCAATATAATCCTATTAAAATATCATATTTCACAGCTCTAGAACAAATATTTTAAAAATTTATATGGGACCAAAAATCTTGATAAAGGAGAACAAAGTAGGAGGGATCACAATATCTGATATCAAACTATACTACAAGGCCACTGTAATCCAAACAGTCTGCTAGTGGTGTAAGAACAAACATATAGATCAGTGGAACAGAATAATGAGCCCAGCAATAAATCCATGTCTCTATGGTCAATTAATATTTAACAAAGGGGACAGGAGCTTACAATGGAATAAAGATAGTCTCTTCAACAAATGGTGTTGGGAGAACTGGACAGGTACATACAAAAAATGAAACTAGATCACCAACTTACATGGTACACCTGAATAAACTCAAAAAGAATAGAATAAAAGTCATAAGTAAAGACATAGGCAGAAAAATTTCAGACATCCCACATAGCAATATATTTGATGATATATCTCCTAGGGCAAGGGAAATAAAGAAAAAAGTAAACAAATAGGACTATATCAAACTGGAAAGCTTCTGCACAGCCAAAGAAACCTTCATCAAAATGAAAAGGGAACTTACTGTATGGGAGGACATATTTGCCAATGATACACCAGACAAAGGTTTAATCTCCAAAATATAAAAAGAATTCATACAACTTGATCCTGGAAGACAAGCAGTCCAATTAAAAAATGGTCAAAGGACCAGAATAAACACTTCTTCAAGGAGGACATACAGGTGGCGCACAGACATATAAAAAGATGTTCAACATCACTAACCATCAGACAGATGCAAATTAACACCACAATGAGATATAACCTCACACCTGTCAGAATGACTATCATTAATAAATAGACAAACAATAAGTGCTAGTGAGGATGTGAAGAAAAGGGAACCCTAGTGCACTGTTGGCGGGAATGCAGACCAGTACAGCTACAGTGGAAAACAGCATGGAATTTCTTCAAAAAACATAAGTGGGACTTTTGACTCAGCAATTCTGCTGCTGGGTCATATATACCAGCAGAATCTTGGGAATATACCCTAAGAATCCCAAGTCATCAATTCAAAAGAACTTATATTCATAGCAGTGCTATTTGCAATAGCCAAGTGCTGAAAATAGCCTAAGTGCCCATCGGTAAATGGGTGCAGCAAAAAACTGTGGTATATTTACACAATGGAATACTATGCAGGAGAAAGAAGGAAGGAGTTCCTACCGTTTGCAACAGCATGGATGGAACTGGAGAGCATTATGCTAAGTGAAATAAGACAGTAGGTGAAAGACAAATACCATATGATCTCACCTATAAGAGGAATCTAGTGAACAGCATAAACTAACAAACAAAATAGAACCAGAGGCATGACAATATGGAACAGACTAACAGTGACCAGAGGGGAGGGGAGAGGGGGAAAGAAGGAGAAGGGACTAGTCAAAGAATATGTATGAATGACCCATGGACATGGACGACAGTGTGGGAATTGATTGGGAGCAGGGGATGGTGAGATAGGTAGAGGAGGGCAAAGGTAGAAAAATGGGGGCAACTGTAATAGCATAACAATAAAAATGATAATGAGGGATATTTAATAAATGAGCTGGGATACACAAAAGACTTAGAGGAGGGTCTGGTACATGGTGAATGGACAGTGAATGTTCACCACTCTGATTATGTGCAACCTTCTCTGAATTCTTCCATCCTCTAGACTCACTGTAACTGGTCTGTGTGTCTGTCTCTACTGGAATGAGAGCTCTGCACACAGAGGAACCAGCACAAGTCACAAGGCTTAGTAGCTAGGCAGTCAATGTTGCATCAATGAATGCATGAATGAGCATGCACATGAAGTTGGAATGTGCTTCTATTAATACTAAATCCATTTATTTTTATGTGAAATGAGTTGATTACTCGACTCTCTCAACTACAGTCTGGTAAGCTCATGGAGGATAAGTGTCAGACTTTGCAGTTACCAAGTGCTCAATGAGTGCTTCTTGCTGTGCTGAAGGACATCCGAGTGACAGGCAAAGACCTGCTTGGTATTGGCTATTTCCCACACTTGGATTGATTCTTTCCCTCACGTCTTTAATTCTTCATGTATTTACTGGCTCAGAGAGGCCTAGTTGCATACAGAGATTTAGAGTTTAGTTGAAAGTGTATGAACATTGGTGTGTTTCCTTGATAAAAACAGCATTTCTGTCTGTGTGTGCCCAATCACCTGCCACGTCCCAACTCTTGTGCCAAGGGAATGTAGCTTTCTAGATGCTGGGCAGTCATTCAATACCTGCCCCCTTTTTCCAAAACACTGGGTCTCTGTTATTGGGAGAACGAATAATGTGGGAGGCAACGTTTGACAAGAAGGCTGGCCTAGCACATGGAGGCCCTTTTGGATGTTTATAAGTGAGGAAGCATTGAATATTCCATATTAAGTGCCTTGCTTAATTAAGTATTCTAGATAAATACCTATCCATTTATTAAATAATAATGAGATATTCTCGCAATGCTAGAATGTAAAATACAATGGTTAGAAAATACTTCCTAAAACTAAATTTCAAAACACACATATAAAAATTCAGTAAAATTTCATATAATTTCAGCATCCTGTCTTTTCCCTGTGACAGGGAGAAAATTTGTGGAAAGACCTACACTGAAAAATAAACTAAGATATGATCAAGAAGTATTTGTGTCTTATTCAAATGCTAATAATAATAATAACACTGTATATTGCAAATAATTGAATACATCAGTTCAAATTCTCTTAATTCAGGTAGTCTGTAGGGCCTGCCTGAGAGATATATTTACTAGCTCCATAAACTTTGTATTTTGGGCTTTCAAGATAATAAACTTGTCCACAAATCTTTTTTAAGTGGAACTCCTATAAGGGAGTCTTATAACTGTAACTGAAATTGTAAATATTCACTTAGAGGTGTCATAGTAACTGCTGTCTGCTCCAGAAGGCCAGTTTCACAAGAGAACTTCTTCAAGTTTAAAGTAAGAACATGTGGTAGCAAATGCATTAACAACGTAAGACTCATAGAGACTAGAAAGAAAGGTGGTGTTGATGGTTTAGAAATGGTTTCCAACAGGTTAAACTCAGGATTTAATTACAAGTTATAGAGCCCAGAAATTGCATGTCAAAAAAAGTTTATTGGAAATAGCTTTCTTAGGAGTACTAAAATATGTACAATAAATAAATGGGGGATGATGAAGACAGATGCTTTATCCTAAATAAATAAATGTAGATAGACACATTAATGAACACATTCCAACAAATGCATTCTCTTAAAATTATTTCCTCAGCCAACAAGCATTATTTCATTAGATTGCAAACATTGTGTGTTTGTTATTAAATATTTCATTTTGACAATGCTTACTCCATAAAAATCAAAAGTATAGTATTAAAGTTCACTGAATTCAGTTAGCAATCATCCCAACATATAGCTCATGTACAACAAATTGATGTAATGCCAAGCATCTTTTCTCAGGCATAATTTTCCACACATTTCCAAGTGGGAGTTCAGCATCTATTTCTTCTACAACAAGTACAGTTTCTTTAACAAAGCCTCTGCCTCGGTCGCATTGACTTTTCCCAGCCATGTCCACGTCCAGTCCATTGGTGTGCCCATTCAGGCATTCTTTGTTTCTGCCAGGGTTTTTCAATTTCTAGCATTTCCTCTTTATTCTTTCTTAGAGATTTTATGTCTCTGCTTATATTACCCATCTGTTCTTGCTTGTTGTCTACATCTTCCACTTCAGCCCTTAGCATATTAATCAAAGTTGTTTCAAATTCTTGGTCTGGAAATTCCAACATCTCTACTACTGAGTCTGATTCTGATACAGTTTTCTCTCTCTCTCTCTTCCTTTCTCTCTCTCTCTCTCTATTTTCAAACTGTATTTTTTCTTTCATTATACCTTGTAATTTTTAGTTGAAATCTGGATATTTTGTACTGGATAAAAGAAGCTGAGGTCAACAGATGTTTAAGCATGATGTTTTATATTTATCTAACTCGGAGTTAGGATCTGTTTACTATTCGTTGAAGCTGTGGGTGTCAGAAGCTAAAATTGCCCCTAGTGCCCTTGTTTGTGTCTCCTGTCATCTTTGGTTTCCCTCGATACTTCTGATTAAGTAAAATCTGCATTACACAGGTCTTCACCTTGTCTTCTTCCTAGTGTCAACACCAGCAGCACTTTCTGCTTTGGGGCTTCTGCTTCATTCAGTTGTGATCCTCCGTATCTGCCTGTCTGTCTAATTTTGAGAGCAGTGGATTGCCCCATCACTTCAATTTTATGATCTAATGAGAGTTGCTGATTTCAAGTTTGTTCAATTTTTTTTCTTGTTGTGAAGGCAGGATGTTTTTTTCTTACATGCTAGATTGGAAACCAGAAATCTGGAAAGACTATCTCTTTTTTAAACTTGTGAAGAGGTTGGGAGAAAAATTGAAAAGGTTACTTCTCAATACACTTTCTCCCCTACCAACTCAACACCATTATCAGCTCACCTGTCTGGGCCAGTCTTAAATCTCATATCCTATGAGATGGGATTTTGACAAACCTTAAAATAGAAAGAGACCTCAAGTGTCTTATAAATCAATCTGCTTCCATCTATTTTATTAACATGAACATGTCAGAACCCAAGATGATACGATTTTATGAATTTACTCTGTGCTACAGTGACATAAGTTACTTATACTTACCCATGGGGAATTAAATATTATTCCTTGCTGGGGAAACAAAATTAGGTGTTTTCTTCCAATAGTTTCACCCTCTAATGTTGAGGTGATGAAAATTCTTAGAAAATGACTATTTACAGTTTATCAGCCTAATTTTTTTTCCTGGCACACATGACATATAATATGCCATTTACTTCCCATAATTCACCCTAGAAGGTAAGTGTTATCAATCTTTGTTCAGAAATGCAAGAAGTGAGGTTGAGAGAGGTACATTAGCTTTCTCAGGGTTCCCTTGCTAATCAGGTACCAAGCCACAATACAAACTCCGCTGTTTCCAAAGACAGTACTCTTAACCACTAAATTATAATTCTCCCTCCAGGAGCAAGCATTAGGGAGACAGAATAGTTTAACATTTACCTATCATTTCTGTTTATTCAACAAATGTTTATTAATCATCTATACATGCCACCCTCTAGGCTCTACAGATTTGTGTCTCAAAATTAACATTCTAGGAAGGGGGGATAGACAATAAAACAGTTTAGTAAGTTTTATAGTGTATTAATAGATCATATGTGCTATGGAGAAAGATAAAGCAGAGAAGGGGAAGAGGGACTGCATATTTAAATACAGCTCAGAGATGTTCTTACTGAAAAGGTAGCGTTTGAATAAAGACAGGGAGGAGCTAAGGAGTCAGCCATAAGTCTGACTAAGGGAAGAGCATCAGAAAAAGAACTGACAAGGGCAAAGGTCCAAGTGGGGAGCTTGTTGGAGGGTTTGAGGAACAGCCAGGAGACCATAAGTGTGATTGGATCCACAAAGTGGGAAGGTATCTTGAATTTGGACCTTTGGGTATTTCAATATTGGATTCACAGAAAGGATGGAGACCATTAGATGATATGGTTCTTGGGAAGATTCTAATGCTTTTGTAGAGGCAGAGAACAGAAAGGTGCTGAAGTTTCCTACCAGCATTTTTTAAAAGCATGGATATTCCTTAGTTTCCCATGAGCTAATCCAGTGTCTGAAGTGTGTGAAGAGACAAGAAGGTAGGATGTGGTGGTGTGAAGGTAAGGTGTAATGGCCCAGTAGGAAGATGGCTAGGATGAGTCATGGCGCCCTCGCTCCACCCCTGGTTGTCAGTAACTGGTTGCAAGGCCAAGGGTAACTACCTCTCTCAGTCAGAGTTGCTTTATATGTGAAATAGACTTTGGGATTAATTTTTTTTCTCAGCAACTATCATGCTTCCTTTTCTCCCTCCTACATTCTGTTTCTCATTCTTATATCAGCTCCATAAGTAATAGAGTCATAGCTAATATTTATGGAGTACTTTTTATGCCTCAAGTATCATTCTAAGAGCATTAATGTATTAGCACTCAGGAACCCTGTAACAGGTATATACTGTTATAATCATCTGCACTATACTTCACAGAGGAGGAGACAGATACCTAAAGATCGTGGATTTGCCCACCCAGTTCTTGACAGCAGGATTCCAGAGAGTGAAGGTGGGGTCGAGGGGGACAGGAAAGGGTCTGTATACAGGACTTCCTGGTCCTGGGTCAGGATCTGCTCAAGCGGCCTCCTTCCACAGCCCCTCCCTGCTCTGGTTCTATAAAATAGTAGAAATAGTATGTAAGACACAGAAGCAATCTTAAAATTTCTAGTAACTACATTAGAAAACAATGAATCCAATTAATTTAAGTAGCATATTTAACATAATATAATCAAGATATTATCATTTCAGTGTATAACCTACATAAAAATTATCAGCGAGATATTTTACATCTTTTTTCTTTGTTTGTACTTAGTTTTAGGAAGCCTATGTATAATTTACACTAACAGCCCATCTCAGGCCAAACCACACACATTTCTAGTGCTCAACAGCCACGTGTAGCTAGTGGCAGTTGGATTGGGCAGCACACAGCCTTAAAGGGCGTGCTGCTCCATCATCATTACCCGTGGGATATTTTATCAATAATAGGTGAGGAAATAAACTTTGTTGTCATTAAACGACAAAATAAAATAAAAGGTGTGCAGCATATGGGACAGCAACAAAATATCATATTCATGTTTTAGATGTCTACGTAGTCGTAACAGAAGCGAACACACTTATAAGATTTACTATATACCATGCTAAGTGCTTTATTTGTCTTAGCTGGTGAAGACTTGTGACAACCCCATGAGCCAGCTACTTTGACTATTCTTGCATTGGCGATAAGTAAACTGGAAAATTGAGAAGTTATATAAATTGTCCATGGACACGTGACCAGGTATGCAAATGTACTGACTCAAATGCAGACAGTGTGGCTACAGTGTGTATATTTCAACCACTTTGCTGTTCTCCTTACGTGATAAGAGTCAGGCTTCAGGATTTTAACTGTGTTATTTTTAAGTCGGAGCAGACTGAGTGCACAACTGGCTGAAGTGAAGGATAAATTCATTATTACTTGAAGTTGAAATTGTCAACTGTGTTTCTATCTGGATTTATTTTAATCTCCCATTGATCCATGGATTTAAACCTGGGGATAGAATTTTAGATCAGCAGGGTAACTGATGAACACTAGAGTAAGGACTAACATGTACTGCAGCCACACCAACAGGAAACCAAATGCCCTTTGGGGGTCATTAGTGCCCTCACCTCTTTGTGTGTTCTCTGTCAGTCCTGTGGTCCCAGAGCTCAGACTGCTTCCAGGAGGTGATTCGGGGCTGCTGAAGGCTGCACTAACTGCTAGGCCGCAGGGGCATTGGCAATGGCTGCTTCTCAGACAGACTCATCTGCTTCCAGCAGCTTGCAGCACTTCAGCCCTCATCCCCAGAAGGTTGAAGCTGGAGTGCTTGGGTTATTACATTCTTTTTGGAGGTTTCGAATCTCCTTTTACGGAGACTGATGACATTTCCATGCCTTAAAGGGGATTTTGAGGGTAGGAAAAGATGATGTCACACATCTGGAGAAGCCTGATTCAAGGATAAGGACATAGTTTGCAGCCTGGGAAAGAGCATTCACCCAGAGTTTTTTGAGTTATGTCTATATTAATTTTATAGCCAACTTTCCTATGTCTATCTTTCTCATAATAATTGCCAAATACTCTTTTGGGAGAGGACTTGAAGTTCTGTGGCATCTAAAAACCTCCTTCCTTAAGTCCCATATATTTTTAAAAGATTTTATTTATTATTTACAGAGAGGGAAGAAAGGAGAAAGAGGGGGAGGAAAACACCGATGTGGGGACAGTCCTGTGGGACTGAGATCTTTAAGCTGAGGGGGCTGCCACTACCTATTACCCAAAGTTAGTATCAGAATTGAATTGAATCATTTGACACTCCGCTGGTGTCGGAAGAATTAGAGAATTGGTTTTTGATGTGGGAAAACCCCCTCAAATATTGGTGTCAGAAGTGTTCCAAGCACAGGAGAACCACAGCTGCGGCGCGAGCTAGCCCAGGTGGGGCGGCTCTAGGAGCACCGGGAGGGCGTGGGCACGCAGGGCTGTGCCCGCGTGTGGCTGCGCGGTGCTTCTCCGCAAGAATGAAATCATTTCATTTTGAACTTTACAAAACTGAGGACGCTCCTGAGATAATGCTATGGCGTTGTCACCGGCCTCACTCATGGCATGCCTAGCTTTCTTTTCCTCCCTTTCTGGGTTGCCTGCACGCTCGTGTCAGTGAGTAAAGTGAAATGCCCAGGGGAATTTTGTGACTATTTCTGTAACGTAATTAAAAAGTATCCCCCCCCCCCCCACTTATTCTGCCAGGCACAAAGACAAAGAAGCAAGGAAAAACATTCCGATAAAGCTGATTTTGGTTCACTTACAAACCTGGTTACTGCTAGTTGAGACTGTGTTTTTCATAAAAAGTTGGTATTTGATCAAATGGCAACCTATCACACTTAAAAGTGCTGGACTCTAGTCTTTCAATCACTAGCCACCCTGGTTAGATTAAATGGTCACCGTGCTAGTTCTGCTAACAGATGGTGTGCTGTGATTTTAATAGTAGTGGAAAGATAAGTAAATTGGAATAAATCTTGCATCTTACTAACAGATTAGATTCACCAAAATCCACAGAAATTAAATTAGGTTAAAAAAATCTTACAACATGTTACACAGATAAACAACTCTTTCTCTGGTATAAGAAGTATATTTTTTAAAGTATATTTTTAGTGAATATGTAGAATTATGAATATTTAAAAAATAGATTTTTCTACTAATGATAAAAGAGTTTTTATTTAAATTAAAATGTCTTCTTTTTAAGCCGGCCCCTTCCCCTACCATTAGAAAGCAGCTTTAGTGCTAAAAAGCAGCCCATTTATTTAGACATAATCTTCGTAGGCAATTTAAGTTTTTCTACCTTCGTAGAGATACATCCACTACAACTATGCATAATGTATCAACTGAGCTTATCACTGTGTCTTAGGGTCCTAGGTCATTTATACTTCATTTTATTTTTTGCCCATAGTTGCATCTTCCAAACTCTTCACACAGAATCTATACACTCTTATGAGAAAAACATTAAATGGTATTAAGTACAAGAGGATGTGTATTTTCTATATTCCACAGGCTTTTAAAACCTGGTGAGCCTTATTGAGTTCAAACTACACTAATAACACTTTTATTTATAATAGGGTCGATCTGCTTTGCTGCTCCAAAGCAGGGGAAAAATAGATCATTAATCCCTCACACAGCATTTCATTTTCTGGTGAAATTCTTGAGTGCTTCTAATTCACTGGGTCATTTTGCTCCACACTAAACAGCAGTAGGAGGCTGATGAGTCAGCCTAGGTCTCCCACTTAATCACTGGCAAGGAAACCTTTTCTTGCTTAGCAAAGAAGTACCCCAGGCAAGCCCTTGAGACTTAAGAAGTTTTATTTGCCTTCAGATCTTCAGATTGCGTAGTTTTAAGTGCTTCTTCAGCATTGTTTCTGCTTTTGGTCCCCCTCTTTGCTTCACAGTCCTGAGATCAGCTAATGGAATACCTTAATTAGCAGTTGAAAAAAATGGTGAATTCAGGAGAGAATGGATCTGTTTACACCAGTGGTCTAAAATGCCTTCACTAGAAATAAAAGTTTGGAGTTCCACTTCTGTTCTTAATTCTTCCAGGAAATGTCTTCAGCCCTCACTGTCCCATCATGTTCTATTATCAAGACAAATGAAGTTCGGAAAAACTAAGTAAAGCAGCAAGTAAAAAGGCTTAGCTGGATTAAAACCTAGGGCTGTTAGATCTCGAAATTTTCAACCACTAGTGTACCTTGTCAGATTTGGCTCTCAAAAGCTGGAAAGTCATTTTATAAAGTGAAGAATGTGGGCAGGGGAAGAGGAAGAAAGAGGAGGAGGGGGAGGGGAGGAGGGGGAGGGGAGGAGGAGGAAGAGGAGGAGGAGGGAGAGAGAGAGAGAGAGAGAGAGAGAGAGAGAACAAAGTTCAGGATCCTGAGATGTTCTGACCCTTGGCCAGCAACAGATTATTTCCATGAATTGCAGCCTCATTTTCTAGTTAGAAGTTTCAAACTTGGTCTTTTCTTCAGTAATGTCACTCACAGTTGACATATTTCTGCAGGTTGTCAAAACTGCTAGAACTCAGGAATAATTAAGCCCCCAAATTTAAATTAGATTTTAAAACTTCTGATTAACACTGACTCCTCATCTTACACCCTCCTTTCCCCTACTTATAAATCTCCATTTCTCCTAGATTAGGTAAACATAAGCATCCTTCTAGACTCAGTTTACATAAAACGAACCCCAAATTTGAGAACCATTAGGAGGAAGCCTTACTGGTTGATTGCCTTTCTGCTTGTACTAACTTCTGTCTTTTCGAACAATCTGCATTTTCTTATCATATAAAATATTCAATGTGAAATAATTTAATACATAAATTTAAAACAATGGATTCACAGAAAAGGAGGGACTTACAAAGATTTTGAACTGCTTAGTTTTAATGCCAGAATTGGGAATAATACAAATGGGAGGCACAGTGAGTTATCACGAGCAGGCTTTTCCTAGATCTTAACAGGTCTTAGAGATGTCAGGGACCCCTGAGAAGACACTCAGTTTTCTTCACCTTGCCCTGGAATGTGTCATGGGTTCGTGTGGGCAGGGGAGATTTATTGCACCTTATGGGTGTGCTGAGGAGTCCCAACGCCGCTCTGATTTCAAGAGGTTGACAACAATCATGACTTAAAATAATAGATAGTTCTATTAGAATAAACTGAATTGCTGAGGGTGGCTTGGAGGTGTTGAGAGTGCTCTGAACAACGGAAACATACATTTCAGTGATGGAAGTAACAATACCTAGTGAGGACTGAATGTTCTGGGCACTTCACATGTTAAACAACCCTGTAAAATTGATAACAGCTACTTCAGGCCCTTCATTTTAAGCATGAGGATAACTAAGTTCTTTAACTTGGCTAAGGTCACTCAGGGATTTAGGGACAGAAGCTCAATGATACACCAGCTCTCCTAAGTTTTAGTCCTGGTGCATTTTTAATACACTGTGCAGTGATCACACTTTCGGTTCCTCATCTCAGGGAGACATTTTGCAGGAAAGCCTAAGCTAAGTAACATTTTTAGGTTCTTATTTTATTTAGGTGCTTAAAATGGATTATGACATTTCTCAGATGCAAGACGTTCCCTAACCTAATAACAATAGGGGACAAAAAAATGCAGTGAACTAGGCTGACGGCTTTGGGTTATTGAGAGTTTTTCTCTATTGTATTCACCTTCCTCAGCTTAGCCAGCCAGATTCCACTTCTTTCTGTTTCCTAGGCATGTTGCCTTGAGAAACAGACCATTGACGATTGTGGCTGAAAATTGCCTTTTAAAAAATATCTTGGGCTTCAGGTCAAGATGGTGATTTAGGCAGACATGGCTCACTTCTTCACACAACCACATCAAAATTACAACTGAAATATAGAACACCCATTGCTCAGGAACATCAGAAATTGAGTAAAATGGAAGTCTGACAACTACAGAATTGAAGAAACCACACCCATCCAGACTCATAGGAGGGACACAGATGTGGAATGGGCCGGCCCCACAGACCAAGCCCAGCCCAGGCCCCCAGCCCTGGATTCCAGTGCCAAGAGGGTAAGTCCCCACAACTTCTGGTGCAAAAACCAATGAATTTGAGTCTGTAGAGGAGGCTGCTGGATCCCTAAGCAGTTCCTCTTGGGGAACCCTCGCATGGACTCACCTACTCTGACTCACTCCCTCTGAGCTCCAGCACCAGGGTGACAGCTAGAAGAACACCCGTGGTATACAAGGAGAAACTGAAGTGTCTGCAATTGGGGTGAGCAGAGGTCATACTCCCTGTGCTGAGCCCTTCTTACCCACAGAGCCAGTAGGCTGGTGCCATATTTGAAACTCCATTAACCTGGCTAATACTGTTTGATCTTTGGAGATCCACAGAGGCTCTACTCCACCCAACTCAGGAGCCCGCACAAGGCATGTCAATCCTATCAAATAAGCAACAGCTTGCCTGTCAGCCCTTATGGCAGGAGCCAACTCAGATTGCTTTACAGCTCAGGCATAATACCCTGGGCAAAACACAGGTTGGGGCTGACCTTGGCCTGTACCATGCAGGGAAATCCCAGGGCCAGCCCACAAAGTGGCAGCTACAGACCATGTTGGAGCACCACCACAGCTGATCCTCCACAGCGGGCAGAGGTTGGTGGTCAGTGGTCACAGCCGGGCCTTGAAGCTGGCTGCTCTGGGTAAATCTCTCTTACTGATCTGCCCACAGCAACCAAGCCTACACTGTAAGTGGTGGGAATATCCAGCCAAAGGGTGTACCTTATTTACCTAGCTTGCAGGATAGGAGAGGTTGTGCCACTGAAACCTACAGGACACCTACTAAGACATGGAGTCAAAACAGCTCTACCTAATACATAGAAACAAACACAGGGAAGCTGTCAAAATATGGAGACAAAGAAACATGGCTCAAATGAAAGAACAGATCAAAACTCCAGAAAAAGAGCTAAATAAAATGGAGATAAGGAATCTGTCAGATGCAGAGTTCAAAACACTGGCTATAGGGATGCTCTAGGAACTTAGTGAGGACCTCAGCAGCATAAAAAAGACCCAGTCAGAAATGAAGGATACACTAATTGAAATAAAGAACAATTTACAGAGAAACAACAGTAGAATAGATAAAGTTGAGAACTAAGTCAATGGTTTGGAACATAAGGAAACAAAAAACAACCATGTAGAACAACAAGAAGGAAAAAAAATCCAAAGCAGTAAGGACAGAATAAACAACTTCTGGGACAACTTTAAGAGGTCCAACATTCGTCTCCTGGGGTGCCAGAAGTGAAAAGAAAGAGCAAGAAATTGTAAATCTATCTGAAAAAATAGTGAAAGAAAACTTCCCCAATTTGGTGAAGAAAACAGACACGCAAGTCCAGGAAACACAGAGTCCGAAGCAAGATGGATACAAAGAGCCCACTCCAAGACACATCATCATTAAAAGGCCAAAGGTTAAAGATAAAGAGAGACTCTTAAAAGCAGGAGAAAATAAGTTAGTTGCCAGAAGGCTGCCAGATGGGAGGTGGTAGAGGAAGAATGGGTGAAGAGGTGAGGGAATTAAAGAGTACAAATAGGCAGTTACAGAATAGCCGTGGGGATGTGAAGTACAGTATAGAAAGTGGAGTAACCGAGGAACTTATATGCATGAACTTACGGGCATGAACAGTGGTGGGGAGATTACCTGAGGGAGTAGGGAGTGAGTGCTGGATGGAGGGGGCAAAGGGAGGAAATCAGGACAACTGTAATATCATAATCAACAAAATATAATTAAAAAATAAAAATAAAAATAAATCTCAGTTATGCAGATTTTATAACATACTGATTTTTATGTCTGCTCTCATTTATCTCAGAAAACGTATCGAAACTCTTCAGACTATAAACTTGTACCTTGTAATGTGTAAGAATGTGGCACATCCAAGCATATTTATTTTAGGTACACTATCGTTGTGCAGGACGTGTTGCTGAAAGGGAAGTATCGGGCTGTTTCTAGTAGTGAGCGTAGCTCCAAGAGAACACCATGTATTAAACGTTTTATATATTCAAGATTTGAGATTTATGTTGTAATTTTAAATCTCACAAACCAACGTCTAGCAATGATGTAACTTTTTCATTTTTGTGCAAAATAATAAGATGACTTTTGGCAGAAATGTCTAGCTTGCACTTGCAAATATACATTTTACAGCTGCCTGTTGTGGAAGAGAGGCCTGACTCAGGTTTGCTTATAACTGAATGACTGATGTGGACTGAAATTGGTTTCATAATTATTACATGACTCAGTGACTTCAGAAACTTTTATTTGGTGGATTTTGGAAACAGTGCTTGGAAAAATGAGGTAGCCTCAAACATTGAAATTACGACTCAAAAATATGAAAATGATGTAAGAGATGCCAGAAGTTGTGATAATTTTTTAAAAGGAGCTCACTGCCTACTAGTTAACAGAGAGCTAAAGAGAGCAGATTAATTTGGTACTAATACAAAAACAAGAGGCAAAATTTAATGTTCTATGATGTAGACATCACAAATCAGTAAGAGAGTAAAAACTAATAAAAGAAATAATAGCTGGCCAATTAGTTAAATGTTCGGGTCTGCTTTTCAAAGCATGCACTAAAATAAACTTTTACATCATGAAAAATTGAAATATAGCAATAATGATTAATATACAAAATTTATGCATATTTTTTCATGAGTTTCTTATGCCTCAGTGGGGACTAGATTGGGACAACATAAGTCAATCCATAAAATCACAAAGAAAATAATAAGAATAACTTGATATTCTATGTAAAACATATAAAACTTACATATGAGCTCATTAATGATCTATCACTTACTAAATGTGAGGTAATTGTTCTGAATGTATTACATAAATTAACTCTTTTAATTCTCAGACACCCAATAAAATAGATACTATTATTGTTCCATTTTACAGATCAGTAAACTGAGAAACAGAGGAGTTAAATCACTAGCTCAAAATAACATGATTAGATCTTATTAAATAACAGATCTTAATATTAATGTATTTAAATTCATCGTTCTTTTTTCATTTAGCTACTGCTTTTTGTGTCATATTTAAAAAATCTTTGCCCTCCACAAAGCCAAAAGATATTTGCCAATAAAACTAAAAGGTTCAAAATTTTATATTTGTCACAAGTCCAGATCTATTTAGAAGTGATTTTTGTGTTTGAGAAGACATAGGATCCTTTTTTTATTTTAAAAAAATTGTGTAATTATTTATCTAGCTCCACTTATTGAAAAAGTTCTTTTTTTCTGACTGATCTGCCTTACATCCCTATCATGAATCAAATTTCCATTTATTAATAGCTCTATTTCTAGGCTGTCTGTCACATTGGTAAATCTGTCTCTGTAGTACTTCCACACTCTTAATTGCCTGAGCTTCAAAACAAGTGCTAATATTAAATAAAGAGTCATTTCCTTGGTTGTCTTTCTTCTTCCAAAATATTTAGGCTCTTCTTTGCTCTTTACTCTTTCATATTATCACTTAGAAATAAACTTTCTCAAGTTCCTCAATTGCCATGAAAGACTCTATTGGAATATTTATTGAACTGCTTTGAGTCTATGGAGCAATTTTTAGAGAACAATTGTTTTTTGAATAGATAATTTTTTCACTTATCAGATTAGCAAAGGCTTATTTTAAAAAATGAGATGAGCCAATATAGACAACAGAAAGTGAAATGTTTATTTTTCTACCATGCTTGAGATTAAACTGTAAGTATAATTTTTCTGAAAAGCAATTAGACAAAGTGAAGAACTTTAAAAATCATAATTTGAATTCAATAATCAAAATTTTCCAAATATATGTACAGAAATAAGTAATTTGGGAATCTGTTATGATTTTATATGTAAACATGTTTACTAGAGATCATTAATAATTTGGAAGATTATAAATAGCCCTAATGTGCAATAATAAAAATATGATTCATGCATTATGACATATGCATTTATGGGATAATATGTCATCTTCTTGAAGGATTCTTAGTGATGTGGAAAAACACCTGATATAAAGTTATGTACAAGAAAGCATGATACAAAATTATATATTTGGTATGAATATAACCTTTTAAAAAATTTTAGGACAATGACTAGAAAAAGATATTTAAATATCAGTGATTTTCTTTGAAAAATAAAATTATGGGTAATAATTATTCAATTTCTTTTACTTCCCTATACTTTCAAAAGTTATTTTCAAAAAATTATCACAAGTGATTTTCATCAAGAAAGGCAAAGGAAAATGTTTCTCAGTGGCCACTTTTATTTGTGTCCATGTGAAATTCTAAATGGAATGCTGGAAACTTCATGTTGCTGGCAGCATCTATCTGATACCAGCCACCCTCAAAGAGAAACAGTTCAAAGTTGACTGTGTCCTCTGGAATATCTCAGAAGGAAACACATTTCCATGAAAACTTCAGCAATATTTCACTGCCCTATTTCTCCCAAAATAAAAAAAAATGCTTCAGGGTGAAAATGGCCAAGGCTTTCAATGGCACTAACTACAGTGTCAGAAAACATTTCATTTAGAAATCAGACTCGTGAATCTCAGGCGGCAGGAGCTTAGATACAGGATGAAATTTTAAGCTATGTATAGAACCCAAGGGAGCAGGGTGGTATATCTTTGAAACTTCTATGCCCATGTGTCATTATGTAAATAATCATTAACAAGTACTTTAAAGCTCAGCTTACCAAAACTTGCTTTTACTGTGCATTTCTGTATGTTATCCAGTGAAGGGATTGCTACATACTACTTAATAATAGAGCCACTCAGTGGGCTGAGATGATCATATGGTGAAACCCCTGTACATTTAAAAAGCCTGAAGAAACTGCTTACATTGAAAAAGTCTATAAATGAGTTTTAAAATGCATGATACAAGAACATAAGAGAACCATGAGTTAAAGGAAAGTAATAAGTAGAAATCATAGGTGTTCTTTAAACTTTCTTCTTTTCTTTTTTAAACAATTTTAATTGTTGTTCAGTTACAGTTGTCCCTATTTTTCCCCATTGCTCTCCCCCACCCTGCACACCCTACCTCTCCAACATTCAATCCTCCCCCGACTGTTATCCTTGTTCATAGGTCCTTTATATACATGTTCCTCGACCTTTCCCCTTCTTTCCATTATCACCCTCCCCACTTCCCTCTTGTCACCACCAGTTTGTTCTTTATGTCCATGTCTCTGGTTCTATTTTGCTTCCTTGTTTGCTTTGTTGATTAGGTTCCACCTTTAGGTGAGATCATATGGTATTTGTCTTTCACTGCCTGGCTTATTTCACTTAGCATAATGCTCTCCAGTTCCACCTATGCTGTCAAGAAGGATAGGAGCTCCTTCATTCTTTCTCCTGCATAGTATTTCATTGTGTAAATGTACCACAGTTTTTTGATCCACTCATTTAATGATGGGCATTTAAGTTGTTTCCAGCAGCTGGGTAATGTAAATAATGCTGCTACGAACAAAGGCTTGCATAAGTTCTTTTGAATTGGTGATTCAGGATTCTTAGGGTATAAACCCAGAGTGAAATCACTGGGCCAAACGGCAGTTTTATTTTTAGTTTTTTGAGGAGATTCTATACTATTTCCCACAGTGGCTGCACCAGTCTGTATTCCCACCAACAGTGCACTAGGGTTCCCTTTTCTCCACATCCTTGCCAGCACTTGTTTGTTGGTTTATTAATGATGGCCATTCTGATTGGTGTGAAGTAAATCAGTGGAACAGGATAGAGAGTCCAGAAAATCAACTCAAGTCTATATGGTCAATTAATATTTGACAAAGGGGGCAGAGGCATAAAAAGGAGTAAAAATAGCCTCTTCCACAAAAGGTGTTCGGAGATCATCTGGACAGCTACATGCAAAAAACTGAAACTTGACCACCAACTTACACCATATGCCAAAATAAGCTCAAGGTGGGTAAAAGACTTAAATACAAGTCATGACACAATAAAAGTCCTAGAGGGGAACATAGGGAGGAAAAATTTCAAATATCCCACACAGCAATATTTTCACCAATATGACCACTAGAGCAAAGGACATAAAGGAAAGAATAAAGAAATGGGACTACATCAAGTTAAAAAGCTTCTGGACCGCTAAAGAAAACATCAACAAAATGAAAAGGGAACCAACAATAAGAGAAAATGTATTTGCCAATGATACCTCGAACAAGGGCTTGATTTCCAAAATA
This sequence comes from Artibeus jamaicensis, assembly GCF_021234435.1. Lineage (NCBI taxonomy): Eukaryota > Metazoa > Chordata > Mammalia > Chiroptera > Phyllostomidae > Artibeus > Artibeus jamaicensis. The sequence goes on along the minus strand of NW_026521995.1, from coordinate 2,163,226 downwards.
TATAAAGAACTCACATGACCCCACACCAGGAAATCTTTCTTCTTTTCAAATGTAGTAAAAATCTACACGTCATGGAGTATTGTGAGGTGATTGCTCTCTGAGAAATATCCTATTCATGGAGTCAAGCAAAGAGGATTGTTCTTTTTCTAATATGAATAAAACTATTTTCTTGCAGCATCTTGTTTGAACTCTGACATTGATATTCCACAACATGCATTTCCTGCTTCAGCCAGTCCAGTGGAATTCTTCTGGTGCTATGTCATTTGGGAAATCTTATTCGAATGAGACATTTCTTTCATCAGTCCCAGCTTGGTCTGCGGCTGTTTTCCGGCTGCCTTCGTAGGGATCTCAGTGATGGGTGAGTCTCTGGATCCTGTGCTACACAGCTCAGCAGGAGGAAGCATTTCAAGAAGTCACGAAGTCGCAGTAAGATGCCAGTCAATACCCATTGCCTTAGAATGAAAAAACAAAACAAAACAAAACAAACAATAAATGTTGGACATTCATGATCCTAGAGGATATTCCAAGACTGTATTTGTCAGCATAAGAAAAGATTATAGTAAATATCATCATGAAACTTCAGGTGACTAGCCATGGGAGAATGGTCACATTTAACAATAATCTTTTTCTTTTCATCTAATATTTCTATGGTGTTGTTTAGTGAAGAATGGTAAGAATAAAGTTCATGATACTTATATGGAAATTTCACTTTTGATATTTTTTTACCTCCCAGTGTGACAATTTCAGGTGAGATTGAACTGAAAAGGACAAATGATGTACTTAATCACATAATTTACTTAATAAGATTCTTGCTTATGTCAGATTTCTAGACAGAAGTCTTAAAAATATTACATTGCTATTTCCTTTTTAAAACAATAACATAGAGGCTTACTCTTTCAATTTTATATATTTTTGGAGTATTAAATAAATTAACTACCTTAAGCATGATTGTTTGGGTCAGTTTATTATCTTATCTTATAAATCCTTCCCCCTCCCATCAAGCCAGAAATAAACTAGATGCTTTTATCAGATTTTATATTAACTATGGGACCCTTCTTTTTCAAGAGAAAGAATAGGAACTGTAGAAGAATAATTTGCTAAAATAACAATTATTCTGTCCTTTTTTCTGCAAGTTGCTCTTTTTTTTTCCGTGACCCTCTTTTAAAGGTACAGTATTCCATGTGCAAACCTGGACAGTCTGCCCTTTGCACAGTTATGATCCATCTTCTAAGTTCTGTATTAGTAGCACAAAGTGTGCAGCTATACAGGCAGTAAGATTATTATTACTGAGACATAGATTACAAAATACCCACAATACAATGGAACTGAGTGGAAAGCAGGCTTGCATTGGATCTTCATCATAAGGTCTTTTTAAAAAGATTTTATTTATTTATCTTTAGAGAGGAAGGGAAGGAGAGAGGAGAGAAATACCAATGTATGGTTGCCTCTCATGTGTCCCCTGCTGGGAACTGGCCTGCAACCCAGGCATGTGCCCTGACTGGGAATTGAACTGCAATCCTGTGGTTCAAAGGCTCATGCTCAATCCACTGAGCTACACCAGCCAGGGCAATAAGTTCTTTTAAATAAAAATGTCAAATAGTCCTCAATATTACACTCCCGTGTGCTGCAGAGCCAAATCAAAGTAACTAAACTCAGTTGGACAGTTATGTTACAATGCTCCTGGTGTTTCTTTGGTGTTGGCGTATGAAGAATATTAATGAAACACATTTTAGTGGGCTTTCACAACTGTGATGAACTCCACAAATTTCAAAGTATCCCTTTTCCTCTTCCAGAGTTGGAATTCCTCTTCCTCTTCCATCTTTACATTATTCTAGTAATAATTCTATATTACCAAGTATTGAAATAAAATGTCACATGGAAATATTAGTGGAATGACAATATCCCCCTCTATTGGATCTTGTCATAAAAATTTATGAATTATTCATATCTAACATTTGGCCATTAGCTGTGAGCAAGTGTGCCAGGATGTTGATTCCAATATATGGACCATTCTTTTTCTGGTCTGCCCTATGTCTTGAAATTCCTAAGGTGTTTAATTCCTTCTTAGTTTTACACGATGACTTTATATGCATGGGGATGACACTGCATCTCCTTTGAGTGGATGAGAGTGAATAAGGATGCAGAATGTCTTATTATATCACCACATATCCTTGACTTTGCCAAACAACTCTATTTTCTGCTTTAAGGAAAAGGAAGGAAGTTTGTGACTAGGCCGCTAGTCACAAAAGGAAGATGCAAAGGTATGTAAACCAGGATCATAAGCATATCAATCTTGTATAAATGTTCATGTTTTTAAATTTCTCATTCTTAACTATAATTCATAGTGGCTGCTATTAAAGGAACTAGTAGCTTCTGCTTCTGCTTTTGATTTCTGAAAATCAGAGTGGTTTCATTCTACACCCCACTTGCCTATGTTTAAATTTGAGTTATTTTGAGCATCCACTCTCATCTACTGTCAGAGAAAATTATTTGGTGCATTCCATTATTGTACTTCAATTCAACAAGCTTTTAAAGCAATTGATTGTACTCCACAAATGTAGCTGCATCTTTGCAACAAAAAAGAAAAAGATGAGAAAAGGAAAAGGAAAGAAAGGCTGTCTGTGTGAGGCCAGTGTATTTTAAGCAAACTATCCCTGACATCCTCTTTTCAGAATTCTTTTCCCTGCAAGTCTTAGTCTCACTACTGTGACCTTAGCAACAGGCAACTCAAATGCTCCCAACAGTAACTTGACAATGAGCTTCCATAGTCATTTTGATCCTTCTGTGGCCTGGGTTTCTTTTTCTATTATTTAGTGAAGTCACAGGAATGCAGGGAGGAACACGAAGACTTGCTTCTCATTGGTGAGTTACAAATGAAGCTGACTGACCTCTAATGCTTGGTTTTGAGGATTTCACAGCAGGCTTTTCAGTAGCACAGATATTCAAGGGGAGGAGGCGGGAAGGGGAGGAGGTGGGAGCAGTATGGGATAATATGTGACAATTTTTGATCCAGAATCGCTGCTAATTAAAGTGGCCCCCAGAAATGTGCGTTTGCTTTGAGAGTTTTTTTTCCCCAGGGATGAGTGGGCATTGGGATGGGGAGATGAAAATAGGAGAGTGGACAGGAAACTGAAAAAGTGTTTCCAACATGATGTTTTGCTTCCAACATGGTAGGGACATACAGCTGGAGCACATCTCACAAGGTAATGCCCAAATACCCCGAGAGGGCTGAAGCTGCGCAGGTAGAGCATGCAGGCTGAACCAGGAATACGGGCTGCTAGGAGACAAAGCAGGGGGTTATTTATTTTTTTAATAAGCTCTTCTCATTTTGCATCAATTTGAGCAGTTCGATGGGTCTTGAGTAGCCAAGATTGGACTTCAATGTTAACACCTTGCAATGACTAACGAGGCATGTTTAATTTCGAGCTGTACTGTATTTTGTTTATATTTCCAAGCACCTTTGAACCACAAAATGATGGCTTTCTAAAAATTTTAGTGCATTCATTGTCTTTTGTCAACATGTATTGTAGTAAAGCCTAAGAACAATGGTACAATAAAACATGCCTGTTATTGTGTTTATTCTTAAGAATGCAAATGTTTTCATCAATGATATCCATGCCTACGACCTGTTTTCAAATACAGGCCTATAAATAAGTTACAAAAATATCATAAAGCCCAATAAAAGACACTGTAACAGGACTGTAAAATCTATAAAACTACAAAAAGGGCCATCTGGAAAAAAAACATTCCCTCGAAACTCAGAGCCTTTCCACACGGATGGTGGCATTTAGTAGTTTAAATAGTAAGTTGAGTACTGACAAATTTGGCCCACACAGTGGCTTACTCTGTGACCCTGGGTTGTACATTTGCATGTACTTGGTTTAATTCCTCTGACTGTTTGTAAATTCTAAATGTGAACTGCTTCTCCTCCTGTTTTCTTAAGGCTTATGGGAGAGGTATTGGCTCCAATCCTATCAGTCGCCCAGAGGGATATGTCTCATATTGTGGTGTCGCTGTGAGTTGTACACACTGTCCTGTAGAGATAGCTGTGCCTACGGCTGAGTTGGCCAGGTGCCTTCTAAGCCGGGGAAGAGCTGTTCTGTTTTAAGGACACAAGTAGTGAGCAAGAAACAGAGCTGGGCGCATCTTCCCAGCTCATTTCAGTTACTGCTCCTTATGATCCTCGGACTGGATATTGCTCTTCTCGTTACTCTCATCAAGTCCAGAAAAATTAAAGGGTTTTCTTCTCCCCAAGCTCCTGCAGTAAATGTCATATCTCTGTGCCCCTGGAAAAGAACAAGTGTGACTATCCTAACAGTTTGGGCTTTTTAAGTGGGACTGAAATAATTTTTATGGCTTTTGGAGAAAATGATAATGGACAAAAATGTGTCAGATTTGGATTAAATCTAATCAATAGATTTGTTTGGTTATTAATTATATCTATACTGTAGCATATCAGCAAATTTTCTTTACTTGAAGGTAATCATACAGTTACAATTATTAAATGTATGTTATTATGGGAATACTTGTTCAGAAAAATTCTTCCTGAGGTTTTCTTATGTTGAAGCAAATAAAAAGATTCACCCCATGTGAACTCTGTGGAGTAACAGAACAACTTTTCCTCACTGACTGAATGAAGGGATGGGTGAGTAACACCATAGTGTATCCTATAGCTGCTCAGAGTGTTATGCGTCTTAACACTCTATTTACGGCCAACTTCAACCTTTGTTGTCTAGACCTGGTGTTGCTGTATTGAGATTGAGTGCATTTTCTCTTTGTGAGGTTGCTGGGGGTGGGAGTGGAAAAATAGTTTTTTTTTCTTGTTTATTTATTTAATGAATCAGGTAACAAGGGAAATTGGGAGAAACACACTTTTCATTCCACACCCAATCAATAAAGACCAAGAAAAACAGAACCTGTTTGTTTTTCCTTTATCACAGTTTCCATTACTGTCATTTTGTGGGAATCATTACCATTCTAGCCAACAACTTGTTTATTTACTTCTATGAATCTGTTTTTCATTATCCCTAGAGAAAGACATCATTGGAACCAGCCAGGTCCCTCAGTGCTTCTTAAGAGGTTATTCTTTTGTCAATTATTTTTAAGGCAGAATCCAAACACCTCCGTTTTTTAAGTGGTTTAGAAATTCATGCATCAAAGATTTTATTTTCAGAAGCAAACATAGCACCAAAATATCTTACCATTATTTCTGGTAACATCATAAAATAGCAATAGCAGTATCCCTTAATTTTAAAATGCAAAATACGGAACCCATGTTTAAAAGGTATAACTCTTTAACATGGGTACCTTTTAAAAATTTAAGAAGTTTTGAACATAGTATATCCTTACTATTAACAGCTCATTGTGTCTTCCATAAATCCTTTCTTCAATTTCTCTCAGGTCTCTGGATTCTAAATGTCTTCTCCGTAGAGAAAATTGGGTTGTGGCGATGGTGGCACAACTTTATAAATTTACTACAAGCCTTTGAATTGTACACTTAAAATGAATGAATTTCATGATATATAACTTGTACCTCAATAAAGCCATTAAAGTATGATGTCTACAAATATCCAAGTGTTCTTTGTATGCTGGTACTAAGAAGCACCCTGGAATTAGTAATTAAATTGTTAATTAATGCTTTTCTGGATTGTAAATGATTAGCTGGATATGAAGGCTTCTAAACCACTATTTCTGCCATCATAGCGATTAAACAAGAATTCAACTGTTCCTTCCCACCCACATTTTGGCACTCTATAACCATTTATTAATGGAAAGTTTAGTAAAAGGACCAATGCTGGTGAAAGCTGAGTTCCGTAATGCATTCTGGTTTTCTTCTTTAACATCTGACTTCTGAGTAATGTCAACGGGGCACTTTGTGAGCACTATGCCCTAATGAGGTGACCTTGAACTTTTTCACTCGGTCCTCCTGACTTTGTAAGCTGTCTCCTCACTAATGAGGACCATTGCCCTTGGGCAGATAAAAGAAAATCAGATTTGGTGTATCTTACTTAGCAGGACTTCAGAGGAAGTCAAAAAGAGTGGATAGGACTGAACAGGTTTTTCTTATTACGTTTCTCATTTGTTTGTGAATTCCACAAGGAATGAAATCTAAAACATTTCCTGCAATGTCTAAAAAAACTGTGTTGTAAAGATTGTCAAATATTTTCATTTGTTTGTGGATGTTTTTAAAAAAGAAGAAAACAACTTGACTTATGAAATAAAATAAGTCTGCAGAGCAACCTTTCAAGGTGAACATTCCAGCATCACTCTCACCTTAATAAATTATTTCAAAGAAAGCACAGCAGTGAAATGTTTTCCAGCTAAAGATTACATGTTTCTCTATACTCATGTCCTGCTAAAATAAGGATTTTGTATGTAAAATTTTATATACAAGGCTCTTTGATTACATACCTTGTCTGGGACTCCCTAAATCATTATGGTCTCAACATCTTGCTAGTGTCCTATGCACATTGGTAATGTTATCATAACAACTTTATTGAGGTATTATTTGCATACCATAAAATGTATTCATTTTACATGTATAAGTAAATAATTTTTAGTAAATTTATAGACTTATGCAACCATCCCCCAAATCTAAGTTAGAACATTTCCATGACCCCTAAAGAAACCATATACCAGTTAGCCATCACTACTGATTTGTTCCCCTTCCCCTGGCCTCACTCCCCAAGAAACCACTAACCTATTTTCTACTTCTATAGCTTCACCCCTTCTGGACATTTCATATGAATGGGTCATACAATATGCGCTCTCTCATGACTGGTTTCTTTCACTTGGCATAATGTTTCAAAATTTATCTGTGTTGTTGCATGTATCAGTACTTCATTTTTTCTGATTGATGAATAGTATTCCATCCTAAAGATACAGAGTATTATAATTATCTATTTACCAGTTGGTGGCAATTTAGGTTGTTTCCCTAAACAACCTAAAAGTTTCCCTAAACTTTTGGCTATTGGAATAATGCTGCTATGAACATCCACATAGAAACTTTTGTGTGGACATATATTTTCATTTCTCTTGAGGATATAGCTAGGAGTGGAATTGCTGGCTCCTATGGTAAGGCTACGTTTGGCATTTTAAGAAAGTGCCAAACTGGTTTTAAGAAGTGACTGTATCATTTGGAGTCCCACTTGCAATGTGTAAAGTTCCAAGTTCTCCACGTCCTTGACAATTGTCAGTCTTTTGAAATTTTCTATTTCAGTAGATGCAAAGTGATTATATATATATATATATATATATATATATATATATATACACACATTATTTTATATGTATAAAATAATACCTTTAAAATTAAGAGAAGAATGAAGTATATACCCTATAACCCTTCATGACTAAACTAGTCCAGTCTCCTCTCCTACAATAACCTTCAGTCCATCAAAACTGTAATCAAAATAAGAACATTTATTTAAATAATGGTAGTTTTTCATTATCAAGGAGGCCAATTCAGGAGTAAAACATATACATTCTGTCACCTAGGTGAAGTCATCTTTAAAATATTCTGGGACACATTTCAGTGCTGACTTTGGTGTAGCAAAAGCCATGAACAATTGCAAGATAAAAAACTCTAAGATTTAGGTATAATATTTCTTCTTTCCCACTGAGAAGTCAAATGAAAAGTGAAAACATATTAACAAACTTTGTCCCTATTGTCTATAGGCAAAGCATATTCCTAATCGAGTAACAGGAGAGCAGCAAGTGCGCTGTTTTTCTCACTGGCCCCTGTGTTTTCTGGATTCATATGCTTCCCTGAGGCTTTTTCCTGAGGATGTTGCTTTTCATCCAGGCAAACTTAGTCTATAGCTAGTATTGTTTGGTATGCAGTCAGACTATAAGAATTGGGAGTTTCAAGTATGACTTTCTTAATATAGTATTCCATAATCTCCAAGCATGTGAATTTCCATATACTTTCTACATCAGGGATCCCTGAATTTCTGTATTGTTTGACCATAGACAGCTCATGCCAAACTTGAAGATTTTTTTTCTTGCCAATTTGAGATACAGGGACTTGGGAGGAGCAGATTGGGGCAGTTTGTATCTCTATTGGGTATTTTTTCAGATCAGGTCTTTTGTACATAAATACATATAGTTATATATATATTTATATACATATATATTTGTGTGTGTGAAATGTATATAAATGTGTCTATATATACATTTAATTCATGGGTTCATGTTAAATGTTACACTGAACAACTAGGTTAGTCCTCTACTGTTGGACATTCAGAACGTACACACACATCATATCAAATCACACTCATAAGCTAAAATTATAGAGTGATCAAAAAGTAAATAAATTTTTATTTTAATGCATAATGCCAAATAACCCCCCCAAAGATACATTTCCACCTTCCGTGTACAGGAGAACCCATTTTCCATACTCTCATTAATGTGAGCTTTGTCAAATTTATTCTGTATTGATTTGGTGGCATTTTGTATATTTATGTTGTATAGGACTCATTTTGCCAACCTAAATTGAGACCACTATTTTGGTGATCAGTGATAAGAGGCAAAAAGAAGACTTACTTATGTTTCATCCCTCTTAGGTCAGCCACTCTTTTGGAGAGTAAGATACTCATCTAAAGCCCCAGAGCTCTGAAGAGTTGGTCAAGGTGGACTTGGACATCATTAGTGATTACAATTCTCATCGTAATCCAGCCTCTCTTCAGTAGGAAGAAGTGCTGCCTCTTCTTCTTCCTGACAGTCTGCAGACAAGGGGGCACTCACCGCATGGGCCATTTTCAGGCTCCCTCATAGGCAAAGACACCCTACATCAGCCTTGCCATCAGGATGGAGGCAGACATGGCATTTGTTCTCATCATCATAGCAGGTAAGACTATCTTTTTGTTGGTACCATGACTAGACACATTGGTGATATGTTCAGCTTCCCTACCATTGGCTTAACTTCCCACAGAAGAGTGACTGACTCTGAGATTAAATATGAATACAGGAAGATACAAGCTTCTTTAAAGTACCACAGACAGGAGAACATGACATCGTCCTTTTGTCTATTCTTATACCCAGTTTAGTGAGAGCCAATCCTGTGTTTACACTGGAGAGTATTTTAATCAGTCACTCTCTAATTTCATTTTGTCAAATGTGGCCTCATCCTGGTGCCATTCTTTGAGAAAGGTGAGCTTATACAATGAATGAATCTTGCTTCTTTGGGAATCAGCCCTGAGCTCAGCCCCATAGATTCAGATACACTCTATTCTTTGAAGAATGGCTCACTGGCTATGTGACCTTGGGCAAGTCACTTCTCTGAACACTGGAATTCTACTTTATTAAACAGACAAGACATTGCCTCCTTCTCAGAGTACTGTATATAATAAATGAGATAATGTGTGCAGAGCACTCGGACAGACAATTTGAAGCACACAATAAAAACTTTATGATGTTCTGCTCTCTTCTCTTCCTGCCCATTGTGAAGGGAACCCATATTCAGGGGAAGAAGATGAAGCTACTCATGTGGCTCAAGGCAACTGGCAGAGATTTGACTCCAGTTTTAAGAACTATTTGGCAGTAATGGTGTTTTGGTTGGTGACAGTGAAAGTGTAGTGCATGTGCATGGGTGTGTATAACAAATAAAAAGAAGATTTTAAAAGAATCTTTGAGAAAAGACAGAAAAAATTTCTATCATTTTAGTTTACTTTAAAAATTAGAGGCTTTCATGTTCTTGAAAACATAAACCCAAAACTGATGCCTTGTGAGAGAAAGCAAAGCAAATACTCAAGATCTTACAGATGATAAAGAAACATGATTCCCAATCTCTGGAGACAGAGCGTGGCCTTCAGCTCAGGCCAGTGAGGGTTAGCCGGCAAAGGGACTGAAGTTAGAGAAGCTCCTTTATTTCACCCCAACCATCGTTCTGAAATGTCATCCCGATGCATCAGCTTGGACTGGGAGCTGACCCACAAATAAGGCCCTAATCTGCCATCTGCCCAAGCAGAGGGCCTCCCAGGAGTGTACCATGTGGACCAGTGACCTAAAGTGATGGGCTCAGGAGCTCCAAGAACAAGGAGCAAGAGTACCTCAACCAAAGCAGATATTTTGATTTATAAGAGGCATAAGCTTTAAGTAATAGGCCCAGTGCACTGTCAGCAAGAATAGAACTTGAGAACACACCAGGGCTGGTCACAGCCCTGAGAACACATACAAGACCAGAGTTGGTCACAGTGATTTGATGGGTGCGTGTGAGAGGCAATGGTGGACAGGAGATGGTGTGGAAGGGTAAAACAGAATGTAAAAATTTTCTTATTTATACAAAATAAAGAAGAAAATTGCTATTTGAACTCTAGAAGATGAAAATACGGTAGAGAATACCAGATTTATATTGCTCTATCTATCTATCTATCTATCTATCTATCTATCTATCTATCTGTCTATATATCTATCATCTACCCATCCACCCATTATCCATCCATTCATTATCTATCCATCCATCTAAAAATCTTTTCCCGAAAACTGAGAGAATAAAGTGGTAAGGAAAAGCATCATGAGATAAGTCAGAGAAATTCCTGGAAGGATTTGACTTCTGAAATATGTTTCCTAAGGGAACAGGTGTTATTATGTGTGTGGGGGGGCACAGCTTTTCTCAGACGGGATCTCACAGATCAGGGAGGGCTGGCCTGTGGGCAAATGTCCAGTGAGAGAGGTGGGTGCCTAATGCAGCACATATTCCAAAGGGACCTGTGGTTCTGAGCAAAGCTTGTGGCCTACTCTGATCTTCTCTTTGGAGGAGCTTCACCTGGGAAAGTCATCCCTGCTTGTTTAACTCAGTGATGTTCAACTTTCCAGCAACACTTTAGTTGCCTGGACACTCACTCCAGGACATTTTTGAGGGATGCAGATGATGCTAAGTGGATGTCAATTCCTCTGAGAAAAGTGCCCAGAACCTTTTCTTTTTCAATTCATCCCCTGGGGCTCTGCTGCTCTGTAGGGTTAATGTGAGTGTCCTGGCCACTGAGAATTTGCCATCTTTGGGTTAAGAGTTTAGAAAGTTCATATCTTCACAGTTTTCCTTTCTCTGAGGAATTTTCTGTGAAAGTATTTATGTGTGATTGACAGCTCTACTATCAATGGTACTACCAGTGGTGCCAAAGGCTGCAACTCTGAAATGTGCTGAAATTCTATTCATAAAGCGATGACATGGCTCAATGATTGACAGGTAACTTTCAATTCTAACATCCTCTGTTTTGAGACAGTTCATGCAGAAGCTGGAGAAGCAGCTCTTGGGAACGTCAAAGTTAAGTGAGAAAGGAATAAAGACAGCCGCAAGATGCTTGTCAATGGCCAGAGACATTGTTCAGCAGAAGGGAGGGACTACATTGGGTAGGAGGGCTGCATTGCTTTTAAAATCCTCAGCTGTTTAGACAATACATTTATTTTCTGAGGTTGTTGAAACAGAGAATCAACTAACAAGGATTCTGAGAAACATTTAATAATGGAGATGGACTATTTCACTAACCCACTGGCTCTAAGTCCTAAGTGGTCTCAAATCTTAGGCCAAAAGAACCTCTGCTGGTTGGACAAATGCACTGAATGTTAGTGCCATCAATGCACATTCAGTTACCTAACCATCAGGATGTACATACACACACCATGCTGAAACCATCATACATCTGTCCCCTTTTACTATTAAATCAACCAGTATATTATAGCTAAATAGAAGCATGGTGTGCTTCTATTCTTACTAAAACCTGTTTACTCTGTGTTTTGTGCTGGCAAATTTGCTCTGAGTTCTTTCTTAAAAGTATGGTGGCTGATTTCCCCAAAATTCTAAGTGCATATTGGTCTTATTATCCAAGTGCTTATTATCCAAGTGTCTGCTAAACTTAAAGTTATATAGAGATAACAAAGTCATCAGAATATCATTAGATAATGAACAAAACAATTATAAAATTAGCATCCACTCAAATTTACCTCCATGTTTAAACACTTAAGTATTTAATCCATGCATTCTTAAAAATGAATTTGATGAAAAGGAAGATTAGCGACTTGTTTTAACTACATTCCAAATCATTGACAAATGAGAATCTGGGATAATTCAGCAATTAAATTGAGAAAGAGAAAAGAAATATAAAAAGATGACCATGGACCAAATTATCATTACTTTTACTTTTAGAATGTATGCTCACTAAGAACATAATTGACATTTGTATCATAAATTTAGCAATAACAATATGCAAGATATTGCAAATTTATTTTATAATTGCTGTCCTACTTTTAAATTAAAGACTCAATCTAAACTGGAGTTGTTGTTTTTCTTTTTTAACTTTTTAAAAAACTATTTACTATGAAATTTTGGTTCCCTTTCAGGTCCCGACTATTGTCGTATAGTAAAAAGCTCCTATAACACGTAATTCTTGCAGGAAAGTTATAACAAACAATAACAAAACACGAGGAGTATGACCATCCAGACAATCCACTAACAGTTTAGTTTATAAACTCAAATTGTTTCTTCAATGCAAATATGGACGTGTAGATTACATTCTTCCATATCAGTGCTCGTAATCTTTCTAGTTCATATACCCTATTTTGTTTCCCTAAATATTTTTTCCTTAGGTTTTTAGATTTAGAAATAAACTCCATTTGTGCTAGTTTTCTGCTCTTTTCTGGAGAAAGCAACAGATCACAGTGCTGTAAAGTTTACTTTTTCTAACATCCATTCTGTATATGCACACATCCTCCTCCTTACAGAGTGCGAGCAGACTAGATAGATAGACTGCTGTCCCCCTCCAGGTCAATGTTTCTCAACTCTTTTCATTATCACACCCCTAAGGAGCCTTTCTGGACACTTCTGTCCCTGATTGACCACTAATGACTTTTAATACCACAGATAAACTGCGTGCTGGTTTACATACCATGGCCCTTGGGAGAATGTATTCCTTTTCCACTGCTGCTGTAACAAACTACCATAAAGTTAACAGTTAAACTCAAATTTGTTATCATACAGTTCTGTAAAAATAGAAATCTGATGTTACAAAATAGAAGGAGGTAAAGTTAGTCATACAGAACATAGTTAAAAATATGGTAATAACTATGTATGGTGCCAAGCGGTTACATGAAATACTGGGGAGGGTCCCTTTGTAAAGTCTATGACTGACTACTATTCTGCACACCGGAAACTAGTAGAAACTAATGTTGCGTGTAACTTTCATTGAAAAATAAAATTTAAAAAAGCCGACGTGTGTCCCTGTGTTGGAATGGCAAAGTTGGCAGGGCTACATTCTTCCAAGGAAATCTAGGGCAGGGTCTGTTGCAGCTTTTAGAGGCCACCCACACACATTTCTTTTCCCCTGGTCGCCCTTCTCTGTGTTCAAAGCAAACATTGCATCTCTGTGAGTTCTTCCACGGCCACATCTTTTTCTCCTGCTTTTAAAGACCCTTGTGATTGCATTGGGCCCACCCCGATGACTCAGGATGGTTTTTCCATTTTGAGGTCAGCTAATCAGCAACCTTAATTCCTTTGGCAACTTTAATTCTCCTCTGCCACACAACACACTGTGTTTGCAGGTTCTGGGGATGAGGACTCAGATTCCTTTAATGGGACAAAGCTAGGGGCAGAGAAACATTATTCTGCCTCTCAGAGAAGGTCACAAAACATTGTGATACCTAACATTGTCTTGCCCCCAAAGAACCCATTTTATCCCGTGAGAACGAATGCTCTAGGGCGTCAGTGCTTCCACCACCTCCCTTACTCCCTGTCTGTGGGCTTCCAGGCCAGTGTTCATTAAACCTCCAGATAAAAATTCTTAGTAGGTGATAAAAAATTCTTAATATGTAATAAAAACTTTTCTAGATACACATGTGCATCTTAATGCACAAATATTTTTCAAAATAAAATGTAAAACAACAGTATTTTTTCAATATAGAAAAACTCACCATTGACCTAATCCATCATTACCCATATTACAAGTCCTTTATTTATCCAGTAAGCCTAAGAAGCACATAATAGAGTCAAGTAAAGATTTCTCTATGTCATCATTGAAATGCTAGATATCAAAATTTAGGGAGAGAAGAAGTGATAATAAAAAGTTTTTCTACATTGAGCAGTGTTTTTGTCTCTGGAAACCACTTTTGCTATGAATAAGTTATCTCTAGAACTGCTTCTGAAATATGGACTATAGAAGCCAGTTAAAAATGTGCCTGCATCTCCTGGTGTCTCCAGGGAAATGATCAACCTCATTGCTTCTGAGTTGACTGCAGTGTTGACTGTAGTGTTGCTGTGAAAGCAGCAAGATGCCTGACGTTTTAGACTGTGAGGCTCTGCCCACTGAAGTCTTTCTCTTAAAAAAAAAAAAAAAAAAAAAAGAGACTTGAGCCAAATCATCAGCTTTCTGTTCTCTCTGTTGCATCAATTAATGGTACCTGAAAATCCAATTTGATTTAATCTTCTTGAAATGAAAACCTAGAAAAACTCTTCTTTTTCAAAGGAAATCCACCTAAAAAACTGTCAAAGATGATTGCACCCTTGGCTTCAGGATGGCAGAAACAAACTCAGTCATGCTGTCAAATGAGACAATTCAAATGAGAAAATTTAAAGATATCTGTATCTAGATAGATAATGACTTGGGAAGGTAGGCAGCAACTTACTTATTAAAAATGAAATTACATGCCCTAGTTGGCAAGTTCTCTCAGAGATGAAACTTCTACATTTTTTGTCTCAGACATTCTAAATTCAAAGGATTTAGTGATTCCCTACCCCCGTCTTTAAGATGACATTACCAAAAAATTCACCACTTTAAAGTAAGAATCCAATTCTTAATTAAGTTGTGCAATAGATCAAGTAGGTTTTCAATAAGCTTGACTCATCAGCCCTCTTACGTCCAATCTTATATGGATTTGACACAGAGCCCTACCTAGACTGTCTGATGCTGTGGGTACCAGGAAATTCCTTGTCTTAATTGTGCCCACAGACCACCTCCAAAATTAACAAGCCTTTCTTTATCCCTTAAAGAATAATTTCTGATTCTGAACTTGTAAGTAGTTGACTGGCTCAAACAGTAATTGTCCCCAGGTCCAAATATCAGAATGCTTCCCGCAATCTACATCACAAGCCCTTAGATTTGTGCCTAACACATGCTGCTTAGCATATATTCTTCATCGAGCAAACATTCAACGATCATCTCCTATGTAGATAAAACAGAGATGGATGACTGAGATATGAGAGAGCCACTACACAAACTGACATTTGAAGTAATGAAAAAAAAAAAGGTATGGAGATGATGGGAGAAGGATGACTGAATCAAAAATTGGATAACCTGGGTTCAAGTCCACTGGAACTTTATGTAATGATTTTATTTTCTCTCTCTCTCTCTCTCTTTCTCTTCCCCACCTCAGTAGGCTTACCTGTAAAAATGGAATGAATAATGTTTGCCGCACTAAATCATTGCAAATATTTAAAATGATAATGTATATGAAAGTGCTTAGCATGGCACCTAGCAAATAGAGGGAAATCAAAATATGTTTGCTTAGCAAAAGAACAAACCAACCAGCCAGCATGGAAATGCCGGGTGAAACAGTGACTTTGTTATAGGCCCTTTGTAATGTCCCTTTATTGTAAGGGACTGCTTAGACTGTTCCTGCGGGGAGAGGAGCGAGAAAAACTCGAGGCTGAATTACATCTTACTGTTGTTGTTTTTCCACTGTCAGTGAAGAAAGGTCTCAATTATTTCGTGGACTTTGGTTAAATTCATTTGGAATTTCACAGTAGCACATTCAGAAATGAAAAACATTCTGTAAATGAGTAACTGTTAAGTCTTTATTTTAAAAAGGGAAATGATTCAAATATATGTAAGTTTTTTCACAGCAGGCTCCAGTTCTTTGTAAGCCTGAATAATGAAATAAAAATATGGTCAGATTTTTTTTAGGTTTTATTTATTTATGTTTAGAGAGGGGAAGGGAGTGAGAAAAACACCAGTGTGTGGTTGCCTATCACGTGCCCCCTACTGAGGACCTGGCGAGTAACCCAGGCATGTGCCCTGACTGGGAATCAAACCGAAGACCCTTTGGTTTGCAGGCCAGCACTCAATCCACTGAGCCATGCCAGCTACGACAGATATGGCCAGATCTCTTAAGGAACTCTTCGAAAGTAATCTGAATTCTTCATACTTACAAGTATATAATTCTCTCGTCTGAGTATCAAGCATGTTAGTTGCCTCAACAGCAATGGGGGCTGGAAGGAAAAATTACCTCGTGTTTGAAAGAATTAATGCTGATAGTGCGGAATGTTAACTGTGTAGAAATGTTGGTTTCTAGCATGCTGGTAAAAATGAAATGACTAAGTGAGAAAAAATGATAGCTGAGTCCCAGTAGTAAAGAGGAGAAAAGTTAAAACACAAATATTCCACATTTCAAAATGGTATTAGAATGTGGGACCTTAGGTTGGGTTTTTCTAAAACATGCCAAGTATTTACCAAATTTTTGAGGGCATGGGCTTATAGAGAATTCAGGATCGAGTAGGGTAGGGAGTGAGGCAGCGAAGGAGTAAAAGTGTCAAATGTAAAGGCAAATAGAAGCAAGAGCATATGAACAGAACACTCGCCACATTTAAGAATCAAATTTAGCCCTGGCTGGTGTAGCTCAGTGGATTGAGCCTGGGCCTGTGAACCAGAGTAGCCCGGTTCCATTCCCAGTCAGGGCACGTGCCTGGGTTGCAGGCCAGCTCCCAGCAGGGAATGCACAAAAGGCAGCCATACATTGATATTTCTCTCCCTCTCACCTTCCCTTCCCCTCTAAAGATAAATAAATAAAATCTTTTTTTAAAGAATCAAATTTAGCATTAAAATCATGAGGATTTGAGAACTGAGGCAGTTTGGGCTGCTATAAGAAGATACCATAGACTTGGTGGCTTACACACAGTTATTTGCCAGCTTTATTACTCTCTTCTGGGGGCTTGAAGTCTAAGGTTAGAATGCCAATACGGTCAGATTCTTGGTGAGAGCCCCTTTCCTGGTTTATTTTTTATTTTTAGTTTTTTATTGTTGTCAGTTACATTTGTCCTGCCTTTTTCCCCGTTGCTCTCCCCTACCCTGTCCCCCCCCACTCCCACAGTCAGCTCCCCGCACCATTATCCATGCCCATGAATCCTCTATTCGTGTTCTTTGGTTTATTGATAACATTTTCCTCTGTGTCATCACACAGCGGAAAGAAAGATCATCACTCTGTCTCTTCTTATGAGGGCACCAGTCCCATTCATGAGGACTCCACCTGCATGTCCTCTCAAATGGCCCGCCTCCCCTGCCACTTCACTGGGGATTAGGGCCACAACATATGGGTTCTGGGGTGACACAAATGTTCAATACATAGCAGGTAACTATCAAGATGAAGAGTCCTTGTTTCATCCTTAGTTTCTGTGACTTCCTGAGTTGATAGTGACAATATATTAAGTGTGTGAAATGGTTGATCATTTAAAACAAACTCTGGCAACAATTTTTTTAAAGAAAAATCTCAAGCTACTGAGAAGTGGCATCATCTGAACTTGACCCCACAGTTTCTGACTTTAAATCCAACACATGTCAAACTTGCATGTGCTTGGGGGAATCAAACAACTAAGTCTGTTGAGAAATAGTTGAGTTTAAAGTACATTTATATTTGAAATGATGATCTTCATTGTTGAGACTGCGTGAGTAGAAGCAACGTGGTTTCTCATTCTTTTAAAGTAGTTGACACTTTTGAACGGAAAATCCTTTTTCATGAACAGAACAGAGGTAAACTGCAAATCACAGTTCTTTCTTTTTTAGTGAAAATTTTTTAAAGATTTTATTTATTTATCTTTAGAGGGGAAGAGAAGGAGAGAGGGAGAGAATATCAATGTATGATTATGTCTCATGGGTCCCCTGCTGGGAACTGGCTTGCAACCCAGGCATGTGCTCTAACTGGGAATCCAACTGCGATCCTCTGGTTCACAGGCCTGTGCTCAATCCACTGAGCTACACCAGCCAGGGTTGCAAATCACATTTTCATTCCCATCATTGTCCCAGCTAATGTCCCACTGCCATCACTACCTGACCTAACATTTTGTTTCAACCATGGTTATTGGTTATGTACAAGGTATATTCCAATGCATTTTTAAATTGTTTTTATTGATGTTCAATTACAGTTGTCTCAATATTGCCCCCATTACTCTCCCCTTCCCTACCCACCCCCCACCTCCCACATTCAATCCTCCCCACCCACCACTGTCTTTGTCCATGGGTCCTTTGCATATGTTCCATGACTTGACCTTTCCCCTTCTTTCTCTTGTTATCCTCCTTCCCCCTCCCCTCTGGTTACTGTCAGTTTGTTCTGTTTTTCAATGCCCCTGGTTCTATTTTGCTTACTTGTTTGTTTTGTTGGTTAGGTTTCACTTATAGGTGAGATCATAAGGTATTTGTTTTTCACCTCCTGGCTTATTTCACTCAGCATAATGCTCTCCAGTTCCATCCATGCTGCCCGGAAGGGCAGGAGTCCCTTCTTTGTGTTTCATGTCTCCAGTGCTCTACAGAAGGAAGCCTCCTTTCCAAATCCTCTAGTGTCAACTCCTTCTGCTACCTTTTGCAGCTCAGAACATAAGGGTTTCAAAGTTTCTGCCTTTGACATGAATTTAACAATTAATTTCTGAAGTACTAACTGTTGCATATTCTTGTTTTTAGTAATAACTTCTTTTAGAAAATACAAATCTCAGTAAGTGTTGTTAGGGTCCAGTGTTAAGTGGACGTTTTATTATTTTATTGGAAGTAATTTAAAAATAGCCTCAGAGAGCCCTTTACGTAAACTGCAGGAAGAGTGTATTGGAAAAGATGGCACACGCACACTCATTTTCTGTCTTTACTCACACAGTGGATTGGTAGTTTCTTAGTGGCAGTGTCTGAGAATGTGAACATACATGAGTACACACATAGGTCGAGAGAATGATTAATGTTAGGAATATATTTCTTCACTGTTTTCTGACACTGACAATAAGACAAGACTTACAGAATTTTCATGTCATATATTTTTATATCACTCATCTTGATGAAATTTTAATTTCTGATTTTATTACATGCATATGGAAGAGTTTTATGCTCTTAGAGTTTTAATGTTATTTCACTTCCTGAAAGGTTCTCTGTCTTTTATGCTGGGGTATAGTAACATATGATAGTTATATATGCATTAAAATTATACCAATGAAACTATTATGTTACAAATGGACTTTTCTGAGTAGAACAATATAAAGTGCATGTTATATGTAATATGAGCTGTCAGAACTATCTCAACTTGTTAATGTTAATAAATGGTTACTTTTCAAAAAACAAATAAAACATAAAGGAAAAATCAAGAGAAATCATTAATTACATTTAATGGTATTATGAAGGCATAAACTTTGTTTTGAACTGTAATACAAGGGAAGGACCCCTGTAAAAAATGGAATTATCTTCTGAAGAGCAGGCCCCTGCTAGGTGAGTGTTCTAGGAACCCATCTGTATCGGTGTACCAGCTGGCATTGTTGTGAGAGGCTGCATTTGGCTTCAGTGAATTTTTTTGAAGACTCTTTCAACGCGTGTGCTCATTTCATGATGGGGGATTTACCAGTGCGCCTGCCCACACTGCACTGAGTGTTCAGCAGTTATTGACCAAAAATTGCACGACTCCTGTTCCCCACCCTCTCTACTCACCCAATCTCACCCTGAAAGACTTTTTCTGCTTCCCTGGTTGGAAAAATTCCTCAAGGGAAAAGTTTTGCTGATGTAGAAAAGGTGAAACCAAAAATAGCAGCATCAATAAAAGCCATCAAAATTGACTAGTTCAAAAACCGTTTTGAGCAGTGAAAAAAAATTTCAAAAGTTGTAGTGCATCAAATGAAGAGTACTTGAAGGTGACTGAAGTTCAAACTTATAAGTTCAAACACAGTTTTTATAAATAAGTTCTGATTTTGGGGGTCCCTCCCTTGTATTTACAAAAAAAGAAAAATAATTCTCCCAAAGGACAAACAGCTTTTATTTAAAGTTTATTACTTTAATTAATCCATTCTGTTCTTTTTAAAAATAAATTATTGATTATACTATTAGAGCTGTCCTGTTGTTAACACTTTTATTCCTCTCTGCCTCATACTCCTCTCCTGCCATGATTCCCCCCACCTTAGTTCTTGGGTTGTACATGTAAGTTCTTGGGTTCTCCATTTCCCACACTATTCTTAACCTCCCCCTGTCTATTTTGTATCTACCACTTATGCTTCTTATTTTCTGTACCTTTTTCCCCACTCTCCCGCTTCCCCCTCCCTGCTGACAACCCTCCACATAATCTCTATTTCTGTGAATCTGTTCCTGTCCTAGTGGTTTGCTTAGTTTGTTTTTGGTTTTGATTTTTTAGGTTTGGTTGTTGATAGTTGTGAGTTTGTTGTCATTTTACTGTTCATCTTTTTTACCTTCTTTTTCTTAGGCAAGTCCCTTTAATATTTCAGATAATAAGGGCTTGGTGATGATGAACTCCTTTAACTTGACCATATCTGGGAAGCACTTTCTCTGCCCTTCCATTCTAAATGAGAGCTTTGCTAGATAGAGTAATCTTGGCTATAGGTTCTTGCCTTTCATGGCTTTGAATACTTCTTTCCAGCCCTTTCTTGCCTGTAAGGTTTCTTTGGAGAAATCAGCTGATAGTCTTATGGGAACTCCTTTGTAGGTGACTGTCCCCTTATCTCTTGCTGCTTCTAGGATCTCTGCTTCATTTTAATCTTGGCTAATGCAATTATGATGTGCCTTGGTGTGTTTCTTCTTGGATACAACTTCTTTGGAACTCTCTGAGCATCCTGGACTTGCATGTCTATTTCCCTTTCCAGATTGGGGAAGTTTTCCTTAGTTATTTTTTCAAGTAAATTTTCAATTTCTTGGTATTCTTCTTCTCCTTCTGGCACCCCTATGATTGTGATGTTGAAATGTTTAAAGTTGTTCCAGAAGTTCCTCAGCTCCTCCTTATTTTTTTGAATTCTTGTTTCTTCATTCTGTTCCAGGTGGGTGTTTATTTCTTCCTTTTGTTCTAAACTATTGATTTGAGTCCTGGTTTCTTTCTCTTCATTGTTGCTTCCTTGTATATTTTCCTTTATTTCACTTTGTATAGCCTTCATTTTTTTCTATATTTTGCAACCACATTCAACCATTTCTGTGAACATCCTGATTACCAGTGTTTTGAACCATGCATCTGATAGGTTGGCTATCTCTTCTTTGCTTGATGGAATTTTTTCTGAAGCTTTGATTTGTTCTTTCATTTGGGCCATGTTTTTTGGTCTCAGCACACTTGTAACATAGTAAGGGGTGGAGGCTTAGGTGTCTGCCAGAACGGGGCAAACCACAAGGGTGTGTCGTGGCATTGTATGTGGAGGAGGGGTCTGAGAAAGAACAATGCCACTTGCTCAGCTCTTAGCCGGCTTTCAGTCACTTCATCTGCTACCCACAAGCAAATTGGGTCCTTCTGGTGATGATTCCAAAGTAGGTGGTTTTTGTGTACGTTCTAGGACCCTGTGGGTCTCTCTAAAGAACTCTCCTGTGAGGCTGGGAATTGCTCCTGCTGCCTCAACACCCACAGGTTTTTTCATTCAGAAGCTTTGAGACTTTATTTCCCTGTGCTGGAGCCCTGAGTTGTGTGATCTGTCTCACTCCCCAGTTGCTCCTCCTGGTTTATCCTCATGCAAATGTGGGACAACCAGAGGCCACATTAACCCACCCAGATCTTCCAGCCACCACCTTGCCCCAAGTCTTCTCTGCCCTGGTTGCCAGTCTCCACCCCTCCTACCAGTCTGAATGAATGTTTCCTCTTTAACTCCTTAGTTGTTGGACTTCCATGCAGTTTGATTTTCTGACAGTGCTGGTTATTTTTTGTATTTAAATTTGTTGTCCTTTCTTTGGTTGTCTGAGGAGGCAAAGTATATCTACCCACGCTTCCATCTTCACTAGAAGTTCTAATTATTTTTGTTCTCTGTGCATAAAAATGATAAATCATTTCTTTCAACAGTCATGAGAAAAAGTGGTCATATAAAATTATTCTACAAAACTTCAAAGTACAGCTTAGTTTCCTCAGTTTGAAATGGTAACTCTGACTCAGCAATATTCAACCCTTTTCATCTCATAGCACATATAAAGTAATTAAAATTTGTGTTACACCAAAAATAAATGTTTTGCCAATCTGACAAAAAATAGGTATAATTTTAATTCATTCACAGCTGACAGGTATTGTGTTGGCCATTTTTATTTTTTTACTTGACAATCTAAGGAAAAAGATGTTAGTGTCCCTGACTAAATAGTCGGGTATTGCCCATTTTAAAAATTTTTGCAGCTCACTTTTTGAAAATTACTTTTCTAAATTAATAAATTGTATTCATTTTACATTTATTTCTTCATGGTTTTTAAGAGATCATAAGGAGTCTTCAATTTTTTCGTTCTTGCTCTTTTCTTATGAAAAATTCAATCATTTAAAAACTGTCATACTTTCATCAAGCATGTATATAAAATTTTTACCAGTTGGTAATAAATGTGAATGCTCTGAGCTGTATTCTAATTTCAGTTGGCTGTGTCTGTCTTCCCATAGAATTTTGGCTGAAAGAAATACCCCCTCCCTGACACACACACACACACACACACACACACATAACTCAGGGGCCTTATATAATTGGGTGGTACCTGCAGGCTCTGCAGCGCCTGTTCAGGTCAATATATACGTAATATTATATCCTCATTTTCTTTGAAATGTGCTCCTAATGGACACTGTCCCCTCAGAAAGTATAAAGCACATTCTCAATGATAAAGAGGAAAAAATCTAGTGAAATGCTGAAGGCTTTGAATTTGTTCTAAAACTATATCAACTCAGCTTTTATCCTTTTCTGATTCCCTTTGTTGCCCTCAAGTTCATTTTAAAACTATATTTTTATCTTGGTCATTCCCTCTAGGCAGTTCTTAAAGAGGCATTAGGGTAAGCTGCAATAATACAATAAAGAGAATTCTCTCAACCCATCATGTGTTCTCTCACCCATTTCAAGTTTTTTAATTATATGTAGAAAATTGTAGAATTCAGATTAGCTTGGCTGAAGCTGCAATTTTATTGATTACAAAATGCCTTGAAGTTCTAAAGAAATACACTATAAAGATTTCATTTATCAATTTCCTGCCACAATTCCACATAGCATTTTGGAGTCCAGGGATCTTGACGCTGGTTTCTGTGATCATTAAGCTAATCTTTCGATGCCACTGCTCCAGCTGTTTGGGTTGGTATTATTCTGACTTTAGAGGGGCTGTTAAGTGGAAGCTAAAATATATTATTTAAAAATTTTAATTGTGATATTCCTGTCATATAATGATATAATATTGGTACTGATCCAGAGTTAATGTCCCTGATGCCTCAAAAGGCCAAAACTCAAAACATCAGCGTTTGGAATAGGAAAGGATTATTGATGAAGAAGCCTCCAGCAGAAAAGATGGGAGCCCTAATCCTTTTAAAATGGATTTTAAGAAAGTAGAGTTCAGACTTCTTGTAGTAGTGTCAGTAGAAGAGAATGGTGGGGGTTATTTTTGTAAAACTCAAGCCCTAAGCAGAATTCCTCTAATGATTTGCTTGCCTGAAGCAGGAGCTATTAGCCTGAAGGCCTCGGGGTCCAGGCAGGCTTGAACACGATAGAATCCGGGAGACGAGCATTTCTCCCTGCTCCAAAATCAACAAACAGGCAAAAGGACAATATATAGAGACAATGTAATAAAACAGTCACATTTTTTTTACTAGAGAAAGGTGATGATTTTTTCCTCTCTTCTATTATTCTGTGTTTTCTAAATTTTCTGTGAAAAGAAGCATGCAATTTTATCATTAAAAAATAACTGATTTGAAAAATTGTACTGTGTTTATGTAAAGACATGCCTTTACTCTTTAGAAATACACACTGAGGTACATATGTATAATCCCCATAAATTTCTCATGGATTTATTTAGAAAAAACAATAAGAATTTAAAAACAGATGAACTATTCTGGATTAAAGTAGATGAAGATATGACAACTAACTTTAATGTATGATCCTGTATCGATCCTTGATTTAAAAATATTATAGAGCAAATCCCCGGGAAAATCTGGCAAATTTGAATGCAGACTGGATATTAAAAGACAAAATGATATAATGTTAAATTTCTTGAGTGGGATTATTGAATTATGGTTATATAGGAAAATATCTTTGCTCTTACATGATAAAGTCTCAAATATTTAGAGATGAAATGTCAAGATACCAACTGACTCTTAAATAGGTCATGAACATAAAAAGAGAAGAGAGAAGTAAGTTCAGTGTGGCAAAATGTTAATAATTGATGGGTGCAGATAAATGACATGTGGATGTTCATTGCCTTAGTCTCACAATTTTCTTATAAATTTGGAACTTTTTGTAACTGCAGAAACTCCATTTCTTTAACAGGACCCTTTTTCATTCCTTTCTGTCCACTCCCTTCTTTAATCATTAAACCCTCAGGACAACAGATTCTGGTCAGCATCAAACTGTCTTAAGAACAAAACCTCAGGTCTATTGACCACAGAAACAGAATTGTCATCAAGCTAAAGATAACATCTTGGCTTCACTCCTGTTGCAGCCCCAGGCCCATGAAAGGAAAAGACCCTCTCTGCCAAACCCTCAGGAAACCAGACAAAACAACGCCCAGGCTGACATCAGGCCCTGACACAAGGCTCATCTACCCCTATCCTGGCCCCAACCAATCAGTAGAGCTCAGGACCCCACCTCCTTCAGCCACCATGATAATGCTTTTTCCCCTATGTAACCCATCCTCTGGAAGCCATTGGGGGAACAACCAAGTCTTTGAGTATGAGCTCACTTGTGACTCTGGGTGTGGCATCATTTCCTTAAAGATAAACCTTTACTTTCTTAGCTACAGATTCCTAATTTCTTTTGATTTGGCTTTGATGCATGCAGGCAAATGGACCTCTTTAGTCTTGTAGCATTCTCAAACTCAAAATGGTGGGGGCAGGGTACCAATATGTTTTTAATTTTAAATACCTTTGCTCCCAAGAAGAAAATAGTGTGTTTTACTTAAATTTTCATATTAATCAGGGTGGATTAATCCATTAATCTATATTAATCCAGGTGGAGGTGTTAATGGTGAATGGCACCAGATGTTACCGTGAAGTTAGACCTCAATTCTTAAGATAGGTTAAGAAAGCATTCAGAGCCAAAAAAAATCTCAAATACAAGTAAAAGTTTATTGAGAAAGTTACAGAGGGAGAAGAAGTGAGCTGGGCTGAGTGGACTCAGGAAACAAGTTAGAGGGGCAAAAGCAGGGCCCTTGGAGCTTAGGAGAAAGAAAGCAAAGGTAAGAGTCTTGAGGGAAGAAACAGGGGAGCTGCAGTCATGCTCCAGAGAAAGAGCCCACCTGGGGTCCTTCATATGAAGGGGGTTAGTTTGTTTTCTAAAAGCAGGATTTTAGGGGAGGTCTCTGGGAGGATCTCTATAGGGTAAATGAAGGCGGTCTGGCTTCCTCACCCAGGCGTCTGGGTAACTAGAAGAAGCAGTTTCCCATAACCTTGACAATGGGCCTGATAAATAGGGTTTTCATAGCCTTGAGCGGGCTCACATGCGGTGTGTGCGTAGTATGAAGCTCTTTTGCATAAGATCATTGCATTGACATCCTGCTGGCTTTGTTTATCTCTAGTACTTAAGCAGGTAGAGACTCCCTGCTGGGTGACATGGGCCATGTAAGGGGACTGGTGACATGCAGTGTGTCACACAAAGACATGCAGGGAGACACACAGCTTGCAGCATGTGTGGATCTCCCACCCATGAATAAAGGCATGTGAGACATCCCCACCGCTCCGTGAATATTCTTCCATCTGCCTAAATACTGTGAACCTGTCAGGCCTTGAATGGTGGCAACACAATCTCAATGGAATATTCAACAGCTGTCTAGGTGTGTTCCTTTATGACTTTTGGCTGTGGTGATTGGCTGACAGCAGGGCCAGGGGTCATTAGTCAGTGCAGCTGGTCCTGATGTCAGCCGTGGCACCGCTTCATCTGGATTTGCTGCTTTTCTGGGCTTGGAGCTGAAACAAACTGAGGCCTAGATGTTATCTCTGGTTTGACCAAACTCTGTCTCTGTGGTCAACAGACCCAAGGCTTTGTTCCTGAGGTTACCTGACGTGGGTCAGAATCTCATCGTCCTGAGGGCTTCATGTTTAAGGGAGTGGTTGTGCAGGGCCCGAAATGGGAGTCATATGAGGCTATTTTCCGATCTCCCTGTAAGGGGGTCTACTGCATGACCAGTGACATGCCAGGGCAGGGAAGGTCAAGGAGGGTTTGAGCAACATGACCAGCAATATTCTTGGGGAGGAAAGGTCACACTGGGGGTGAGGTCCCACTCTACAATACTTGTTTCCCCAGTTTTGTTCATTGCTGGGCAGCTGGGGCTTTCTGCCCTGGTGGCCTCTACCTGGCCTGTAGTTCCTACTCTGCTCACGTCTGTCTAACTGCTTACTCTAACAGAGGTAGTTCACTATCTTTACTTACTCGCTTTACTGCTTTCAATTTTATCTCACAACAGAAGAGTCAAATAGAGCTATATTAGTTCAAGCCACTGAATTTGATTATTCATAAAGAGTTGCTCTTTGAGTACTTTCAAAATAGTTTGGGGAGTGAAAGATCTGATTTTTGCTCATGAACAGGTAATTTGGGGTTGCTTTATAGTCAAATTACATGCTCCCTAGGGTCTATAGTGTGGTTTAACTATATATCTTCTGAGGTACTGTTTTACTCTTTAACTGCCTATAGGAAGATTAAGAAATAAGAAATGAAAATGGAGATATGTTGTTTTAAAAGACTCCATTTAAAGCAATGTGTTTGTTTGTTCTTTCAATTCAAATTTTGAATTCTGAAACAGTATCCCGGAAACACCTAAGCTACACCTCATAGCTCGGAAGATACACACAGCAATTCCGAAGCTCGGTAGGACTTCTTCCTGGTCATAAACTGACTGGTTGGGATTTTTTACGTTATAAATCACATACCATATGAATAAATAGTCCATAAAATTGTTCAGTAGGTTTTCAAATATGCTGATGGAAAAATAACCTTTTGAAATTTTGAAACCTTTTGCAGCACTCAGAACAAATAAGAGCAGAATGACTTGTAGCCTTATAGCCTCCAGTCAGCGATAAGGTCAGACCGGGAATCCAGGAAAGGAAAACAAACTTTGTCTCCCTGTCTTCCCACATGGTGCATGCTCTGGGCTTCCAAAATGCAAGAATTTCCCTTACCTTGGCAACACCCAGAGTTCACCTGTTTCTGGTGCCAAACTTCATTATACTCTTGAGTGGCCGAGGTAGCCCCCTCTTGGTTTTCACTGCAACGTCCATTCTACTGTCCATACTGGGGACTGGAGGTGGCTTGGACCCAGTGGTTTTCTCCCTTTCACCATCATTCATGGGCTTGCTGTGTGGTCATCATTATTAGTCCCTGGTATTTCTCTTTCCTTTGCTATTTAGGTTGATGAAGTTGGGCCTCCACCCTTGGTGTTACAAACTGTTTATTGAATTCCCCAACATGGCGGCCTTACTCTGCTAGTTTTTAAAAATATTGCTACAGTTTTTATTGTTTGGCCATACTTTCAGGTATAACTTTTAATTATTTTATTTCTTGTCTTGAGAAAATCTACACCAGATCTTACGGTCAGGGTCACAGGACACGTGGGGACAAGACTCAGCATGCTCTCTCAGAAAACTTCCTCTGGTTAGTTATGATGAATCTGCAGTGTAGGAAGGTGTGAATGTTTAACTTTTTAAAAACTTTTATTCTTGGGGCCCAATAACATTTTGCTATTTTCTTATTTCTCTCAAGAGATTTGTTTGGAACTCCCTGAACAAAGAGCTCCAGGCATTTGAGAAAGAGCTCATAGCTGCATTTGTGAAAGGGATAACCTTTTCAGGATGCTCACGGGCTGCCTAGTGAATTGCTCCAATAATTGTCCTTTCAAAAGGACAGAACTCCCAGGTATATACAAAATAATGAATTTATTGAGGTGAATGTTTTTAAAAGATAAGAAAATTTCTTTTGTTAGAGATTTTGTCTGAAAGGAATTAAAACTTAAATTTGGTTGCTTAGTTTTTCTTTTGTGACTTCAGAAAAATATGTACATTAAAATATCTCCATGAGTTTTCCTTCCTTTCACCCATCCATGTTTGGGTTAATATCATGCCGGTAGTGAAGATTTTGTCAATAGAAGAGGGATAAATTGGATATCAGAATAAAAATTACCTTGCATAATTGAACTTTGATAACATTAATAATCATTGAACTATAATAGAATTAAAAACAAAACTTTAATGGTAAAGTGGTCAGTCTATTTAAATCTCTAAATAACATATAAAATCATTCTTATGGAGAATTAGGATTCACAGCAATTTTTGTTAGAGGATTGCTTCACTCCCTCCCCCCACCCCCAGGGTCACAGTCTGGTCTCAGAAAACAGATTGGAAATGTACTATGTTCATGAACACAGAGAAAAAGAATGCTTAATGTACTCACTTTTATGTTTATATTTTTATATTTTTATGTTTTATATTTTTCATTTTCCTTTGGACTGTTTGCCTTCTTCCTACTGATTTATAAGTATTCATATATTCCAGATCTGTGCTGGCCACTCCAGTTTGTGGCTTATCAACTGAGATGTTCTGTAAGTGTAACATAAAAACTGAACTTTGAAGATAACATGAAAATTATGTTACTACCTTATTACTAAATTTATATTGATTATTAAAGTGATAATATTTTTGATATATTGGTATAAATAAAATATATCATTAAAATTATTTTATCTATTTATTTTGATTTTTAAAAAAGTGATTATTAGAAAATTTTAAGTCACACATGTGGTTTGCATTATATTTCTATTGGACATCGCTGTTCTCTCCTCATACCAGTCTTGGATTGGTAACAAATCTTTGTGTGTGTGTGGTTTGTTGTACCCTTTGTTTTAATGAAGAAAAGAGATGGTTCTGGTTGCAGAGTACAGACTGTAGGAAATCAAGGAGGAGAGTGAGTGAGTCCCAGAAAATCTTTGGGAAAACTGCTGATGGATAGGATGTGATGAGCAATGACATGGAATTGTCAAGGATGAGTTCCTGGGTTTCTAGCTGACTCACAGTGCCATTTACTGTGATAGGAAGACTGAGGGCAACATAGGTTGAAGGGGGAAAACAAAGTAGTTAATTTTTGACCATTAAGTCTGATGCATCAAAGCAGACTTATAAATTGGTTAGATGAATTTGGAATGCTCATATTCCAAATTCCCATGAACAAGAGAATGAAGCTCGTCTCCTTTATAGCTATTGAGGTATAAATGACAACCACACAAAACATCCATGACACAGAACCACAAATATGTATTTCTCATGCATTTGTGGAATGGTTGGGTTTCAGCTGAGCCAGGCTGTATTCGGCTTCTCAATGCAGGTTGGCCTGTTGTCTGTTCCATATGTTCTGAACCCCACAAATCAGAAGGACCTTGATTTAAGTTTCTATTGTATTGCTGAAATTATAAAAGTTCCTTACATTTCCTGAGTTCTATATTTCTCATT
Organism: Artibeus jamaicensis; assembly: GCF_021234435.1. Lineage (NCBI taxonomy): Eukaryota > Metazoa > Chordata > Mammalia > Chiroptera > Phyllostomidae > Artibeus > Artibeus jamaicensis. The sequence goes on along the minus strand of NW_026521995.1, from coordinate 2,133,649 downwards.
TGGAGAGATGAGAACCTATGATTTATAGGGCAGTTGTGAATATTAAAATGAAACTAACTGCTTGCTATTATTGCCTTTATTCTTCTCTCTGTATCCTATAGATACCGTTTTCCACTAATACCTCATTATATCTATTTGTTTACATCTTTACCTTTGCTACTTCCAAACTATAACACCATAGGGGAGAAAGAGATCAGATTTGTAATTTAATATCTAGTATAATACTGGGCATATAAAGTCTTCTCTAACAGATTGAATGAATTTTTCATTTTTCTGTTGTAGAGATTATAGAGCAAAAGTGGGCCATATTTTGTGACTGCCAATCTTCTCCTCAATGACTGTATTATGAGTTATTTTACCATGTAGTAAAATGCCTTATAAAGTACCTGACACATATTATGAGCTGCATAAATCTTAGCTTTCATTCTTTTCTATCTGCAGATTTTAAGAAAGAACATAATACATGACAGTGAGACACTGCACCATTGGACATCAAAATACTATAAGCTCTTAATTAACAAATAATTTAACCAACCTAAAAGTTCCCTTTTATAAAGCTAATTCTGTATAGTAAAATTCAGCAAGTGCTTCAGTAACTATCACGTACCTGAGAAGTTTTATTGCTCTGGTGAATTCTCATAAGGGCATCTGAAAGGAGACTATACCAGATAGTTACATAGGAGCTGTTCCAAAAGTTTTTTTCTAAGGTAAATTTATTCTGGAAACATTTATTTTTACTGTTAGTAAAAATTGTCATTCTAAGTAAACTCATCTACTTATCACTGATTATGTGATACAGGTCCGATGCTCATTCAAATACTATTTGTCTAACTTTAGTGATAAATACATCACTAACTTACACAAATTCTTGTTATTAAAAATATGTATGAACTTCATCAAAGTTAAGGAATTTTGAGCTACAAATTATACCATCAAGAATGTCAAAAGACATCTAACAGGATATGAAAAACTTATTTGCAAATCATATATCTGACAAGGAATTTGTATTTTTAATATAGGAAGTCATACACCTCAATAATTAAAAAGGACAAATAATACAATTAAAATGGGGAGAGAATCTAAATAGATCTTGCTCTGAGAGAATATAAAAATGGCTAATAAAAACATGGAAAGATGCTCAACACCATTAGTTATTTAAAAAATGCAAATCAAAGCCAAGAGAAGCAGCCATTTCACATTGAGTAGTATGGCTGTGAGCAAAAAGACAAACAATGACAAGTGTGGGGAAATTAAAAGTCTCCCACATTGCTGGTGAGTGTGTAAAATGATGTAGGAACTTAAAAAAACCTGTATGGTATTTCTTGAAAATGTTAAACATAGAATTTCCACGTGACTGAATAATTCCACTCTTAGGTATATACCCAAGGGAAGTGAAAACACATGCACACAAAACTTGTAAATATATGCAGCAGTATTATTCATAATAACCAAAATTAGAAATGACCCACATGTTCATCAACTGATTATTGGATTAACAAAATATGATATAAGCATACAATGGAATAGTATTCAGCAATTGAAAGAAATAAAAAACTAATGCATGCTATGGCATAGATGAGCCTTGAAGACAGGATGCTGTGTGAAAGAAGCCAGTCACACACAGAAATATGTATAAATCCACTTGTATGAAGTGTCCAGAAAAGGCAAATATATAGAAACAGTTGATTAGAAGTTGCATAGGGAAGGAGGGGGAAGAATAAATAATGACTGTTAATAGGTTTAGGATTTCTTTTCTGTGTGATAAAAATGTGGTGGTAGTTATACAACTCTGTAAATAGACTAAAAACACTGAATTGTACACTTTAAATGTGTCAATTGTATAATATATGAATTACATCTCGGCAAAGTTGAGAAACTAAGTACAGTGTAAATGTTTGCAGGGTTATGTTGAGAAAGCCTTATCAGGTAAATATTATGGAAAAGGTCAGACTAGTCTTAAAGTTTTATTCCATTAGTAATGCAGCAATGTCACCTCCCCAGTGCATTGTTGAGTACTTATCCTATATCCAGCTCTGCTCTGAGTTTGGCGTAGACAGTGATTAGTAAGGGAAAGAAGGCATATGTGTTTCTCAAATTTGCATTCTTGTGGTAGCAGGAGTAGTAACAGACAATAAAAAGCTCAGAAATATTAACTTCATATAGTCATGAAACATACAAGGAAAAGAAAAGAAGACAATTGATACAGTAAAACTGGGAGTGGGAGAAGGAAGAGTGGGGTTGGCCTCTCTGACATTTGAGCTGAGACGCAGGAGCTGAGAAGTCATGGGAAGCACTGGGGAATAATGCTCCAGAGAGAGAAGGGTGTTGTGAAGACCCCCAGGAGAGCAAGACTCTGGCCATGTGTCAGGAGCATGAGTGAGGGGCAGAGAGATGGGACAGGAGTTGGGGTCACATATGACACAATAGAAAGTTTGGGTTTTATTTTCAAGGCATTGGAAAACATTGAAGAATTTGAAGAGAGGAAAGATTTGAGAAAACTAAGTTTTGTTGGCCCATCTGAACATAAGAGGCCTTATTCACTTCTGGATCTAACCAATGATATTCTAGATTTTGATACCGAGTCTGGTGCCATAATGGGATGAAACTTTTGAGGAAGACAGGGAGCATATTTTGAATGTTGGAAAAATGTAAGTAATTATGACCAGAGGACAAAGTGTAATGACTGAAAAACATGGTGACATTATTTTGCAGCTCTTTCTACCAAGAGGAACTGTTTTCCCCAAGGTGATAGGAGTGACACTGTGTGAGTTTTGGACCCTAGACCTTAAATGGCCATCACACAGTTGGGACACTTGTCCTAATGATGCCATGCCATTAAGAATCCTCAGATGAAAGGCAGAGTGAAGGCCAGGGTCCCTTAACCCAGCCATCTCAGTTGAATCTTGTTCTTGTCAAACTGCCAGCTCAATGCAGCCACATGAGCCCAAACAAGTAAAGCAGAAAAAAACCTCAACAAACCCACAGAATCACAAAAAATAATGAATTGCCATTGGTTTATACCTGTATATTGGGAATGAATTCTTTGAAGCAGTGATGCATTCTCTCTCTAACGGCTTTGATCTCTCCTTTCTCCCCCATCTTAACAGTAATTTATCTTACCTCCAGCCTCTTAAATGTTCCTTCTACTCCTGAACCCTGTTCATAATAGTTCATAAATTCATCTGTGAGTTTTCCATTTATTCTGCTTAAAATGATTTTGCCCATCTCCTTACCACTGATGGTCCCAGCTCAGTGGTCACGTCCTCAAAGAGGACTTTCTCATCAGTCCTCATCACTTTTATCCTCAGTTTCCTGTGTGTTTTAGTTCATAACAGTTAACACTCTCTAGAATAATCTGTTATTTTACTTGCTTTTGTCCATCTCTTTCTATGGAAATGTAAGAGCTATGAGAACAGAGACTTTGTGTGGTACGACATTGTATTACTATCACCCATATCATTAACCAGCTTTTACTTATTGAGAAAATGAATGGTGGGTACATGAATGGATATTTAGAGAATACTTTTACTAGTTTTTATGTGAAATAAGTTCTGAATAAAGTAGATACTCAATGATCCCCTATATGTCAACTATTATGCTCAGCATTTTAAAGGTAATGAACCTGAAGTTCAGTGAAAGTGTTATCTATTATAGAAAGTGGAAGAATAAAATGTGAATCCAGATCTTTAATACATCAAAGAGCTCTTTTCAGGTGCTTTTTTATTTAAAGTAGGATGCTAAAGAATGGACAATTGTGGCCCTTTCTGGATGTCACTATTGGATTGTAAAGAATGCATTTTTTTTCAAAAGGGTTCCTTCCTTTCTGAAAATTTTTGCTCTATATCATTGATTATCAGGTTGGTGCATATGAACTGATTTGCATCAATGTGTGAAAGATCCCACAGGCTGTAGGACACAGCCAGATTGGAGTGACATTGAAAGGGATCCTAAAATTTATATGTAAGTACAAAGGACCAAGAATAGTCAAAATGGTTTTGTAGAAAGTACAAAGTGTAGTACTTACACCACCAGATTTCAAAACATAACATTTACCTAAAGTATCAAGTAAGTGTGATACAGAAATAAGCTTATATATATATATATATATATATATATATATATATATATAGTCCATTGATTTTTTATGAAGCCATTTAAGTAATTCAATGAGGAAATATTCTTTCCAGAACATGGTGCTGGGGCAATGGTTAGCCTCATGTAAAAAGATGAACATTTTCCCTTATGTTACACTATACACAGAACAACACAAAGAGGATCATAAATCTACATGTTAATGCCTAAAATGTCTAGAAGGAAACAGAAAAGTTCAACTAATATGTATCTTTTGTGAAATCTCTAATTAACTTTAGTATGGCATCTTGTTTAATTTATTAAATTACTTATATTTTCAATTTACTCTGTTAATTCCTTCTCTTGTGTATAATGTATCATTATTTTTGCATCTTACAGGTTTGTCTGAACCCTCTATAGGCTGTGGCAATGAACACAAGTTCTGAGTGGACATATTCTTTGGACCCCCTTTGGAGGGTCATCTTTCAATCTACTACACTAGCCAATGTAAATGAAAACATATTTCTCCACAAAGACTCATTTGCTGCATTATTCATAGTATCCCCAAATGGAAACAACCCATATATCCATTTACAGATGAATGGATAAGCAAAATGTGGCACATCTATATAATATACTCACATTAAGAAGAAATGAACTATTGATATACACAAAGCCATGGGTGAGAATCTCAAAACATTATGTTAATAACATATTCCGTGATTACATTCATATGAAATCTCTACCACACCTGTAGAGACAGAATCACATCAATGGTTTCCTTGGGGCTAGTGGTAAAAGTAGAGATGGACTGAAAAATGGCACAAAAATAGTTTTGGGGGTGATGGAAGTATTGTAAAATTTGAATGCACTGATGGCTGTACAACTCATAAATTATTAAAACTCACTGGACTGTATATTTACAATGGGTAAATTTTTTATGACTTGTAACTTGTAAAGCTATTGAAATAAATTGAGAGGGGGCTGTAAGCTGGTACCCCATCAGTACCCAATCTCGTTCATAGCCATGGATCCTAGGATGTAAGATAATGTAAAGCAAGACAGATAGTTGGCTGAGACCTGGGAGAGTTTGTTGTACACACAATATATCTTACTTCAGGAGAGGCAGTAGTACTCAGTTTCATAATCTAGGTGACTGTTTCCACCACCATTATTTAGCCCTGCCAGGATTTCATCACATCTGCTTTCTATCTTTGTTCCCCATATTTCAAGATCACTATACAAATAATATATACTAACATTATTTTTCTTTGGATAGAACATATTATAGCCAAGTAAAGTCCTTTTTGACCTCAAACCTGGTCTCATTTTATTCCTCTTCTTTCTTGAGATAATGCTTGTAGTGTTGTAATCTATCCTTTATATTTTTATATCCACAATTAGTATGCTATAAATTGTGAATATAAAATTTTTTTCTGTGTGTTTTAATAAATGGAATGTAAGTATTTACAAGTAAGTATAAAATAAATGTAAGTATTTTTTTTTGCAACTTGCTATTTTTCCTCACAAAATGTTAAGGTTTGGAGCTGTAGCCTTGATAGTACATAATTCTTTCAAAGTACAACATATAGTTCACCTCTTTTAACTCCCATTGTCTGCTGTTCCATCATGTGAAAATATTGTGTTCTGTTCCTTCATCCCGTGATTGGTTAACATTTGGTGATTCTGTTATTTTGCCTCTTAACTTGGCTGCAGTTAACCTCTTAACCTCTTAACTTGGTACAAGTATTTCCTAAGGACACATATCAAGAAACTGCTGGATGGTACAGTATGTCTACATTCAGTCTTTCTAGATATGGTCAAATTAGCTAAGCTGGTTACACCCAAGGCCAACAGTCCATTACAATTATTCCCAGTCTGTGGTTCACTCTTCCCCATGCAGTAAATCAGAAAACTTAGATCCCTGTAGTTCTGTTACCCACCGTGTTCAGCTATTGGAAGAGGAACTTGAGTGTGCAGGAGGCACACCTGCTTCTTACATATATTGTATTGGAACTTCTACTCTGATATCAGCTGGTGAGAACTACTTTCCAGGCCACACCCAGCTAGCAATTGTTTGGCAACCACTTTCCAGTTAAAACCATGCATTCTGGGAAAGAGTGAAGGAGTTTGATCAACAGTTTCAAATGAACTTTTAATCCCATCAACATCCCCATCAATGGTACTGGCAGAACATAATTTTTGCCAATCTTATGGGTAAAATATGGCATCTCATTGGTGTTTTTCTTTGTATTTCACAGATCTTGACTGAGTTAAGGAAGACTTTTTTTTCTGAAAAACTGAAAGAGAAACAGAACAGGTAAAAATAATGTCAAGGGCTAAGTGTCTGAGTTGCTCCCAAACTCATGTTAAATATCTACCCTTCAATGTAATAGTACTTGGAAGTGAGGACTTTGGGGAGATAATTAGACATTGATGGTAGACCACTCGGATTACTGCCATTATAAAAAAAGGCCAGAGATTCTGCTCCTTCTGCCCAGATGATATCCGCATCAAATGATCTTTACTATTCAGTGAAACTATGACAGAATGTCTGCATTCTATAGACTCCGGAACTTGGTGACATTTTATTTATTTCTATCACGGTGGAAAAAAAGCTTCTCAGTTAGGTGTGTGAACCCCAGGAAGTAAAAAAAGCTGACATCACATACCTGAGTTTGCTGCCACTGCTATCTTTTGAAGCCCAAAGTATTCCTAGTCTCAGAGATACAGGGTAATTTTAATACTAAAATTTTACTTGAGGCTCAGTTTACACTGTCCACGGTTTAACTTGAAAAAGAAGGTCACCTTAACAGACAGAAGAACTTCATAATAAGTAGTAATCAAGTAACTTAGGTCTTTAAAAAGAGAGTTTTTAACTGCCAAAACTAATACCACTGTTAATCATAGCAACAAATGCCCAAGGAACTCTCCAAAAACAAAACAAGAGCTATAGTACTTCCGAGCACTCAGGGCCAACCCACTTTTTCTCTGCGATGTACACTGATTCACAGGAGGTGGCTGCTGGAATACTGTGTCATTTGCCAGTATCTAAAAAGAGCTGTTTATTATTGAGTCTTTAGAGCATCATATGCAACTCCGCATCATTTCTCCCTTTCCTTTTCCAATATACCATGCAGCAGGAAAACAACATTTCTTCAAATTTTATGAATGTTGGGAATCATTATAACATGGAATATGGTTGTTATTTTCTTACTTTTGCAGCACATAACACATGAAATATTAACTCATAATGATGATTCCCTGAGAAACTAATTAAAATAGGTTGACCTGTGTCTTGGACTGTTAGTTACTATAATATCAATTAGAGGTGACTACATATATTGCATATGCCAAAATAGAAAAATAAATTTTTGGAATGTAGAGAGCAATCATGTAATTTTGAGGTCCTGAGGGGATTTGCCTGTAAAAATAATGCAGGACTGAACCCCACTGAACATTGAATCTTGGGTTTGCTGTTTCTGTTTTTACATTTACAAAAACGTTTAAATTCCATTGATAATTTTATTTCACTTTTAGTTGCTTGCCTGTGATTGCTTCTCAAGGGTAGGCTTTTGCTCCACTTTTCACGTTTTTTTGTGCTTTCATGTGATTTTTGTTTCAGGAATAGTTTTGTTCTTCTCTTTTAAAAAATTAGTAGACTGCATTTTACTAGGGCAGTGTTGGGTTTATTAAAAAGTGGGGTATAAATTACAGAGAGTTCCCAGTAAAGCACTTCTATCTTGTTATATTGTCTTCCAAAGTCACTGTACTATTTTGCACTTCCTCCGTCTATGAGAATTCCTGTGACTTGCTGTTCTCACCAGTATTTGGTATTGCCAGTGTTCAGAATTTTGACCATTTTAGTAAGTGTGTGTTGGTATGTCAATGTTGTTTTAATTCACAATTTCGTAATAAAATATGATGCTGAGCATATTTTCAAATGCATATTTGCCTTCTCCAGTCAGATGTCTGTTCAGATTTTTAGTCCATTTTAAATTAAGGGTTTTTTTGTGTGTGTGTATGTGTTGTTGCTATTGTTGACTTTAAAGAGTTCCTTGTAGATTTTGGATAGAACTCTTTCATCAGACATTTGTTTTGCAAAGTTCTTTGGCTTTTCCATTTCCTATACTATTCTTAACCTCCCCCTGTCTATTTTCTACCTATCATTTATGCTTCTTATTTCCTGTAACTTTTCCCTCATTCTCCCTCCTTCACCTCTCCGCTAATAACCCTCCATGTGATCTCCATTTTTGTGATTCTGTTCCAGTTCTAGTTGTTTGCTTAGTTTTTGGTGTTTTTTTTAGGTTCTGTTGTTGATAGTTGTGAGTTTGTTATCATTTCACTGTTCATAGTTTTGGTCATTTTCTTTTTCTTGGATAAGTCCCTTTAACATTTCATATAATAAGGGCTTGGTGATGATGAATTCCTTTAACTTGACCTTAGCGGGGAGGGACTTTATCTGCCTTTCCATTCAAAATGAAAGCTTTGCTGAATAGAGTAATCTTGGATGTAGGTCTTTGCTTTTCATGACTTCAAATACTTCTTTCCAGCCCCTCCTTGCCTTCAAGTTTTCTTTTGAGAAATCAGCTAATAGTCTTATGGGAACTCCTTTGTAGGTAACTTCTCCTTTTCTCTTGCTGCTTTTAAGAAATCCAAATATTTAATCTTGGGTAACAATTACGATGTGCCTTGGTGTGTATGTGTACTTCCTTGGGTCCAAATTCTTTGCAACTCTCTGAACTTCCTGGACTTTCTGGAAGTCTATTTCCTTTGCCAGCTTGGGGAAGTTCTCCATCATTATTTGTTCAAATAAGTTTTCAATTTCTTGCTCTTCCTCTTCTCCTGTGGCACCCTTATGATTTGGAGTTTGGAATGTTTAAAGTTGTTCCAGGGGTTCCTAAGCCTCTCCTCATTTTTTTATTTCTTATTTCTGTTCTGGTGGAATGTTTGTTTCTTTCTTCTGCTTCAAACCATTTATTTGAATTCTGGTTTCCTTCCCTTCACTGTTGGTTCCCTGTACATTTTCCTTTATTTCACTTTGCATAGCCTTCACTTTTTCCTTAATTTTTCAATGATACTCAATCATTTCTGTAAGCATCCTGATTTCCAGTGTTTCTAACCATGCGTCTGATAGGTTGGCTATCTTCTTGTCACATAGTTGTATTTTTTCTGGAGCTTTGATCTGTTCTTTCCTTTTGTCCATATTTTTTGTCTCAGTGTGCCTGTTACATAGTAAGTGGTTGAGCCATAGGTGTTCACCAGGGTGGGGCAACACTTGTTGCTGTGTTGTGGTGCTGCATGTGGGGGAGGGGGTCCAAGAAGGAACAATGCTGCTTGCTTGGCTCTCTGCTGGCTTTCAGTAACTTCCCCTGCTGTCCACAAGCAAGTTGGGCTCTTCAGGTCCAAATTTCCAGGTGGGTGAGTTCGTATAAGTTATAAGACCCTGTGGGTCTCTCCAATGAACCATCCATGAGGCTGGGAGTTTCTCCTGCTGCTGCCTCAACCCCCACAGGTTTTGTCAGTCAGAGGCTTTGAGGCTTTATTTCCCCTCCCTAGAACCCTGGGCTGCAGAGTCTGTCTCGCTACTCAGTTGTCCTCCCAGTTTATCTGCACCCAAATGTGGGAATGCCCACTTCGCTAGCACCACCTTTCCTGCCCTGGTCCTCTAGCCACTGCCTTGCTATGAGTCCTCTCCTCCTCTGCTGCCCATCTCCGTCCCTCCTACCGGTCTGGATGAATGTTTCTTCTTTAACTCCTTGGTTGTCAGACTTCCATACAGTTTGATTTTCTTGAAGTTCTGGTTGTTTTTTATTTTTAAATTTGTTGTCCTTCTTTTGCTGGTGTGAGGAGGCACAGTGTGTCTACCTATAGCTCCATTTTGGCTGGAAGATGTCTTCTCATTCTTTCAGCAGGATCTTTCTCTGAGCAGAAGTGTTTAATGCTAATGAAGTCCTACTTCTCAGTTTTTCTTTCCCAGATCTTATTTTTAGTGTTTTTTTGAAAAAGTTATCACTAAACCCTAGCTAACCTACGTTTTCTCATTTTTCTTCTTCCAGGAGGTTTATAGTTTTGTATTTTACATTTACATGTATGATCCATTGTAAGTTAATTTTTATGAAGGTCATAATGTCTGTAGATGTCCAGTAGTTCCAGTGCCATTTGTTGATAAGGGTATCCTTTCTCCATTGAATTGCCTTCATTCCTTTGTCAAAGTTCAGTTGACTCTATTTGTGTGAGTTTATTTCTGGCCTCTGTTTTGTTGATCTATTTGTCTATTCTTTGCCCATGACATACTGTCTTGATTAGTCTAGCTCCCATAGTAAATCTTAAAGTTGGGTAGTTGTCAGTCCTCTGAGTATTATGTTGAGTATTCCAAGTATTTTGATTTTCATATAAACTATAGAATTTGTTGTTGTCCACAGATAACTTTATGGAATTTTGATTGGGTACACTTTTGATTTTATAAACATTATGATTTATGTTTCTTCTCTTTTTTACTCTTGCAGTCCTAAGTCCCCAACTTTATTCTCCTACTTTTGTTTCTCCATTGAAACAAGAAATTAGCACACACTCCCTTTTCTAAGATATGTAGAACTATTTTGAAGAGGCTGAGGTTTTCCATAGTTCTACGGATGAGTTTCGTAAGCTCCTTTTTACCTTATTCATGCAGACCATGAACTCTTCAGGCTCACTCTTCATTCTTGACCAATGGTTCATTTATTCAAACAGCTAAAGAATTTGTATACTTGACAGGAGTTAAAAGTAGCTGCTTATCAACTTAAGAAAAAATACTGACAAATTTTCTTTATAATGTTATCTCATCAAGCCATTTCTGTTGAAAACTCTCACACACAAAGATTTCTCTTTGCCTATATTGTGCCTGTGTTACTCTATTGAACTTCATCATAGGCCTCCTAAACATAGCTAAATGTAAAGGTTTTGGGTTCTTCCAGGCACAGTCGACGCTGCAGAACACCTTTTTCAGAGAGTTTCCTGCTTGCCTGGTTATCAGATGCAGGTAGAGTGGTTGTCAGTAAAATATTCACCAGGAAAATATTTTAAATTGAAAATATAGGGCTTATGTTGAGCCTGACTTCAAGGGCACATTCACAACAAAACAGGAAGCAGTATTCACAAATCTTGTCGTGTGTGTGTGTGTGTGTGTGTGTGTGTGTGTGTGTGATGGCAAAATCTAGTATATCCTTTAAAAATAAAACTCTTGTTGAGTCAGTACCTGTGCACTCTCTGTGCACATGTGTGCATGCATGCTTAGGGATGTGGTCTTATGTGGGTAGTCTTTGCTCAGCTCTCAACTCCCAATGACAGGAGCCTTATCTTTCCTGTTCACTACATATGAATGAATTAATCAATGAGTGAATGAATAAATAAACACCTCATGTATGAACGAACAATTGCATAAATGAAGAGTTCTATATACCTTTCTAATTTAAATATACTTTTTTATTATAAAAAATCAGGTGCTTGGTAAAATTTTGGTTTTTATCTATTATTCTGTGGGTCTCTTGAAGGTAAAGAATTTTGTTGTTATAATCTCTATACTTCCAACTTTTAGCACAGGGCCCGGAACTTAGTACCCTATATACCTTTTTTAAATTAAATGAAGTGAACAGTGACTTCAAAGGGAAATTCACTTACCTCTTGCTGATTAGGGGCTGGAAACTGAAAGCCTAAATGAGAACAGGAACAAAGGCATGTTCCTGAAGAGTCACGTGCATGTCTCTGTGTGTATGTGCCCATCTTGCTTCACCTACCCTCAGTGTAGATGAAATTTTGGGAAAGCTTTCTGTTAAATTTTGTACTTTATGATACTGAAGTAAGAGAAGCAAAGCCAGAATGATATTTGAGGTACAGAAGGGGCCAGTGGAGGGATAAAGGTTCTAAGAAAAGAGAATCAAATGAAAAGGAGCTGCTTTTACTAAATTAAGATTTGAATCCTTCCCCTTTTCCCCTGAAATTCTCTCCCCTCTCCCCTCTGGTCCCTGTCAGAACAAGTATAAAGGACACATGGACAAAAACTAAGGCCAGGGGCAGGGGAATGGAAGGGAGGTGGGGAGCACTGTGTGTGGGGGGGGGGCTGGGCTGGGAATATAAGACAGAAAACTGCACTTGAACAATAATTAAATTAATTAAAAAATAAATTAAGATTTGAATATTTAAATTGTGGCACAGTACAGTCACTTTAGGGTGTTTTCTTTAAAGCTAGTGGGAACCTGGAAAGGGGACCAAAGAAGAGTCAGGAGTCATTACTCAGTTACCTGAAACAAAGCTGAATCAGGTTACATGTGCTTACCATGGTCAGCGGCCAAGGAGAGAGGAGTGATAGCTGCTAATACCACCTGGTTGAAGAGATTCAAAACTTCTTCCAGTGAGGTTATTTAAATCAGAGACCTTTGCCAATATTTCTAGTGTGCCATTTAATTTCATAGTAAAACTTTGAAAACTGTTTTTAACCTTAGTAAAAGCATCATCAGTTAAACAAACCCTCTTCCTCCCAAGAACCACAGTAATAAGACTAATCCTAAATTTCCATTAAATGAAATCTTGGTATGACAAAGGAAATCCTCTGCTATGTTAAACCACCAGCCAAGGCCAAAACAACCAAAAATACATTCTGTTAAAATTTGAAAAAAAACACATATTAAAGAATAAAGCACAATATGTTGGTATCCTGTTATCTAATGATTACCATTTCAGTTTTTACAGTGGATGAGACACTTTAAAGTTTCATTGTGTTAAGGGTACTTCCTTTCTAAACCCATTTGCCAAAACTAATTAGAAATAAGGATTTCCTGTGGATGTGAGTCATGAGCCATTGTGTGAGTGTGGTAACAAGTTAGTGCTTTCTTTGGGATTATCTGTCGTGTCTGTTCACATCTTTAATTCTTTCTTTCTATTGTTGTCCAAATTATAATTTTTCTCTTTTCACTCATTTATCTGTTATACTAGTAATAGTATCATTATATTCGGATACCAATATTTCTGGCCACAGAGATTATTTTAACTTTAAAATCTAGCTCTTAAGTATTGGAGAGACTGTCAATATATTTTCTCATTGTTTTAAAATTTGTCAGTATCTCTCATTGAATCCATTCACCAAAATTGTTCACTATGAACAGGACAAATACATAATGTTATTTGCCTTCCAAATTAATAAGCCAATTCAACAAAATAAATATTGCTACACTATAAAATTAAAATTGCAAATTAACATTTATCTACTTATAGAATCATTTTGTCCTAAATAAAATTATATAGTTAAATAGCTGTAAATCATACACTGTGAAATCAGTATAATATGTATTTAACTGTTTCTACTATTTTAGCTTTGCCTATCAATTTCTATCTTTCTGTAGTCTCTTCACTCAGCATAGACTTTGGAATTTTAATATAAAAGAAATCACATCCATGAGATTTGGGGATTTGACCGTGAGGACAGATACAGGGTTTCCACACTCAGTCCGCTTGAATCTATGCATGCTGTGCCTGATAATACGCACTTCCGTTTCTCCAGTCCTCCCTGATGGATTCCCTGTTTCCAGTATGTTTGCCACTTAAAATCGGTAATTTGACTAGAATTTCAACCAATATGTATATTTTGAGAAATCTCTAGCTTAGTGTAGCATCTTGTTTAATTCATTAAATTACTTATATTTTCAATTTAATATGTTAATACCTTCTCTTATGTATAATGTATCATTATTTTTGCATCTTACAGGTTTGTCTGAATCCTCTGTAGACTGTGACAATGTCCCTAACCAGCAAACCATCATTTCACAGATTTTTCCAGCTAGAAACTTACCTGTGAAAAACTGCAATGCTTGAGATAAATCTTTGCAACAGTGAATATTTCATTTTAAAGTCCAAGCAGCTCAACTCTCCACAGAAACAGCAAAGAAACTCTTCAACTGCAGAAACCCAAGGTGGATCTCTTGACCTTTTAGAAATATAATCACTGTCATTCCTTTTGATAAGAAGTCCTTGAAAGCAGAAAATGTTTATTCTTTATATGCAAAGCTTATTGAAACAAAAAAAGATTTTTATTTACTCAAGGATATTTCTCTGTATTGAGTGATCTTATTTGGTTTATATGTGGTCCCCAAAGGTGTGGTCTGATTTCGTGAATTCAACTTAAGGGCAGCATGCTAAATGATCCAGGCAGAGTGAGAAGCAGTTTCTGAGTGCAAATGTGAAATTTTTCAAAACCTAAAAATGTGGAACTTCAATGGCACTCTCAACATATGTTGTGAACAGACCCAAGTGTTATGGTTGGTGGGTTAAATAATAGTTGTTTACCTCTGTTATGCAAAGTGTTGTCCTCAGCATATCCCAGCATATCCTCCCAGCACATCCTGGGAGATGGTCAGAAATTTAGGAGCTTGAGGCCCATGGCAGACCTACTGAATCAGAATTTACTTTTTGCCGACATCCTCAAGTTGTTTGTATGCACACAGACTTTCAGAAGTGCTGGCTTAATCCACTTCCTGACTCAAAAGATGAGAAAATCAGGCAAAAAATTGTGGATTTTGCGTAGGGTTAAAAATAGACATTTAAGAAAAAATAATGAAAGCCACTACTTGCTAGTAAAATCAAACCAGTTTATTTGAACCAATATGTAGAAGAAAACAGGAAAGTTTGATCTTACATAGGAAGCATTCTCAGAAGCAAGTGCAATTTAAGACGTGTCTTGGTCTGCCCAAAGCCAGCCAGATGAAAAAGGATTTTGACAAGTCATGCAGAGGTCCTCAATACTGGACATTTGACTCACTTAAAGAACATTCTGGAGGTTTGGTTGGCAGATGCTACTGTTACAGCCTACACTAGGTCAACAGCTTCCTTACAGAGCTTCGCAGGTGACATAGTATTCACATGTCAGTTACTGCATGTGGCAGGCATGTTTTCCTGTGTTGTGGGTCTTCTAGCCCTTGGGCATTTGGCCTGTGAGCACACCGTGCTGTTGTGTGATGCAGCTGCTAAGCTATTGGACACGAGATCCTGTGGTGGTGCTGGCTGATAAAGCACTTCAACTGAAGCCTATTAAGCATCTCTCACCAAAGCTTTATTTCCAGAAGTTGAAAGTGGCATCTAGAGAACAGAGACATTGATTTTACTTTTAAATTTTTCTCACTGGAGGAAAGAATGAGTTCTGATCCCAGTTACATAATTAGAAGCACCTAGTGCATCTGTTCCTGAGCAGATAAAGAGTAGTCACTTCTGAAACGAATTAAGTCAACCATTATTTCTTCACTAAATTACTGGAGTCATCTGTTTATGCTTGTAACTCCAGCTGGAACATTTTAAGATTAAAGGTGACTTCCTGATAAAGAACTATCTTCATTTTACTGATTTAATTTGTTTATTGCCCTGATAAAATCCTGGATATTTTCCTTGTCTTAGATGCAGTTATTGGAACTTTCATGAAATCAGGCAACTCCTGATCCAAACTACTTATGAACTGATATGTTTTTGCCAAAGACAATGATCACTACACATTAGGCTATTTTTACTGAAATCACATTCCTTCAGCTTGGATTCAGCTTTAATTTTGAAAAAAGAACTCAGAAATGTTGAAATCTACCATCCAACTCATTTCACATGCAAGGAAAATTATGAAAGAATTATATAAATATTATGATAATGATACTTTAGTAATAAATATAAATTATAAGATTTTTTATAGTATTTTCCTAACAGAAAGAAATTTGAAAAAAACTACTTTCTTTTCTAGCCGCTTTAAAAGTATGATAATGTCACATATATATATTTTTTCAGAATCTGGATAGTTTGAGAATCTTCTCCCCACTGTTTCCCTAAAATGCCTAGATTTCTTTTTCTGTTCACTTAGAGTTAATGATTAAAGAGAAAGTAGTTTGACAGCTTTCTATCACTCAAAATCTATTGTCAGGCATGGTACTAGGCTCTCTTGGGGAAGAAGTCCCTACCTTTTAAGAGTGTACATTCTGCTTTATTTCTCATTAGACTGCACTCAGGTCTCACCTCTGGAGCTCGGCCTCAGTGTAAGAGCATAAGGATGAGAGGAATGGACTGGGCTTGCTGTGCATGTTCACCCAGGAAATGTGTTCCTGGAAGATACTTGCATTTACCATATGGGCATCCTCTCTAAAGGTAAGGAAAATCCCACCATCTACTAACCGTCCTCTTATATTATGAACTAGTTAATTTTTTAGTTTATTTAGATTGTTTATTTTCTTCTTCACATTTAGACTCTAGAACACTAGTTCACATTGCCCTGAGAAAAGATATATCCCTAACATTGATTTTCAACTTTACTCACTGACAATTGAAAAATTTCCTTTTTGCTCTCATATTTCAGGATCTGATGAACTAGCTGTGGCTCTCCCTTATTTTTACCTTTTACAATTTTTAACATACAAAATAGCCACATTCAGTCTTTACCTTTCCGACTATGGTTCTAAAGTTTTTCATTTGTCTTTACAGACATGCCCTCCACAGCTTGCACTGTTTTACTTGCCTTTTCTGGACTTTTCCATATTAATTATATTTTATTCATCACAAATAGGTCTATTGAATTTTTGTTAGTGAGCAAAAAAAGAAAAAGAGTTTGGTGTGTTATAAGCTCCATAGTTAATTTAGATCAATGTTTAGTACATACAGTAATTTTAAAAGTTGGACATTTTTTTGTATTCTGATGCATTTTAAATTCTCATTTAGTTTAATGATGTTTTCACATTATTTTATACTACTATTTCTATGATTAGATATCCCAGAGTTTACCACCTGGTAATAAGTTGTAAGTTGTTGACGCTGAAAATAACATTTGCTAAAAGCTACACAATAGTTTCTGATCATTTGTTAATGTGGTGCTCTGATTTTTTGCATGAAACAAAACAAACAAGCCAGAGAAATACAACCAGAGACATTGAAATAAAGAACAAATGACAGTAACCAGAAGGGAGGGGGGAGGGAGAATAGAATAGGGGATAACGTGGGGCAGAGCCATCAAGGAACACATGCAAAGGACACATGGATAAAGCCAAAGGGGGTAGGTTTAAGGGTGGGAGGTGGGGATGGGTGGGGTGGGGGGCAAAGTGGAATGAAAATGAAGACAACTGTATTTGAACAACAATAAAAAAACATATTTTACCAAAAATGTTTTAGCAGTTCATACCACAGGATTCTTCACATCTTGCATAAAATGTTAAGTCTGTTTTTTATTTTAATTTCTGATGTTTTTAATAGTGAGTGATGTTTTCAATGAAATGGAACTTGTGAGCCTGCAGTATCCTATAAATTTTATATTTTAAATATCTAATTCTAGCAGTAGATGTGATTGCTCCAAGATTATGACCAGGGTAGGAGATATTTTCTAGCTTATTTCTAAATAGTCATCCTATTACTGTCTTACACCATTGTCTTTTTTTCCTTAATCATATGTGCCCAATATAATAATTTTGGTGTGAAAAAAATCATATTTAATCACTTATCCTGGGTCATATTTAATGGAGCATAACTGATAACATAAAATCCATTTCTTTGGATATATTTGTTGTATTATTAATGCATTAGCTTTTTTTAATTTTTATTTTATTGATATGCCATTACAGTTGTTCTATTCCCCCCTCATTCCCCTCCACCCTGCACCCCCATCCCCACCATTACCCCCTTTAGTTTATGACCATGTGTCTCAAGTTCTTTAGATTCTATATTTCCCATACTATTCTTGCCCTCCCCCCTATCTATTTTCTACCTACCGTCTATGCTACTTATTCTCTGTACCTTCTCCCCGCTCTCCTCCTACCACTCCCCTGTTGCTAACCATTCATATGATCTCCATTTCTGTGGCTCCCCTCCCGATCTAGCTGTCCCTTTGGTTTGCTTTTGTTTTAGATGTGGTTGTTAATAACTGTGAGTTTGCTGTCCTTTCACTGTTCATCTTTTTTATCTTCTTTTTCTTAGGTAAGTCCCTTTAACATTTCATCTAATAAGGGCTTGGTGATGATGAACTCCTTGAATTTGATCTTATCTGAGAAGCACTTTATCTGTCCTTCCATTCTAAATGAAAGCTTCACCAGATAGAGCAATCTTGGTTGTAGACCTTTGGATTTCATGACTTAGAATACCTCTTTCCAACCCCTTCTTGCCTGCAAGGTCTCTTTTGAGAAATCTGCTGACACTCTGATGGGAACTCCTTTGTAGGTGACTGTCCCCTTAGCTCTTGCTGCTTCTAGGATTCTCCCCTTCATTTTAATCTTGGCTAATGTAATGATGATGTGCCTTGGTGTGTTTCTTCTTGGGTCCAACTTGTTTGGGACTCTCTGAGCTTCCTGGATGTCCTGGAAGTCTATTTCCTTTGCCAGATTGGGGAAGTTCTCCTTTATTATTTGTTCAAATAAGTTTCCCACTGGTGGCTGTTTCTTTCCCCCTTCTGGTACCCCTATAATTTGGATGTTGGAGTGTTTAAAGATGTCTTGGAGGTTCCTAAGTCTCTCCTCATTTTTTTGAATTCTTGTTTCTTCATATTTTCCTGTTTGGTCATTTTTTTCTTTCTTCTGATTCACTTCCTTGATTTGAGTCCCAGTTTCCTTTCCATTACTATTGGTTTCCTGTGTATTTTTCTTCATTTCAATTAGTTTAGCCTTCATATGTTCCTCTAATTCGTGACTAAAATCAACCATTTCTGTGAGCATCCTGATCACCAGTGTTTTGAACTGTGCATCTGAAAGTTTTGCTATTTCTTCATCGCTTAGGGTTATGGGCTCTGGGGCTTTGAGATCTTCCTGAGCCATTTTTGGTCTGTTCACACCCATTAAGTATGAGGAGCAGAGCCTTAAGTGTTCACCAGTGTAGGGCCTCTCAGGTCGCTGGGCTGTGATGCTGTATGTGGGGGCAGGGTCAGAGCAGGGAAATGGCGGCCCTCTCTGCTGCCTCGTGTGGCTGGGGCCTGCTCGTCTTGTATCAGCGCCCACTCCCTCGCTGATCTATCTGCACAGGAATGCACGCCACCACAGTCAACCTGCTGCCCTGCGTCCTTGCTGGGTCTGCTGGTCGCTCACTGGGTAGCTCACTGGGTCCGCCCTTTGCAACCCCATGCCTGGGATCCACGTGCCTGAGTCTGTCTGACCGAGTTTTCCTATGCAACCCCGCTCCACCAGCTGCTGGCTTCGCAACTCTTACTGGTCAGGCTGAAGAATTCGTTGTTATCAGACTTCTGAAAAGTTCAGTTTTCTGTGTTCTGGCTGTGTTTTCTGTTGCTAATATTTTGTTGTCTCTAAACTTGGTTGTGTGAGAAAGCACGACGTCTCCACCTATGCCTCCATCTTGGTGGAAGTCCTCTGCATTAGCTTTTTAAATGCTCACTTGAGAAGTATTAGTCACTTTGTAGTTGTTCAATGGCAAAGTAACAACTGTTCTATGGTGTTCCTTCCTAGAAGAATTTTTTGGTGTGTGTAAATTCAGGATTTCCTCTTATATGTTCTCCAACACTTAAGATATATATTAAAATAAAACTGATCTTAGATCTGATTCTCGAAGGAATTCCATTGTTTACTTTTTTTTTTTCAAAAATATGATCCTTTATGCCCTATACATTTTACATTTTTATACTTGCTTTCTCATTGAGTTGTGGATTTGGAAGAGTATTCCATACTTTGTATTTCCCATAGTTTCTAACTAAGCATGTAATAAATATTCATTGAATTAAATGTCAATTTTTTGCATTGGTAAAATGGTTGGCACCTATTTCCAATTCCATAGTGATTTGATTACAATGTACAGCCTTGGTGTAAAACTTTCTCCAAGACATTTTGAAAGTTTAAATAAGCCATACTCTCAGTGCCTGTTTTCCTACATACATATGTATCACCTCACAGAAGTCTATTCGATTAATCAGGCATGATTTATGCTTAGGGAAACCACAATACTTTTTCCAATCAGATGATGTTTGATCAAGTGTTCCATGATCTTGCTCTTTATTATATATATATATATATATATATATATATATATATATATATATACACACACACAATTCATTTTAACAGATCTTTATTGCTGCTGGGCACTGGGAGGCCTATCTTGGGATGCCTTTCCTTAGAGCACTTACAGTTGTATGGTATTCATAACACATGTGCTGCTACATGCAACGTGCACCTGGGCCCACATTCTCCCCTTTGAAAGGCCATTCTATCAACAAAGGTCAATTGAACACAAGAGCCAAAAGGTAGGAAAAACCTAAGTGTCCATCACCAGATTAATGGATAAACAAAAGTGACGCATATATGCAGTAGAATATTATTCAGCCATAAAAATTAGTGAAATCCTAACACATTTCTACAACATGCATGGACCTGGAAAACATTATGCAAAGTGAAAAAAGCCACCCATAAAAGGGTGAATATTAAATGATTCTACTTATAGGAAATATCTAGAATAAGTGAATCCATAGATATAGAAAATAGGTTAGAGGTTATCAGGGGCTTGTAAGAGGAGGGAGTGAGCAGTTTTTGCTTAGTGGTTAGGGCGTTTCCATTTAGGGTGATGAAACATTTTGAGAACAGTGGTGATTGTTGCACAACATTATGAATGCAATTAATGCCACTGAACTTTACATTTTAAAATAGTCAAAATGACTAATATGTTTTATATATCTTACCATAATTTAAAGAAATTTATCATTTTTCTTGACTAGTGTGGCTCAGTTGGTTGGACGTCATCCTGCCAACCAAAAGGTTGTTGGTTTGATTCCCAGTCAGGGAACATGCCTGGATTGTGGGTTCAATCCCCAGTCCCGGTGCGTAAAAGGGGCAACCAATTGGTCTTTCTCTCTCACATCAATGTTTCTCTCTCTTTCTTCCTCTACCTCTAAAAATACATAAATAAAATCTTTTCTTCAAAATTAAAGAAATTAGTAACTTACTATAATAAAAACCACAATTGTACACTTTAAATGCATAAGTTGTGTAGTATATGAGTTCTATCTCAATCAACAAAGCTGCTTTTTTAAAAAGGTCAGTTAAAGATTGGGGAGTTAAAGCATATAACCCTTTACTGTCCTTGTTATCTTTTTCTTAAAAGAAAATATGGAAATAATAATAATTATAAAATGGCAAAAAAGGTTACTGTTCTCACTATAAAAAAATAAACATGGAGTCTAGGCTGATTTGGGGAAATGTGTGGAAATCAATATACAAATCATGTTCCATTAACACCCAATTGTCATTAATGCACTTTAAAACCTTCAAAATAAAGTTTCTATTGGAAAAACTCATTAAATACATTCTGTCTCACTCTCTCGGTAGAGCTGGTCATATTTCCACAATGTCTTTAGATGCTTATGATGGATCATTTCGTCCCCCCCCCCCATCTAGGAACTCTACAAAGTGCAAGAATTTCTTTGTAGTCTGAAGGGCCCCTGAGTCTGTGAACTGCACGGCTTTGCCAAGATTGCCAGCCTGCCAAATGTTCAGCTGCCAAAAGACTAGCCCAGGCTTCCTTGTATAATAAAAGTACAAAAAAGGCCATGTGCTTGGAGGACTTGCCCAATTCTGTCTGCTTCATAGAGAAAATAAATCTCTGAAGAAGTCCAAGGGAGAGCTACCATCTGGTCAGACTCCTGGCTTTCTCAATATGGCTCCCACAGCCTATCGCCAAATGTCAGAAGGGCTTCCTGTGTTGGACAGAGGCGGACTGCAGAGTTTGGGGCCAATATGCTAAAATCAGATGGGAGCCTAATGAGGTGGGACTTGGCAGATTGGTTTCAACCTGCAGTCTCATCATTGCTTCTGGCACATTCACAGAAGGGTCAACATTTCAGCAATAGAAATTGCAGCAATTTAATAGCTGGCTCTGTAGTTGCTGACTATCTGTTAATTTTTTGAAGAATCCACAACACATCCAAGTAGAAACTTACCCAACTGCTACAACACTGTGTGTCCCAAATTATTGGAAGGCAATACTGTTGGAAAAAACTACAGAACTGTTTTCACAGTGCTGACACTTTGCAGTATTTGGCTCGATTTCTGCACACTTTGATCTTCAGTTCTAAAAGCCAAAAACAATTTTTCTTTTGTATGAGGTAGAGCATGCTACAAAGGTTCACATCTTACAAAAACCCTTCTTTTATAGTAAATGATAGTATGAAAGCTGTGTGCTTATCATGTTGTTACTCTGGCCTTGGTGGCCTG
Source organism: Artibeus jamaicensis (assembly GCF_021234435.1). NCBI lineage: Eukaryota > Metazoa > Chordata > Mammalia > Chiroptera > Phyllostomidae > Artibeus > Artibeus jamaicensis. Next base: position 2,111,393 of record NW_026521995.1, on the reverse strand, counting down.
CCTAGCTTAACCATCAATTGTTTATTTGTCGATTTTTTCTGTTAACATCTGAAGGTGGTGGTAAATAATAAGGTCAAAATATTGATCTATATACTCATATTAGATTTTTTTAGACTGTTAGAAATCACTGATGAGATGTGATAACTTTGAGCCAGAAAGATCAGTATCACTTTTGAGAGAATCTGTGAGAGAATTGAATTATTTATTTGTTGTCTTTTCAATTTATTACCAAAGGCCATACATTAATATTTTTCTTCTCTAACTGAAAACTCTCATTGGTGTTTTTCAGTCTGGCAAAACATCTGTATGCAGTTGTCCTCAGTAACTGGTAACATCAGTAACTCAGCACAAAACTGAGCCTCAAGATCACACCATATGTGAGATATTTCTCCCTGCTAGTCTGTGCTGTTGTCACTTCAGCTCAGCGTATCAGGTACTTGCTCTCACCATATTCTCCCCACCCCCCCACCCCCATGCCCACACACCCTACTCTTTACATCTCTTCAAAGGGGACCCCTCTAAGGCACTCCCCCTTTCTTCACCTTCTCTATCTAGTCAGGCATCAGGTCTTATTGGCCATGCTCCTGGCCCTTCCGCTCCCCTGGAGGGACTCCCAACATGCCACCCCGCAATATGCTGCTTTGGCATCGATCGTTTTGAAGGGAAGCCACTTGAGAAATGGCAGACTCAGGAAAGGCTCTCTGCCCTCTTTTCTACTTAAAAGCAGATCATAAAATTTCCCATGACAGATGAAAAAGGTAAAAGGATTAAGAAGTACAAATTGGCACTCACAAAATAGTCATTGGGATATAAAATGCAGAGTCAATAATATTGTAAAAACTGTGTATGGTGCTGAGTGAGTATTGGAAATAGCAGGGGAACACTTTGTAAAGTATATGATTGCCTAACTACTATGCTGTACACCTGAAACTAATACAAAATAGTTGAATGTAAACTAGTTGAAAAAAAAATACCTTGTGACCTGCCAGCAGGCATCCCATGGAATACAATTGAAAAGTAAAGATGTATCCTTAGAATTAGTTATGCATGAGTCTCTTTAATTGGCTCACACCATCTTTCCTGCCAAGAAGGCTCACTCTGCACTTAGGTGGCGAAGCTGCTCCATTCCTCTGGCTGGCTGTCACCTTTGTTTTTACACAACCTGCTTGGCCATCCCCAGCTGCAATCTTCACACTCCAAGTCCTTGTAGACCTCACTGAAAGTTTAGGGCTTTTTAAAGTGTATTCTACATTTGATTATTTTTATTTTATAATGCTTCTATTTGTAGTTCTTTCTCCTGTGTGCCCAACTAGACAATGCATGCCCTCAGATGGCTTCTAGAGCTTGGCATCCCCAGTGGCAAGTGGACTGCCTTGTATTTATTCACATTTATCAAAATGTTGAAGGGATCATGGCAGGCTGAGGATGTGGCAAGTGACTGAGGCTTCCTCCACCCTCATGGAAGTTGGTTTACTGAGGAAGAAAGAAATAGGCCATTAAGCTGCAGGATATGGATTAAGGAATGTTTGCAGTGCTCTGCATATATATATTAGCAGGATACCTAATCCAGGCCAGGCAGTCCAGGGAAGTTTCATGGGAAAGTGATATTTGAGTTCAGACCTAAAGGGTGAGCACTCAGAGCTTAGTAACTGGTAATATAGGTAATTCTCTAATAACCGACCTACAGAACCAGCTTTACTGTAAAGAGTGGACCAGATGACAGTTTGTAAAATAAATGCCATTTTATTGCATTTCCAACTTCTCTAAAATCTTCCTCAAGAAGGATAATTATATGTTGTTGTTTTTGTCAGTTTAGCTTTTTAAAAATAAATGATTCTGTCACTGAAATGAATAGTTTTAATTCAGCTTAGTGGACGAAGACTTTCCTGAGTAGAATAGATAAAGAAAAAAGAAGTAAAGTAACTGGCTGAGGAGGTTAAAGCAGAAGGCCAGGGCAAGAGCAAGGGAAGAGAACCAGAGTCAACAAACAAATGCAGGAGGACACTTGCTGAGCTGGAACGAGGCTGAACTGTAATGCAGGTAACATAACTGAATGATGGTTAAAAGACAGGATGCATGGTTCTTACTCATCTGCATAAAAATCCAGTTCTTTTCACAATTTAATCATTTCAGTTGCTTTAGTACCATTTGCTTTCTTACCAGAGTGTTTGGAAATATTACATGAATTAATCAACATAAAAAGCTCCTTGAGAATTCAAGGTCTCTATTGAGACTTAAGGTCTTTCACTTATCACCTCTTTTGTGTGCCAATAGAGGGTTTTTTTTATCTACAGATATACTAAAGAGCAATGATTAAGTATGTCCTCAAATAACATCAATGTGTACAAATAAATAACTACAGCAGTCCCCTCCTTATCCACAGGGAATATGTTCCAAGCCCCTCATTGGATGCCCAAAACCAGGGGTAGACCAAACCTTGTATATACTATGTTTTTTCCCATGCACACCTATATAAACTTTAATTTATAAATTAGGCAATTTCATGGATAGAAGATTAGTTCTTAGCGATATTGGCATACAAATTAAACTTTTTCCTTATTACATCAAGAACTTTCTCCTTTTCACTTAAAGGAAGCACTTTATGGCTTTTCTTTGACGTATCCAAATTGCTGGCCTCACCATTCTTGTGCTTTGGGGACATTTTTAAGTAAAATAAGACTAAACACAAACACTGTGATATAGCGGCAGTCAATCTGATAATCAAGCCAGCTACGAGGTGACTAACAGCAGCGTACATGTGGGTACACAGGACAAATGTACACCAGGAAGGACAGCATGGGTCAGCAAGAGATTTCATCACACTAGTCAGATCAGCACAGGATTTAAAATTTATTAATTGTTTTTTGTCTTGATTTCCCATTTAATATTTTTGGTCCACAATTGACCATGGGTAACTGAAACAATGGATAGCAAAACTGCAAATAAAGGGGGCACTACTACACTAAAATCATGGACACTCATAAAGGTATAAATAAGAGGAAGAAAAGACATCTGTAGAAGGTTTCTCTAAGGTTGTGCAAAATGCCCAGGGAAATGCCCAAAGCCAAGCTGTTCTCTTGGTGTTGATGAAAAGTGCACCAGGGAAGGAGGGGAGAGCCTAGAGCATAATTAGACAAGATGAAATTCTGTGATCTCCCCAATAACGAGTTTGCTTCATACAAAATGTCTGCAATTAATTAGTTTTACTCATGGGAGACACACAGGGTCCTAGAATGGACACAAGCCCACCCGCCTGGGAATCAGGACCTGAAAGGGCCCAATCCACTTGTGGGAAGCAAGAGAAGTGATAGAAAGTGGGGTGAGAGCAGAGAAAGCAAGTAGCATTGTTCTCTCTCTGACCCCTCCCCCACTCATAGCACCACAACTCAGTGCCATGGGTTGCCATGCCCTGGCAGATACCTAAGGCTCTGCCCCTTACAATATACAGGTGGGTCAAGACAAAGACATATGGCCCAAATGAAAGAACAGGTCAAAACTCCAGAAAAAGATCTAAGTGATGAGGAGGCAGACAACATATCAGATGCAGAGTTCAAAACACTGGTAACCAGGATGCTCACAGGAATGGTTGAGTATGGTTGCAAAATAAAGGAAAAATGAAAGCTATGCAAAATGAAATAAAGGAAAACATACAGTGAACCAACAGTGAAGAGAAGGAAACCAGGACTTAAATTAATAATTTAGAACAAAAGGAAGAAATAAACATCCACCTGGAACAGAATGAAGAAATAAGAATTCAAAAAATGAGGAGGAGCTAAGGAACCTTTGGGACAACTTTAAACATTTCAGCATCTGAATTATAGGGGTGCCAGAAGGAGAAGAGAAAGACCAAGAAATTGAAAACTTACTTAAAAAATAATGAAGGAGAACTTCCCCAGTCTGGAAAAGGAAATAGACATGCAAATCCAGGAAGCTCAGAAAGTCCCAAGGAAGTCGGATCCAAGAAGAAACACACCAAGACACATCATAATTAATTAACCAAGATTAAAGATTTGGAGAGAAGCTCTAAAGCAGCAAGAGAAAAGGAGAGAATTACTTACAAAAGAGTTCCCATCATACTGTCAGCTGATTTCTCAAAAGAGACTTTGCAAGCAAGAAGGGACTGGAAAGACTGTATTCACAGTCATGAAAGGTAAGGACCTACATCCAAGATTGCTCTATCCAGCAAAACTATCATTTAGAATGGAAGGGCAGATAAAGTGCTTCCCAGATAAGGTCAAGATAAAGGAGTTCATCATCACCAAGCCCTTGTTATATGAAATGTTAAAGAGACTTATCCAAGAAAAAGAAAATGACCAAAACTATGAACAGTGAAATGATAACAAACTCACAACTATCAACAGCTAAACCTAAAAAAAAATACCAACAAAAACAAAAACTAAGCAAACAACTACAACAGGGACAGAATCACAGAAATGGAGATCATATGGAGTATTATCAGTGGGTAAGGAGAAGGAGAAGAATGTGTGGGGGGGGGAAGTACAGGGAATAAGAAGCATAAATGGTAGGTACAAAACAGACAGGGGGAGGTTAAGAATAGTACAGAAAATGGAGAAGCCAAAGAACTTAGCCAAGGACATGAACTAAGAGGGGGAATGCTGGAGGGAAAGGGGGTACAGAGCAGAGGGCAGGGCAAGAAAAAATGGGACAACTATACTAGCATAATCAATAAAATATACTTAAAAAAAAGAAAGTGAGCTTTCCCAGGACTCAGTCAAAAGCATGTCAGGGAATGTTGTCACTGTTTCTTGTTTTCTGAGCTGGATGGAAGGCTGTGCTCTTCCAAAGGAATTCAAGAATGGAAGAACTCCATTTTCAAATAAGATAGTGTATGTAACTCTCATATACACACTGATAAAAATAAAGATTTTCTAATTGAAACTGGCAATTAAAGCCAACAACTGACTCCCTTCTTTGCCATCTCTATGACGATGTTGTTCCTAGAGTTCCCCCCGCTAGCAAACACAGACCTTTCTCGGATGGTTAAATCCAGGTCACTCACCATCTCCCTGCAAGCCAGGCTATTTTGCAAGGCCTGGAGTTGCTTGTCCATGATCTGTGGTGGATAAACTAAGAAAGTACAAAAGGAAGCAGTGTCTCAGGGGGTAAAGTTGGAATACTGCTCCTACCACAACTGCGGATCCGAAGAAGTCAAAACAGACAGACAGGTGGACTGGTACGTGGATGGTAGACAGTCCAAGGTGGAGATTGGTATAACTTTGGCTCAAGCTGACAAGCAAGGTTTTTGAACCTGGAGCAAATGGGAATTATAATTTATTGAGATTTACCAGGGTGTTTGGATTTCCATATTTTCTTGTTAGACATGTGAAATAGCTTCATTTATATTCCAGTGTTTTATTTATGTCATAATATTCCCAGATATAGACTATGTATTCAGAGTTTAGTAAAAAGACTATAAAAATGTATCAGGATTTGAAATTTCACATTGCAGCAATACTTTGCCAATGACTATTAAGAATTGAACATGGAAATAGAGAAGATAAAACTTTCATGTGTGAGAAATTTATTTTTAATGAACAGCATTTCCTGTCTACTTAAACGAAGGAGTGTAAATCAGTTGATCATTAATTATGAATGCTGATATTTGAAACATGCAAGGGTACACTTAGGCCACTAGAGCAGTCACTATCCTTTCATTATGTAAAACAAAACATAATCACAGTGGAGTTTTTCAACATGGAAAAAAATCACCAACATTTATTTTTGCCCCTGTCATTCTAATTAGTTTGGAAATAGGGTTCCAAGTTGACAATATTTTACTCATTATTTTTTCTCTCTGCTGTACATTGCTCAGATGCTTATTATTTCCTCCATGTAAGTTAGAATTTTAGGGCAACAAAAAAGAGTGTAGTTCTTTATTGTCACTATTCTGAGATTTCCCATATGCCCAGGCTCAGCTCTGGGTTTGAACCATGTATATGAAAACCTTATTTCCTGAGGCCAAGCTGCCCAGCCAAGCCCAGTCTGGATCACCAGAGCCAGAGCCAACTTGCAGATGTATTGGGTTGGTCCAAAAGTTCATTTGCTGTTTTCTGTAGGATGGCTCTAGTAGCACCTAGTTGTCTTTAACATCATTCAAAACAGTTTGGGTTAGATTGTATTGTGACAGTGGTCATATCAGTGTGCATTTAAAAAAACTTATCAAAATTGGTATATTTTTGTGTACCCATTTTAATAGTGAAAATGAAAGAAAATACATAACATTTTCAGCCTATTATGTTTTATTATTTCAAGAAAGGTAAAAATGCAACTGAAATGGAAAAAAAAAGATTTGTGCAGTGTACAGAGAAGGTGTTGTGATTGATTGAATGTGTCAAGAGTTATTTGCGAAGTTTTGTGCTGCAGATTTCTCACTGGACAATGCTCTGTGGTCAGGTAGACCAGCTGAAGTTAATAGCAATCAAATCAACACATTAATTGAGAACAATCAATGTTTTACCATGCAGGAGATAGCCAACATATTCAAAATATCCAAATCAATCAAGTTATTGGTGAAAATGAAAAATGTGTCTTAATAAGCATGGAATAAAAGTCTTTTGCTCTAAGGAACTTGGTTATAGAGAGGTTAGTTTCCAGTGTTATTGTGGCAATAGCTGATCAATGTAGAAATACAACCAATCCTACTCCGTTTCTTCCTTCAAAGCATGTCTGAAGAAGAGAATATACAGTCAAAAAAGTACTTGGGTTCATACACATAGAAAATAGGTTGCAGTTACATCACTAAAGAGTACTTCTATCATCTTGATGGTTGTACTAAAAGCTAAAAAGGAATTCATCACAGGCATCTAATGGGGCTTGGTTGCTCATAACACATAGGCTGAAAATTTTCAGAGAAAATACATAGATGAACTAACTAAGGAAATCCTTACTTAGTATATTACGCAAATCTAACTCCTATGGGTGATCAGAGTCTGCATATGTTTTCCCTTTGCAGGAAGAGGTTAAGCCCATGTCCTGACAGGATTATTAACATCCTGAGTATGATGTACATGGGTCATTATTCTTCCTGTTCAGGTGGGAGAACATATATAGCCTTCACTGCCATGCAAAGACATTTTGCTGATGAAATGAGAAATTTCAGACAATATGTTATGGATTAAAAGGAACAAAAGGAAAGGCAGGAATCCTAGGTTCTCATCATCACTATTTTCCATGCCTGTGACCTTAGGGGAGGCGCGTGATCTCTCTGCTCTCTGTGCTGGTACGTGTAGGATAGAAGTCATATCTTCTCCAACTATGGTGCAGCGCTGGTGTGAGGGTCTGTGTGAGGGTGCTATGAAACTGCCAAGAGCTACATGTACTGTATTTTTAGTACTATAAAACATACCAGACCATAAGACACACCTAGGTTTTAGAGGAGGAAAATAGGAAACAATATTGAAGCAAAAACTGTGGTAAACTATTTAATAACCTGTGACCTCGCTCCACCACCGCCCTTCACCACCACACCCAGCCAGGTAAGCTACATTCGGACTATAAGACGCACCACGTTTCCCCCCAAATTTGGGGGAAACGTGCATCTTATAGTCAGAAAAATATGGGTATTTTACTTGGTGAAACAGGTGTTAAGAGGTAACATATCATCACACTGAAGGGCAATGGCTTTGAAATCACACAGACCTAGGTTCAGACTCCAACTCTGCCATTTACTACATATGTTATCTTAAGCAAGTTACCTTACCATGTGAGCCTCAGATTCTCCTGAAAAATTGGGTAATAAAACCTGCTGTAGAGTTGTGGGTACTAGATGAAGTAAAAAATGTGAGGCTTTTGGCACAAGGCCTGACATAGAGTAAGGGCTCAAATATGGCAGATGGCTGATTACCACCCACTGTTTTCTCAGCACTGTGGATGCAATGGCAGCGCAGACAGGCATCGAACCCCTTTTGTCACACAAGCCTTTGCACCAGGGAGATGGGCCAACAATCTGCCAATCTTTTTGGCCTTTGGTTGCAGAGTTGCTGAAGACCCATTTTCTTCCCTCATTTTTGCTATTCTTGATGAATGCTGTTTTCCAGACTAGAGATTTTACCATCTGCCCATCTTCCTTGCTTCTACCACCAGTTTGAATCTCCAACACTCACTCTCCATGGTAACATCTGGGTTAGACTGAGTGCAGAAGGATCAACCTTGTTTCACCCTGAGGATTGTCTCAGATCTACACCTGCACAATTCATTACCCTACAATTTGTTCTCTCTCCATGTGGCAACCAGAATGTTCCAGGACATACCTATAGTTAATTAATATCTGGGAAAGCAAGTCACTAACTCTGGACCTTGTTTTCAGTTTATAAGGTAAAGAAAAAGAATCCTGTTATTGATTAGTATATTAAAATAAAAAATTCCATACCCCACAAATATTGAAAATTGGGGCCATAAGTTTCCTTGATCTCTATTAATGAATAAACATTTCCATTGTCACTAAAAATTCAAAAATTTATTTATAAATTCAGCCACTTATTAAGCTAGTATGTTCACTTTATAAAGGAGCTAGTGTCCTGTTAGATGTAAGGTGACATTTAATTAGGACCTTTAAAAACATTTGGTTTCATCTCAGTTTATCACCATTCCATTCTCATTGTACAAAATTTATGAAAAGAAAGCCCCTAGAGCAAGGGACATAAAGGAAAAAATAAACAAATGGGATCTCATCAAAATACAAAGCTTCTGCATGGCTAAAGAAAAAATAAAAAGAGAACCAACTGTATGGGAAAACATATTTGCCAATGATACCCCAGACAAGGGTTTAATCTCCAAAATATACAAAGAATTTACACAACTCCACTCTAAGAAGACATCTAACCCAATTAAAAAATGGGCAAAGGACTTGAACAGACACTTCTCCAAGGAGGACATACAGAAGATCCAGAGACACATGAAAAGATGCTCAATATCACTAGCTATAAGAGAGATGCAAATTAAAACCACAGTGAGATACCACTTTATATCAGTCAGCATGGCCATCATAAACAAAACAACAAACAAGTGTTGGAGAGGTTGTGGAGAAAAGGGGTCCCTAGTTCACTGTTGGTGGGATTGCAGACTGGTACAACCATTATGGAAAACAGTATGGAATTTTCTAAGAAAACTAAAAATGAATATGCCTTTTGGCTCAGCAATTCCACTGCTAGGATTATAACCTAAGAACCCTGAAACTCTAATCCAAAAGAACTGATGCATCCCAATGTTCATAGCAGCACAATTTACAATAGTTAAGAGATGGAAGCAACCTAGGTGCCCATCAGTAAATGAATGGACCTAAAAACTATGGTACATTTACACAATGGAATTCTATGCAGCAGAAAGAAAGAAGGAGCTACTACCTTTTGCAACAGCATGAATGGAACTAGAAAGCATTATGCTGAGTGAAATAAGCCAGGTGGTAAAAGACAAATACCATATGATCTCACCTTTAACAGGAACCTAAACAACAAAACAAATAAGCAAGCAAAATATAACCAAAGACACTGAAATAGAGAACAGGCTGACAGTGCCCAGAGTGGGGAGGGGAGGGAATTCCATGGGGAAAGGGGAAGGGGAAGGGGAAGGATTTACAGGAACTAGTATAAAGGACACATGGACAAAAACTAAGGGGGGATGGTGGGAGGTGGGGAACACTGGGGGTGTGGGCTGGGATAGGAGTAAAAGACAGAAACCTGTACTTGAATAATAAGAAAATAAATAGAAAAAACACTAAGGGTGGGTGGAAATGGAAGGAAGGTGGGGAACACTAGGGGGGGTGGTCTAGGCTGGGAGTAAAAAAACAGAAAACTGTACTTGAACGACAATTAAATAAATAATTTTTAGAAAAAGAAAAAGCATTTGGATGAGGGATCAGAAGTCACACAAAGCTCTCCCATCTACAAATGATGGCTTTTACATTTTGTTGTATTTTTCTCTCAGTCATTTGTGCTAGGGATGGTTTTTACTAGACCATTTCCAAGTGAAAAGTTTTGATGCTCTTCTGATAAAAGGCTCAGTATCAATAAAGATTTGCCAATATCACAAAGTTAGGTCTCTTTCAAAATCCCACGGGGTATTTGACAGTTTTGGCTTCGGGCTTTTCCAAGCCACCAGTATCTGGTCTGGGCATCCAGAAAGATTGTTCAAATCATGATATCAACAAATACTTGCTGTCTTAAATATTTGTGTCCAAACCTCAATCATTTAGCTTAAAAATTAAGAGACATGATTCAGCAAATTGAATTGTGTGCTGTTATTCTTAGTTCTGCTAAAAGGAGAATAACAAGAGACAACTGACAATGGCAGAAGCACCCTTTGGGATTCGTTTTTGAGTGTCTTCCATTTGGAATGTCCAAAATCTACACAAGCTCCAAACCAAACAAACAAACAAACAGAAAAATCCTGGCAATTTCCTGTCTATTAAGCTCCAAATGGACAATAACAAATACAATGAAAACAGCAAACTAGTTGACAGACTCATGAATATTAATCCCATTGCCATGGCTGAGAGATGGAAAATTGTTATTGAATAAGACTCTTTCATCAAACGAAATATTTCTTAATCCTCCAAAGTATGTATCTGGCATTGTTTCTGCTTTACACATCTGCTTCTGTCTTTGAACTCTGATATTAATCTGAAGTTTGCATGCAGCTGCAGTTCTAAGATAATTAGTTTTCTATTACATATTACAATCGATAGGGCAGACCTCAAAAACATTCAGAACTTGGATTTGCATGAATTCTGGTCAATTAGAAGACTTTTCCAAAATTCAAATCAATCTTCTGGAAAAACTTGTACTATTACCCAGTGCCTTCCTGGAGTCATTCACACCTGACCTCTTTATGAACATTTTTCCTTTCAGCCTGCTTCTCTTCATTTCCATACCTAATCGCCAGCAGGACTCTAAGATTCTCTTTGGCACATTTCAGAGACAGGACCACCCTGGTGCAGGTGGCATCTGCCCTCATAGACAGATGTGCCAGCAAAGCACTGAGGTGGCTTTTTCTATTAAACGTGAAGACTTTGATGACAATTCTCCTAGAGCTTCAGAAATTTGAAAACACTTATATAAAAGTGGTTTTTATGGTCATCTCTCCATAGGAGGTGAAGCCCACTACCCCAAGGGGGCTTACAAAGCAGCACATGCTACACGTTGTAATTTCTTTCCACAGCAGGACTGTCACTCATAGAAAGGGTTGAGGGCCTTGCAAAGAGCAAAGGTTCTTGGTGTTCTTGTTTTATGTCCAATGTGTATTGTCCACTGAGGGACAGAGAAGGCCAGGAAGGAAGGGAGGTGAAATTCTGACATAGGAGCGGGCAGGAACTGGACTGGGCGTGAATACGGAATACTTGGATGGAAAAATGGTTTCAGCAAAGTGTTGCATTCACTTCCAATCAGCACAAGCCAGCCTGTACTTGTCAGGGAATACCACCCAGGAGGGCATCGCTTACAAAACTCGATTTCATGAACATGGTTTGAAAAGGAAATTTCTACTTGTCAACAGCATTCTTACTTGATTTATACTCGGTATAAAGATATAACCTACCTCGATAATGAATTTTCCCAGAAGACTGTCTTTACCTTTAAAAACAAGCAAACAGAATGTCAAACGGTCTGACCCCTGCGTGCGAGAACGGTTCGCAGGCCTGCCGTGGGTCTCACGCTCCCCGTCCTCCCGCCCGAATACTGCTGCTGTTAGGAGGACTGCATCCTGCACGACCTAGGAGCACCAGGGCTGTCTGGTTTATTGGGTTTCTAATTATTCCCCTAAAAATTCACATCATTTAAATATTTCCTTACTTTTACAAAAACCAATTTTATAGTCTGGCCAAACCCTGGCTGATAATTGTAACCTGATAGAAAAGTACGGTGTTTTTATTTGTCCTAGAATGTGCTCCATCCAGTCAAGTTGGCAGAGACCTGAGGGGGAAGAGCACACCTGTCATCGGACTGGTCTTTCCTCCTCACCTGGGTCTTCTCTTTGACTTCCAAACCATCGCATCAGCCTGGTTTTCCTTCTGACTTTCTGAACACTCTTCCTCCGGGGTCTACACCTGGATGGGAATTTCTCAAGTGCTAGCCCTAAGAGTCTTCTCTTCTCACTGCACACTCTCTTTGGGGTAAAGTATTCATTTTCTTACTTCCCACATTCATCCTCCAAGCTCATCTCTCCCTTTGCAGTGTCGGAGTCCTATTAACATGCCTATTTGAAGTATTCATTTGGGCGTCTCAAATGCAATGACCCAAGTTGAACTGTCATCTTCAGATCTGCTCCCCCTTCACATTTCTGCATTTGTGGTTGATCGAAGATGCCTCCAGCTTACTTGATACTATTTCCACCAAGAGGCAGGGTCCATATGCCCTACCCTTGAATCTGAGCTGGCTTGATAACAGTGATGTTGTGAAGTTTCTGGCAGCTCCCACCTTCTTTTCCTTGGAACACTTGCATGTCTGTAGAACAGAACTTGTTATGTGGAAGCAGGATGCTGCTGTAACCGAATAACAAAACAAGTAGCATTAGCTTGGGGATCACATAGCAGGTCGGAGCCAAAAGTGCCTCAAGAAGGCAATTGGTGAACACCCATAGACAGTGAGGAAAATGATGGAGAAAAGATGGCTTGTACTGTAGAGTGAGTGGTGGAAAGTACAGCAAAACTCTTACCTGCAGAAATGGAAAGTAGAACGTGTATCTTATGAATTTGTGGCTCTGGATAAGATTTCCAAACAGAATATCCAAACAGAAGGGCCAATTTTGTTTTATTTTCTTAATCCACATATGTTAAAATATAAAGAGAGACCTTAGCTTTAAAAAAGTCTTGTTAAATTTCAACCTGACTTTAGAAGAACTATAACAGAGCCAGAACTTTCTGGCCTCAAAAATGAACTACCTCTCATCCTCACTTTCATCCAGGAAAAAATTCTCAAAGGACAAAATGGCTGTAGGGCGAAGACCACATCCAGGGCTCCGCCAGAAAAACAGGTCTTCAGGCAAAAGACTCAAGAGTGTGGCATTAAGATCCCTGGCTAAGACCGCAGAAAGATTTAAGGGTATGTCTAGTAGCATTTCTGAGAATCAGAAGGCCAGTATTTAAGAATCACAGATACTTTAGGGGAGAGGAAAGGAGGATAACTGTAGAAAGAAGGGGAAGGAACTAGTCAAAGATCATGTATGAACAACAGTTGGGGACTGATTGTGGGAGCGGGTGTTGGCTGGATGGAGGAGGGCAAAGGGGGAAAAATTGGGACAACTGTAATAGGATAACAATAAAAAAAGAATCATAGATATTTTAGGTAACAGGGCTTTGAGGTCTTGGAGCAGGGTTCCACAACATCCTCATTAATTACCCGTGGCACTGAATAGCGTGCCTTAGAAAGAAATGTAGGTGTGGCTTTTGTGTAACGGAATTGATTGTAAATTGATAGATAAGAAACCTACAATTAAAAAAAATTGTGTGAGCTAAAAATGAAAGGGCAAATAGTACCCTCCAAAAAGAGGTGTTCGAACCCCCCAGTTTTCATACAAAGAAAGTAGGCTCAGAAAGGAGCACAGCTGCACTATGGGTATTTCTTATGGAAGAAGGAGGGCTGGGAGGGCAGAACTAATACCTTCGGGAGCGAAGACAAGGGCACTGCCAGACTGGTCTCGGGGGCAGGAATTACCCTGATCTAGGAACTAGCGACACGTGCTGGTGTGAACTTCAAGCTTGCCGAGCACCAGTGATGGCTGTGTGACTGTGTTCTGCTGCTTTTGGGTGGGGCTGCTACTCTGCTTTCCTAGTTTCTCCTCCTCGCCACAGTCTTTAAACATCAGTTTCCCAGGACTCTGTCTGCTTCTTTTTTTTTCTCTATTTGTAATCTCTCTCTGGGAGATTGCATCCCACCAAATATCCTTAAGTGGCATCCACATGCCGATAATTTCCAAATTTTTACCTCCAGGGCAAAACTCTTTCCTGAACTCCAGAATGACGTATCCCGTTGCTCACTCAATGCCTCTGCCTGGACATCTAACAAATGTCAGAAACTTAACATGTGCGAAATCAAACTTCTGAACTTGACATACTTCACCTTTCAAACCTGGTTTTCGTAATCTCCCCATGTCTTCCAGAGCAGCTTCATTATTCCAGCTGCTCAAGTCACTAATCTTGAAGGAATCTCTGTTGGCTTGTTTTGCCTCTTTCACCCCATCTCCAATATATCAGCTAATTCTGTTGGGTCTAGCTTCAAAATATATGTGGAACCTGACAAATTCTCAACTCCAGTACTATCACCATGGGATCAGCCACTGGTATCTTTTGCCTGACATGATGGAACAGCTTGTCAAATGGTCTGCCTACTTCAGCCTCTCTCACCATAGTCTAGTGTCCTCCCGTGGTAGCCTGTGGCTTCCTCTCTGATTCCATTGGCTTTTGTTTTCTTATTCACTTTCCTCATTCTGGGCACACAGTCCTCTTTGCTGTCTCTCAGATAAGCTGAGCATACTGCTGCCTCAGGGCCTTTGCACATACTTTTCCATCTCCCTGGAATGCTACCAGACTTTCATTCTGAGTTTATAAGCTAAGCTCCCTTTTCCTGTTTTATTTTACTCAACACACTATTACCTGACATAATACATACTTATTGTCTATTTATTGTCTGGAGTGGAAACTCCCAGACAATAAGGACTCGGGCTTTGTTCCATGTTGTATCACTGGTTAGTTCCAAGAAAAGTATCTGGCTTGTGGTAGACATTCAATAGGTAAACACAAATGAAGAAATGAGTGAATGAGGATAGAGTCAGGAACTATTTGGGGAGATTCATGTGGTCAAATGCTGTCAGGAACCATTTGAAGATAGTTGATGTTAGAAGAGGAGAGAGTGTTTTCTTCAAGAAAGCATCCCAAGAGATTAAACAGAAAAGGGAATAGGTTATAGGAAATTGTACACGAAACAAAAAAAATGAGTAATCTTGACCTATTTTTCTCTTCTTGAGTGACTATGAGAAGGAAGGTGGGCGGGGAGGAGAACGCCGACTGTTCATGTGCTGAGACGACAGCCAACAGCAAGGGAGTAGACGGGGGAGTCAGCATTTGTGCCCTTTGTCATCATCTGTCACCACTGTCAACAGCAAATCACTTCTTGCCACCTTTCGTGCCTGACCGGAAAAGGGAAAACATGTGAGACGTGGTCTCTGACCTTAAGAAACTCCCACTCTGATGACAGGAACGTGGTTAGATGATAACAATGTTTTAGAAACATTAGTTAACCACTTTCTTCCTTGTGCCTTGGGCAACACTAAAGAAACTCTGCAACAGTACTTAGTGCCATCTGTGATTTTTTAATAGCACTGAGATTAGTTTGATGGCTTTAGAAATTTAATGGAGATATTTTCTTTCAGACCCATCTTTTTTGTGTGTGTGTGTGGCTTTACCACTGGTGGTATTTTAGAGTTACTCACTTTCTAATGGGATTAATGATGCCATTACTGGATTAAGAGTTTTATAAGTGGATTCCTGTTTCCTTAGTGGGTAGAAAGCGCCTCTGCTTCCTGCTACGTGTAACAGACAGCCAACTCTCCGGCCAGATTGCTTTCTTTTCCCTCTTCTTTAGAATTAACTTAATCCTTCTTTTCATCTCTACACCTTTGTCCTTCCTTTTCTTTCCCCCAGGCTATTCAATGCCTACCCATCCTTCAGCTGATTCTTATTGAGGAAGTCCCCAAAACTCTTTCAAGTCAGCGCAGGATTTTCTTTCTAAAAGCACATTTTGAGTTTACAGTCACTTCACACAGTTTAGCACTTTATTATCCTCTTTCATGGAAGCTAAATTCTGTAAGGTCCTTGAAGGTGGCACCAAATCTTATGCATCTTTGTATGACTTACAAGGGTGAGTAAACGGACAAGAACACTTTGAATAACTTGGTTCAAGAAAGTATGACTGAAACTGAGTGACAAGATGTACAAACCTCGCAATGTCAAGGAATAAATTGGGAATGAGAGGATTCTTTTGAATAGTAATGATTCTATTTTAAAACTGGAATGCTAGTAGTGGGCATGAATGGAGAACAGAATGTGTGCTTAATTTTGAATGGCAAGCAGTATCAACAGAACAAACAAAACAGAGACAGACTCATAGATGCAGAACAGATGACAGCCAGTGGGGGAAGGGGTTCGAGGTGAGGGTATCGAGCAGAAAGGAAAAAGGACTAGTGGCCATGGACAACAGTGTGGCGATTACTGGGGGAAGGAGGGTGTAAGGAGACTAAATGGAATGGAACAAATATAACAAAAATTTTAAAAAGGATGAAAAGTGGGACTGACTGGTAATAGGGTGTGAGGAGGCAGAGTCTGGGCAGTAATCATTGCACTTCATAGGTCAAGTTAACCCAGCCTTTCTCCTCCTGGGACCCCAGAGCGGCACTCAGGAGTCCGCGGCCCCCGTTACTTTAGAGGGTTCCCAGCTGAATTGGTATTTGGGTCGTGTAGCTTTCTTTATCTCCTGGGCCACCAACTGCACCCCGGACAAGTCTCTCATCTCTGAGGAGATTTAGGAGCAACACCCAAAGGCAACACAAGTGACAGCCCTTAGAAGTTCGTGCGTGAAATCCCATGTCTCGCCCTGTCCTTGGAAGTCAGGGCTCCCGCGTGGCTTGTCTAGGACTACAGTCGCAGTGCAGCACCGTAGCCTCTGTGACTTTCGAGGAAGGTTAGGGTTTTGTCACAGCCTTGAGTCAGTGAGAAAAAAAAAAAACTCAACGGAGACAACCGTGAAAAACAAAATACCCTAAACGACTTCAGTGCAACTGGCAGCTTTTGAAACTGGCGTGGAAAACAAAGACAGAGGCAGTGCCCGCATTGCAATGCACTTGATTATGCTTCTCCACACTGTTCCGCTGGCAAGAGCAGTGAGGTTCTTAATGAGTAATTTAAAATACTCTTGCAGTTAATATACCCAAAAGAAAAATACTTGAAAACATAGAATTTTCAGAAGAAGCAATTGGGCCTGAGTGGTGTGTGCCCAAATCAACTGCAAGTTAATGACTTGGCCTCAGGTACACACACACACACACACACACACACACACACACACACACACCTGCCCCCCGCCCCCAGCACCTGTATTCCTGAGGGGGCCTCTGACTTCAAAGATCAGTCACACGTCAGGTTACCTCAGATGATGACAACGGAACAGAGGCTACAGAGGGACAAAATATCAAGCATTCAACTTAAGATTCCTCTCTGGAGAGAGTCTACAGATACCAAGGTTAAAAGTCTTTGATCCCTACTTATCCTTTACTGTCATTTCTAGTGCTGCTTTCCCATCAAATTTCCTCATGTTATAATGATTTCCCAAACCACCTCCCTGGCTCATCCTTCTTGGTTTTGACTTCTCATGCGTCAATCCGCTAGATTAATATTTATAAAGTACCACTTTGATTATTAATGCCAAAATTTCTGAGAGCCTGTTTATGTCCTTAAACTTGGCAGTAAAGAGACAATAAGAGCAAAACAAACATTCTGCATTCAAGGGACTCCCTGTGTAGTGGGTAAGAAAAGTGTGCCAACAATAATTACAAAAAATATATGCTGTCAACAGGGGCAAAAATAGTTATTATGAAATGTCTGGATCTATCTCAAGGGGCTTAAGTACATTATTTTATTTAAAATTTTCAATAAGCCTGTGAAGTAAATATTATTACCAGACTACAATAAGATATTATTATTCAGACAAGGAAACTAAATCTCAAAGGGCTTTAGTAAAAGCAAGTGCGTGGCAAAAGAAGAATGCGAACCTAAGTCTCTTAATGATAAAGGAAGCAACTGGAATGCTGATGCTGTTGGGCTTCTCACTCAAAGTGCTCCTCTATCTCCAGGGAAGGTTCTGAGATTAGGACCGTGAGGCATCTAGGGATGTGAGCTAGGAGGCCAAGCTCCCTCTTCAAATCACATGCCCCTGGAACAATGGTTTTGTCTCTGATTTTGGAATTCTGAAGCATTTCCCAGACATCACTTAGCTCAGGAGCCCCTTCGCCTGTGAAGGGAGGAAACCTTTCGGGCCGAATTACTGGAATTTCAGTGCCTACTCTTGTAAACCTGAAATCCAAGCCACTCGTTCATTTATATCAATTATGAAGTTGCTAAGCATATAGATCTTGAAAGTTCTCATCACAAGAAAGAAATATATGTAATTATGTGAGGTGATGGATGTTAACTAAACTTAGTCTGGTGGTCATTTTGCAATGTAGACATATATCAAATCATTATGTTGTA
This sequence comes from Artibeus jamaicensis, assembly GCF_021234435.1. Classification (NCBI taxonomy): domain Eukaryota; kingdom Metazoa; phylum Chordata; class Mammalia; order Chiroptera; family Phyllostomidae; genus Artibeus; species Artibeus jamaicensis. Next base: position 2,093,143 of record NW_026521995.1, on the reverse strand, counting down.
CATGTTAAATTAATGCAATGTTATATGTCAATTATATTGCAATAAAACTGGAAACAAAATGTCTAAGAATATACCATCACAAATAGGCCCACCATGGAAAATCAGGACATGGGATGTTATAGAGGAGGAAGAGCAAAGACTGTGAAGGTCTCATTATAATTAAAGAAAACGTGGCAAAGAGAAGTTGAGTGTCTTGCCCAAGGCAACACAGCTAATGACTAATGGGATCCAGATTTGAACTTGCACTTGGCAAATCTGGCGTTAGTTAGAAATTAAGCTAAAGTTGGCCAAAAAAAAGAAAAGAAAGAAATTATGGCGTTCATGATGAAATTGAAAAGAAAGGGGACACGACTGTTATTTCTGTTTATATGACATACACCAGAAATGTGAAAATTTCAAAATCCCGCAACTTATGCATAAAAGAAGGACCTTTAGCTAAAGGAGAATCTTATAACCATCAGATTAGCCAATTTAAAAAATCTGTAATACTAAGTGGGGATTAGATTGTGGGGGATTGGAAATTCTTACACAGTGCTAGAGAGGATGTCAACATTGTTAAACCACTGTTAAGGGCAAATTAGAAACATTGAGCAAATCCGAAGGTGCTGTGCCTCGGAACCCAGCCATTCCATTTGTCTTATGAACCACGGAGAAGCCTGCATCCCCGGCAGAGCAGATATTCGTAATAGAGAAAAATCGTAACTAGGCCAGAGTACCAGAGACAGGATTATGGGTAAATGTATTGTTGTGTATCCTATAATGGAACACTACACAGCAGGTAAATGAATGAATGGAGCTTATACATAAAAAGTTAGTTAAATCTTAAAACCTTTATGTTTAGCCAGAACAAAACAAGTTGAAATAGTATACCATTCATATGAAAAATAATACTATATTTTGTTCATGGTTACCTAGATATATTAAAGTTGTAAAAATGCTTACTTTGATGATAAATACAAATATATGATAGCTGTTTCCTCAAGGTAGGGAAGATGGAGAATGGGATTGTAGTGGAAAATAGGAAGGGCTTTAAAACCCCTCATAATATTTCATGGCTTAAAATAATCTGAGATAAATGTGATAAAATATCATGTGTGCTGAAGTGCCATATGCAAGAGCCTTTATTTAATTGGTCTCCATATTACTTTCCTAAATGCCTAAAATATTTTAAAATTTTCAAAAAGTTACAAAGGAAGTCACTGTGGCCTCATTGCACAGCCGTGAACGACGGGGTTCAGGGGGTGCCGGGTTGTGACTAGTGAACACAACTCGGAAACAATACGACCCGCTGGCTGGTTTATCTGGTTTTCTTTGTAAATCAGTGACAAACTGTAGCGCGAACAATCTAGCTCTGATTGGTGAGCTCTCTTCTCTGCTCAAAGTCACATGATCATTTATAAAAGCTTTAGGGGAAAACTTCTGAATTAAACAATTTAAAGCTTTTAAACTACTCTGGATTAGTGTGTGACAAGGTGGATAATCATTTCCTATTAATCCTGACAGTGTCCTGCCGCATCTGATCCTACTTAAGATGCAGATTTTTTGGATAATTAAACAGCTTCTTTTGATAAATTTTTTAATATAAAAGGTAAGGATACCAGGATTCTTTAAAAAATGCATGAGCAGGAAAATTTTAAAAATTGTAATAGCTGTGTGCCTCCCCACACCTCTCCCACTCCCCAACTGAAATACATGAGATTTAGAGAGTTTTCTCCTTCTTGAGGTGAGAAAACCAGTCTCCATTTCCTATAAAATAATAGCAATTGAAAAAATTCTGCAATCAATAACAAATACCAATTTTCCCCAAAGACTCTACTTTACCCTAGTTATTATTTTTGATCTTTTAATTATCCCTGTGACTTGAACCAATGGACCACAAGTATATGATGCTAGCATATTAGCTTGCATTAGACTTCAGCCAGCAGTTTTCAAACAGCATTCAACAACAGATTTGGGGTGTGTGTGTTCTTTTCCTAGAAAAGTATCTCCACAGTGACTAACACAAAGGTCCTTCAGTTCATGGAATAGCCTTCCCACTGTATCTGTTTTGCTATCTAAGATACCCAGATAAATTACTCTGACATCTTTCTAGAATTAAATGTTATTATTACTTTTATTACTGCATTCGTCTGAAGATCTAATTAGAATATAACTACCTAAGGCCCAATCACACTGAGCTATAATGTTCTCATTTCCCGATTGGCTACACGTTAACTACAACCAACTTGACTGAGGACGTACAATGTTGCAGACATTGTATTATTGTATTATACATCTCTTAAAACAAAAACTCCCTAAGGGAGTTATTATTCCAATTCGCCAGATGAACAAACTTTGGCTTGGAAAGGTCTGACTTCCATTTGCAGCACTGATGGATATCCAAATTGCTTGGAGAGCTTTTGAAACACACCAATTTCTGAAATGGAGACTTGCAGGTAGGAGAATTTTTCAGCAGTGCACTTGGAAACCAGTCAGTAAGGAGACGGGGGAAGCAGGACAGGGCAAGGGGAGAGCATGAACTGTCATGCTGTTGCACAGAGGCCTCAGCCAATCCCACGCATTGGAAAACTTTTCAAACTTATCCCCAAGTGGAGGCGTAGGGCCAGCGTTGTACTCTTATCAGCTGATCCTTGCAAGCAGGCTGCTCCAGGGAAAGCAGTCTCCTGCTGCTGCGGCAATTCCCAGAGCGGACCGCAGCTGGGAGCTGACAGCAGCCTGTATTTGCAGCAGCTGGAGGAGTGAGTGCCTGGGTCCCGAAGGCGCGATCTGGGTGGCACCCCATCCAGGGCTGTTTCTTTTTAATTCCATGATTGCAAACCAATTGAACCTCTGTATCATGACTTGCCTATTTGGCTAGCATTGCTATCAACTGGGGACCCAGAGAACCACACCTATTTGAGTATTCATACGTAAGAGAACTGAGGAAGAATACTGACCCCCATAGCATCATGACCTCACCTTTCCATACAGAATTACAAAAATAAATTACTTCATTTGAGACCGAACACAGCCTATGGAGGAACTCCAGTTTTACAGAAGAGGACGTTGAGATTCAAAGATTGTAAGTGCCCAAGTCACACATGTAGAAGGTGTCTCTGGCTTTGCAGCCAGTTCTAAGTTCATACAGACTTAGTTGCCTTGTGTGTTTCAGCCTTGTGTGCAACATGCCAGGGTGTTAATAAACCTCAACTTCTCTTCTTCTCTAAGGTCTGCTGCATTTTAAGCTTCCCTACAAAGCACAAGCCTAGCACATCCGGTGACATTAAATGATGAAGAAAACACAGAAACAGCACATCACTGCATAAATGTCTGCTTTATAAGTTACCGGTAATAAGGGAACCTATTAAATTATGTATTTTAGCACAAAATAAACCAATTACATCTTATTTACCATTACATCTTGATAACCATTACATCTTATTTACCCACATGTACTAGAAACAGATGGAATGTCATAAATATGAATGAACATACCTAAGGAAAGTTTTAATGCTGAGCATCTCAAGACAGAGTGGAATAGGCCGCTTTAAAGCAACACGATATGTCGATACGTAAAGTTCTTCCTTCTTCAATCTGCGCGGGGCGCATCCTCAGCCTTCGTTCTCAGGGGAATGTTTTTGTTCTGTCTCTCTCTGTCCCTCCCTTTTTATTTCCTCATTTTGGCGGAACATTCCAAAAACCGAAAGAGGGTCCATGGGAATACATCATTTTAAGAACTGAAATGTCTGAAAAAGTCTAGTCTACACTTACACTTCATTTATTATTTGACTGGAAACAGAATTTTAGACAGTAAATCTTCCATTTATTTTTAAGGAGATTTCCCACTCTCATTTGTGTTCTAGGGTAACTGTTGAGGCACTTCGGTACCTAAACTACCACCAACTCCTTTCTTCCCTCTGTTTATTCCTGCAAATCCCCTGAATGTCACAGTGATAGTACTTAATATACCTGTCAATTTGTTAGACAAAACGTGCTATTACATTATTCATTGAAATCTTGGGAAAATTTCAAGTGAAAGGCCAGGAGTCACCTTCTGGATTCTTCTCTACATTCTGAGGTAAAAATAACCTGCAACACTAATGTTCTCACTCAGTGCAGAAATCCCCTGGACACAGGACACTAGTTAAATTAGACCCATTTGTCAAATAGATTGAATTCTGTTCACATTTACTCCATTTATCAAATGAGACTACTCCCCTCACTTAGGTGTGATTTTGTTCCCCAATTGCATTTATTTCATGCCATAGAGGAAAGTAGATGGCTTGGGGCAGATGCCAAGAAAAGAAAATGTTTAGCACATATTTCTATTGTAATACTCCAAAATATAAAGTTTGTTTAAGCCTAATAATGTAATGAAGAATTAGAAGTTATTTCTGGCAAAGCTGATATAATCCTAAAGAAATAGATATATTGGTTTTGAGTTTATCATAAATTGAAACATGTTCTTAAAGTAAATTTAAAGATTATTAAAGTGAAATTCTTGAGAGTGTACATGATTTGGTTTAGCAATTTAATATTAAGTAGTATAAAGATGTCGAGGCATAAAATAAGGGTCCCCTAAAGATGTTTAAGCAAAGATCATTACAAGTCTCAGTGCCCAGAGAAGTTATAGTTGCAAACTACGAAGCTGCCTATCCAGAAGTACCTGTGCTTATCCCCACTCACACCTCAGGTCTGTGGTCAGTCCTTCTCACCCTGGGCTCCTGGTTCAGGAACCGTGGCCTATTGGGACTTGAGGCTTCCTTGCTCTGCAGGTTCTGGTTGGTTCCATCCATTAAGCACTGACAGGAGATCATATGGCAGGAGGCGAGGGAGGGATTGACTTCTTTTTTTTTTAATTTTTAAAAATTTTATTTCATTTTATTGATTATGCCATTACAGTTGTTCTATTCCCCCCTTCATTCCCCTCCACCCTGCACCCCCCGCCCCCACCACTCCCCCCTTTCGTTTATGTCCATGTGTCTCAAGTTCTTTAGATTCTGTATTTCTCCTACTATTCTTGCCCTCCCCCTGTCTATTTTCTATCTACCATCTATGCTACTTATTTTCTGTACCTTCTCCCCCCTTCTCCTTCTCCTTCTCCCACTCCCCTGTTGCTAACCCTCCATGTGATCTTCATTTCTATGTTTCACTCCTGATCTAGCTGTCCTCTTAGTTTGCTTTTGTTTTAGGTGTGGTTGTTAATAACTGTGAGTTTGCTGTCCTTTCACTGTTCATCTGTTTTATCTTCTTTTTCTTAGATAAGTCCCCATTCCTCACCCTCTCGGTTCCACTGCTGCTCGCCCCCAGCCTGGATATGGCATGGCTCTGCACACGGCAACTGCCGCCCAGATGCAGCCGTGTTCGCCCTGTGTTCCAGTCCCACCGCCATGGTCCTTTGCTCCCTCTATCAGTTAACTCCTCCTGCCTGTGTTAGACCTCGGTGCACTGCTCTCACACTCCTGTTGAACTCCACACACTGAACCGTTTGGAGTGAACAGCTCTTCCCCCTGAAACTCGCACTGGTACAGCCTGCTCTCCGACTTCCTCTCCCGTCTTGTTCTAGCCATACAGATGACCTAACTATACTCAGAGCTTCTAAGCTTTAAGTGTACCATTTCTTCTCATTTCCCTTTATACCCATCTTTGTCATTTAAAACTCCCTTCCAAGTTCACCTTCCCTGGAGACCCTGCTTGAGACTAAACGTGACTTCAATTTGTAGACTCTCTGCATTTTTTCAGCCTGTTGTTACCATTTAAAATTGTTTAGAACATTTTAACATTACTTATCTACCCCCCACCCCTGCCACTGAGAGCTTCTTTGGAGCAGACGTCATGTCTCCGTCTCCTTCAGTCTCCAGCACTTGGAGTGAGACTGCTGGCTGAGATCAATTCAGGGGGACCGCCAGCCCCGGTCAACCAGAGATTATTGCAGTGGGTTGAACACAGAAAACAAAAACTAAAATAGACGTTGGCAAAAACTAATCAAGAAGATGGAGAAGGCAAGAACCATGAGAGGTTCACATGAATAATCTTGCAGATTCGGGTGCCCCTGTTGGGTGAAGACATGCACACTGGGAAATGGCTGAGGAAGGAGAAGACATTAAAGGCATCTTCCAGGGATGCAGATGGAGGGGTGGAGTCTGGGAGAGAGAATAAGCTCAGATAGAATGTAGGTATCTTTCTTTTAGGGTTTGAAGCCAACAGACTGGCTGAAATTTTGGAAGGAAATAGTCTGGTGCAAGTTGTGTGAGGCCAGGGGTGTGGGGAAGGAACCAAGCAGAGGCAGTGGCGGGAAGAGAGGCAGCAGGGGGAGCGCCACCCTCTGTGCCACAGAGCAGTGGGTGCTGGGCCTCCGGGGAGGTGAGGTCTCCGGGGAGGTGAGGTCTGCACAAAGGCCTGCAGTGAGGGGAGAGAAAGGTTAGCGGAATCGGGGTTGGGAACACGCTGAGTGTGCTGGAGGCAGACGTCAGACCGACGGTGTTGAGGAAGGAGGTGGGGAGGAAATGGCAGAAGGACACGCCGAGGAGTCCAGGGGGCGACATGTGAGGATGAGGCAGGTTTCTGAGATGGTGGAGGAGGTGAGGGAAGTCTACTCTGATTTCTTTGAAATTTTCTCAAACATACAGAAAATGTCATTTTCAATCTTTACACTTTTATTTTATTTTATTTTTTGTGACGTATGCTACCATTTGTGGGAACAAAGGAGGCAGGCTGTGTATTCATACACGCTGTGTATGCTCAGAACACCCGAAACTAGATAACTTTCTTGACTCTAATTAGGAGTAAGTTGTCACTGTTAAGTTTAAGTGGGCAGGATTTACTCACGTCTCCATGTGCCTCTGTAACTTTTTTATTGTATAAAAACTCTTTTATTGAATTTATTGGGCGACATTGGTAGATAAATTTATACAGCATACAGGTGTATGATTCTACAATACATCATCTGTATATGTTTTTATGTGTTCACCACCCCAAGCCAAGTCTCTTTCCATCAGCATTTATCCTCCTCTCCCTTTGCCGTCTTCTAGCTCCTCTCATCCACCTTGCCCCCTGGTAATCGCCAGACTGCTTCCTGTGTCTATGGGGTTTTGGTTTGTTTGTTTGTTTGTCTCTGGCCTAATAACCTTCACCTTTTTCACCCAACCCTGCAACTCCCTTCCCTCTGGCAGCTGTCAGTCTGTTCTCTGTCTGTTTCTATTTTGTTTGTTAGTTTACTTTGTTCACTACATTCCACATATAAGTGAAATTATATGGTACCTGCCTTTCCCTGACTAGCTTATTTCACTTAGTGTGCTACTCTCCAGGTCCCTCCTGTCACAAAGGATAAGACTTCCTTCCTTTTTATGCTTTTACATTTGTAATTTGTCTTATAGTATTGTCCCCAGCTGTCCTTGGTTGACAGATTGAGGTTATCACTGGCAGCATATATATGCGTGCAATTTTATTATTTTCACAATTAACTCCAGCACATCTAAACTTTGCTTATCGCATTGTCTTAGCCATTCTGCAGACACCACTCTTAAAGCTTCAGTGTGTCCACCTTTTGATCTCTTCAGTGGGCGAACTGGTAATTCTGTGCAGACGTTCTTGCTCACCTATGCAGTTTGTGAGTTCCTTTTTAGGGAATGGATTTTAAGGCGAGCCTTACATTTAATGGTCTGTTCACGTTTAAATTTTTGAAATTATAAAAAGAAAAATGCTTATTGCTTCCTAAGAAAGCTTTTTGCTGCTCTAAGAACACTAAGATCTTCATTATTGTAGTCATATGCTCCCAAGACGGCTTTCTGGGACTGCAAGAAAAGCTGACAAAGTGGACATAGATACTGATGTGCTGTGTCCTCAGAAATGGAAGGTTAAGGGAGAGTTGCTGAGACATGGGATAAAAATAAACCCTGTGACTAGAAAGGTGAGCGACGCAGTCCTGAAGGCGAAAATGCAGTGTGGAGGTTATTTCAGTTAGAGAAAGAAAAGAACGTAGGATTCTAAAATGAAGAAGAAAAAAGAGGTGGTGGATGAGGAGGAGAAGAACAAGAAGAGAAATAATAGTAAATGCTGAAATTGAAGTGTTTGGCACCTTGCAAAAAGTGTGTAGAAAGAATAGACTCAGCAGAATAGAAAAAAGATCTGGAGGTGTGTGGGTGTGTGGAATTTTTCCTTTTTCCTCCTCTTCGTTTTTAAAGATTCATTCTTGGTTGGGAGTACAGAATCACTTGTATCCTTGCTGTGGAGATAACAATCTATATTGCACGTCAGCCTGTGCTATCTGAAGGACAAAACACAGAAATCCTATTATCACAGACGCTGGTTTGGTGGTACAGATGAAGAGCCCAAGTGGTATTGTTAATCAAGTGCTTAGATTCCTAAATCTTGGTAGACATCACATTACATTTGGGTGTTTGAATGTAGGTATATAAATGATTATGGCTACTTTCTATCCTTCCAAAACTTAGGACGAGTGGAAAAGTTGGGAGTGATGGATTCTCCATAGAATGTGAAATCAAAATAACATAGATTTTTGCCTCCTGCTAATGCCGGAGCTAATGGTGAATGAGAGAGTAAACTGGAGTATTGTGAAAAGCATTTCCAACATATCTTTGTTTTCTTCCCTTAAAAGCATTTTCATCTGGTATTCTGTACTCTAATTTTTTATTCTGAAATTTGAATTCTTCATGCATTTGCTCCAAAACAGCATAGAGACTTGAGTCATAAAACAGGACAGATTTTTCCTTAGCCCCTTATACCATGTTTCTACCCAGAGCCTGGATCGGCTGGGCATCATCTTCCTTACGTCGTAAAGTGAAAGGCATGCTCCTTGATGCTAGGAAGTTGAAAGCTGTTTAACTTTAAGAAGGGTTTATTGAAATGATGATGTAAGTTCCCTGATAAAATAATTTCACCAGAACATTCAGTCTACAGCATGCTTTGCCAAAAGACTGGCAGAAGACTCAAACATAAACCTTTACAACTAAGGCAGCAGCCTAGATAAAGAGTGGGTTGGTTCCTAGGGGTCGGAGTGAGAGGAAGGGATCAATGTGCCAGCTTCTCTGAGTTGCACATCTCTGACAGGCTATGGAGAAGTGCACTAGGATAGTAACAAGCTAGAAAAGTTCCTTGGAAAGTGGAATAGGGCAACTGAAACAGGTAACTGAACAAACTGGCCAAGCAATTTATCGCCAGATACAGAAGTTCACTCCCTAGAGTTACCATTTGGCCTCAGATGTATTTCATCTTCGGGCCCAGAAAAGCAGCAAAACCAGGTGGGTGATGCCAGGAAGAGCTGCAATGACTAATGACCACCTGCCCCGGCACTGACCAATCAGTGGAGGCCACGAGGCTGAAACAGCACACCTGGAGAACTGATGAATATTCTGCTGAAACTCTCCCTGGAGACATTCCCTAAAATTCCAACCTACTAGAAACAGATAAAAGACAGTGGACCCGGCATGCTGGGGAGCAGCACATACCTTGCCCTTTTCCTTCTTCTTCCCTCAATTTCTGCCCCCCTCCCCAAACACACATCTCCTAAACTCCAAGGGACCCTGAGACTTGCAATTGGGGGAAAGTGAGAAGTGGCAGCTCATCCCAGGCTAGTTCTCTGAACCTGTCCCCGAGGCCCCTTTTCTCTGACTGCCCAGTGAGCGAAGGGAGCCCAGCCTGGACTCTCCTGTTGCTTCTTCTATGCTGAGCCCTTCCTTATTATGCTGTCCTCAGCTTTAATAAATCTGTTGTCCTCACTGTCACCTGGGCTCATGTTATGAAATCTCTCCTGCACAAAGTCAACGACCCACACGCTACCAGCTGGCCCTAGGCAGACCCACTCAGGGCCAGGTCCCTGTTTGGTAAAAGAAGGAGCTCAGCTGTATGCCTGTGACTCGTGCCTGGCTCATCTGAATCCTGCATTCACCCAGCCACAGTCATTATTAGTCCAGGGATGATCAAGAGTCCCTCTCAGAACCACGTATAGTTTTCTATGTGCCTTAAAGGTGTGGAATGCAAGCTTAGAGCCATTGACTGTCACTTCGTCATCATGAAGGGTGACTAAGTGTGTCCTCAACACATGGGAATCCAGTAACATAAGGAGTTCTCGTGAAAGACTGAAACAATGTTCAGAATAAAGTAGTGATGTTAGTATGCTACCGCAGGCCTGCTAATCTGGTTCCGCGGTTTCTATGCTATCTGCCTCAGCTGCCATCATTGAGAGCTTCCTCTCCTTTTCCAGGCCTATGGCTTCTGCTTACTCTTGTCCTTAAATTGCTGCCTTCTGTCCCTCTTTGTCGTGGCTCCTGTGGTACTCTACTCTTTGGGCCTCGCTATGTGCTCCTCATATTCAGCATAGTTAAGAATGCCTGAGTGAGGTAGTTTTTCACTATGGTGTGCAAAGTGCACCTGTTAGAAAAATATAAAATTTTAATATCATGTCTAAACTTTGAACTATATATATACCATATGTGTATATATGTCCTTTATGTTTTATATATATAGCCAGATACAGAAGGTCGAGTCCCAGGAGATAACACCTAAACCTCAGTTGTATTTCAGTTCCAGGACCCTATACATATAGTAGGGGAGGAAAACCTTATATCTTCTTAGGCTCCATGACAGGGCCTGAGAAATGAGCTAATATATGAAAAATAGGAGAAAAACATATGTTGCATTTAATATTTTTGTGCACACAGGAGTCTTCCTAAGGAAAAAGAAGAACCAAAGAAGACTTTCAGCTCCAAGAGTTTAAAATCTTAAATGAGGAGCAGTGAATTGTGAGGATGTGACCAGCAGCTTGGGTTTGGGGGCAACAGACCGGGAAGTACATGATGGAAATCGTGGAAGGGAAGAATTATTTTCATAAGTTTGTACGGATACATTTTGGCATTGACGCATAGTCTCCAGGGACTAGAACGCTTTTCTCTTCTGGGTACAGGGAGGACACATTTCTCAGGGGAAATCTTATGACTTGTTTGTCAGACAGAAAGGAGGGCAGAGATCCCCTTCTGCACTTGTAGTTTCTCCAGTACCTTCGCTCAAAATAAGCCACATGCCACAGTGGCACCACTTTGGAAGAGCTAGTTCTGAACCCGTTCAATACCTTTTCATAATATATGCTTTTAAAAATAAGGTATAGGTAGAATATATATATTTTAAATTATTTGCTGAGCATCTACTATGTGCTGGGCATTGTTCTATACATGTTAACACATTTTATTCTCTCAAAAACCCAGCAGGTAAGAACTACTATGATCTTCATTTTATGGATGAGGGAAATGCTACACTTAGCCAATTCACCTGAGGCCCCACAGCTAGAAAACAAAGGAGCTATGGGACCTCAAATATTCAAATCTCTAGACTACTCACTATTATTAACTTTCCTCTACCATGGTCCTGGGTTATCTGGTCACATCATGGCTCAGGCTGTTGGCCTTTTGCATGCCTGACCACATCAGGGCCAAACTCCAGGCAGGTCACCTTTGCCCTGGGTGACAAGGAGGCCCACAGATAGGAAATGACGTCTGTCCTGTTGGGACTCTTCCCCAGCCTTCGGGAGAAAGACCTGTAACTTCAAATAACCATTTCCTCTTTCAACAGCAGTGTTTGGTTGGACAGTCACTTCCTGGCACCAGAGTGGGACACGTTGCCGGTGGCTCCCCCGTCCCCTGCCCTTCCCCACTGCAGCCAGGCCATTCGTATTCCTCTTTTTGTTTTTATCACGTGTACTTTCTGCATAGCACCTCTCACAAGGCTCGCACATACGAATTTCCCTGTGTGTTAGCTCTCTGGTGGTTGTCTTCTGTTCCCACGGTCAGGGACTGTGGTCTGTTTCACCCTGCCGGGTCATCAGCAGGTTCTGGCTGTACTAGGCCATCCACACCCATTTTTCACAGGAATAGATGGGCAAAGAAATGAATGAATGACTCCATTATCTGGATTTCTCCTTTAGAGAGAGTCTAAAATAGAGGTGAAAGAGACAAAGCTCAAGAACCAAAAAAAAAAGTACTTTAGGAAGGCAAGGAAAATGACCATTTAGAGTGCTGCAGAAGCTATGGAAAGCTAATCAAATTGAATATTATCTTTGGTTAACACAGTAGTCCCCTTATCTACTGGGGATGCATTCCAAGATGCCCAGAGAATGCCTGAAATGGCAAATAATGTCAAACTCTGTATGTACTATATTCTTTTCCTATTCATAAAGGAAGCATGTTATGGTTCCCCTCTGGCATGTGTTCAAATTGCCAGCATCACTGCTCTTGTGTTTTGGGATCTTTGTTAGGTAAAGTAAGGGTGACTTGAACAGAAGCTCTACAGCCCTGCATCAGTCAGTCTCATAACACCAGGCAGCTGGGTAACTAATGGGTGAGGAGTGTCCGTAGTCTGCAGATGCTGGACAAAGGAAGGGTTCATATCTTGGGAGGGATGGAGCAAAACGGCATGAGATTTCATGATGATACTCAGAATAGCATTAAATTTAAAACCTATGAATTGTTTATTTCTGAAATTTTCCACTAAATATTTTTGCACCACAAATGACAAGGGTAACTAAAACCTCAAGAAGCAAAACCACACATAAGGGACACTGTTATATTGCTTAAGATAGATGTCCTATAGATAAGGTAACCATACAACCCTGTTTGTTTGGGACAGTCCTCTCTGGCTCCTGTTGAGCTGGCATCCTGTCCAGTTTAGCGTTTGCCTAGCATAATGTGATACAATCTAAAAGACAACATTGACACTCATCTTCCTTTCTCTGACTCCTTCCAGACATAAGGTCACTTTCAAGGATAACAGTGTGCCCAGGGCCTGCTGATAACACCAACTGCCATCAAAGATAGCACAGTCTCAGGTGGTCGTGGGAGAGGCACTCAGTGTTGCCACCCACGATGACCACTGGTGCACCGGCCTGACATGCCACAGACCCTGCCATTTGCTTCAACACATACCCAGTAACAGCTGCTGTTGGGAAACTGGAAGAAGATGAGGGAAAACAACAGGTTAGGTGGGTGTGAAATATCCAAAAGAAATAGTGCCTCTGTTTGATTCTTAAATGCATATAAATTATATGGACACCTTATCTAGAAACCTCATTCTTTTCTGTTTTTAATTTCATTTTCTCATTCTGTGTTTGGTAATTACTTGTGGTTCTGTGATTTTTGTTTATAATTGGCCTGTCAAACGCCTGGATCCCAGGACTTCCTATAAATGCCGGAATCCAATAGGTCTGTGGTGGGACCCAGGAATCTGCGTTTCAACAAGGCTGCTCCAGGACTCTGACCCAAGAGTTCTGCAGAACACCTTGGAGAAGAACATGGGTTTCCACAGAGGGGCGGTCCATTGCCAATGGCAGGGTGTGGTAGTAGCAAGAATCCTGGACCTGAGTGAGGATCCAGGTGCTGGAGGAACAGGAAAAACGTAAGTCAAGAGAGAAGGGAGCCGGAACCGGCTGCTCGAACTCCTGTTAATCCTGGTCTTGGGGTTGCAGGGCTTTTCAGTAGGATACACATACCACTGGTCCGATTGTAGCACACATGTTACTGTACTTACTACCAAGTGTCTCTAAGTATCGACTACATGCCCCAAAGCAAGCCACTGAGTGACATTTCTTCTTGAAGCTCAGGTGATGATTCGGGGTCCTGACATCTGGTCCACTACCACTTCTGTCCCCAACTGTTGGAGGACAATGGTGCTTTCTTCAGGCTGGTGGGGATCTCCCTGAAGTCACTAAGCTAAATCTCATTTAATAGTGGAAGTGTGTTGTGTATATATGATCTTTATGTGTGGCATCTATGTATAAGCACATATGTGATGGCAATTGAATATTAGAAAAAATTGCCCCCCCAAACCCAGGAAAAATACTGATAAAGCTTCATTGCTTGACTAAGCTTTGGTTAGTCCCCATAAGCTTTTTCTAAACCTTATATCTGTGCACTTCCTTGTAAATTCCTGCTTTGTCAAGAACCTGCTTAGTCAGTTTGGTAAGAGTTGTTCCTTGTGCATTTCTTATTGCCCTTAGTGCCTAATCCAATTCCCCATCCTCCACCATACCCCCGCCCGCCTTCAGTGAAGATCCTGCTGGCTCAGCTTAACCAAAATAAAGGAAACTAATTAGCCAGAACTAAGAGGAAGCATCACCAGTTTCCTCTTAGTTCTCCACCGCTTGGCCTCTACTCTGCTCTGTGGCTATACATTCCCCATTACCCCTGCGATATTTAGAATTGAGCCTGGTTCTGTGCTGAGGTTCTTCTCCCCTGTTGCCATGGTCCTTAATGAAGTCTACTTTCACTGCTTTAACATCTTTCTAGGTCTAGTTTTTCTTTGATAATTCCAATATTGACAGCGAGCTAATATGGCCAGGTATATATATCTTTAAGCTCAACACATTGAAAATAAAAAACTTTATTATGTATTTAAATACATAAATGTATATTATATATTTTCATTTAATGTCAACAGATTGTAAATTAAAAATTTGATTGTGCATTTACATAATACATATTATAGATTTTCATTTAGAAGACACATTTTTCTCTGAGATCTGAGAACATCCTGTTCTATTTTCTTTTTATAAAAAAATCAATCCATCTGTTATATTTGCCTTGCACAAGAGAAAATATTCCCAGTTGGGTTAATTTTCATTAGTTTAAAGACATTGTACTGAATGGTTTTAAAAAATAACATCTTCGAAAATCTTTGTTCCTTTTCCAAAAGGCCCATTTAGAATATTCCTTGAATGCTGTGGTGCCCACATGTTGCAAACATGAAGCGAGATGTTGTTGCTGGGGCTGGTGTCACTCAGTCTCCCCATGTGCCTGCCCCCTGGGCACGGCCGGCCTCAGGAAGCAAAGCAGGCCAGCTCGCCAGGGTTTGAGAGCTCTGCGAAGTATTTCTGCATTAATAGAAAAAGAAAGCAAACCGAACGATGGTATTTGTTAAATGTCAGCATTTGAAAAGAACAACAAAAACAGATTTAAGTGAACCTCACGAAGTTCTAGACGGAACAGTGAGACTGCTGAAAGGAGACCACTGAGGTTGGGTCCTCTGTCCTCCATTCACTGAGTGTATGAAAGTGTCAAATCTTGCAGGGGAAAAGATGAAGAGTAAATTTATTCTGCTTAGTTGTTTAATGTTTCAGAGTTTTGTCTATGATGGGGAATGATGATAGCTATATGACAAGGTCTGTCCATAAGGTATCCAGCCATGTACTATAAAAATAGAGACATTTATTGAAGAAGATACAGGATGCAAGAAACATTGTACATAGGACACTGATGCCTCAGCCCCCTTCAAAGTAGGCACCTTGTGACCTTTCACAGTTTTCCCAGAATCTCTTCCACTGTTCAAAACACTCTGCAAAATCCTTTGTTGGAATTGCCATCAGCTGCCCTGTCGTATTTTCCTGAATCTCACAGTCTGAAATCTCTTTTCTTTCAAAGGTGATTTTAATTGTAGGAAAAGCCAGAAATCACAGGGTGCCAAATCTGGGCTGTAGTGGGGTTGAGTCACCTGGGTGATTTGACGTTTTGCACAAAACTGCACGAGATGTGATGCAGGAGTAGGCACCTTGTCGTGATGAAGCTGCCAGTCACGAGTTGCCCATAGCTGCGCCTGTTTCCGTCCTATCACATCTCTCAACCAACTAAGAACACTGAGGTGGTACTCCTTGTTCATTGTTTGGCCTGGAGGGGCGTACTTGTGACGGACAACACCTTCCCGATCAAAAAACACAGTCAACATGGTCTTGATCTTGCTGCGACTTTGCCGCACCTTCTTTGGGTGTGGAGACCCAGGCGACTTCCATTGGGATGACTGGGCCTTTGTTTCCAGCTCATAGCCTAGACCCACGATTCATCTCTGGTTATATGACCTTGAGGAAACCTGGTTCATTGGTAGCAGTTTGAATCAAGTCATTAGCAACTGCAGCACAATGTTCCTTCTGCTCTGGTAGCAGAAACCACAGAACAGATTTTGTCACAGCACATTTTATGCCAAGATCCTATGTCAAAATCTTGGACACAGTAGTTTTTGGAATCTCCACATCAGCTTCTACTGCTCACATTGCCAGTCGCTGACCTTTGTTAATTGCAGCCCCTACACATTCAATATTCTCAGGTGTTCTGCTTGTTGCAGGCCTTCCAGAACGTGGATCACTTTGAACAGATTCTCGACCATCTTTGAAGCGTGTGTGCCAAACTTTTGTCTGCACTGCACTCATTGCACTGTCCCCCAAAGCCTTATGAGTGATCTGAATAGTTTCTGCAGAAGAAAGTTCAAGTTTCATGCAACATTTGAGGCAGATCTTTTGCTCTACTCATTTAGTCATTTTGAATGTGACAACCACACAGTACACATGCTCACTCAACAACTTCTGCCACCCCCACTGACTAGTACAGTGAAGTCATCAGTGTTCACACATGTACATTCCAGTCCACTCTCTTTGGCTGCCAGGTTACACCAACATCACACAAATTATTCTTGTTATATTTAGAATGGCTGGATTTTTTTTCAGACAGACCTCGTATATCATTGTCCCAGAGCAAAAATCTCAATTTATGGGGGACCACTTACAAAATCAGCTGATTCTAGTACAAAACTTTGGGTTTGGAATTTCTGAGTCTTTCAAGAGAAAGAAGTGGGTCAGGGAGAAGAGAAATTTGCATGCTGAAGGTGCTGAACAACCTTCTGAGTTGGGTCTTAGGGTTGAAATCTTGAGTTTATATTCCTGGCTCCAGTGGTTTCTAGCTAGGTGACATTCTACAAAAAAACTTAGAAACTCTTTTGTAACAGTGGGAAATTGTTAATGGTGGGAAATTGTAACCCACCCCAGCATTCTTTTGACACTGTCTCTGTAACAGCTGATTCTAACTAATATGTAGGTTGTAGATAAATAGCATGTTTGTATAAGAATCCTAGGAACTAGCTTCAAAAGATATAGACTGCTGCTTTGGCTGGGGTAGCTCAGTGGATTGAGCATGGGCCTGAGAACCAAAGGGTAGCTGGTTCAATTCCCAGTCAGGGCACATGCCTGGGTTGTAGGCCAGGTCCCCAACTAGGCTCATGCGAGAGGCAACCACACATTGATGTTTCTCTCCCTCTCTTTCTTCCCTCCTTTCCCTCTCCTTCCCTTCCCATCTCTCAAAAAATAAAATATCTTAAAGACTCTGGCATCCCAGCTTGAGGTTTGCTGACCTTCAACCGTGGAGCCGGGATGATGTGAGACGTGAAGCCCGGATGACTAACCCAAGATGATGCACACCGACCATCACTTGCCTTATCAGAATGGACTGTGCTTGTCTGCACACAGAGAACTTTCCCATCCCGCCCCCTTGATCTCTTTGTTCTGTTCCCATCTCCTTCCTTCCTTACAAAAAACTCCACCAACATGTGGAGATGGGCCCTGAGATACAAGTCCCCCATCTTCCAGGTGGCAGCACCAGAACGTGAACCATTTTTCTTAACATCAGCACCCGCCTCTCAAATATTGGTTTTCGTAGTGGCAGGCAGCCAGACTTTTGTTCAGTTACACTCTGACTCTCTAAACCTGGTACCTATAAAAAGGGGTGAGCCAAAAGATTTACATATCAAGAGTGTTATTAGGATTAAGAAGTACCTCTAAATAGGCTAGACAAGTACCTGGTGTACAAACAAGGGAGAATCCCCCCCAAATGAAATTATCTTCTTGTGGGTGGGCCCCTTGAAGTATAGGCTTCCTCTGCTAGGTGTTCTAGGAACCCATCTGTACCCATGTACTAGCTGGCATTGTTGTGAGAGGCTGCATTTGACTTCAGTGAATTTGTTTTTAAGACTCAGTGCATTTGCCCATTTCATGATGGTTGATTTACGAGCACACCTGCCCACACTGCACTGAGTCTTCAGCAGTTTTTGACCAAAAATGGCATGACCCCCGTACCCTACCCTCTTTATTCACCCAATCCCTCCCTGAGCACCTTTTTTTCCTGTTCTCCCCAATGCAAAAAGGCCTCAAAGGGAAACATTTTGCCAATGTGGAAGACATGGAACAAAAAATGGCAGAAGCACTAAAAGGCACCAAAATCAATGAGTTCAAAAACTATTTCGAACAGTGGAAAAAAGTCTCGATAGGTGTATTGCATCAAATGGAGAGTACTCTGAAGGTGATTGAAGTTTAAACATGTAACAATAAATACCTAATTTTTCACAAGTAAATTTCAGTTTTGGGAGGGTCCCCCTTCATAGCACACAGCACCTGCTGAGTGTTACTATGATTCTCCTCAGCGAAAACGTGCATTGTATTAACTGGTGACTTTTTCCACTGGGCATATTCTGAAATTTTTCCTTTTGATTTCTGAGGCTTTTAGAATTATGATTGAAATGCCCACTGGTGACTCCTTTGAAACATTTTCTGTTTAATCCCTTGTTAAGAGAGTGTATTCAATTCACTTCTCTCTACAGCAGATTTTCTAAAGAATATTTTTAAGCCCAGTTTCCCCAGAGAAAACCATTGTCGGGGAAAAAAAGAAATGGGGTGGAGTTAGGTGGGGCATGGGTTTCTGGGACCAAAGAAACCTTGGGGAACACTAGATTAAATTATTTTCGAAAAAATTTTTGAAAAATCTTATTATTGAGTTTTATTTATTTAATTATGATTTAATAAATACCTAATAGTGCTTACTGTGTGCAGGCATTGTTGTAAATGCTAGTAGCTATATATTGTTATCAGTGCTAGTATTTATAAATTTAGTGCTTACTGTGCACAGGCATTAAATTGCCTACTGTGCGCGGACAATAAATGTGAGTGGTAGTATTTATGAATTTAGTGCTTACTGTGTGCAGGCATTGTTGTAAGTGCTAGTTAGTATTTATAAAAAGACAAACATACTAATCCTATGAGGTAGAAGATATTCTCATTTTAGCAATAAGAAAATAGAGAGGTTAAGTGCATGGCCTAATGTATCACAGCTAAGAAAGGAAGAGTTGATACTCTGGTTCCTGGACTCCACTTTGAACACCTCACATGTACTAATAGGCAGTTTGGAGCTCCAAGTGGGAACTTGACTCGAATGCACACTTCCTCTGACTACATAATTCCCTACACTTATCTGGCCAGAAAACCTACTTTTTCGCAGAACATCTGTGGGACTAGTTTGCTCCATAAATCACAAACTCACAGATCTCAGTGGAGGAAGGAAATTTATATTCGTTGAACCTGATTCTTTGCCAGATATAGTGCTGGAGTTTTGCTCCCAATGGTAATAGGTCATCAGGACACAAGCAAAGCTTTGACCTGAAAATGATGGACTGTCCTTACATTTGATTAATAAAGTCTGTATGAAATAGCATATAGCTAGATAGCTCATCCTCACTGCTGAATTTTCCCATCCATCAGACACAACTGTTTATGCTGTCAGCCAGAATGAAATAAACTAGGTGTTGGGATCATAAACAGCAATCTCAAATTAGATCACAAATCATTTCCAAAAGAGCTAAGCCCACCACTGCGCTGAAGGCATTTGCATTATAGAGCCCAGGGTTTTGATCTTCTCCAGAGATGACCCATCTCCTTAATCAGGCTCCATCAACCACTGCAGGTCTCTTTCCTCCAAAACACTCCTACTACCTGGCAAAACAATGCGGGTTGTTCTAGAAGCCACCTCTCTTTGTGAAGACACATTTTTTTCTGGAGTTGGGAATTTTAAACTGAAGCATAAACAGAATAAAGTCAGAGTTTAGAAATAAACATCCTATACTCACCAAAATCTTCAGAAAGTTAAAGAAAAAGGCACATACAATTTAAATGTAATAACTTTGGCAGCTATAAAGTACAGTTGGAAGGCATCTCTGAACCAGAGTGTTTGATTTAAGATAACCTAGGCTGGAGATAGAAGTGGGAAAATTGAAAAAAATCACCAGGGTGTCTCGCGTTTGTTATTGCTTTAAATCTAAATGACAACAAAGCCATCATCCATCTCTAAATAAAGAAATTATTTTTATCACCAATTTGTGTTTACGTCTTCTACTTCATTTAAATGTGTTTGCTAATAGATATAACCAAATAAATTTCCAAATATTCTTAAACACATGAGCAAAATTTATGTTTTACTGTGCACCATTTATATATCTCTTTATTTATTTTTTATTTTTTAAATTTTTTTATTGATTATGCTGTTACAGTTGTTCTATTCCCTCCTTCATTCCCCTCCCCCCACCCCCCTGTCCCCATCATTACCCCCCCTTTAGTTTATGACCATGTGTCTCAAGTCCTTTAGATTCTATGTTTCCCATATACTATTCTTGCCCCCCCCAACTATTTTCTATCTACCGTCTATGCTACTTATTTTCTGTACCTTCTCCCCTCTTCTCCTCCTCCCACTCCCCTGTTGCTAACCCTCCTTGAGATCTTCATTTCTATGTTTCCACTCCTGATCTAGCTGTCCTTTTAGTTTGCTTTTGTTTTAGGTGTGGTTGTTAATAACTGTGAGTTTGTTGTCCTTTCACTGTTCATGTTTCTTTAACTTCTTTTTCTTAGATAAGTCCCTTTAACATTTCATATAATAAGGGCTTGGTGATGATGAACTCCTTGAATTTGATCTTATCTGAGAAGCACTTTATCTGTCCTTCCGTTCTAAATGAAAGTTTTGCTGGATAGAGCAATCTTGGTTGTAGGTCTTTGGATTTCATGACTTGGAATACCTCTTTCCAGCCCCTTCTTGCCTGTAAGGTCTCTTTTGAGAAATCAGCTGACAGTCTGATGGGGACTCCTTTGTAGGTGACTGTCCCCTTAGCTCTTGCTGCTTCTAGGATTCTCTCCATTTTAATCTTGGCTAATGTAATTATGATGTGCCTTGGTGTGTTTCTTCTTGGGTCCAAGTTCTTTGGGACTCTCTGAGCTTCCTGGATTTCCTGGAAGTCTATTTCCTTTGCCATCTTGGGGAAATTCTCCTTTATTATTTGTTCAAATAAGTTTTCCACTGGTGGCTGTGCCTTTCTCCCTTCTGGTACCCCTATAATTCGGATGTTGGAGCGTTTAAAGATGTCCTGGAGGTTCCTAAGACTCTCCTCATTTCTTTGAATTCTTGCTTCTTGACTCTTTTCTGTTTGGCCATTACTTGCTTTCTTCTGGTCCACTCCATTGATTTGAGTCCCAGTTTCCTTTTCATTGCTATTGGTGTCCTGTGCACTTCCATTCATTTCAATTAGTTTCGCTTTCATATATTTGTCTAATTTGTGGCTATAATCAACCAGTTCTGTGAGGATCCTGATCACCAGTGTTTTAAACTGTACATCTGAGAGTTTTGCTATTTCTTCATTGCTTAGATTTATAGGCTCAGGGGCTTTGAGATTTTCTTGAGCCATTTTTGGTCTGTTCTGGCCCTTTAAGTGTGAGAAACGATGCCTTGGACACCCAGGTCGCTGGGTTGTGACGCTGTATGTGGGGGCATGGTCAGAGCGGGGAAATGGCGACCCCCTCTGCTGTTTCTCACAGCTGGGTGAGGAGCAGCGCCTTAGGTGGTTCACCTGGGCCGGGCCACTCAGAGTCGCTGGGTTATGACGCTGCATGTGGAGGTGGGGTCAGAGCAGGGAAATGGCAGCGCCCTCCCTGCCACTAGCTGTGGGGACCCGCTGGGTTCCAGTCCAATCTCCAACTCCCTCGCTTGTCTATCCGCGCACAAATGCGCTACCACAGTCAATACGCAGCCCTGCTCCCCCACTGTCTCCCTCGTGGTTGCTCGCTTGCATTCAGGGCAATGGGGCCCTGAATGCTGTGTAAACACTCTGGGCCTGAGCCCTGGCTGGTGTGGCTCAGTGCACTGAGCACTGGTGTGTGAACCTAAGAGTCTCTGGTTTGATTCCCAGTCCGGGCACATGCCTGGGTTGCAAGGCAGATCTTCAGTTGGAGGTGTACCAGACGCAACCACACATTGAAGTTTCTCTCCCTCCCTTCCCCTCTGTCTAAAAATAAATAGAACAAAATCTTAAAAAAGAAAAGACTCAGGGAACAGTGAGAAGAAAGAGGGGTCGGCAGCAGCAGCTACTTTGGGAACTCATGAAGGGAACTCATGGTGGGGTGTGTTGAGGTCCAAAACAGATGTTGAAAAGGGACAATCCCAAACGAGCCCCGGATAAAGTTAGGCTGACCAGGAACTAAAGTTAGGCTGACCAGGAACAGGGATATTTTTACTTTCTAAAAGGGCTAACCGCCAACTACACAAAGAGCCTTTTGAATTTCCCTAATAAGCCAATGGCAATCAGCTGTTTAGAGCTAGTCAATAGCTAACAGCCGCATCTGCTTCTGTTCAAAACTTGCTTGCATACCCCTACATAAGGACATAGCTGTAAGCGTGGGGCGGGGCTCTCATCTGCAGCTCTCCTGAGCATAGTGTCCTCGGACACTCAGAGAGCTCGCCCCTGCGCAGGTAAAACTTGGCCAATAAAGTAACGTCTTGAAAATTCTGAAAGTCTCCAAACCTCTGTTTCTCGTGACGGCGGATGCAACATTTTGGAGGCCCCAGCGAGATTTCCCTCGGGGAGTTTCGGGTCGGAGTTGAGTAGGACGGCTGGAGCTGAGTAAGTAAATGCAACGATCCTCTTTCGGTTTCTGAGCTCCGGAGCAAGGCAGCCTGCAGCGGTAGGTAGTCCACCCAGGAATCCCAGGGTCGGGACGCCGCCCTCGGGGTCTGGTTTCAGTTCAGTTCTGAGAAAGTGTGACCGGTCACGTCAGGTTTTGTTTCCCTCTGCGCTGCGCCGCGAACCAGAGTTAGGCTTTATGTCCACAGACTGTGTATTGTACGTGTTGTTGTTTGCCTTTGTGTCTACCCTTGTGTTACCATTCTCGTTTCCGAGCTCCCTGAGGTTTTTCGGCGTGCACAAATGGGTCAGCGAGAATCCGTGCCTGGCTCTCCGCTAGATTGCTTGCTGAACAACTTCTCGGACTTTCAGAGACGAGCGAGGGGATAGGGTGGGCCACCGCCAGACCCCGAGTTCCTCCGGACCCTGAGCGAACTTGAATGGCCGACCTTTGATGTCGGTTGGCCGACCGAGGGCACTTTCGATTTGCCGTCCTCTTCGCTGTTCGCGCCATTGTCTACCGAGTCCCCCACCCTGATCAATTTGTGTATATCGATGTCTGGGTAGATATCGCCACGGAGCGCCCAGGTTATATTAGACAATGTATACAGGGAAATCGGAGGGGGAGGAGAGCCATCTGCGCAGCTGCAGGAAACGGCCAGCGAGGAAGGAACCGACCAAACAGCCTCCGGCCAGACCTCGACTTTACCCAGTCCGGCCGGGGCAGCCCGAGGAGCCCATAGGCCCAGTTAATGCACCTCCGCCATATCATCGCAGGGAGAAGCCAGACTCGACGAGGCAGGACAGTAGTGGGCCCAACAGTGCCCCGCACACACGAGGGGGAGCACAATATGGCGGAGGAGGAGGAATGGCGCCATTTTACCTCCGCAGGAAGGTGCCGCCATTTTGCCCCCCCTGGGCAGGGGGAAGGGGTGCACTACTCCAGTATCGCCGGGCTCTACTTAGGGGGCTGAAGGCAGCGGCAAGGAAGCCAACGAATTTTAGTAAAGTTAGTGAGGTCATTCAGGGGAGGGAAGAATCCCCAGCGGCTTTCCTCGAGAGGCTAATGGAGGCCTGTAGGATATATGCCCCTTTAGACCCTGAAGCGGAGGAAAATAGGAGACTTGTTAACATCGCCTTTGTGACTCAGGCAGCTCCAGACATTAGGAAGAAACTTCAGAAGATAGAAGGATTTGAGGGAGTGGATTCTTAACCACAGGTGGGAGAACTTAGAGCTGCAGTGCATTGGACCCTTCCAGGTACTGTTAAGCACCCCCACTGCTGTTGGTGTGGCTGAGAAACCATAGTGGATGAGACCCAGGTGAGACGTCCAGAGAATGGCGTGCCAAGAGGAACCCAGACGAACCCTTAAAGCTCACTCTCTGGCGTGTGTAGGACTACTGTTCCTCGGCTGGGTGTCAGGTAAAGAACAGCTGACGGAACAGTAGTTGCTACTAACTACACGTGGGCAGAGGCAGAAGGTAAACCCGTCACTCTAAAGACTGATCTGTCTAAACTGTTTGGTGATTCTATCTGTGACTCTACCCTAGGCTATAGGGGCAGTGAAGGACATAAGGGACCACTCGGAGGAGAAACTGTGATGGCCTTAGGAAAAGGCCCTGCTTGTGATGCATCTCAGAACAAGAACTTATACTACTTAGGAGCATATGGGTGTCCAGAACCACCCAGCAAATGGACAAGGGACTGCGGAGGGGCTAGTGACTATTATTGTAAAAGCTGGGGTTGTGAAACGATAGTCTCAAGGGGACATTGGACCCCAGGGGGAGGAATTGAAAGACCTCCCCTTGGCTGATCCGCTATAGCAGGTACCCTCTTACCGTTTATATTAATACTAACTCTAGGACCCTTACTTCTTATGGTTTCGTCCCAACCTTATACAATCCTACCCATAGACGAGGAATCAAGGGTTTGATCCACGACCAAAAGAAATGGGGGAATGTTGAGGTCCAAAACAGATGTTGAAAAGGGACGATCCCGAGCGAGCCCCGGATAAAGTTAGGCTGACCAGGAACTAAAGTTAGGCTGACCAGGAACTAAAGTTAGGCTGACCAGGAACAGGGAAATTTTTACTTCCTAAAAGGGCTAACCGCCAACTACACAAAGAGCCTTTTGAATTTCCCTAATAAGCCAATGGCAATCAGCTGTTTAGAGCTAGTCACTAGCTAACAACCACATCTGCTTCTGTTCAAAGCTTGCTTGCATACCCCTACATAAGGACATAGCTGTAAGCGCCGGGGCGCGGCTCTCATCTGCAGCTCTCCTGAGCATAGTGTCCTTGGACACTCAGAGAGCTTGCCCCTGCGCTGGTGAAACTTGGCCAATAAAGTAACGTCTTGAAAATTCTGAAAGTCTCCAAACCGCTGTTTCTCGTGACGGCGGATGCAACAGGGTGCAGAACACAGAGCTGACATTTAATAGGCCACTGCAGACTGTCAACCTGCAGAACGAGAATGTCACAAGCAATGTTTATAGTACACTTAAGTGTCCAGGTAAGAAGCATAAAGTACCTCTTGAGTCGCACAGAGCTCAAGCTGAGGCAGCTGAGGGGGGCCTGCTGCTGGAGGCATTCTGTGTAGACTCCTGCTTGCAAGTTTCCAAGCGAGATTTTTTTCTTTTCTTGTGTATGTGTGTGTGTTTTATAATTCATTTTATTTCAGCAACAAGATGTAATATAAGACATTAAAAAGATAGCATATATAAGATCACTCAAAAAGCACATAGGATAAATATATACTACACATTAGCCAGTGCAATTAACCCAGAATTTCACAGTATTATAAGTATATTAATGTCATACACAAACAAAGTGCACAAAATTGGTTAAAAAAATACAAGGGTCTGAAAATGCCTATTTCACCAATGGAGACCATTTTATGTCATTTGGGAATGTAAATAAAGTTAGTTTTTTTTTATCAAGAATTTAAAATACCGTCAGAATTTTTTAAAATCTTCAACCAAAGATATTTTATAATAGATTTTATAGAGTGAAGAAGTGAGAAAGGGAGAGAGAAAGAAACATCAGCATGAAAGAGAAACATTGATCAGCTGCCTCCCTAGCCTGTACGCCCCCTGACCGGGGGTTGAACCCAAAACCTAGGTGCGTGTTCTGACCTAGGGTCAAACTTACTATCTTTTGGTGTACAGGACAATGCTCCAACCACTGAGCCACACAGCCAAGTTTTTTTTTTTTAATGTATTGGTTTCAGGTGTACGGATTAGTGGCTAGATACTCATATGCTTTACATAGTGTTCCCCTTGATATTCTCAGCACCCTAACTGGCACCACATGTAGTTATCACCATATTATGGTCTGTATTTTTCATGCTTACTTACTTCCTTGTTGCTATTTTTAGCTACCAATTTGTACTTCCTAACCCCTGCACCTTTTCACCCAATGCCCTGACCTACCTTCCCCGTGGCAACCATTGGTTCTCTCTCTGTATCTATGAGTCAGTTTCAATTTTGTTTATTTATTTCTACATATAAGTGAAATCATATGGTCTTTGTCTTTCTCTGACTGACATATTTCACTTGGTATAATACCCTCTGTTCATCCGTGCTGTCATAAATGGTAGGATTTCATTTTTTTATGGCTAATATTTCAGTGAGATATTTTAAAGGTCAACTCTATCATGCAAATTATTGGGAAGGCTATGTACTGAAATGTCAAAAATTTTGCCATGCTACTGGCTTAGATCACATATGGAATCTATGATTTCACTCCTTTTCAAGACCATTAGCATTGGTTAATTTCAGATACAGAAAATATGGTGTCTGTGTGTGTATTCCTACTGTTTGAGAGGCAGTGATGGAATTCTCAGAGAATTAGGGGCTCACTTCCTTCCTCACCTCTAGATTTGGGTGTAATCCTTTTTTTTCTAGTTTTATTTTAAATGTTTTATTTATTTATTTTTAGAGAGAGGAGAAAGGAGGGGAAAAGAGAGGGAAAAAAAACATCAATGTGTGGTTGCCTTTCAAGTATGCTTCACTGGGGACCTGGTCTGCAACCTAGGCATGTGCCCTGACGGGAAATTGAACTTGCATCCCTTTGGTTCTCAAGGCCTACGCTCAATCCACTGAGCTACACCAGCCAGGAAGGGTGTAATCCTTTAAAATGCTGGTTTAGAACCTGATACTTTTCTTTCCTGGCTCTGATCACAATTTTGTTCACATATCTATGTGTATTATGGGGTTAAACAAGAATTTATTTAATAGCTGCCCTTGGTATTTAGACAATAAACTCCACCAGGGCAGAGGCTAATTCTACTTTGGCTATCATTTTATTTTGCTGTCGTTAGTTCTAAAATGTGGTAATATAATCAAATAAAATGTGGTCCAATTAACTTTCTGAGCCTCCACTTTCTCCTGATGCCTATTTTATGGAATTAGAAGCAATATGTATAAATTATTAGCACAAAGCCTTGCACACAGTAGGTATCCAATAAATGGTAATTATTAGCTTTATTATTATTATGATAAAGTACTTTTTCTTGTTTTCCTCAATTAATGCAATATCATGAGGACTTTCATGTGTCATTAAATGTACTTTTGAGTCACTATTTTCCTGGGTTATGATATACACTTTTTATTAGAGTCTTAATTTTTTAAATAATTTTTCTTGTTGAAAGGGTAGTTTTTCTCCAGCTCACTAATCTAAATAACCTTGTAGTGAACATCCATGTGTATAAAACTATAGCTAAATTCCTGCTTATTTCCTTAGGGTGGGTTCCTAGGAAAGGAAAGGCTGATTTTCAGTATATAGGCTTTGGATAGAAGTTTTCTTTATATAATGCTAAATTGCTTTCCAGAGAGTTCAGCCCAGTTATTTTCCCAATTGCGGTGTAAATAGGTACAACTACTTCACTGCGTTCTTATACCATGAAGTATTTATTTTACTTCTTTTTAAAAATTGTATTTATATATTTATTTTTAGAGGAGGGAGGGAGAAAGAGAGGGGGAGAAACATCAGTGTGTGAGGGAAACATCAATCCAATAGGTTGCCTCTCGCACGCCCCCAACTGGGGACCTGTCCAGCAATCCAGGCCTGTGTCCCAAATGGGAGTCGAACCACAAACCTTTGGGTCTGAGGGACAAGGCCCAATCCACTGAATCACACCAGTCAGGGCTTATTTCACTTCTTAATTTAATAGTCAAAATGGTATCTTATAGTCATTTTGAACATTTCTATGTCTTCCAAATCCTTGGTTCATTGGGCCCCTTGGACGTCACTTCATGGCTCTTCCTTCTACTCTTCTGGGTGCTTCTCAGCCTCCTCTGCGGTTCACTGCTTCTCAGCATCCCAACATCATGTTGGATGATCTACTTGGTCTCATGGCCTTAAATACTACATTTATGTCAGATACACTCAGATTTGTATCTCTAATCTAGATATCTCTCTTGAACTTCAGACCCATAAATCAGTTTTCTGTTCAACGTCTTCACTCAGATGTCTTGTAAAATAAAACGAAATGACATTTTAAACACAATTACACTGAGTTTCTAATGTTTTCTCACAAATCTGTTCTTTTTCAGTTTCACTCATTTTTGTTATTGGCAACTCCATTCTTCCAGACTCTGGCCCCAAACCCTGGACTTCCTGTGGAGCCCTCTTTCGGCCACACCTCATGTCTAACCCATTAGCAAGCACAATTGGCTCCTCCTTCAAATATAGCCATAATCTGACTGATTCTCAAAATCGTCTGTATTTCATTTTCATATAGCTTTCTTTTTAATGCTATCTTGACCCAGTTCTGAGGCGCCAATTGGAGGCTGGTCTGCTTCCCTTCTCAGCCAATTAGGGATTAAGTCAGCACTTGGGCAACTTCCCTGGTTGGGCTCTCCCACTCAGGACAACTAGACACCTGCCCTATTCACTCCTCAGCCAGAGAAGTGGGTACCAGGTAAGTAGCAACGGCTTCAATGCCTGGAGCCTGAAAATTAGCAAATCAAATTAGCCAATCCACAGGGGCCCCAGAGGAAACCTAACTAATCCTGCCCTCAGAGAATTTAGATATGGACTGGTAAAAATAGTTTATAGCACTCAGGAGGCTTACTTTATTTTTCTGTGAAACCATAAATAAATGACTCAAGTACAGTAAACCCTTGAACAAAATGGGTTTGAACTGCACAGTTTCACTTTTTTCTGTAAACAGGAAAAGTACTGGAAATGTGTTTTTTCTTCCTTATATTTTTCTTAATAACAGTTTCTTTGTTCTAGCTTATTTTATTGTAAGAATACAGCATATAATACAAAATCTGTGTTAATCAACTGTTATCTATAAGGCTTCTGGTCAACAGCAGTTATGTTTTTGGGGAGTCAAAAGGTATAGATGAATTTTTTACTAACCCTGCACATTGCTCAAGGTCAACTGTGTGTGTGTGTATGCAGGTACTTCTTTAAATTCTATGACCAAATTTTTTTTTTCAATAAAGCTTTTATTTATTTATTTTTAGAGAGAAGGGAAGGGAGGGAGAAAGAGAAGAGAAATATCAGTGTGCAGTTGCCTCACATGCCTCCAACAGGGGACCTGGCCTACATACTCAGGCATGTGCCCAGACTGGGAATTGAACTGGTGACCCTCGGGTTCAGAGGCCGGCACTCAATCCACTGAGTCACACCTGCCAGGGCCCAAGTGTTCTTAATAAAGATTTATTATTGTGTTTTGGCATTTTTTTAATTTTTCATAGCTGAGGTTTAAACCTCCTTTTTCCTCTGATAAATCTCTCCGAATGGATAAAGACTAGACAAAGACAGTGGAGAGAAATGAGATTTGCAGTACGAATAAGAAGACTCTTAAGGAGAGTAGTTTTCTTCCTGTGCAATTCCATCCTTTCAGTTCATTGTTCCTCTGTTTTTGGCCTTGAATTTATCTTCTTAAGGATCAAGACAGCATTTTCGCTACCAGAATCAGTGCACCTTCCATGAAAACCAATAATGATGGCATAAATAGTAACTTTCATTGAGTCTTACGGCATAACGCAACATGAAATATTTTAGGTCACTTATTTGTCACACTAATCCTAGAAAAGCAGTACTATTTCAATCCTCACATTATCAGTGAACAAGCTCAGGTTCCGAGAGGGCAGTTGAGAGATGTCACGGAGTTCACTGCTTGATTGCTACATGGGTGTCAGATGGCCTAATATTTCATGTTATTGGCAGAGAGAGAAAACTTATCTCAGGAAACTGACTTGGGTAAACTCAGGAGCAGATGCCTCTGAGAAAGCTCTTGATCATAAGGGTATCTTCTCTGGACATTTATTAGAAGGGCAAAAAGCAATCACCCCTGGGCCCTCTTCCTGGTTTTAGGGGGAACTGAAGGACCCCGTGCATTTCTCTGAGCCCTGACTGCCAGGTCAGTGCTCAGCTGTGGTTTTACATCAGGAAAATCAGTCTGACCGCAGCGATCTATGCGAAGGAAAGGAACTTCTTTTTGCCCCAGCACCTCGATAAAGCTTCATATCAGGGTACCGTGCAAAACAACAGAAAAGCCACATGACTCCTTTTCTCCTGCACATACCGTGCCCCCAGTCCACCCACACTGCCCCTTCATTGTGCTCTGTGCCACTGGGAGTCTCCCGTGATATTGAAGCCCCCCTTCCCACGTTCTTCCTTAAGAGCAGAGCTCCTTTCTCATTTGTTGACTACTGCTTAACCCACTGAGATCTCTGGTCTTGTTCCAATAACAGACATTTCTTCAGGAAAAAACAACAGCAAAAAGACATCTAATTAAATTCTAAATGACAGCACTTTGCAAAAGAGGCTTCATTGTTTTTTTTTTGCAAGTCACTAGTTCTGTTTCTTGTGATTTGCTCTTGCTTGTTCAGAATCTCACTTCAAGGCATTCTGACACCGATTTAAAACATTCTAGAAGGAAATGAAATGCAAGGTCTTGTGGCATTTAGAATAATTTGTGCATTTCATCCCCCAGGCCAGTAGCCACACTGCAGTTGCAGAAGTTTCCTTCATATTCTATCAAGGCCAGCACTGCGATAAATCCTTTCAGAAGGAAATCTAAATTGCAATTGTATAGAGAAATTTGGGGATAAAAATAGTCCAGTGTTACCCTGCAACCCTCAAATATTTGTAAACTTCACTGAAAAAAAATTGTCAGAATATCCGGTAGAAGTGTAAAAGTTCCTGGTAAAGTTTGTTGCAGCTGTTAAGAGGAATGCACATTAAAAGGGGCCAATTAACATTTCTCAAGAGATGTGGGCATTTGTGATGTGTATGTACTCTGGGTGGCCAAGTACATTTCTGTGTGTATTCAAAGTGGTGGGAATCAGAAAATAGTAAGCCAGTCACTGGGTGGAGGGTGGGGTTCCCACACCACCTAGAGTAGCAGACTCGAAGGGACCCTCATTGGTTTTCTTTTTTTCGACACATTTTTAAAATCCCCCAAAACTGCAATGGCCCTAGAGTTGAAGAAGCACCCGTGTAGATGACAGCTTAACGTGCCGCCTCCTGCCTGCGGAGGGAATCCGTGTCAGCGAAGGTGGTAGTTTCCTGCCGGCAGTCCTGTCTTCTCTGTCCTTCCGCCCCCTTGTCTGCCTGCCGACGTTCATGCTGCCACCTCGGGTAGAAGGGGACAGGTATGAAATCTGCGCACCTGTCAGTGGGAGGCATTCGGGAGGCCGCCGTTGGGTTCTGTTCCTCTACAAGCTTTCCGCATCCCCAGGGCACGCCTCCAGGGCAATGATAAGAATGCACTGAGGCTCAGGGCCATGATCTTTAAAAGCAGAGTCGGGTTTATGGGACCCAACTGGTTTTATGACCGAATCTTAACAACTCCCCTGACGACTAAATCATGTCTGCTCCCTTGGAGAGCTCGGAAATACTTCAGCATTTTCTCAGGTCGTCCAAAGGCAGTCTGCGCTGAACTCTTCTCGCTGCCTCTGGGGCTCTGGCTTTAGTTTGTTTCAGTCTTGACTTCCCTTATCTTCCCACTGGATCTGAGATCCGGTTGTGCCCTTTAATAACATTGGATGGTATCCCTGGTGCGGGTTTCATCCATCAAGCCTCAGGTCCCCTTCTGAAGGCAAAACCATTTGATCTTTCTAATTTCTTTATTTAACTCAGATTTGCTGAGCTTTGTGATCACCGCAGAGCAAATACTAATTCACTACTTCTGAGAACAACTTCGCAGGTTATTATTAACCTTATAAAAACTAACAAACAAAAAATCACTGCATCATTTATTTACTTGATGAACAACACCTTAAATTCAAACCCCAAATAATTTAATTAACTAGTTTATATTTGACCACGAGGAAACTAATATCTGTCATTTTCCTGTTTTATCCTCATGAAGGAGGAAAGTTAACTTCTACTTCAGGTGGTCTTGATTGCCTGGGTTTTCCTGGTTTTTTAGATGATAAAAAAGAGAGTTCTTATTGTACAGATTGGTACACCTTGGCAGGTCTAGGTGATTTCATGGGGAAATCTGGCAAATTATGCTGTGCTGTTACTTTGGGGGGAAAGGAATGCTTCATTTGCTGAAAGGGACTGGGCATTTCACACATGCTGATGGGCTTGGGTTTCATTAGTAGAGGCCTGAGATCTGGAGATGTGGAGTGGAGATCCGAGGACTAAGGAAAAAATAGTAGTTAGGGAGCAGTGGCCAGACTCGAGCAGTTGTCCCCAAAATGGTCCCCAGCTTTCTCCCCTGCAATTCACCCATCGCTTTGCCTACTGGGTCATATTTCTAAAATAATTTGAATGATGTGAACCCTCTGTTTGGACACTTTCAATTGCATCTGCTGCTTTGAAGACAGAATCTGAAGTTCTGTCGAGGTAATCAGGATCTTAACCCTCTGGCCTAGTCTACTCTTCAGCCATCCCTCCTTGCTCCCTCTTTACAGCCAGTCTTTGGCTCACAGCAGCTGGCCTAATATGTCTGTGCTGTCCCTGGTGAAATCCTACCTGCCTGTCAAGACCAAGTTCAGTATCCCTTGCTCTGTGGGAACTCTCCTGACTCCTTCCGTGCCGAATGAATTCTTTCCTTTCCTGTGACTTCACTGTACCATGTAAATATTTCTGTCCTGGGACCTATAATCCATTATTTGCCATATTTGTTCAAACATTTGTCTGCCCCGCTATGCTGTAGGCAAACTGAAATCAGGAACCTTGTCTTTTTTTGTTTTTGTAGCCCTGGAGTCAAGCAGATTTTATAGCACAGGTTAGACATTTAATAAATGTTTGTTAAAATAAACTGAGGGGAAAACACCAACTCCCAACTTCCTGGCAGAAGGTTCTGATTCTGAGGCAGGCGACCTGGGAGGAGAAGACGTGGTTTCCAAATTCACGGGAGACATATCTGCGGCTAATTTAAAAGTTGCATGACTGTCATTAGCATCTGTCTTGAACACTTGCACTGCATTATTTAAAGAGATGGCACATGTTAATGATTTTTAAAAGCACTGACCTTAATTTTGTTCCTGTTCTTAGGGAAAGTTGCATGACTTGCAGCAGTAATTTTGCCCTTTTGGCATCAAAAAGACAATTCACACCATTTAAAATTGCAGTTCTGAATTTACTCTCCGATATCAAAGTATAAGCGATACAGTCCAAAAGATCTACACAGAGGTAAGCTTTCAAAAGGCAGGATTGAGCTGCACAGAGCAACTGCCCCTCCCTTGACTGGCATGCCCGGCAGCTTCCAGCACCTGCCGCTAGGCCCTGGGTTCAGGCCTGTGTGTATTTGGTGGTTGTTAGAAGGATAGTCCCTGTGTGGTGGATGAGGGAACAGGGAAAGAATATTTGTAAATCCTAACATCTGGCTTCAGACCTTCTGCATAAATTAGCTGAGACACACCCAAAAGCCCCTGAGAAATAGTACAATCATTTCCAATTTGGGAAAGGGGATGGAATATTTGAGAAAGTTCAGTAACTCACTTGGAAAGTTATTAAAGCTCATAAACCAAGACCAGTGACAGAGGCAAGAGCTGAACTGAAACTCCTTGATTTCCAGTAGTTGGATTAAAAGTGGCCCCTAAAAACCCACCTCTCTGACGACTCAACATTTGGGCTCTGTGGCTTGTGGGTAGGGGCCAAGCTTTCAGGCAGTGGCATCTATGCCGTTCTAGGTCCTTCACTTTCTACAGTTCATGCTAGTGGGTGTCAGTCCCCAAACTAGGGCAGGTTTAGAACAAAAAAGATTTTCGTCACTAGCCTGTAGTTCTGGACACTTCATTGACTTTTATCTCACAATAGGTAAAATGTCTCTAAAGCTAATGGTGGAAAGGAAACAGAAGTATGTTGAAACACTAGGGTAAACATATTTAAGAAATTAAAACAAAATGATCATTTATTGTTTTTAATATGTAGTTAAATATGACAGCAGTATTACACAAATTGTTCCCTTCTCTGTCTTCTAAGATCCCAAATTTGCTTACTTCAACTGAAAGTGGAAAACAAAATCAAACATGATTTAATCCAGAAACTAGCATTCAACAGAGAGAACACAGGTAACATTTGGCCACCACCCACCCCCAGACCTTTAAAGATGAATGATGTCACCATGGCAGTCAATAGATACACTGGTTTACTTATAAAACCATTACTCAGAAGAAAAAAAAAAAGATTTCCCACATACTGTAAGCAGAACCAGAAGAATTATAGAAAAAACTTGGTTTAAGAAGCTGTGTAAGGGAACCTTTAATGAATTATTGCAATCATAGGACCTCCAGGTAAAAGAGAGATGGCAAACTGATGGGCTGAAAGGAAATACATTCAAACTTAGATAATCATTTTTACAGTGAAAAGAAGCAAGAAGCATGTAGCATCTGAATTATTGAATTTAAACAGTAGATTTCAATAAAGATCACATCTCTTCTGCTACCAGACACCATTAGTGCAAATTCAGATACAGTCATTGTTACATTTGCAGGTTCAGGTACATCAAGCATGAGGTCATTGTGGGGTGTGCAGACGTTATTTTCTGTCTGAGTGCAGCCCCAGAACATCTGATTGACATGGCCAAGGAAACAGACATGATGCCCACAGGACTGGACTAAATGCAAAATACTCAGTTTTCCAAACCCTGTAGTAAATGAAGTTTTGGAAAACTCCTGCAAAATTAATCTTCACCTGAAAGACATGTCCTTGATTTGATGGATGGACTGGCTTTGGAAAAGAGAAACAAACCTGCTATGTGCTGTGCTCATCACCCACACGGTCCTCCCCCCTTGTTTGAGGTTGACTGGGTTCAGAGGGTCAGATTTCCCCCCAGTGTTCTCTCTCAGCAGCACCACCGTGGGCTTTGTGATTCTGACAAAGGCTACAATTATACCCACTTCGAAATGCATTTACAAATATTCTGTGTGCTGGTGCAACTGGCATAAAACACAGACAGCCCCCGGGCGCCCAGCTTCTCCTTTCACACTTCAACATTTCAAATTGCTACAAGCAGAGTTACCAGAAACAGTAGTAAATTCCTGGCATTGGGAGTTCCCATGATCCCAGCTGGCATGCAGAAAAGGCTGTCTCTTTTTCCCTCTGAAAATAGTGTACTTCCCAGGCACTGTCTAAATGCCCCGAATGAGGCAAATGAAAGATTTGTTTTGACCAACCTGTGAAAGACTTTCTCCTCTCAGCTAGGGCCCCTGAGACTTAGTTATAATATATACAAAATATCTGAACAAAAAAATTTAATTTATTTCCCTAAAGTGATTTTAGGGAAATCACTTCTTAGCAAGGGAAGCTCTGATTTTACTTAATGGTATTTTCCAAGTAGCCTGGCGGAGGACATTTAATTTGAGATTTTATCGCCCTGCTACAAATATGACAATCTGAGCATGTTTTTTTTTTTTCAAACACTGTTAAAATGATCACAAAATTCCACTACTATGTCTAGACAATAGTCTTGGAGTCTGTCCTGAGATGGTCAGACTTCACAGAGATCCTGCTATGGTCCACAGTTAAAAGTGCCCTTTCTAGCTTTTCCTTTAAAGAATAATTTTTGTGTGTGTGTGTGGAAGCTATTCTATTTTATTTTTAAGAATTACTTTTTTTAAAAAAATTGCCTGTGTGTTGTGGCTCCCACATGGTCTCTGGTATGAAGAAACCAAAGAATGTGGTTTGCAAGCCACAGTAAGATGAATGGGAAGTCTCTTTTTGGTCATTACCTGATCGTAAATAACCCAGGTCCCTCCAGCAAAAACCTCAGTGATCGGATCAGTGCTATAGAAAAGGAACAGGTGAATGACGGCCAAGTTTTCAACTAATTGGGGGCATCCTTTACTTTCTGTACGTCACATGTTTCTAGCATAACTTGCAGGATTTGTGCCCCAGTATCTGAATGACCC
Source organism: Artibeus jamaicensis (assembly GCF_021234435.1). Lineage (NCBI taxonomy): Eukaryota > Metazoa > Chordata > Mammalia > Chiroptera > Phyllostomidae > Artibeus > Artibeus jamaicensis. The sequence goes on along the minus strand of NW_026521995.1, from coordinate 2,057,308 downwards.
AAATTCGAGCTGGTCCTAATGGAATATTTATGTGCACATTGCTCAGAGGAAGTTGGAAACTCTGCCTGATAGCGTATTTTGATCTTTATTTTTTCTGTGAATCATCCCCATCCACCCACTTTTATGTTTATCTTTCCCCACATACAAACTTCTAAAATTAGTTTCATTCTGTGTGTCTATTCTGTAGGCACAAAAGGCTTATGCTGCACGATGAGTGACATCAATATATTTTTTGGTAATGCTTGGGAAAAGAGAATGTGCTTCAAAATTAACATGTCGTTATCTGCCATTCAACACTTTTCCTGTATTTCATTAGAATATTTTTTTTAGTAATTCTCAAATGTTAATAAATGTTAGAAATTAGAAAATGATGAGTACCAGCATATGATTTGCATTGTTTTTTCCAACCTTTTATTCTGAGTTTAAAGTAACATTGAAGCTTAAAGTGTGAATAATGATCTGGAAATGAACAAGAATTAACATTAAGCAGCAAATGATGATGTATCTCATAAACTACTATGGAGAAATGACTTAAGAAATTCTATAACTTTATTGTCATAATTATCATCTTCTTTTCAATAGTCATGGTGAGAACAGAGGGCACTAAACGGATTAGAAGTTATGAGGCAATAGTTAGGCAATTGCATTACAATTTAAGTTGAAATTGAAGATCCACTTAACTAAAATGTTATGTAGTACCATTTCGTCTGGTATGACAGTAGCAGAGTAGAGAATTATATACACACTTGAGGCCCTCTAAGTTATGGTTTTCTGATTTCTGCGACTGTCTTATGAGAGCTCACTCTGGATGTGCCTGTCAATATTCTATACCCTTTGACTTCGTAATCAGGGCTTTCAATTGTGTATCCACACTAGTGACTTGTAGTAGATAATTATGAGTGCTTTCAAAGTCTGGGTTGGGCTTTTAGCAAAATAATACAAAGAGACCTGATAGGCCAGTGGAGGGGTTGCTGTTAATTGTGGGACAATTCTTAAGAGGCAGGCTTTGTAGAACTTCACCAAGTGTTTTAACTGGTGTAGAAAAGATACAAGTACTAATGGATGGATTCAGAGCTATCCATAGGAAGTCACTAACCCTACAAGAAAACTGACATAAGGCACATCAGATCAGTAGAAACTTTGGCTTGATCTGAAACTTCTAATTTTCAGTTACTTGGGATAGTGAAAAGGTTTTTTCTTTTTTTCCCCATAGAGAGACAATAAAAAAAAATCAGTATCAGAAATAGAAAACTCACCAGATATACTTAAAATTAGAAGCACCAAGCTTTGGCTTCTCTGCACATTTTGAATGTAAAGATGAAGGAACAAGATTTGCAGATGTGTGATGTGACCAGATGAAAACTCCTTAAAGCAGTCTCTGAGACTGAAGTTTTGTGAAACCAAGCCCACAAACTGAAGCAAACACCACCGCAGCTGCTACTGCAGCAAACCAAACTGCCCAACAGCCTTATCTCTAGCTACCAAAAAGTCAATTCCCAAGTGTCCAGAGATTACCAATCTTTCCATCTTTGCTCAGTAAATTTGTAGAACTGGAAGATGGAGCAATAGATAAGGGTGATTCTGGAATGTGACTGAATTAGTGACTTACAATCCCTTTTAATGCAAAGAGTTTATGGTTCCAGTCCTATTGTAAATAAAAACCTACCTATGATAAAAATGAAGCTCACTAGCTAATCCAATAGATTTTCAAATCCCACCCTAGGGGATATTAGTTGTCACAACTAGATTGTGTGTGTGTAAGAAAGAGAAACAGACAGAAAGAGAGAGAGAGAGAGAGAGCGAGAGAGCGCGCTTCTGGCATACAGTTAACAGAACTAGTAGAAACTTGGAAACAGCCGAATGCACAGGGCAGCTTGCAGCCCCACTGCCCAACAAAGAACAGTGGGCTCCAAAATGTCAGTAGTGCTGAGGCTGAGAACACCCGAGACAGTCTAATAAATGACACACAGCCACACACACCTAAAGTGCAAATGCTTCTTTGATCCACTGGTGCTTCTGGAATACCTTAAAATTATAAGGTTAATAATTCACAAAGGCACAACAGAAATATTGGTGCAAAAAGTGAACTATTATATTTAGTCAAAAAAGAATTCAAGTGGCCTGAAAAGTCCTCCAGGGTCTGGGACAACTTTGAGTGAGTAACTTTTCTCATCAATGATATTAAGAAGTCATTTGAAATAGAGCAAACAGCACAGATGTGTGTGCATTGATGTACCACGTTCCAGAAACATTCTTTGGGAAAATTCTTGATAGTTCCTTATCTAAATAAAATAGAAAATTGGGATTGGAAATCAGATAGGGTAACAGTATTGACTGCACCTACTTGCCAACTTGTGTTTGGGGATTCACCATACTACAATTATCAGTGGCATGTCTGATCTCTCACTATTTGTATTTATTACTATACTCATATACTACAAGATCTAGTACAGGAGCTTGGTTCCTGGAGGTGCTCAATAAATGTTTGAATGGCTGAATGAATAAACAGTTACAGGAATGAATCAAAGTGCTCTGTAAAGTGTAAAGTGCTTTGCAAACACAATGGAATATTACTATATATGTGATGGGTAATCCCACAGAGCTCATATTTGCTTAACAAAACCTTTTTAGGGCAATAACGTTTAGATAGTTTAAGAAGCGAATAAACACCCTGTAATAACTAGAACTTGAAATCACTGGTGATTAAAGAATGGCACCATTACTGAGGCAGCAGTAGGACAGAGGAAGACTGGTCCCCTGTCCCGCAAGACAGAGCAGTCAGGCGTACTGCGAACAAAGCTGGCTCTGAGATGGACTGTGCCTGCTTGGCTGGCCTGCTGTGCTGACAAAGGGGTGTAGGCAGGAGAATGAGAATAGAAATAACCTGATAGGACTGTTCAAGACCCACTTCAGACAATGGGGAAATTACTTTTCTCAGCAGGCCTCAGTTTTCTGACCTGTGAAAACAAGAAGTTGAATGAGATGACGTCCCATGATTCTGGTGTACAGATGCCGAAGCCCAAAGTCGGGGTAGGGATGAGAAAGAAAAACCAGAGCAACTCTTAGAAATTAGTGGAGCACGACACAATAAAATACCTGAAAAATGTCTGATGGAATGCAAAGTAAAGTAAGATTTCACAGGGGGAAGAAATCATAACCACAGGCTCTACTTTTCAGTGAGTCTTATTTAAATATTCATTTCTTATCATGGAACGGGAGCGTCTTGAACTACAACATGGCTTCTCGCAGAAGTTTTCCTCAGATGTACAACAGACCCTAGGGGCATCACTAAATTTATATTCTTTTAGAATGAGGAAATAACATAAAGAATTTTTTTGCCCAAACTTAATATATTATACTAACCCAAGAATATATATTATCTGTATATTAGCATAATTTAAATTAATTTTATTCATTTTGTATAGTCTTCATTTGCAATTTTTTACAATTAAGATTAAGTTTCACACATTTATATTTTAATGTGACAGCCCCTTACATTTGTGTTACAGGGATAAACTAAATATTTAAAGGTACTTGTGTTTGAGGTATTTCCTTCTAAAGAGAAGCAGCTGGTCAGCTTCTGGGTCTCCCTTTGCTGTGGAGAATAAACTGGAGAATCAGAAGAAACTGGAGAGGCTAAGTGACTACATAGTAAAGAACAGAGCCAGTGGAAGGGTGAACACAGGGGACTTCGGTGTGGGAGAGGACAGGCAGCTGGGAGGGATGTCACGCAGATGGAACAGAAACACAAAATGCTGAGGTGAGGAAAAAGAAACTTAGGCGGTTTTGCTGTTTGGTTAGAATGTATTCTGTTTTGGCATTTTCTCAAGAAATGTGTTTGATCTGATTGTCTTTGAATGCTGTGTGGATTGGTGGACACTTTTTCCTCTGGATACAAATGGTGCTGGTACTGCACCAGGAGCTGTGCTTTATTCGGGTTGCACGACGTCAGGCTTTAAAAGTCAGTACACCTTTCCATTTAGTCAATGTGTATAATAATAATATTGAAAGGAATATAAAATAAAAATGGTTTTATTTTCTCAGAGTGCAAACTGCAACTCATGGAGATTAAAGTGAATCTGTCAAAATAACAGTGGAAACTCAAAGCTGGGTCAGCTGTCTTCTTTTCAGGATTCCATTGTGCCTTTCTGAGATCAAAATTTTTAGATACAGCCAAGAACTACTAAATCTTCTCTTTTTCCACCTTTTCCTTTCTCTTCAAGAAGAGGGAAATGAACCGAAAGACTTATATAGTACCACTTAATAAAATTTTCTGTGATGATGGGAATGTTCTGTGTTGTCCAATGTGGTAGCCACAAGCCACATGTGGCTACTAAGCGCTTGAATCTGGCTAGTTTGACTGAAGAACTGAATTTTATTCAATGTTAATGAATTCAGATTTAAATAACTATTTGGCTAGTGGATATAACATTGGACACCCTAGCTCTAGAAGCTACACGTGACAGGTTATCAAATGCCCTACATATCTCAAACTAAAATAATAATTGGGGGTTAATTGTAGGTTATTGTTTATCTTTAGTTGTCTATTTATTAGTATATCCTGAAGTACAATCCTTCATAAACAAACCAACACTGTGGTCACAGATCTCATTGGCTTAAGATATTTTTCTTGACTTTTAATACCTTTATCTAATCATTGAATGTAGTTTTTACAAATAACTAAGATGAAATAGCTAACTTCCTGTATAGAACTATTTACCTGGTTTCTCCAGAAGTTTGTATGTGGTACCTTGCTAGTCTCAATTTTTAAAATTGTTATTCTCTCTCTCTATTCATAGTTTATTATGCAATTCAATATACAGATGTGCTCTTTCTAGTACATAATATATGTAAAGTTCAAAGCATCAGCATCTATTCTGAATTCCCAGAAACACTGTGTATGCTTGCTCTTCTTTTTCAGTAAATGGGCACCAAGAACAAAACAAGAGATGCATAAAATGAAATGAAAGCTTCATGAGAAAAGGGATTCAGCCAGCCTTTCCCTTACTACTAAAAGATTCATATACAGTAGAAACATCTTACTACCTTTAACTCCTCGTTATGTTAGGAAGCTTTCCCACACTTCAGCAGCCCTTTTCCTCCCAGAAAGTTGTCCCCACCACTTGGTGATTTAGTTCACTGAACAATTCAGAGGCTTTTATGTTTTTCTACAAAATTGCCAATTTTTTTGAATCAAAAGGGGAAGATGGGAGGGAATAAAGATAACATTACTGCTTCAAAGAATTGTGTAAGAAGTTGGATATATAGGCAGGATTCACATAACTGTCACTCAACTGCCATTAGAAGCCACACCTATCACAAGAGCTAGTGAAAGAAGCATCATCTTATCCTAAAAGGAATCGTCTATGTGTCCTTTATGTCTTTGTAAAATACCAGTTGCACCAGTTACATTGGCAAGTCATTTTCGGCAGGTCATTGGCAAGGTTACCTCTATCTGATCAAACCTATTCCACAAAAAAGCAAGTTGGGATATTTCATACAAACTGAACGAAGCTACAGCAGAGAGATTGTCATCACATCCTTGAATCACCTTGCTTGTCATCTTTTTCTTGAAATTATTAACTAAGTAGATTAGGGAAATAATTACCACCTTCACCAGGTACTTAAAAATGTAAAGCAAAATATATGTGATGGAAAATGGCACTAGTTTGTTAGACAAGTGTGAATATACATATGATACTGTTAGTAACCTGATGTCATTCACTGTAGACACTGTGTAGAGATGCTAATCTGTTAGTAAAGTGCTGTTGAAGACATCTCTGCTTCTTAATACCCGAATCTGCAAATGGTAGACACTGTACGCTACAAAAACCAACAGCTTCTTGGCGCAGGATGTAAGTTTCATGGGTTAAGATGTTGGTGAAATTGTACACATAGTACCTGAATTTTCAACTTTAGGAGCTTGGTATATATATTAACCACTTTCCTCCTCAAACGATTTTCTTTTCTATCTTCGTTCAGGGGGAAATTTCAAAATCTGGATATTCATGATAGGGCAAATGATGGCTCCATGTAAGGAGCTTTTGGCATCTGCTCTGTTTAGCCGGGGAGGGAAGGGATTGATGTAAATGAAAGGGTGGCTCAAATAGGCAGGAGAACGCTCTGCACTGCAACCAATTGAGCCACTTTTGCTAAGTGACATAAAAATACTCTAATATTAAGGATTATTTTACAACTCTATGGAAGTATGCAGTAACACACCTTGCATTTGTTTTGTCTTGATGACAAAATGCACTCTTAAGAGTCACAAGAGCCTGCCTTGTGTTAGTTATAAACAAAAATATATTTATATATATATTTATGTAACTACTATGTGCTTTAAAGAAAATTACTGGATGATTCAGCAGGGTTCCTTCCTTCCTTTTATCACCAGGGATATGCTGACTTGAATGGCTTCTTCAAAAGGAATCGACAATGCAATGGGCCTTTAGTACTGAAATGGCAAAAAGTAAAAAAATACCCATAGACTTAGAATCTCTTAACATTATTGTTTCAAAAATGATTACAGAGCTACTCATCCTTTTGTTTCCTTTGGCCAAGAGCAATTGTGGCTTCATAGGACTTCATGTTTCGTAAAACAAATCCGAAGTTTTATTCTGAGGAGCGAGACTGGAAAGCCTCATTTGCTGCTCTCTCTTTCCTGAACCTTGGCTAAAGGTTTGAAAATTCTGTCCCAGATCACAGAAAGGGCATTCATTAACAAGAAAGGGGGAAGCAAAGTTTAAACTTCCTGTGCAGATAAAAGATTCATCCTATAAAGTAATGAATTTGTTGGAACAGGTAGATCTAGACCGGAAAACCATGATCCTTTGGCCACACGGCTGATGAAAAAAGATAGAAAATGTCTTATTTTGTGTTTGTTTTTGCTCCCGCATGAACTATTTTTCTCAGCAGTCTTGAAACATTCATCATTGCTCTTTTGAGTGAAAGGGTTCAGGCTTTGCAACACAGTTATCTTTGAGACATCGGAGAAGAATATTTGAACCAAAGGTATAGATCCCTTGTGAACTAAAGTTGTGTTATTAGTATTTTTTTCTCGATCCCTTTACAACCCTGCACCTAAGCCAAGGGCACTGTAATCTTGTCATAATTCTGATAAGTCCACGTGAGATGTTCTGAGTGAACTATAGATGCCACTAGGGAATTCTACGTTCAGTGGGAAATAGTATCTTGTGTAAGTTTTAATTTTCTTGTACCCTTCCTGGGTGGGGCTTGTCCAAAAATTTTGTTTTCTTCAGGTTACAGCAGCTTAGGGCTCCTTTGTGTGTGTGTGTGTGTTTGTCTGAATGGTATAGGCAAAATTTAGTCTTAACACCTGTAAGCCAGCACTGGTGCTGTTCTGTCCTAGAAATCTTAGCACTGCTCTGATACAATAAAACCTTCCTTCTCTCCCATTGGTTCAACTTCCGCATAGGCAGGATGGCCAGAGCCTCTTCGAAACTTCATCGCAGGCCATCTGCTCGGGCGTCTCTAAAAGAGAAAATGAAAAAATAATAAACACCAGGGTGATGATGTCATCAGAAGAAAACTATATCTGTCCCACCACAGTTGGAATTACACACCCACACAGCCCCAGGCCTGGCTGCCCATTGTGGCATTCTCAGCGCCTCTTAGGTGACAGTCCATTTGCCACACCTGCCCCTGGGGGATTGAACTTCTCAAAGGCAAGCTTTATGGCTTATGCATGTTTATGTCCTAAAGACTCCGTACATACCCAAATAGTACTGGGCAAAAATGAACTGTAATAAAAAAAGTCTTTTTAATATGCCGCTGCTGGCTCTTTTCTCTAGGATGTCAATAGTGACATCACTTACCTCTATTCATGAATTCACTCAAAATGTAAGACCATGAAATTCTGCAGGGTACTTAGAGGTATATTTCAAATGAAGTGCTAGATTTTTCTAGCGAATAAACTAAAAGAACAATCACTTAATATCTTAAGAAACTATTTGTTAAGCTGAGACTTTACATATATGACTTTTGTGCCTTGAAATTAAAAGCTGTCATGCCCTGAAAACTGAATCTAACATCAGAGGGTGCAAACCAGCTTGACCCTATAAACCAAATAACTGCACATATAGACACAAGTCCTAAAATGCAGGTTATCTGCATCAGCAGAGGAGTGCCTTTGTCCCTGGCATGCCCTCCATCCAACAAGCCCCCAGTGATTTACAAAAGAAGTGAATCATCAAGTTATGGTACCAGACACACTAACATGCACTTCACGGTCATAATGACACTAGAAACTGTTATTCTATTGATTAGACTGCCTACGGTTTTGAAGTAAATAAGGTATTAAGTATTGAAGGAAGTTTATTTGTATCTAAAGAATTTTAAAGTGAAAAAATGTGAAATATCAGTGTAGATACCCTGGTATTTGGCCACTTTCTAGATTTGCTAATTACATTCCAGTGTCAACGATTATTGGCTGTAGAAGAATTTTCCAATCAGGTAGGAATGAGCATTAGCCCTACTTTCTGAAAAAAAAAAAATACCAATCAAGGTAATTACATTCTGCCTTCTAATAACATCATGTGCTGTCTATATAATATTATGTGGTCAGAATACTTTATATGTAATAGCTAATTAAGTCCCATGAGGTAAGTGGAACTGAATTATCCTTATTTTCCAAGAGAACAGGTTAAAACTAAGAGCTAGGCAGCAAAATAGTGTGTCTGTTGGAACCGAAAAAATCATCATCAATAGAAATATACAGCACCTCTCAGGAGACAGACCTGTAGCCCATGCTCACTCCTGTTTGTGGAAAAACACCAACATGCCACTGTACTCACTATTTATAACCCCCACTCTGGTTTTAGTGACTCTACAAGGGGGATTCTGAAGCCACAACGGCCCTAGGCCTTCTCTGAGTCAAGAGAAGCTCCGAATCCCTGCCTTTATAAGGCCCACCTGGGCTGCGGGTCCGAGCTGGTGAGTGTGGCCCTGTGGACCAGCACCAGCACAGCCCAGCACGTAAAGACATTGTGCTATAGGTGATTTTTCATTAGCAAGAGGCACAGATAACAAGAAGATTGATGATGATGCTTGTGAAAATTATATTTTGTTAAGTTCTCACAGTATTTCCTGCTTATTAGGCATCTTACATAGAGGATCTCATTTGATCTGTACAACCCAGTAGCTTTTGCTCAAACCTGTGAAGTTGGCAACTGGCAGAGCCAAGATTTAACACAACGTTTATCATTTCCAAAGTTCATTTTCCCCACTGTAGAACTAGTTCTTAAAAGTCAGTGGGTTATGTATAGCTCATCTGAAATTTGTGAGCGTAGTTCCATTTTTATTTCATTCTTAAAACTGTAACATTATCAGCAACTTCAGTATTCTGTTAGTATGTCAGAAATACTAAGTTAATAATTCTTAGTTGGAAAGACTGCAGGATTAATGATAATGCTTACGTACCTGGCAAGCTCATCATAGAAGTTCTCAACATAAAGTACAAACATGTGGACAGTGAAGCTTCCTCTGTTAACACAATACTAACTTATTTTCTGAATTAATTACATAGCCTTACAAAATTCTCCTGATTTTTTTATTATTCATTGTAGAAAAGACATAGAACAACATTGAAAATCACTAGAGATCCCAGCACTCACAATTTGGTTCAACTATCGGCATATACCACTCATGCGCACTTCTAGGAACACGAAACCACTGCACATGTTTTAAGAGCTCCTTTACTTTCCACTTAAGTACACACAGAAAAATATTCATGAACAAAATTATTTTCAATGTCTATAGAGTATATTGTTTATCATTAAATCATGATTTATATAGTCAACAATATTTGAGGTAGTTTTCCAAATATTTTGACAACATAAATAATGCTACATTGAATATCTTTGCTGTTCACCTGATAAGCATATCTCTTATTAGTTCCTTTTATAAACTCTCAGAAGTGAAATTACTGGGGGCAAAGAGAATGCACAAATTATTTATAAAACACCTGAATATCTAGTAAGGTGCTAGATGTTGTTTTGAAGGACATATGACCAAAGAAATATAGTTTCTGGTTCATACAGAAGATAAAAATCATTTTGGGGGAAAGTGATTTTCAATGTAGGTTGGAAAGGTGAGGAAAATATGGGAAAGCAAAATTTGATATAGGTTTCAAATAAACATTCTGTAGTTGAACAAAATAGAACAGATATAATCTAGCTACAAAAATTATTCAATATTACTCTTTTATTTGTGCCTAGCTTAAAAAAAGGAGCTTTTCAATAATAGTATCTTAAAATTCATAATGGATTCTAACAAATTCATACAACTGCAACTGCAGTTTTAAACATTTGGTCTAATTTTACATACTTTTACATTTCCTTGATATCTCCATCTTAGCCCTAAGGATACCAAACAAAGAACAATAACTTTTCCAAAATTATGCTTGCTTTCTAGAATACTTTCGTGAATCATACAAATCAACTATATGTGATCTTTAAATCACCTGATTTCTTTGAACCTTTGTCTCCTCATTTGTAAAGTATTATTTAAGGGTTTGTCCTCTAAACTTGTATGATTCTTGTACCTGCTTGCCCGAGATCATTGACTTTAGTGTTGTGGAAAAAATAATGATTACAAATTTTTCTGTATGGTGCTGCTTCTTCTGATTGTTATCCCTCCTGCTTCTCTCCACAAACTTTTAAGATTCCTAAATTTAAGGGAAATTTATATAAATTAGTCCTAACTGAAATTGCTCTTCTATGTTGATCTTCAGGTGTTTAAAGATTTTTCTTTTTCCTTTTTTTTGGTGCCTGCAGTGATTTACACAATAAAACACATCTAGATGAAGGTAAGAATAAAGGAAAGGAAGAGAATCAACATTTTTTCTCCATAAGAGTCTGTTAACAACTTCTGATTTTCTTATAAATGACAATAATGGGGGCTGCCCTATGACAGTGAAGGAACGACTGAATATTTGGTTCTTATAGAAGACTCTTTAATGTTGATGCAATGATGTGAGGCATCTATCCCATGGACAGAAGGATCTAGAAACCTGGGGTCTGGCTCTGGCATGAACTGCTAATCAAATTACTGCAGAACCTGATAGGGGCACAGGATGAGTTTCTTACAGAGCAGGACATGTGCTGAAATTGAAAAACCCAAACCAGAATGTAGTATAATTTATTACAGAGGTTCAGGAAATAATGCCTTAAAACATTAGTGGGTGTAATGCGTGGGTAATCTCTAATTTCATGTCGGAGAGTTATTTACGTGATTAATCATGTTAGAAAGTCGATGTTCACATTGCTATGTCAGCACTGGAGTGGGCTGTGCAATCAGGTATTCTCCCTAATTACTCCTCCATACTCTTAATTGAACAGTCACCCAAATCTATCTCTATGGTTGGTGGCAAGATAATTAGCTGACATATCCGTAAACAAATCTGCAGGGTACCCTCAGTTAGCAGTGTACACAAAACTGCAGCTGGAGGCTTCTCAGGCAGTGAAGCAGACAGTGCTTTTTGTTGGGTTAGATGAGCTTTGAAAGGAAGTTACTAGGCATGAGTGTAAAGAAAAGGCACCAATTTTGAAATTCAAAGCCCAGCTGGAAGACACCTGTGGTGCATGAGGGCACTTGACAAGCAGTTGGCTGGAGACTTCTGGTGTTTTTGTGCTTTCTTCAATTAACACTGGGAAAGTGGAAAGAAGCTGGACTCAGAAGACTTACAGGGCATCTGTCAATTCCCAGCATCGGACTTAGACAAAGTCACATGTTTTCTTTGTTACTCAGTTTCTCCATTTGAAAAATGAAGTGAATTAGATTATAATTTTTTAAACTTTTCTTTTTTTCATTAAAAAATGTTTAAGTCACAGACCCTTCGTTCCAATGAAATCTGACCTTGCAGCCCAAATAGGATTGCATAGTCGGTCTCCCTTCATTGTGACGGAGGAGCCCCTACAACACACTCTCTCTGGGCTGTGAGTGCGCCTGCAGACCCTGTACCTTCCCAAAGCATGTTTCTGGGAACTACAGAACTAAACCTGTGTTTCTCAAGCTTGACTGTGCATACAAATCACAAGGGATCTTGTTAAAATGCACAAGCTGACTCATTATTAGGTGTGGGGGGAGGTTGGGACTCTGCATTTCAAACAAGGCCCTGGTGATACTGTTGCTGCTGGTCCATACTACACTCTCTGAAGAGCAAGGATGGGCGATTTGTCTACGGTCTCTTCAAAGAGTGAAAGGTACAGTAGTGAACTTTGACCTTCCTTGTGTCTCCTGTGGACCTTCATGGCAACTGAGCACATGTAGTATACCGGGTTAATGCTTGTGTTTTTAGCTTTGATAAAGTTTATTCATGAAAAGGGATTTTTCCTCTTATACCTTTAAATATCAATTATTCTCTAGTATCCTTATTCTATGTTGACAGTTATTTCAGTCTTAACAAGATGTCTGTCTGGGGTGCCAGATTTAGCAAAATACAGAACACCAATTACCTTTGAACTTCAAGTAAACAATGAGTAATTTTTTAAAACTATAATACATAGGACATACTGGTACTAAAATTTACTCATTTTGAATTTGAAATTCAAATTTATCTGGTGTTCTATATTTTATTTGACAATCTTATCAATTGGGACATACAATGTTTTGGGGTCCTGGCCAAGGCAAACTTGCAATGTAATTAAAACAAACTACTCCTCTCTCTTTGTGGTTCTGCCACTTTGCCTCATAAATTGTAGTTCTCTTTTTCCTTAAAAAGAGTAATTCAAATGGACTCATCTGTCTTGTGGAGTGTCCAGGAATTCCAAGCAATAACTCACATGCAAAGAAACCTGGGTGTTCCTTTATGCATTTCTGCTCATCTGATATTGGTTGCTCTTCTCCATGTGGAAGTTGTCTGACTGTCCGCTCTCTTGGCCTCTAGTTACTACTTGTCATTGCTATGTTGCCTTCATTCTAGAACTGCCCTGGTATGATCTTTAAGAATCAGTTACAATAACCAGAGTTGGTACATGTCTGAGATGAATATTGTCCCAAAGCCTGTAGAGAATGCCTATAAACTGGAATTAACAAAACCATCATGATTTATGTGATTTTCTGAAAGTTAAAATATTCTCCAAACAAAAATTAAGTGGTTCTCCACTGGCTGCTAAGTACAAATTCTTTTTTTTTTAAAAATATACTTTCTATTTATTCAACTCATATCATTTTATTTTATTTTATTTTTAAAGATTTTATTTATCTTTAGAAGGGAAGGGAAGGAGAGAGGGAGAGAAACATCAATGTATGGTTGCCTTTCATGCGTCCCCTGCTGGGAATTGGCCTGCAGGGAGCTGGTCTGCAACCCAGGCATGTGCCCTGACTGGGAATCGAACCGCGATTGTCTGGTTCGCAGGCTCGTGCTCAATCCACTGAGCTACACCAGCCAGGGTTTAAGTACAAATTCTTTAATGTGTGAAAAAACATCTTTTTGGGGAGGGGAGAAACATCTTTAAATCACATATTTCAAACATTCAATATCCATTATTTTCTTTCATAGCCTTTCATTCATGGTGGTTCTCAGACCTGACTGAAAATAATATCACCTGGGGAGATACAAAGAACAACAGAATACTGACGCTGACACCCATCTTAGCCAACTGATTCAGGATGTCTGGTTGTGGACTGTGCAGGTGTATTTTTTAAAAAGTCTTCAGGTTGGTCCAATGCACAGGGACAGTTGAGAGCCACTGTCAAACCACATTTCTCTTGGTTCCATCTCTGTGTCCCAAATGCCCCATTCTGAGCCTCTGCCTGTGTTTATTGCCCTCGCCTGGATTCCTACTTACTTCGTCATGTTTACTAATTCAAACACTATCCATTTCATCTTATTTCCAAGAAAGCTTTCTGGCTTTTCAACTATAGATTAGAAGTAACTTTCATTTCCCTGCACTGTCTCAGATGGGTCCTGGCAGTGTTTCCATACCCCCGGTCCCATTTTAGAACACACTGTGTTTGTGTAAGCGGCACATACCTATGACGGCGTCTGTCTATGGCCTGCAGTCAAATGCCATATTCTGTTTGACTCTGAATTTGTCATGGCAGTGGTGCACTGAAGCTATGTGACATGTGGAGAAAGCCCATTTTGTACCCTTTGCCTGCACTGTAAGACAGCACTACTTTTGGTAATAATCATAAAAATGAATAGTAATAATGACCAGAAAAGAAATGAAGACAGAAAAAAATAATGACCAGAAAATAAATTCTTCCTGTTTTGCACTTAATAGGTTATAACCATGCCAGTAAAAAACATTATAAATAAAAAAATTACCATACAAAAAAGAAGTAGAATGAATTAACATAATTTTGAAAAAAAGGTAAAAAAGATGCCGAATGGATGAACTCCAGAAGGATCACAGAATGCCTTGCTCTTTGCAAAAATAGAGTTGAAGTACCTTCTAATTGTAGTCGGTCTTGTTTCTTCATCTTTACAACCACGATGCTCCCATTCTTTATCTTAAATCTACTGTTTCAACACAGATATATGTAGTACCATATGGCCTAAAGTAACCACTGAGCCTAAAACAAGTGGGCAGGATTCCAGACTCTTCATGAACTCATTCTCTAAATGAATACATACAGCCGAATCTATTGTCAGGGCCAAGTGTGTAATGGGAGTTCTCTGACTTAACTTCCACTCAGAAGACAATGTTTACTGAAGGCTAAGTAACAAAATTGTGCTAAGCTGGAGTTTACATATGTATTGTCAGTCAGATTTAACAGTAACTGCATCAACTTTTTAGAACTTAGATCAGCACAACTGCTCTGTGTAGAATTTCTGGTACATTATGGTAATGAAACCCTAACCTTAAAGTAGACAGTTTTACTAACATTTTACCACTTTCTACAAACAGTATACTCCCTTATTACCTGCACTTGGGGCAGATAGCTCCCAGGGTCCTGCCCTTGGTTTCCTATTGACCTACCACGTCTAGCAAAGTGCTGTGCACAAGGAGACTCACAGTAAGTGTTTGTGTTGAATTTCACAGAACTTCTTCTGTGGTTTATGCCCAACAATGGCCATAGTATCCAGATTCTTGAGTGCTGAGCTATCCGCTTGACTTTCTATTTTCCTCTTTTGACTTCAGTCCATTACTGGTTACTTTGTAACATAAAATGTCTGATGATAGCCACTATTAGCGTATTTATATGGGAATAACTGCACTAGGTCAGCTGATAAAGTTTCTATTTATATACCTAGATAACAAAACACAGTACTGAACTTAAAGTACTTTAAAGGCATTTAAAGTATGTTTAGGTAAAATAAGATATTTCCATACAAATGCCTGAACAGGAGCTAGCCAGCAGTACAAACTAAAAACATGCAGACAAAAGATTTGATTGCTCAATATAATGTCAAGTATCTGCTGAAAGCATTTGAAAATAAATGCTATGAGCTTTGAGAAAAGAGACCTTCATTGGGACTCAAGTCATCAGAAATAATTTCTGGGCAGACTGGCTATAAAGACAAATGGCAGAATGCAACTCCCCATCACTGCAGCCTTGATGTTATTTGTAGGATTCATTCCAGGTTTTTTTAAAATTATATTTTACTGATTATGCTATTACAGTTGTCCCAATTTCTCCCCTCAGCACACTCCACCCAGCACACTCCACTCCCTCTGGCAATCCTCACACCATTGTTCACGTCCATGGATTCTGGGTGTAAATTCTTTGGCTACTCCATTTCCTATACTGTACTTTACATCCTCATGGATATTCTGTAACTACCTATTTGTACTTCTTAATCCCCTCACCTCTTCACCCAATTCACCCACACTGCCTCCCATCTAGCAACCATCAAAACACTATCTTTTCCCATGATTCTGTCTGTTCTTCCTGTTCGCTTGTTTTTAGATTCAATTGTTGATAGATATGTATTTATTGCTGTTTTATTGTTCATAGTTTTGACCCTCTTCTTTTATTTAACTAAGTCTCTTTAACATTTCATATAATAATGGTTTGGTGATGATGAACTCCTTTAGTTTTTTTCTTGTCTGGGAAGCTCTTTATCTGCCCTTTGATTCTAAATGATAGCTTTGCTGGGTAGAGCAATCTTGGCTGTAGGTCCCTGTTTTTCATGACTGTGATTATTTCTTGCCAATCCCTTCTAGCCTGCAAATTTTCTTTGGAGAAATCAGCTGACAGTCTTACGGGAACTTCCCTGTAGGTAACTAACTGCTTTTAAGAATCTCTTTATCTTTAATCTTTGGCATTTTAATTACGGTATGTCTTAGAGTGGGCCTCCTTGAATCCATCTTGTTTGAGACTCTGTGCTTCTTGGACTTGCATGTCTATTTTTCTCACTAAATTAGGGAAGTGTTCTTTCATTATTTGTCCAAATAGATTTTCAATTTCTTGTTCCTTCCCTTCTCTTTCTGGCACCCTCATGATATAAATGGTGAAACATTTGAAGTTATAACAGACTGCTTAAACTATCCTCATTTTTTGTATTCTTTTTTTTTCTTGTTGTTCTGCATGGTTGTTTTTTGTTTCCTTATGTTCCAAGTCACTGATTTGATTCTTGGCTTCATTCACTCTACTGCTGTTTTCTTGTAAATTGTTCTTTATTTCAATTAGTGTATCCTTCATTTCTGATTGGATATTTTTTATGCTGCCGAGGTCCTCATTAAGTTCCTTGGGCATCCTTATAACCAGTGTTTTGAATTCTCCATCTGGTAGATGGCTTATCTCCATTTTGTTTAGTTCTTTTCCTGGAGTTTTGAACTGTTCTTTCATTTGGACCATGTTTCTTTGTCTCCTCATTTTGGCAGCCTCCCTGTGTTTGTTTCTGTGTATTAGACAGAGCTGCTATGAGTCTCTATCTCGGTAGTGTGGCCTAATGTAGTAGGTGTCCTGTAAGGTTCAGTGTCACAGCCTCTCCTATCATCCAAATAGGCACTTGAGGTGTGCCCTTAGGTGGGCTAAGTACACCATTCTCTTATAGTTGAACCTTGTTACTGTTGGCAGGTCAATGGGAGGGATTTACCCAGGCTAGCCGGCTGTAAGGATGGGCTATGACCACTGACTATCAACTTCCGCCCTCTGTGGATAAGTGGTGCAGGGGTAGGGTGGTGGAACTCCAACATGATATGTAGTTTTCCAATGGGTGCACAGGCTCTGGGGTTTCCCAGGTGGTGCAGCCCAAGGTCAGCCCAAGGTCAGCCCCTACCAGTGCTTTGCCCCAGGCACTCTGCCTGAGCTATAAAGGAATCTGAGATGGCTGCTACTTATGCTGGGCTTAGAGATTCCCAGGCAAAGCCAAGCTGTGAATTTAGGATGGCTGCTGCTGGTACTGGGCCCGGTGCCACTTAGTAAGAGGTGTGGGAACTGGGAGTGCAGTGAAGCTGACTATTGCTTATTTGAAAGGATTTAGGAAGTTTAAAGCATGAGCCAAGACCACCCATTCATATGAAAAAGCCACAGTCAACTGCTGTAAGTTGGGTGGGACAGAGCCTCAGGGGAACTCCCAGGAAAGGCAACCTGTGTTAGCCAGGTTGGCTGAGTCTCAGAAATGCCACCTGCCTGCTGGCTCTGTGGGCGGAGGATTCAGAAAAGGGACAGTGGCTTGTGCCCACCTTTCTGTCTGGGAGGAAGCTGTCCCCAGCTCTTGCCTTGATACCAGACACTTCAGTTCCACCCTGTGTGCCACTGGTGACTTTCAAGCTGCTATCCCAGTGCTGGAGCTCAGAGGGAATGATTCTGAGTAAGTCTGTGTTTGGGTTCTTTAAGAGGAACTGTTTGGGACTCCGGAAGTATTTTCCACTGGGTCAATCCCTGCTGGTTTTGGCAGTCAGAAGTTATGAGGACTTACCTTCCTGGCACTGGAACCCTGGGCTGTGGGGCCTGGTGTAGGGCTGCAACTCTTTGCTCCCAAGATATCCCTCCTAAATTTTTATCCTCCACATGTAGGTGAGGGAGCAGCCCATTCCATGTCTATGCCTCTCCTACCAGTTGGGATGGATGTGGTTTCTTTAATGCTGTAGTTGTCAGACTTCCATTCAACTTAATTTCTGATGGTTCTGAGTGATGGCTGTTCTACAACTTAGTTGTAATTTTTACGTGGTTGTGCGAGAAGGTGAGTTGTGTTTATCTATGCCACATCTTTTCATTCCAGGTTTTTAGAAATCTTCACTCACTGCTTTTGTGTGCTTTATTCATGTCCATCTCTTCTGTATTGCTCATTCTACCTCATTTCAAAACAGCTACCTCCTAGGCCAGGCGACCTCATGGCACTGCACTGCCTCAAGCTCCTTCAGATTATGAAACATTGCTTCTTAGTACTCTCTAAAGTTCATTCACTTCACTCACTTTCTGGCCAGTCTGAATACCATGGTTGGCCAGTTCAATCAATGTTTCTCTGTTCCTTCACATATCTGACAATTCATCCTGTATAAATTCTACCATTCTTATTAAAAATCCTCAACTTCTATCTTTTCTATTCTAGACCCTACAGAGTCCCAACTATTGTAAGAGAAAGCCACATATTCAGGTTAACACAGCCCCAGATTGGGAAGCCAGTGATTATGCTTCTCTTGTTAAATCCTTAGGGTACCTCTGGACTCCATCTAGTCCATGCTGCCCTCACTCAATTTTGTATTGCCAAACCCATTTTTTATTATACAGAAGGTTAAGCCATTAAGAAGATGCCAAACCTGTGCCCTCTCTCTTCATTAATATCTTTGTATGTATTCATCCTTTCTTATCTGAGATAAAAAGATATTCTTCCTCTGTTGCATAATTGTTTTTCCTACTCAGTCATGACTGTGATGTGAAGTCACTTCATTTCTTCCTCTTCCCAAGTACCTTAGAGCAGACATTTCATTGTTTCTTTGCCCTATACCTGCATTCAATATGGGGAAAAACTCTTCATTTGATGTTTATTTATATCTCCAGGACTATGTCTCTGATGAGCGTCTGACTGAACACACTACCTTTACATTACGAACTCATTTTTTTACCCCCTTAAATTTGGTGCCTGTCCTCTCCCTTGAAAAAGCATTCTAGCAGGTTACAAATGATTTGATTGTCAAGTTAGTACTTTTTTCTCTCTTGTTCTCTCACTTCCCTAAAGCACTCCACTCTGCTGCCTAAACTTCATTCTTGACTCAATCCCTTTTGCTGCCTTTCTATGATGGCTTATTATCTTACATCTTGTCTATTTATTTTTCACTTTTCAACTTATCTCCTTTCCTGGTTTATAAACACTAAATGTTAATGTGTCCTAAAGTTTAGCCATGAATGCTCTAATCGATCCCTTCCCCTAACATCCCTTTTTATTTTCTTGGGTTTCAACTTCTACTATTATAACTTTGATCATTTTCTTACCTTAATCTATTCCTTTTCCTCAGTGCTTTTTCTGGGAGGCCCAAATGTAATTTGACCATCAGCTCAAATCTGCTAAATACCCACCCCTCATTTTTTTCATTTCTTAACTGTCTTCTGGCATTTCTAATTCCACTCTGGAAACTTTAATTTCACAGTTGCTCAGATTTAATACTTCTTTCCTTTGTTCTTCTTCACCTCACACATTCAATGCGAAGAATCAAGACAGAGCCCCCACCTTGACTACTAATTATCTACAGGAATTTTGGAAATTGTTTAATTTCTTGGAATCTCAATTACTGATCTATAGAAGAGAGAGATAATAATGCCTACATTTATAAACATCATTGAGAAGTAGGTGAGAATCAAAGATAATTGATTCCAAGTACTTTCAGACACAAAGCTTTATGCAAATAAAATTGCTGAGCTCTCTCTTCTTTCATGTGGCTCTTGAATTAGCCCTGTTCTATCCCTCCTATGGACACCCTAGTTTGGCTCTCAGTTATCACCTCATACAGAAATTACTAATACAGCCTTCTAACTCTGCTCTGCGTGTTCTTTTACTCTTTTAGCTTTTTCCAGCCTCCTTCCACTCTCAAATTCTATTTCTTTATTATATCATTGGTTCTCCCTGCCTATAGAATAAGGCCCAGATTTTGTGGTTCGTTCTTCAACGCCTGCCACATCTAACCTCCATTTACATTAAAGGCATTCTCAGTATCTGTCCATAGATATTAATGTATCGTTGAGTAAGTCAATTCATCTTACTCTCTCTTGACTTAATGTTTTTGCAAAGTAATATTCCTCTCTTCCATGTGAAATGTCATCTCCTCTTCTTCTTTGCTTAAGTATAGCACAGCACTCTTTCAATACTCTGCTCAAATACCTCTGAAAAGAAATCTTCTCAATCTCTCTCTCTTTAAGAATTTTATAGTGCTCGACAGTACCTTTTACTCAGCACTGATTACATCTTTGATGTTTGTTTTATTATTGAGTTCATATGTAGCTACTTGGCCTCTGAAGTTTTTACATTCTATATGTCCACATATATAATAAACTGGAAAATATAATTATACATAGAGTGACTATGTGACTTGTGCTAGAGTAAATGGGAGAACTACTAACAGTTATATCAGACAACAGACATAAACTGGGACAGACAGTCTAGGCAAACTGGGACAGTGTTTACTCTAGTTACATCCTTCTGTGATATTAAACATATCTACCAAATTATGCAGCTCCCACTGCACAAATGGGAGCTTTAGTTTGGGCTGATTTCTGCGATACAAGCTGAGAAGTTTCCAGTCTTCCTCAGCAGTAGCCTTACTTCATAGTACTATGTTGATACTGCATTTGGCAGTATCTCTTGACTTTTTTGAACCACACTGCCACAAGTGGTTGTTTTGTCCTAAAACAGAATAATAACCAGCTGTTGGATAGGCAGTTTACTCTGAGGAAAAGTAATTTTCAATGAATGAGAATACAGGCCAGTTCAGTGTTGGTTAAAAGACAAGATAATGCTGCTCTGGTCACAAATGTTCTAATAAAAGTCCAATGTGAGTTAGTGACACCCATCACAGCAATGGGACAGCCTTTGTTCCTCCAGAGGTTGTTCTCATAAACTTACTGGTATCTGAGCATCCGTGTATTTCTTAGTGAGGTCAGACAAAAAAGCTGGCAAATTAAGCTTTTGTTTAGCCGTGATCTTAACAATGGTAGTCACCTGTTTTCTGCCCTAAGAGGTTGTATCCTTTAACTCACATTTAATCACAAGTTTAGGACACAACCCAATAAAATGAGTTATGGCATAAAATTCAAGAGTGAACATTTATTTGAAGATTTAGAGTAATGCTTATCAATCAAACCCAGGCAAACACAGATCATTTAACATATTGAACTGGTATTTCATGACACGTTTAATTTGTCTATGTTTAAATGAAATGAAAAGTGTTAGAAAAATGTAAAAGATAGATAGCAAATCTTTTACCTATTTACGGTACTACATTAAAAATGAATATTCATAATAATGTACCTTTTTAAAATTTGAGAATCTTGATCTATTTATTTTAGAACTTTGGATATATACTATCTCTCGTCAAATCAGTTTGGGGATTAAAATGAAAAAATTATGTTTCTGAGAAGGAGAACTATGTAGCATTAGTATAGCAGAAAAATAAAAGTCAAGGAATATGTGCTGTAGAAAATCGATTGCAGAGGTATTACAGATGCATTGATAGCTATATTTTCATATAATATTACATGTGGCACATGTCAGTGTTTAGTCACTTCCAAGGGCCTCCAGCAATGTTCATTACTGTGATTTACAAAGATTCATGTTTTACCATGAAAGTTTAGTTAACAGCATAAGGCGTTCATCCAGTGACAAAGAAGGACTGATAGCCATTTTAATGCTATTATATGAGCCAGGTTACAGTCCTGGAAATAACTCCAATGTTTACAACATTTAAAAAATGACATAAAGTAATAAAACAACATGTCTGAAATAATGCTAATTAATAGAAAAAATGACTGTTTTATTGTACAACTTATAGTTTTATATCCAGGGGTTGATAACATGGTTTGTGAATTATTTAGATTACTTGTTCTTTTTCTCTTCCTTTCAGCATTTGGATAACTCACCAACATTTGTTTAAGAAAATAGTATAGGAGTGGGAAATAAATAAATTTTGGATGAAACTAATGACTCTTTTTGTAAAAGAGTGCTTTTAACATTGTGCAAATGAAGGCTGTTTGGGAGTCAGCAAGTTTGGTTTTAATTCCTGGCTGGGTTACTTAGAGAGGGTGAGGAACTGACTAAAAGTCACAAAGTTAGCAGTAAGCTAAGCTAGAATTTAGACAAGATCAGCCTTCTCTGCACTGTTGTGTTTCTACTATATCGTACTGGTTCCTGGTTCTGTTATCGTCAAACATTAAGGCATTAGGCAAATCACTTTCAATCTCTTGTCGATCATGTTCTCATGTGTAAAATGAGACAAACAGTGGTTTTCTACTTAGCATGAGCCTACAACCTCCAAGAAGCCTTTATAAATGGTAAATATATGCCAATGTTTTTTAAGAGGCTGTATTTAATCAATGGCATTACTTTTATGCATTTAAAATATACTATGAATGACTTGACTACAATATTCCAATAAGATTTGAGCTAAAAATGTCTGAATGCATCAAATACTGCAACATCAGTGGTGCAATTTAATAAGTTGTCTATATTTTCAAGCATTAAAATGTGTTTTTCAGGTAAATGGCGTTTAATTTTTAATTCTCTTTAGATGAGACATACAATACAAAAAGTTGGGAACCACTCATTTGATTTTTCCTTAAGTTTCCTGCCACTTTCAACTATCTATCATTTTGTGATTTTGTTTATTGACGTTTCAGTTGGGTAGTTTTAGATGAGACTATTTATGCAGCAAATATTTACTAAGCATTGTGTTTGTCCTTAGGGGTAAAAACAATGAATGAGACGAACATGCCATCCCCTGAAGTTTCCATACTGATATCACATTTCACCAAGAATTTTAAAAAATGAATAAAGTTTTCTGATTTTGTCTTTAAGTCAGTTCCTTTATAAAAACTCCATCAGTCAGTTCCACCTCTTAACCAGAGTTAATAGAAGAACATTTTAAATCTCACAAAGTCTGCTTATTTATTTGCCCCATTGATACCATTAATCATTCCATTTTAAACATAAACCAAAATTTCCAATCGCCCTAAATATTTACTATAGTCTGCTAAATACATCCCATAGTTGGTTAATAAAAATTTAAATAGGAAACATAATTGTTTAAAATATATCTTTTTGCTTTACCTTTGTGTAACACAGTATTTTTTAATAAACAGTATCTTTCTCAAAACTTTCTATAATTCTAGTGTTTTCCACAACAATTTCATTGCTTTTACATTTGGGTTTGCCACTATCAATACATTTATAACCTAATTTTCCCTTTGATTTTGGCTTTGCTCAGCATCTTCAATGGTTAATCCATCTGATCCCTTTTTAACATACTTTTCTTCCTTTACAAACCCTGGTGCAATTATGTTGTTTGTCAAAACACACCGAGCCCCATGATTTTCCCTGAGTTTTCATTATTTTAATAAATTTCTTATGTGGCTTTATATCCATTTGATGGTAACTATTTTATCTATTACTAATCCATCTTTTCTTATTTTCCTCAATGACTTACATTTTTTTTTCTTGCTCACATAATAGTCCAAAACAACTATATAGGCAGGCAACTTCTTTCCATGCCTGAACCAGGCTTTACCTATCCTGGCCTCTCCATTGCCTAGGTACTGTGTGTATCCAATGGCAGTTTAGAATGTGCATATATAAATTATGCACATGATTATATAGTATATAATAATACAATTATTGCATAAGTGTGCATGTATAAAGTAGCAATTGCTTTTACTTTTTTAATTCTTTATTGTGGTATAATTGACACATAACATTATATTAGTTGTATATTAGCAACTGCATTTTAAAAATATAAAGGAAGTAAAATATGAAAAAAATATCATAAACATTTTCCAAGCACTTCCAAAATGTTTGTTGCCATTTCCTGCATGGATCAGAGGCTGATCCACACCCCCCCACAACCATGGGGTGCACAATGGGCCCGACCACCTAGGTGAGATGCCTTCCTGCTCTTCATGTAACACGATGCGTTTTTAACTTGACAGTCACACAGTACAAATTACACATTTTGAGATTGCTTTTCTCACTACAATTTGATGTTCTTTACCTGTCCTCACTCTATATCAGATTTTCTCCCTATTAAATGTGTACACATTCAAAATTCAAGTTCAGTTACAAGCTACTGAATCACAGATATTTCAAGGTTAACAGCAAGAAAAAACTGAAAAAGGAAAAAATGATGTGTGACATAAATTCAGATATAAAACAAACACCATATGGTATACAGTTAAGAGATCCACCTTTGCTAGAACTCTAGAACTTTACCTTGCATTAAGATTTTGAAAATCTACCACACATTTTTCTTTTTCTCCTGTTAACAAAACAAATATCATTTTTCCTTCAGTCTTTGCCAAAGATAACACTTGGCAAAGAGTCAGTGTTCATAAGAATTTTTTTTAAACCAGTGAAACAGATGAATGGCTTTTTTATTAAAATACAAATATTGTAATCAGCTGAAAGCAGAGAAGGTAGGAATATAACTAATAATTCTGACTTACTACTTAATATAAAAAGGTATTTTGATTTTGAATCAGCATTATTTTGTTTGTTAGGAAAGTTTTAATAGAGTCACCACCTCTAGAAAATAGAGCAAAATAATCTGAATCCATTTGCAAATTAAAAGTACCTTTGGCTAATAACTTCTAATATGATTACGAAAAGCATGATTACTTGTATCATTTAAAATACATTTCCTTATATTTTTCTTCCTCCAGTTTTGAGTTTTTTTTAACCTCCTGAACTCAAATTCAAAATTTTAATCTTCTAACAACCACAAACTATTTTAATATTACTTATAAGCCAAAACATGTCACAATAATCAGCTTATTTTTAGTTGTTTTGTATTTCTGCCAGAAAAGCAAATTATGGTATGTGGAATTAGTGGAGAAAAGAACCTTATAAGTGAACAAATTCATTATTGTTATGAAGCAATAACTACTGCTAAAATTAAAATTCTATCCTCTGTCTCCCAAAACAAAATGATGTATTTATTTTAACAAAGAAAAGTTACCAAAGTCACAAGGAAGAAATTACTCAACAGTTGGTGCTGTGAGTGGAATAACCTTCTTTTAAAGAGGTGACAGAGGAAAGGGTCTGCACACCTAAGACACATGTCACGTGCTTGCAGATGCTCAAGGGAATTATCTCCTGCAGGCTTTTATTTATATATTCATGTGGTTCTTTCATTTATTAACTTTCCTGAAGATATGTTATACATATAAGTAAAATGTACACACATAAGTAGAAATACATACATATCATCCATTTCATGGCTTTATGTAACATTATAAATGATAAGTTAGGGAACAGTAATTAAGAAGGAATTAGAGCAGAGAACTCAGTGAAGTGTTAAATATTTTATCCAGTAGTTTTCATAATTGTCCCCAATGAAGGGAAGAAAACATCTCATTATATTAGAAATAATATTTTACTTTTAGGAATTTAAATTCAAATATGTTATCCACAATAGTAAATTAAAGATGACATTTATAGAAGAAATCTTAGAGAGAAATCACCATGAACTTCAACTGTCTCAAAAACATTTAGTGATATACATTAATAAAATTCCAGCTCTTAGAACAGAGAAAAGAAAACCATAAATATCCAAACAATACAAAAAAGCCAGTTTCACTTATTTTCCCTTCTTTTTACTATGCTTCTGAAATGCAGCCATCTAATAAAACAGCTTCTTTAACGAGGGTGTCAAACTATTTCAGTAAGGTTTAGCCTAATCTTTCCCTTCTTCAAGCAGCTCATCAAAAGTGAAGGCCATCTTTTGCCGCCTCTGAGAAATAAAAATATTGTGTTTCAATGAATCAGTTTTTCCTTGAGCTTTCTTTAAGACAGAAATAAGACTAAGGAATACCTTAAGGGCAAAGTTCTTATAAAAAACATTTGACTTCAAGATAAAAAAAGTTCTGTAAGTCTGTGAAATGATTTCTGTATTTACTATCCAGGTTAGGCAATGGATCATATATTCCTGACTCTCGAGTGCTATTCATGCAGCAGCTGCAAAGCAAGAGGCCAGACTTGCTAAACACTTTTTTTTCCCTCCCAGCAGCAGCCTTTGAATCCTTTCCTCGCTCCTTTCTGGCTTCTGTCCTGGCAGCACAATTGATTGCCAGGAAAAGTTGAGGGCCACAGCTGCCTGTCCTTCTGTAATCTTATTCTCCATGGGCCCTGTTCTCCACAAATATTAACTGGACTGAGGAACCCCTTGAGCAGCAAACCACTGAACAGCCTGCCGGTATGCTGTTCTGTAGCAGCGCAGGCCACAGGACCAGAACGAGGAATTCTGGGTTCCAGACTCAGCTCTGAAACAAGGTGTTGCATGACCCAGGCAGATTGTTTTGCCATCTCGATTTCTAATTCTTCATTGGAATTGACTCCAACAAACGTCAATTCCAATGACGTTTTGCTAGTTCCAATGGCTTTGCTAGTTCGACTTTACCTAGATTTTATAGCATCTACAGTATGTGATAATGGGGGTGCTGGGGATGCACTAAATTACGAAGAGATAAGAATTGTCCTTAGGAGTGTAAACTTGGGTAGAAGACTGGTAGAAATCACTTTTTTAACATCAAGAAAATACGTCTATATTATAGAATATAATGCAAAATTCACACAAGTTTTTAAGATAAAGCATAAAACCCTAAGGAAATGTATCTGTGGTAGATACTTGGGGAATTCATACACTTTGTTCAAGAGAAGTTGCAGAATCCCTGGGCTGCATGTATGCTGATGCTTCTTTTTGTTCTGACATCCTGTGCTGTGATTTTGCTGACAGAAAATACTGGCACTTATACCAAAGGCAGGTATTTTGATCCTCTTGCAATAATAAGAATTTTAGAGCATAGTATGAACAATGACTGATATTTACTTAGACATTTATGTCCAGGTTTTACTGTGAACACCACCATGCAATTTCTAACTCAAATCAGTGTGAACAATTTAAGAATGGTAAGACTACTTTGTCCTTTAGGAAAATCAAGTGTTTTGGAGAAGAGTAATTTTTATTTTATTTTACCTTTTTAAAAACTATGTATCCGTAGCTCTAAATGATGAGATGGTAAGAATAGCAATAATAATAATGCCACTTATTACCAAATTGCAAGTTTTGGGCACAAATACCATCACAACCCTTGGTAATTTGACTAATAATATCTTACTTTTTTTTCAAGCTTTGAGGAAGACTGCCTCTTTTGTAAAATTAAACATTCAACTTAGAAATCCACACCTAGATTAATATGTTTTTCCTCTGTCTCTGCCTACTAGGAACAGCAAGCTCCACGAGGCCTCCTGCCCATTCCTGGTGATCTCTGCACCTCGGCCCCTGGCACAGAACAGGAGCCCCACAAATCTGAATGAATGATCTGCATGAATGAGCGTCAACACGTCGGAGAGCTTTGTGAGCCATCTCTCTCCTCAAGCTTCTCCCCTTGTCCTCTCCCCCATGCTAAAAATCACTTGGTTTCCCACTTTGGAAAAATATGAAGCAAATCAGACTCTTTCCAACCCCTTCTTTTCTGCAAGGTTTTCTTTATAAACCACCACTGTCCAACAGAAATGCAGTGTGAGCCACACACACGGTTTATGTACCTAGTGGCCACATGCACGAGTCAGTGAACTAACTTTAATAATGTATTTTATTTCACTCAATATTCTCAAGTTATTTTCGTTTCAACCTGTAATTAATATAAAACTTAGTGAAAGCTGGCATATATTTTACTGGGCTTCATTCAAGACTAGCTACGTTTCTACTGCTACACAGCCCCATGGGGTACTGGCTACCACACTGACAGCAGCTCCATCGCCTGCGTTTTCCCCAGTCCTCAGGGTAAGAATTATAATCCATCCAATGGCAAACTCCACTACAACTGGAATCTTAGTGTTTTCCTGAGACGGGGGGGGACATTGTTCCCATAAATTTCCCCTCCTTTTCTACCTTCTTTAAATGAGTTCTTAATACTGATTCCTTTCTCTCTGAGGATATATTTCTAGCACTATTATGCAGCATCAGCAGCAAGGTCAGAATTCTTAGTTTTTACTGTTCTATTACTCAAAAAAGAAGCCCTCCAATAGCATTTGTTTCTTAAAGTTTTGATCATTTTGATCATTAGAATCTTATACATTTCTCTTCTTTTATATTAAATTAGAACAATAAATCTGCATATAAATATTTAAATCCAGCTATTATTTAAAATACTAAGAAAAATCAAGGGTCATGTTTAAAATGAATTCTTTTATTAAGTTTGGTAGTCTAAATTTTTTCATTTTTAGTCCTTTTATGGAATCCTTCCATGGAAATTTATTATATTACCTCTTTATAGTATTATTTTCTTTATCTTCAATTAGATTACAGTTTATATATTTTATTTAAAAATCTTAAATAGTGTTGTGTGATAGTATGCAACAGTGGGAACATCTATATCCATAACCCATATTCATACAATACTAAAATGTATTATAAACCTCAGAATTTGTGCCTAGAAATGTTCAGCAACCATAATGTGGAACCTAAATATATTTAAAGTATATTGTGTCATTATATATTAAAAATTAAATAATGACAGTGTCATCTAAATATATTGAAAATTAAGGGACATATGCATATTTGAATGGGTTTTCTCTTTTGTTTCAAGATAATGAACTTAATTTTTTAAAAAGTTTTTAGTCACTCTTACATAGCAAAATAATTTTGGTCAAAATCAAATATCTTTTTAAAATTTACTAGAGAGAAAAAAAAGAAAAGTAAATAAAATTTACTGAGAAAAGAGAGCTAGGTAAATATAAAATGAAAGCCATTTAGTATTTAAAAATCAAAGAAAATGCTCAGTGTAAGATCTGAAGAGGAAATACAGAAGAGACCATATTTTGCTGTGTATAATGCACACTTTCTTGCCCAGATTTTTTAAAATAAGGATGCACATTATACATGGGTAGTATTAATTCTGTATCTATATAAATGTTTTTAAGTCTTTTATTTATGCTTATGAATTAAAAGTACAACTCTAGAAAGCAATAATGATATCCATATGCTAAATAATACCCTGAAATACAATGATTGGTTTTGTTTCTAAATAGAAGTAAATAAATAATTAAAACAAAATTAAATGATTAAATTAAAATATTATTTTCCTGAAAATTTGGGCCAAAAATATGAGAGCACACTAGAAAAGGGAATACATTATACATGGCAAAATACTGTAAGTTCATGAAAAATAGACTACTGAATGTCTTAGGAAAATGGAACCCTTGTTTACTGATCCTATATATGAACACATGGAATGCAAGTAGTTCAATTATTGTTTATTGTTTAATTGTACAATATATGGGGTGATTATTTGCTTTATTATCAAGGCTTCCTCATTCTACTTTTATGTTCATTTTATTGCATTTAGTCACATTTACTTAGAATTTCATATAAGAATATATTTCTAGATTTTAATTCACACTTTATTCCATTTCCTTCCTACAAACAAGAAGTTTAAAAGCTAAAAATACCATCTAAATACTTTAGATGAGTAAGAGTGTTTGTATCCACAAAATATGTAATTGGTGTATATTTTCTGTACAAACAACACATAAATAACAGCCATTGTCTTTATCAGCACTATAAATAGGGAATAACAGTAATTATGTAAGTTGTTAGACATTTTGGGGCAATGATTTTGGCAATATTAATTAAGCAGCTTTAAATTCCTTATTTCTTTCTTTTGATTCTATTTTCCGGAATCCATTCTAAGTACATGATGTATGTCCATAGGTATACATCCTCCTATATTTCTACACACAATGCGGCAGAATGGCCTAGTGGTTAAGGATATGGTCTCTGGAGACCCTCAGCTCAGTACTGACTCCACCACTGACTAACTGCCTGATGCTGAGCGAGTTATTTAAATTCTGTACCTTAGTTTCCTTGTTTATGACAGGGAGATCATCTAAGTATCTTATAAAGTCTTTAATAAAGATTAAATGAGGTAATAAGTGCAAATCACTTCCACTAGTGAACTTAATAAATGTTCACTATTATCACTGTTAAGTTCACAATGGGGCTAATTATAATAGTAAAAAATGAGAAGAGCCACAATGCTCCATAGTACTAAGACTGGTTGCACGAACTCTGCTATATCCACTAATGGGGTGTCCAGGCCGCTGCATGTGGCCCAAGATGGCTATGAATGCAGCCCAACGCAAAATCGTAAATTTACTTAAAATCTTTTTTCCCTTATCAGTTTTTGTTAGTATTTGTGTATCTACATGTGTGGTCCAAGACAACTCCTCTTCTTCTAGTGTGTCCCAGAGATGCCAAAAAGTTGGAAACCCCTGCCAGGAAGGTGAAATCAGTAAATTTTACCAAAATATACACAGTATCTAGCACAGGAATAATTTCCGTAAGTGTTCGGAGCAATGTGGATTTTACTGTGAAATACAGAAGATATACACTGGGTCACATTTTAATATCACTGAAACTGGCATGTCTCTTATGGCCCAGGGAGTGTCATAGTTTAATGGGTAGTGTGTGATGCATATTGTATTTGATGCAGTGTGTTGTAGGCAAAATAATGGCCTCCCCAAATGTCCTTGTCCTAATTGCCCAAAACTGTCGGTACCTTCTATAGCAAAACAAACTTTGTACGTGTATTTAGATTAAAGACCTCGGGATGGGAAGATTATCCTGGACTATCCATGTGGGCCCAGTGTGATCACAAGGGGCTTTATAAGGAAAAGGTAAGGGCTCATAGTTAGTAGTAAAAAATATGACAGAAGCAGAGGTTGAAATGATGCAAAGAAGGGGCCAGGAGCCAAGGACTGCAAGCAGCTGAAAGCAGCAGCTGAAGCCTGAAGCCTCTAGAAGGAACCAGCCTTGCTGACAGCTTGACTTTGGCCTGGTGAGACTAACTTTAGACTTCTGACTGCCAGAGATGTAAGATAATAATTGTGTGTTGCTTTAAGCTACTAGGCTTTTGGCAGTTGGTTATAGCTGCAATAGGAAACTAATTAACACAGTCTTAAACTGTTTGAAATGGGGTTCTTTTTGACTTATGGGCAACATTAAGTCCCCAGTGCTTTCTGAATTGCCACTTAGCATAATTGGCAATCTGTATGAAGCCACTGAGTGAATGCTGATGAAATAATATATACTCATTAAAATGTGTTTAAAAAGAGTAAAGTAAAAAAAGTTATTGATAGAAAAGAATTTGCTGAAAATGAAATTAATGGGCAAACATCAAAAACACTCATAAAAATTCCAGAAGAAAATAAATTAAAATAGAAAAAATGATTGTTTCTGCATGTTGGGATGGTAAGTGACTAATTTTCCTTCCTTTTGAAACATGAAATAAAAAGCAATGTGTACAATATTGGTAAACTCCATCTCTTTATGCACCAATAACTATAATATAAGGTCATTCAAGGTCATTCAAAGCCTTCAAATTCAAAGATCTGACATTTCACTAACTATACAGTCATCGTGGATCTGGGTTCATGTTACAAGCATGGGTCAGTTTTAATCACAGTAAAGTTACGATTATCATCTTTAAACACCACCCGCCTCGCAGCCACTGTGCAGCAGGGGGACAGAGAGGTAGTGATTTAAGCAGAATCTGATAGCTGACTCAGTTGGAAGGAAAAAGGCCAAGAGGAGAAAAACTGGGAACCTGCAGCATGATTCTGCTTCACTTGAATGTGGAAAGAGACCAGAGAGTTCTTCTAGAGTTATGGTTCTTTGACCTTGGAGAATTCCTCTACCATGACATTCTGAGCATTGGTCTCTTCCTTTGTATTATGAGGGAAAAGGACCAAATTATCTCTAGGATTCCTGCTAGCACTAAATATTCTGTAAATAATAGATGTGCAAATATTTACACAAACACAAGGACATATAGGCTCTGCTTATAAAATAATAAGATTCAAAGAGGCAAAGGCCAGAAAAAATACTTTTTCACTATTCTCCAGTCTTCCTTTGTATTCATACAGGGATTGCTGTGACCGGTGTGAAATAGGTTTTTGCATTCTGCAATTTTCCACTAATACCATCACCATCAGATATTTCACAGTACCTTTTTTCTCATGACGTCAAAAAATAAACTGCACAGCGTATTAAAGGCTTAAACATGTGAAGGGTGACAGCAGCAGCCCGTCGTCTGGTTAGTCGCTGAAGCTTACGGCTTGTCACTTGTCAGCTCTTTGAGGCATGCATTCATGACCTCGGGTTAGCTCTCTACTTTCTTCTGTGGAAATCCAGCACATTAACAAAACCTAACAGCTTTCCAACTAGTGCAACTCTTGATAATGTCTCCATTCTTAGGGTTTTAAACAAGATTCCCTTTCTGGAATATGTCACATGTGAAATTTTAGTGGAATCTTGAGATGTCTTAGCATATTTATTATCTTTTTATTTATATAACTTGAAAAGAAACTTGTTATTTACTCCATAACCTACAGAACTTAAAAGTCTGTAGGGTGCAATAAATCATGCACATATTAAACTCTAATTCAGAACAGAAATGCAGGAGAAAATATGACTGTTACAATGGATTGAACTTCGGAGGAGAATGAGAGGTTATGTCCAGCTGTCCAGAAAGAGAATGGTCCAGGTTAAGCTTACAGGGTATATGGCATTGAAGGCTGTTTAGGTCTTAAACTCAAAAAACTGAGGTGGAAGTGGGGGGCTTTCTTGATGGAGGTAACAGAATAAACAATACCCTGGTGGCATGAAAAATTGGGGGTATGCATGGAGAAGAACAAAGAGTGAAATTTGGTGGCACGGCTAGCTTCAAGTTGGGGAGCCATGGGATAAAGGCCAAAAAGACAGACAAATCCAGTTTGCCAAGGCCTTGAATGCCGACCTACAGAAGCTGCACTTGATTCAACAGACAGGAGGGAGGCACTATAGGGCTTCTGAGCAATTATTTAACTGCCTTTCATTCATCCCTCCTTTTTAAAGGTGACAAAGATAATTTTGATTTTGTATTCTAAAGGGCAATATAATTTTTTACTCAACAAATGAACAAAATTCTAAGTAACCTTTGTATGTATTAACCAATGAATTGGAAAATATTTAAACTTTACATGTTTGAAAATCTGAAGGGAAAGATTTCCTTTATTGCTCTACTTATGTTGGAAGAGCAGTGCCCCATTAAGATATTGGGATAAAAGCTGCACATAGAAGGAGCCCAGAAGCCCAGTCATCTGGAGCACAGAAAGTGACTGGGCCACATTGACTTTATCCTGTGGCCCCAGGCTTCCTGCCCAGTGTCAGGCCTTCTGGTCATTAGGGTTTGGCTCTGGCCCTTTATACACAGACCCTGGTCCTTTACCTGACTGCTCTGGGGCACTGGCCCTGAATTTAGGTTCTGTATGTGAAAACACAATACTGATTTAGCATGGTGCTTTCCTTGTGTTTGTATGAAGAATGTGTGTGCAATTATATATGAATGTATAAATATACACACCTTACACAAAATGGTAATAACTCATCCCATTATCTTATTGCTATTTTATAGTGAAAGCTACTTTTCCTAAATTTTGTGAGCAGTTCAAGAGCAGGCTCACCATATAGTATCATGCATCCCAGCCAGTACTCAATTAATATTTATTGATTAATTGATTTAAGAAATGTTCTTTAGCCTCCAGCATATGCTGCATTTCCTTCCGGAATCAGGAGAACAGCTGGTTAACATATTTGGCATAATGGGACAAAAAAGTATGGTTTCTATTTTCCTTCAGATGTATAAAAGGCAAGACAAGTTGTTTTTTAAAAGCTCCTGAGATAACTGAACTCATCATATGAAAGCAATCTATCGATGTGCGTGCATGTGTGAGAGAGAAATCAGCCAGCTCCCAAATGCAAAATGAAGAAGTAATGTGCTAAATATTAAAATACAAGTGATGTTAGCAGATGGCAAGAAGTTTGTCAGCTAGCATGATTTTTATGTGTAATATTTGAAACTTACCTCAATAAAGAAGATGCTGGCTGCTGACGTTGGGTGGTGATACATATAGACTGTCACAAGAATGGCTGCTGCTATAATGAGGACCAGGATGAGAATTCCAACAATGAGGCCCGCGTGCAGGGTCCCCCCTTTCTTCTCGGCTGCACTGTCATCTGTGGAAGCTGAGAGAACAACGCGGCTGTTAGGACATCCGGGTTGTATTCTTAAGCTTGCATTTTCATTAGAAAGGGTATTTATATTGTTAATAAAGTACTGTTAGATCTTTTTTTGCTTCCTGTTCAACTTTTCTTTTCAGTGCCACCCATTTTAAAAGTCAGATACTCTTCATTTGGGCAGTATAAAATCTATGCTATTAATGATTGAAATACATTTATCACTGTTTTAATTTATAGTTCAATAAACAAGATCAATAGCCTTTATTCTAAAAGTACTATAGAAAATCCAAACCTCTAGCTAATAAATTTAACTTTGATTTTTCTCATTAAACCACAAGCACTTTGGCATATGAAAAATTGATTACTTTTTGAAAGCTCCTCTCTCGTTTTCTTTTGGAAATTTTAAATTGGAGAATATTGGACATCTCTTGGTGGACTATACTGGCATTCTCAGAAAGTCTGCATAAGTTCAAAGGATAATTTTCAAAATCTGTCTTAAACTGCAGCGCTCTCTATAACAGATGGAAGCTAAATGAGCCTCCAATAGTTTTATCACTATCTAAAGGAAATGCAGAACATATAAAAATAACCCACTATGCAACAAACCAACACAGTTTTTCTCTTACTTTTACTGAGATGCTTTCCACTGTAATACTCAGAGAGGTATTTCTGAATTTCTGAACTAATAACTTTCCAATTTAAAGTCAATCAACCAAATAAAAGTAATCTTTAAAGTCTTATCTGGTTCTAAAATTCTATAATTTTTGATAACTACTCAGACATTTAGAGGAGATCTTCTTAAAGTATGTGCAACAGGTAACTGTATCTTATTGCAAAATATTATTGGTATTTTTAAATTAGAAAATAAGACTCACAGAAGTTTTAGAACAGTAATTCCTAATTCTTTTATTACCCACTTATCTCTTTATTATTTTCACCCTTTGCCTCTATGTTTTGAAGATTTTTTTGGTCTATTAAGCCTCTTTAAGAAGCTACAATTTACTTATTTTAATTTTTTTGTTATTAGAAAACAAACATGACCACCTACCAGAATATGTGGTCAATACTAGGAAACAGAATCTAGCTAAAGCAAAATGACACGATCTCCCAAATGTCCCACCGTTCCTTTAGATACTGTTGCTATAGTTTGTTTACTCTGCTTAAGATCCTCAGTTATCCTGCAGTAATCTTTCTCCAAATCAAATAAACCTCGAAATCCTAAAGCATTCCCTTACCTAACAGAAATAATTCATTAATGAAAGAACGTAAAATTTAAAGAGTAATTCATTATAAAAAGTTCATTTACAGAGAGAATGCTGGGAAGATGGCAGTAAAGTATCAGAAATCTGTCTCCCCACCTAGATCCCAACAGCACTGGCCAAATCCGCCTAAGGCAATGATTTTCTACTGATGTGTCACAAGAATTTGAAAACACGAAATACTTTTCTATTTAGTCGAGGGCACTGACCTTCTTTCTTTTCCCTTAGACTATCAAATAAAAAACTGACAACAGCCAATTCAACAATATCTGTCTGATGTGAATACATCTGAGTTATACCTTTTTTTGGTGAGACTGGCAAAAAATATATATTTTTTGGTGCGCTACAGAATTTTATTAATTACTTTATGTTCGCCATGAGATGGAAAAGGTTGAATGAAGATTGCTGGTCTAAGATAACTATTTTGTAACTCTGGATTCTATTGAAGGCTTGCAACTTCCAGGGGAAGGCTTGGACTGGAAATTGGGGTTGATTTTAGTCAATTTCACTTTTTAGCACAGTAGTAGCTGTCTATCCTTCACCCCTCACTCCTGGAACAGGCAGCGAAGCACCTGCTCTGATCACTGATTCGTGTTTCTGATCCCAGAGGTTCAGACAGAAAGACAGGCAGCCACCTCCCAGTGACTGCAAGCCCCTCGCACTTTGGCTGACCCGACTTCCAAGGGAATCGGAGAGCCTGCATGTTCCATTTTGCTCTCCCTTTACTTTTCTCATTTCCCCCCTTCTTGGAGCCAGCTATGAACCAGTAGAATACTCAAAACAACTGTTTATGTGGGTAACACTGAAAAGTGGCAGTGCATGCCCAGGAAAAGGCTCAGAAAAGACTTGAGAGGACCCTAAGTTTATACTTGAAGCTGAACCTCAATACAGAGACAGCTTGCCACAAAAAAAAAAAAAAGACAAAAAAAAAGCAACAATCAAACCCAATAAACTCTAGTAGGGTAGAAGAATTTGATTTCCAGATTTACTACATTATTAGATTCAAGTGTCCAGTATTGAACAAAAATTCACAAAAAAAGTATGGTCCATTCAAAGAAAAATAAATCAACAGAAATTGTCCCTGAAAAGGACTTGATAGTAGATATATTCGACAAAGATTTTAAAATAGCTGCCTTAAAGATACTTAAAGAACTAAAAGAAGATGGACAGAAAGTAAAAAAAAAAAGTGTGAGAACATGGAAATATAAATGAAAAGATAGATATTAAAAAACAAAAAAAATTATGGAGCTGAAAAGTTTAATAATAAAATAAATAATAAAATAAAAAAGTCACCAGAGGAATTCAAAGGCAGATTTGATGATAAAAGAACAAATCAGCAAACCATAAGCTAGAACAACCAAAATTATCGAGCCTGATGAACAACAACAACAACAAAAAAGACTGAAGAAAAGTGAGCACAGCCTAAGGAACTGTGGGGACCATCAGGTGGACCAGCAGATGCATCATGGGAATCCCAGGGGGGAAAAAGGGAAGAGCATATTTGAAGAAATACTTATTGAAAACTTCCTAAATTTGATGAAAGACATTCATATAAATTAATACTACCTCAAGGAATTTCAAGTAGGATGAACCCAGAGAGACATACACTAAGACAAATTATAATCAGACTTTCAACGACATAGAGATACTCTTGAAAGCAGTAAGAAAAATGTGACATTTCACTTGTAGGTGATTCTCAATATAATTATTAGCAGATTTCTCAACAGAAATCTTGGAGAAGGCAGTGGGCCAATATATACAAAATGTTCAAAACAAAACAAAAAGACAAAAGAACAACCTGTCAATAAATAATCTAATATCTGGCAAACTGTCTTTTATAATTGAGGGAGAAACTAAGATATTGCCAGATAAAGTAAAGCTGAGGGAGCTGGTTACAACTAGATCTGCTCTGCAAGAAATGCTCAAAAGATTCCTGCAGGGTGAACTAAAAGAACACTAGACATAACTGAAAGCCATATAAAAAAAAAATCTCAATAAAGGAAAACCCATGGGAAAAATTATAAAAGTGACTATTACTAAAACTACTGTAGCCTAAAGGCTAATACTATTGTAACTTTAGTTTTTAACTCTAAATTTTTTTCTGTAAAATTTAGGAGACTGATGCATTTAAAAAGCTGTCAATTTATGTTTTTGAAAACAGAATGCCTAAAAATGTAACATTGTGACATGAACAACCAAAGGTGCCATGGATGAAGATATAAAGAAGTAATTTTTTATATAATTGAAATTAAACCGGTATATAGTCAGATTAAAGAATTATAAATTTAGGATGTTAAGTATTATCCTTATGATAATCACAAAGAAAATAGCTATAAAGTATAAACAAAGGGAAATGAAAAATTAAAACATTCCACTATGAAAAATCAACTAAACACAACAGAAGGCAATGTTGAAATGAGAGAACAAAAAGCTACAAGAAAAATAATAGAGTAACAAAAGTTGTTAGTTATCATGGAGGTTTCCTTTAAATATAATTGAATTAAACTCTCCAATCAAAAGACATACGTTGGAAGAATGGATAAAATCACATAATGCTGTCTATAAGGCACTAACTTCAGATCTAAAGACACAAATATATTGAAAGTGAAAGTATGGAATATTCCATGTAAAACAGTAACTAAAAGAGAACAGGGCTGCTACACTAATATAAGATACAATAGATTTTAATTCAAAAACATAAAAGGCAAAAAAGATAATTATATACTAATGAAAGGTTCCAGACAGCAAGAAGATAAACAAATAAAAATATTTATGTACCTAATGATGAACCGTTAAATTATATGAAGTAGAAGCCGACAAAATTGAAAGGAGAAATAGTTCTATGGTAATAGTTGTATATTTCTAGATTGCACTCTTAATATTGAATAGAACAACCAAACAGAAGGTAGGTAATGAAATAGAGGATTTAATACAATAACCCAAAATATATCTAACCAACACCTGTGCAACACTCGACAGCAACGTACACATTCTCTTCAAGTGAACATAGGGCATTTCCTAGAAAAGACCATGTGTTAGGCCACAAATCGAGTCTCCACACATTTAAAGAAGTAAATATCATTAGAAGAATCCTCTCTAAACATAAGGAGATAGTTAGATATCAGTAACAAAAGTAAAAGTGTAAAGTCACAAATTGATGGAAATTAAAAACACTTTTAAACAACCAATGGATAAACTGAAATTAGAATATTTAAGAGACAAATAAAAACAAAAACACAAGTACTGAAACTTACGAAAAACAGAAGTATGCTGCCAGGCTCATGATACCATATAAACTGTGTTGTATTCCCCTTAACATCTGTTACTTTTAATGATCTGATTTCATTCTTAAATATACCTGTATCACTGGGCTTTGTGCTTGTGGCTTTTTTCTTGTTTTTGAAAGAGTCTGATACATTACTTTCATGGGAAAATGGATTAATTTAAAATGTTGCTTTGGAGGACAGGACTTCCGCCAAGATGGAGGTGTAGGTGGAAACACTTTGCCTTCTCACACAACCAAATCTAAAAACAACAAAGGTTTAACAATAATAAACACAACCAAACCACAGAAAATCGAACAATACGGAGTCGGAAAACAACGAACCACTCAGCTAAACCGCTGAGAGGGGCAAAGCCAGCAGCGGAGAAGGTCAGGCAGGAACGATCCCTCCACCCCGGCGGTTTGCAAGCAGCCGAGGGTGGGGATCCCAGGTGCGAGGTAGCTACTGGAAGGTGAGGTGCGCCCGCATGTGTGGTGCAGCGTGGTGCGGCTGTCTGTCTGAGGTTGTGCATTTGCGCGCAGATAAACCAGTGAAGAGACATGCATTGAGACACACCACTTAGGCCCCGGCGCTGGGCTCACATATTTGTGCTCAGATAAACAGGCGGGGGCAAGCAGTGAGGCGGACCCGGTGAGCAGAGAGGACCGCCATTGCTCCCTCTCTGACCCCATCCCCACATACAGTGTCACAAACCAGCGACCTGGGTGGCCCCGCCCTGGTGAACACATAAGGCTCTGCTACTCATACATAACAGGCACGAACAGATTAAAACATGGCTCAAGAACAACTCAGAGCCCCAGAGCCAATAAATCTAAGCAACCAAGAGATAGCTAACCTTTCAGATGCACAGTTCAAAACACTGGTGATCAGGATGCTCACAGAACTGGTTGATTTTAGTCACGAATTAGAGGAACATATGAAGGCTAAACTCATTGAAATGAAGGGAAATGCACAGGAAAACAAGAGTAATGGAAAGGAAACTGGGACTTAAATCAAAGGAGTGGACCAGAAGGAGGGAAAAAAAATGACCAAACAGAGAAGGATGAAGAAACAAGAATTCAAAAAAAGGAAGAGAGGCTTAGGAACCTTCAGGACATCTTTAAATGTTCCAACATTCGAATTATAGGGGTACCAGAAGGGGAAGAGGAACATCCATGAGTGGATAACTTATTTGAATAAATAATAAAGGAGAATTTCCCCAATTTGGCAAAGGAAATAGACTTCCAGGAAATCCAGGAAGCTCAGAGAGTCCCAAAGAAGTTGGACCCAAGAAGGAACACACCAAGGCACATCATAATTACCTTAGCTAAGATTAAAATGAAGGAGAGAATCCTAGAAGCAGCAAGAGATAAGGGGACAGTCACCTACAAAGGAGTTCCCATCAGACTGTCAGATTTCTCAAAAGAGACCTTACAGGCAAGAAGGGGCTGGAAAGAAGTATTCCAAGTCATGAAATCCAAAGACCTACATCCAAGATTACTCTATCCAGCAAAGCTTTCATTTAGAATGGAAGGGCAGATAAAATGCTTCTCAGATAAGATCAAATTCAAGGAGTTCATCATCACCAAGCCCTTATTATATGAAATGTTAAACGCTTACCTAAGAAAAAGAAGATAAAAAAGATGAACGGTGAAAGGACAGCAAACTCACAGTTATTAACAACCACACCTAAAACAAAAGCAAATTAAGAGGACAGCTAGATCAGGAGTGAACCATAGAAATGAAGATCATGTGGAGGGTTAGCAACAGGGGAGTGGGAGAAGGAGAAGCAGGGAGAAGGTACAGAAAATAAGTAGCATAGACCATAGATAGAAAATAGATAGGGGGAGGGTAAGAATAGTAGGGGAAATATGGAATCTAAAGAACTTGAGACATGTGTTCATGAACTAAAGGGGGGGAATGGTGGGGGAGGGGTGTGCAGGGTGGAAGGGAATGAAGGGGGGAATAGAACAAATGTAATGGCATAATTAATAAAATTAAAATATATTAAAAAATAAAATAAAATGTTGCTTTGGAGTAAATATGGCAAAAATATTCACTTGAGTCAAGAAGGGAAGTCTTGAATGTTTCTTCAAATCCCACTGTAATCCCAATTTCTCTACCCATCAATCCATCTAATCATTATCCTCTCTGACCATTTTTTCTCCCTACCCCCATTTTCCCTTCCTTCTTTCATCCTTCCTTCCTTCCTTCCCTCCCTCCCTCCCTTCTGTCCATCCATTCATCTATCTATCCAAACACCACCCAATTTACAAAGTAGAAACATACTGATAGATACCAAGAAGAAACTGACAGTTGCCAGATGGGAGGGGCTGGGGGAGATGAGTGAAAAAGGGGAAAGAGATTAAGAAGTACAAATTATCAGTTATACAAATGGTTACAGGGATGTAAAGCACAGCACAGTAAATATGATCGATAATACTGTAATAACTATGTGTGATGTCAGATGGGTACTAGACTTACCCAGGTGACCACTTCATAAGGTTACCTAAATGTGTAGTCTTACATTATACACCTGAATTTCATACAATATTGTATTTCAACTGTGATTGACAAATGAATTAAACAACAACAAAACCCAAATAGCATCCAATTCTATTTCTGGGATTAGTATTTGTAAGGTTCACTTTCTCTTCTTTTGTGCGTGCAGAATAGGGAAGGGAAGGACAAGGCCCTTGTGAGTTGGGCTCAGGCTGCCACTTTCCTAAGGGGACCAGAGACCCAGAACCTCTTATGGGGGCAGCAGGCAACAGGCAAGAGGCACCCCTTCCCAGGAAGGAAGAAGACAGCAAAGAACCTGCAAAATTTTCTTTGACCTACCTACCAAAATGTATCTAACAGACATACATGCAACACCCAACAACAACAGGTTGGACACAGGTTGCCAATCTTTAAAATATAAAATTATAACTGAATTTATACCTTAAAATCTCACTCCTTTTACCTAGGCAAAAATATTTGCATTTACCATTATTATATATTTATATTTCCGATAATGGTTTAGTTGTAAGTCCATTTTAAGATTCTCCTTTGCAGTGTTGTTGTAGATGTTAAGACCCATTTCATGTCTAATGAAATCTGTATAGATAATAATTGGTTACTAGCTAAATATGAATTTTATAAAATTTTTGGATGATGATGATGATTTTAATAAAATTAACAATCTCATGAATTCTCAAATGTCACTAACCAGTAGACGAAATAAATAGGGATCTACAAGTGTGCACAGAAATTTCTGATGTCATAATTATAGTAAACGGTTTTAATGTAGCACATTCAATTCCAGAATGTTGTAGAAGTATTCTTGTGTCACAAGCCAGTGCTCTTTGCAAATGCTTCAGAGTGATCACCTGAGTGGAGTGGCCAAAATTGCACACATATTTTTGGAGGACATAATTTTCTACTTCCACATTTTTTAAGCAAGGTTTCTGCATCTTTGTTCTAGCAGCTTCATCAATTAACAGTATTAGGACGGCTTATTAAAGGTTGTCAAATCAGACATTGAAGTGATCACTCCATTAATGTACTTTGACTTTAAATTCTTTTACTGTTTGGTTTTTGGTTTGATACTACTTCTCAATGAAATGTACAGGCTTTGTACACCTATGGGCACCCGGGAACAGAATGCAGGACATCCTGTGTTAAAATGATGAACACTCAAATGCAAGATGGAAATTTTAAAATTGTAAGAAAGTGCTAGTAATTTCCATAACTAAAATTTACCTTATTCATACTGAATGCAGATTGCTCAAATAAATTGATTTCTTCAGAAAAGATAGTAAACAAAGATGTCAACTTTGAAATGTGTCATTCATTCCTGTGGCTTGACTGATTTCTTGTGTGGAAATCCACAGATAGAAGTGGGTCAAAGAAAACTTTAAATTTGTTTCAGGTACAAACTTCTTAAGTTAATCAGCATCTATTGGAAGCTGGAGGAATATTTAAAAAGACCAGGAGGGATCTAGTCTGAAGACCCAAACTTTTATTCCACTCTTAGAAATACCTATGCCCTTTTACTATGTCCAAAGGCAAACAAAAGTCAAATAACTATCCCCACTAACATACAGAATAATTCAAATCTTTAGCCTTTTTAGGTTTACATTGTGTATTCAAGTAAGAGGAATTAATGATAAAGGACAACATGTCACAATGAAATGAAGCCTCAAAGCCACAAAAACAAGCATATAAATATATTTGAAAAGTCTATCAAATCAAGGCATTTTTTGGTACTATGTTGAAGACATTTTAAGAGAGATATCATGCACATAAATTCAATAGTATCAAAGATAATATACTCTAATAGTTTGAAACTCAAAAAGATTCTAGTTTTCAGTGCTTTATAAAATATAGGTCAATATTTAGACACAGAGAGGACTGTAAGAATTGCTAAACTTATCAAAACAATCTGCTCTTTGGGGGACGTTTTAGCTATCATGATAGCAAAAACAACAGTGTTTTAAAAGACATGAAGTACAGATTAAAAAATATTTAAGACCTCATGTAAGTGTATTTAATTTGCTGCATTCCAAGAAAAGTTTATGACTTACTGATAAGAGGAAAGATGAAAAAAGAATTAGAAGAAGGTAGGAGGACAGAAGGAAGAAAGTTTGACACATTTCTTCAAAGTGGAGCATTTAATTTTAAACCTCTACATCTCCTTGTTATTTCTGTGATTGACATATTTGATTGATATTTTTTTCAGGGTTTACATGCATGTGGCATTATATGCTGTATAAGTACAATTCTTTGGTATATGAAATATATTTTAACACATTGCTAAAAGGATCTGCATCCACTATTAAATCTTGGCAATAATTAAAGTCCAGAAATTTAAAAAAAACAAAATACAAATACTCCTACTTTAAAATTTTACTTACTTTAGAACTAACTCTTCCCTTGGCTTTAA
Source organism: Artibeus jamaicensis (assembly GCF_021234435.1). Lineage (NCBI taxonomy): Eukaryota > Metazoa > Chordata > Mammalia > Chiroptera > Phyllostomidae > Artibeus > Artibeus jamaicensis. The sequence continues at coordinate 2,013,687 of NW_026521995.1, read as the reverse complement.
AAAGATACACTATAGCTCATAAATTCTGAAATGTATTAATATCCTTTGAGGGACGAAGAGGCTTTGGACAAAGTCTTGCGCAAACTCGTTCACTTACACAGACAATGTCAAAATGTACTTTTTAAAAAAGTTAAATAAAGTTAAAGTATAAATGCTTAAAATATTAGTGTTCCATTTTTGGCTTAAAAACATACACAGACACTTGGCTTTCCCTCTGGAATATTATCTAACCCATTTATAAGCTAAAACATGTAACTAAAGAAAATCAAGTGATAAAATTTTTCATTAAGTGACTTTTCTTTTGAAATTTCCCTTGTAACTGAGCTCATTTTGTAGCTCATACATTTTTCCTTTTAGCTCCTTTAACTTTTCTACAGCCATGATCATTTAGCATTTCTCCTGGTGTTTTATGTATTTTCTTATTTTTCATTATTCCCTTAGTGGTTTCATTTTCCTAGTCTAGATATTACTACTTTTTGGATGATTACCAATCTGTCAATATTATGAAAGTAGTAGGGTACCTTGAAATATTACACAAGCTATACCTAATCCACAATATATATCATTGTGACAATACGTCCATAATTCATGTTATGACATTTCTAAAGGAGAGATTTGGGTAAGTACTGTGAAAAGATACTGAATGAGTGCACTGAACACAGCTAAGTGCATTGCGTGTGGTGAGGACAATATCTGGCAGGAGCAGCTGGCCCAGATTCTCCGCTGCAGCCTGTGTTGCTAACTTACTACAGGGCCACTGTGAAATTTCATTCAGGGAAACACATAAAACATGCTGGGCTAAAAGAGCTTAGGGTATGACCATCTTTTTAAACCATAATCCATGACTTTTTATCTTAGAACAATGGAGCTAAATAAATTCTTGTGAAACCCTATTTAAAGAAATGCTGGATTCCATCAAAATGCGGGATTTGGCAGAGCAGCCACCGCCCAGTCTGCCTCTGGTCTCATTGTGAAATCAGCGCTTCCAAGCGCCTGCCTGAGCATCCAAGCACGGGGGGCTGACAGTATTTATAGCTACATAAGATCAAAAATAAATCTCTGGGGTAATCCATTATAGTTTTCGTTTCTTGTGTGTATGCACTGCTTTTAAAAAATAATCTGCCTCTGCCTCCAATGTTTTCAGCAACCAAGCTCTTTATAAGACCTGCCTTTTAAACTTTCCCAGCATCAGCATCCTGTACCCAGATGTCTCATTTCTCCATTTAAAGATTATTTTGGAAAAATATTTTTTTAAAGAAAATAATCCACAGAAACAAATCTTAGTACTGTACCTAATTCTAAAGCACCTAGAAGGAGGAAGGAAGATGGTGACGGATAGGACAGAGCGGGTTCCATTTCCCATACGCATGGGAGAAAATCCTGGCAGATCTACGGAGGAACAACACAAACAGCCAAAAGTTCCCCAGCATTTATGAAAATAAGAGACCAGAGATTGTGAGGGACACTGAAGGACCAGACAGTAAGGAGACAGCTGCAGGTCAGTCAGTGGGGTCTTGGGGACCTGAGCAAAGACATGAGCAGCGGCGGTGTCTGCATGGCTAAAGAACACAGTATTAAGATAAAAAGAGAACCAACTGTATGGGAAAACATATTTGCCAATGATACCTCAAACAAAGGTTTAATCTCCAAAATATAAAAGAACTCACACGACTCCACTCTAAGAAGACAAGCAACCCAATTAAAAAGTGGGCAAAGGACTTGAACAGATATTTCTCCAAGGAAGACATACAGAAGATCCAGAAACACATGAAAAAATGCTCAATATCACTAGCTATCAGAGAGATGCAAATTAAAACCACAATGAGATACCACTTTACACCACTCAGAATGGCTATAATAAACAAAATAATGAACAACAAGTGTTGGAGAGGTTGTGGGGAAAAGGGGACCCTAGTTCACTGTTGGTGGGATTGCAGACTGGTACAACCATTATGGAAAACAGTATGGAATTTTCTAAGAAAACTAAAAATGAATCTGCCTTTTGACCCAGCAATTCCACTGTTAGGAGTATATCCTAAGAATCCTGAAACACCAATCCAAAAGAACCTATGCACCACAATGTTCATAGCAGCACAATTTATAATAGCCAAGAGTTGGAAGCAACCTAGGTGCCCATCAGTAAATGAATGGATTCAAAAACTATGGTACATTTACACAATGGAATTCTATGCAGCAGAAAAAAAGAAGGAGCTACTACCCTTTACAACAGCATGGATAGAACTAAAAAGCATTATGCTGAGTGAAATAAGCCAGGTGGTAAAAGACAAATACCATATGATCTCCACCTTTAACAGGAAGCTAAACAACAAAACAAATAAGTAAGCAAAATATAACCCAAAACACTGAAATACAGAACAGGCTGACAGGGACCAGAGGAGAGAGGGGAGAGAATTTCAGGGGAAAAGGGGAGGGATTCACAGGAACAAGTATAAAGGGCACATAGACAACAACTAAGACGGGGGTGTGGGGATGAGAGGGAGGTGGGAAGCACTGGGGGGGCCAGGTTGGGAGTAAAAAACAGAAAACTGTACTTGAACAATAATTAAATAAAAAAAGAGAAAAAAGAGAAAAAAACAAAGTACCTAAAAAACACTGATTCTCCAGCAAAATATTACACTAAAGAGTTTTGTGGAAATAATTCCTCTTTCAATTCCATGCCAAGCCCTTGCATTTAAAAATTTTGGGTTTTAATTACATAAAAATTTTAGAGTGTTTGCTAATGAGTATATTCACAGTGATTATGAAATACCAAAAATAAGGTTGAAAAAGTACTTTCAAGATCTAAGGGTACAGAACAGGGTGACTCTAACCCATGAAGTCACCTGTTAAAATAGTCCATTTATATACAAACTTTTTTATTGTCACAGTGAATGTTTCCTTTCTTATGGTGTCAATCAGTTTTTCTGAATATAGAGGACAAATCCTCTTTGCCCTGCTCCTAATAGAAATATAAATGTGTGTCCAAACTGCTCAGCTCATATGGAACCTTAGTACCTCCTAGGTCAATATGAGGATTTCTTGAAATTATTCATGGAAATGGGATTCATTCTCTGGTGAAGTCTGAGTGCATGCTGGATGGAAATGAGGGCACCTCAGTGACTAGTTTTTCCAGTGGAAAAATCAAGGTCTATCTCATGTGTACCTGCTCTGGTATATCCACCCTAGGTAAACAGGTCACCAAAGTCCTTACAGGGTTAACTCTCTATCCCCAGAACCCAGCAGTAACTAGGAGATTGGTCATGAACCTGCAGCCAAAAGTTGAAAAGCAAAAGCCCATCTGCCAGAGGTCAAGGTGTCAGTAGGCTATGCAAATAAAATCGACCCTTAATTACTTATCCATAAGCAGCTTCTTTCGAGAACTGCTGAATATTAAACCAACTTCTCTGATACCTGAGTTTACATTCAGAATTAATGAAAATCTTTGGACTTCCTAAGAAAGCATGCATGAATTTAGGTGCTGGATGTATCAATCGGCTAGTGTGTGCCTCAGGGTAGAAACCTTAGCCCTTGATGTTCTTAACAACCATAAGAACCTTTTGCTATTTGCTGTGGGGTTTGATGTATACAATCCGCAGGAGGGTAAATGGGCAGGACCCTAAGTGTGTGCTCTGTATCTCAAGTAGACAATCAAGAACTGGAAAAAAATGGGCAGAGTCTGAAATTTCATTTTAGTGTGTGTTACCAGAACTGATAAAATATATTAAGGGTAGAAAGAAAAATTGAAACTGCTGAGAATCAGCTTTGTGGGATATTTATACTTTACGGCATTGCATCAATACTGGCAAAACATGGCTCAGATAATGACCTGAACAGGGACAGAATAAGCTAGCTTGCTTGGGAAGAAAGATGCTATAAAATTGTTTAATACAATTGTCTGCCTCTTGGGTCGTGGAATATCAGGTTTCTTGAAACATCAAGTTCCACATGTTGCATGTGGGACAGAATGTGATTAGGAGGTGAGCGCTGGTCTCCTCTAATCTTTCCCACCAGAGCAGCTTTGTACAAGGGCTGCACTTACAGGTATGCAGTGCTTCTGCAAGCTTCCCATTTGGAAGCACTTTGCTCTCAAAGCATTGGGGGATGGGACTGGAGGAGCCATAAAGCTCATTCAGACTCTCTGATTTGGCAATTGGTGCTGCTGTGTTTGCTGGGATTCTGGGTGGCTTTATTAGGGGGAGAATGGCCAAATGGCAACACAGTTGGCTGTGGAACATAGGAGCAACACTCTGTGCAGGACGAATGGCAACGGGGAGGACAGTGCATGATTTGACATCAGAGAGTTAGGTGGTAGAGCCCTGTTATATCCCTATGAACTGTGTGACCCCAGAGAAATGACTTAAGCCCCTGTGCTTCTGATACTTCACATGTAAAATGGGATTACAATAGTACTTTCTTCATAGGGAGCTGTGAGGATTAAATGAGATAAACATGAAAGCCCTTAGAAGGGTTTCTGGTATATAGTAACAGTCAAATAATTTCTAAATGATTTGATCGTTATTAGGAACTCTGCAGGAAGGTTTTAGGAATAATTTAAAGCAAAACATGAAACAAATAATGAGAATTATTAAATTTTATGCCTACTAATTAGAGAAGGTGGTTTGCTAAGGACATGCCTCTTTCCTTTCTTTAGTTGAGAATTTCAAGAAGCTTAGAATTTACAGATGAGAATTAAAAAAAGAAAAACTATACCCAGTTTCTGAGAAGCACATCAAAATTTCTCTCTCCTCATTTTTTTAAACTGAGGTAAATTTGCATCTCTGAAATGCACAGATTTTAAGTGAATAATTCCACAAATGTTTATAACTGTATATACCAAAATAACCATCAGCCAAATCAAAAAACAACATTTTCATGACCCCAGAAAGTTCCCTTTTCCTGTTTCTGGTCAGCCTTTACCACGCTCTGCCCCACCCCACAAAGGCCAACCGCTGTGCTGATTTCTACCCACTGCAGATTAATTTTGCCTATATTGAATTTCTGATCAATTGAATCATACTAACATGTATTCTGTCATGCATGACTTAACATATTTTAAAAATGTATCTATGTCATCGCATGTATCAGTAGGGTTTTTTTTTTTTTGATGAACAGTAAGTCCACTATGTGAATATACTCAATTTGTTTACTATTTTATTGCTGAACATTTGGACTGTTTTCAGATATTCGTAATTATGAACACAGTCACTATGCATAGTCTTATATGTTATTTTTGTGGCTGTTTTTCTCTTGGATAAAAACATAGAAGCATACTTTGTGGCTGAAAAGGAAGATCTGTGTTTAATTTGAAAAGAAACTGCCAGTTTTCGTGCACCATACCCTCAATGTCAGTGTCATGTGTTCTTGGTTTTAGCCTCTACCATAGATAGGAAATGCTAGCTCATTGAGGTTTTGGTTTGTTACCTTTTTATTACTAACTTGCAGGAGTTCTTAATATTTTCTGGATATAAGTCTGTTGTATTTGCAATATGTATATTGTAAGCCTTTTTGTCCCTGTACATGACCTAACTGTTTATTTTCTTAATAGAGCTTTTGATGAATACAAGTTTTCAATTTTGATAGGGTAATTTATCAATTTTTGAAGTCTTTTTAGAGAATATTAAATTTATTAAAGTTTTCAAAGAACCAATGTTTCAAAAAATGTTAATGTTCTCTATCATTTGTCTATTTTCTATTTCATTTTTTTATACTCCTCTTATTTCCTTCCCTGTACTTATTTTGGGCTTACTTGGTCATTTTCTTAAACTCTTAAATTGAAGACTTGGACCCTTAATTTTAAATCTTTTTTCTCATGTAAGAGTTAAGAACTATAAATTTCTTTCTTAGTACTTTCAGCAGCTTCTCACAAATTTTACTATGCTGTATCCATTATCATTCAGCTGCAATATTTGCTAGTGGTATTTAGAAGTGGTTTTAACTTCACAGATGTAGGGTTTTTCTAGATATATTGTTATGGATACTTGTTTGATTCTTTTGTAGACAGAGAATAGAGTCTATAAAACTTCAATATTTTGTAATTTAGGATATCTTTTTGGTCCAGCATATGGTCTATTATGGTGACCATTTACGTATATTTGAAAAAATATATATATATATTCTATAGTTGCTAGAAACAATGTTCTATAAATATCAACCAGAATAAGGCGTTTAATAGTGTCATTTAAATATATATACTTCCTAATTTTTAATATTTTGGTCTAATTTTTAAATATTTAATGTCTTCCTGATGAACTGATCCTGTTGTTATTTTAATACTTTCCTCTTTACCTCTCTTAATGTCCTTGTCCTTAACTCCATGTACTATAATATTTATATAGCCACTGTATGGTTAGATTTTCATATATTTTTCAGTTTTACCTTAAAGCACTTCATGTCTTTATGCCTTCATGTTTCATGTTCATCTCTTATTCATAGTACATAACTAGATCTTGCCTTTTAAAAAGCCAGTCTGATAATCTATGCTTTTAACTGAAGGGTTTGTTCTTCTTACAGTTAATATAATTATTGATACAGCTGGATATGGATCTGCCATTTTGCTATTTGTTTTCTTTGTCCATCTATTATGTGGCTGATTTTTACTCCATCCTTGCTTCTTTAGGTTAAAGAAATATTTCTTGGGATTCCATTTAAATTTAACTCTATATTTTTGAGTTCTTTTTCTTTAACGGCTGCTGAGCATGATGTTAACATGTGTTAAAAGTCACTTATGGTTGGAATTCAACAACTTGTTAACTCATTATTATAACTGCAATAATATTTTGATACAGTAGGTCACAGCACTGTTATGAATGTATTAAATAATTAATCTCTGTCCTTCCTACACAAGGTGCATTTTAAATCTTTCATGGTATTATTTGAGGACTGCAAAATAAAACTAAGGTAAACATTAGTGCAGAATAAAACTAAGGCAAACATTAGTATGGAACAGCAAGCCATTGAAAACCTAGCTGTTGAAAAACGTTTCAAGTAAATTTGTCATCTAAAGGGTTAAACTACTCTCTTTAAAGCTTTAGGCCTTTTTAAAAATAGCATCTATTTTATCTCCATCAACATTTCCTCTTTTTTCCCTTAAACTGGATGAGCATATTACATGGCTAATAAGCACTGGCAATCCAAGCAGAAATGAAAAAGGTTAGTGTTGATCTTGAGGATGGTCACCAAAGTGAGTGGGCTCCGAGTACAGGTGGGCATGCCCTTTAGACATTAATAGGAGGCTTTGTTTTCCATTCCCCAAGGAAATGTTTTATGGGTTCTCTCAGCTCCGACACACCATGCTCTGAGCGCTCCTGCCCATTTTTACCGGATTACTGTACCTCCTGTTATGCTGAGAAAAAACAAGCTCATATAAAACTCCCTCAGCTTCTCCCTCGCACCTCTCATCCATGCTGACTACCCGGCCATGCTTGTCCATGGATCACTTCACCCCCAGCCATCTTTTAACTCCTTTTTTCTTTTTATGTTCTTTTCCTCAACACCTATAACATGTAATTTGCTCCTAAAATAAAACAACATCCACTACATAAATCCCTACTTTTCTTTTCACCAAGCTTCTTGAAAAAATAGCTTTTCCTTGTTGACCTCAATTTCATTATTGCCTGAGACTTCCCAAATTCTCTCAGGGAATTGTACAATTCTGTGGATTGCAGAATCATTCAGTCAAGGTCAACAAATGTTAACATATTACCTAATCGAATGGTCATTTTTCAGTTTTTTTTCACTTGACCTGTTTGAGACATTGATATTATTCACTACTTCCTCCCTGACATTATATTCTCAGTGTTAACCCAATCAATTCAATAAAAAATGAGGAAAAATGAGAAATGTAGCCCTGGCTGGTGTAACTCAGTGGACTGAGCACAGGCCTGCAAACCAGACGATCACAGCTGGATTCCCAGTCAGGGCACATGCCTGGGTTGCAGGCCAGTTCCCTGCAGGCCAGCTCCCAGCAGGGGACGCATGAAAGGCAACCATACATTGATGTTTCTGTCCTTCCCCTCTAAAGATAAATAAATAAATAAATAAATAAAATCTTTAAAAAAAGAGAGAAATGTTTCTTGAATAAATAAAATCAGGTCAAATCAAATCAACATCAAAGTTAATCCAATTTTCTAGTGACATACATCTTATTTTACTAACACAAAGCAATTAACGTTGATCATTAGACATTTCATATTTTAAAAATATATAATGATAACTTTACATAGGTTTACAACCCTGGGAAGGTGCTTAAAAATTTTGGGGTAACACAAAAACTGATCCTGGGGCAATGGACAAATCTCAGGCCCCACAGATTCATGCTGTATGGAAATTTCTTTCCTTTGTCAGGAGATACCCAAGCCCAGGTTCTGACAAGAAGAGGGGAGACAGGAAATTATACATGACATGAACACAGAAAGGACAGGAGGCATTGATGAGACAGGGGATGTCGTAAAACACTTTGCTGATGGCAAATTAAAGGTGTATTCAGAGCTACTCTTGGAAGCCGTGCTATTTCTTGAGAGCCTCCGCTACATCATTTTGCTCCATGTTCTATCTGCAGCATGAACTCTATAAATTAACATGAAGAGAAAAAATACATTCCAATGTGATTTTTCTTTATCTTTTCCTATGCTGGATAATAATATTTTAGATTACTAGCTCAAACAACAAAGTTGTAATTTTTGCAGGTCAAAAATCGATGAAGAAAGAATGAACAATTTCATGTTTCAACAAAATACAGAAAATTTAACTATTTTTTACTAAAATAAATAATTGCAACAGCTAAAATAGTCTCATTTTCACATACTATATTAAAATGAGTCACACAATATAATGGACATAATGCTTTTGGGGCCCCTGCCTCTGCTGAGCAATCTGCATGCTTTGCGTGAGTACAGAGGGAAATACCTGTTGCCGCCAATTCCAGTTTTGTCTTAGGGGAGTCATGAGGGGAAGGTAAGGACCAATGGGTGGACTCACAGTAAGAGACGTCATTCTTGTTTTAGAGACTCTGGCAGAAAGAAGTCAAGAGTTCATTCAAGTCTTGATACTCAAAGGGTGGTCTGTGACCTGGTGGTGTCCGAAATGCAGTGCAAAGGTTTGGGCTGCACCCAGGAACCACCACCGCAGAAAATACATAGTAACATGACTCCCTCTTCCCACAGCTTCCCGATGCTCACAATACTCCTGAAGCATCACAGCAGATAATCTGCTCACAACTCAGCTTCCCAAGGAAATCACCTGGGGGTTTCAAAATAGTGATGCCTGGATCCCATCTCGGGCCCAGAGAATGGTCTGAGCACTGGGGATTTTATAAGCTGGAAGAACAAAATTAGATGAGAATAACTAGAAGATTCCAATATATACAAACAGTTGAGAATCACTGCTGTAAAGAAAAATTTAGGAGACAAATTTCTAATTCTCAGGGATATTCAACACACCATTCTGAAATACAAGAAGTGTTCACCATTAGTACATATAAATATTTAGAAGAGTTAGAGCTGTCGTGAAAAGTAACCAAACAAAGCAAAAGATAAAACCAAATGCCAAGATGGTTTATAATTTTAGAAATGGTAAGTGACAGACATTCAATAGCCTGTCAAAAGGAAGTAACAGTTTCCCTTTGCTTACAAAACTCTGATCTGTGCAAAAGAAGTAGATTTAAAAAAACAGCAAAGGGAGGTAGGGGAAAGAAATGAAAGATATGATTCTTTGATGACTTATGTATTAAAATAAAAAGACAACTCCACTGAATGATGAATGAAACACTAGACACTGCATCTGTCACTACAGACTGGGTAGTAAAAATATAACCTGAGAAGCATTCCAAGTGAAGAGTCAGAATAGTGTTCTTACATTTTTCTCTTTGGATGAAAAGTATTATGACATGTTCAGCAATAAGAAACTACACAGAACAGAATCAAAAATTAGACCACCTATTCCACAGTAGTTCATTCAAAGTGTATCTGTACTAGCTGTTTGAAGTTACTTTGCAGGTACGTACCTCAGAATTAACTTAATCATACTCTGCAAGCTGCTTAATGTAGCTATTTCAGTGTCTCTTTGATGGGGACTCCACATTCTTTTTAAAAAATGTTCACTGGAGAATATGGCTATTGAATTTATTATTACGTTTTGTTTATTGGTTTTGGAGAGAGAGAAGGGAGAGACAGAGAGAGAGAGAAACACTGATGTGAGAGAGAGAAAGGTATATTTGGTTGTCTCCTGTACATGCCCAGATGGGAGATTCGGGAGTGAACTCACAACTAAGGTATGTGCCCTGACCAGGAATTGAACCCATCACCGTTTGGTGCATGGAACGATGCTTCAACCGACTGAGCCACTGGCCAGTGCTGGAAACACCACGTTCTGACTCAAGAATACAGCCATTCAAAATCCAGGTTTAGTACAATTCTTAGAAATAAGAAGAAATGACAAATACAGCACCACCTGCATAATGTAGTTGCCTGGAGTGCTGATAGTTTTTAATATTATTAGCAATGAAGAACTGTTTTAAAAAAATTATCAAAGGAAGACACTTTAAAAGAACCAAGAGGGAATATAGTTTTGGTACTTGGATAAATATCAGCCAACAGATTTTAAATAATAACATCAAATCACCGGATTTTACAGCTTTAAATCATTTTAACACCTGCAGCAGAGCAGAATGGCACAACTCCATCTGCTGAATTGAGCTATATCTGGTTGAAGATTTTACTTTTCAATGTAAAGACATTGCCATTGACTGAGCTTTTGACCCTCTTCAATCCTGGATATAATTTTGTGCACTTTGCACCTTAAAGACATCTACATTTCTACTAGGTGATGAGTGCCACTTGAAAGCAGCTTAATCTAATGCCAAAAATGCATTTAATAAGTGTATTTGCTAAAATATATAGCTAAGTAATTCCTTAAAAATGAAACTCTTCTAATAACGTTTTGCCCAGATTTGAAAATCCAAAGATGTAGTTTTTATAAACTGTTTTTAACTGCAGCTGACCTACAATATGATATTAATTTCAGGTGTATAGCATAGTGGTTAGATACTTATATAACAAGATATGGTTTAAATGCTTATAACCATTATCTACATTTGTAACAGGTAGATATAGTTTTAAATGCTATAACCATTATTCAGGGGTGTCAAATTCATTTTCACCAGGGGCCATATCAGCCTTGAGGTTGCCTTCAAAGGGCCGAATGTAATTTTAGGACTGTATAAATGTAACTCCTCCTTAACAGTTAAGCAAGAGCTCGGCACTGCTGCCAGGCAGACACAAGGCCCTGGGCTGGATAAAACAAAGTGGAGGGCCGGATTTGGCCCACCGGCCTTGTGTTTGCCACCTGTGCATTATGTGTTTAGTCTGCCCAGAAAAAGTCCAGTCATTGTTAAAATAATGAGAAGAGCTCGTGAGACATCCATGTAACCTGCCAGTCAAGGAGAGTGGACTGGAATGCACACTCATGAAAAATGACAACCTCACTGTACCAGTCAGTGGGGGCAGGAGACGACATTGAGTGCGCATGTGTACTGTGTGGCTGTCACATTTCAAATGAGTGAGCAAGTAGAGCAATGAATCTGCATTAAACTTTGCATTAAGTTTGAACGTTCCTCCACAGAAACTATTCAGATGATTCAGAAGGCTGCAGTTATAGACAGCTGGTGATCAGCAACTTCGTCACGACAATGAGTGATGCCCTGTAGGTGGTGGTCTGTGACTTCTGGCTTTTCAAAAAACTAAATCGTCTTTGGAAGGGAAGAGATTTCAGACCATCAGTGAGATTCAAGAAAATACAGTGGGGCCACTGATGGCAACTGGGAGAACTGTGTGAGGTCCCGATGTGCCTACTTTGAAGGGGACTGAGGCGTCAGTGTCCTATGTACAATGTTTCTTGTATCTTGTATCTTCTTCAATAAATGTCTCTATTTTTCATAGTACATGGCTGGATACCTCCTGGACAGACCTCATATATATTCAAAGAATACATTCTGGTCAACCTTCATGGTGAATTAATGTGGAATGTCTAGAGGAACCAAGTGGGCTGAAAGAACTTTAAGGTGTTGAACGTAATCTACAGAGCAGCCCTGGAGTTTGGAGACCACATGTCGGTGATACAGAGCCACTGCTCAATGACACAGGGCAATCAAAGCACTGTGATTTTCACAGAAAGGATAGAATGGAGGCTAATGCACAATTACATGCAAATGGCAGATTTCATTTTCAAGCACTTATAATTATAACCAGTTGTTACGGAAAAGAAAAACGAATGTAATAAGTGTGTGTAAAGCACCTTACAGCGGCATCTTCCACATGAGATTCACCCTAAGAGATCTGCACTGCAGGTGCAGCACTAGTGGCGGGTTTTAGGTACGCGAAACCTGCGCCACGGTTAAATAGATCCCCATCCCTGCTCTGCCACATCCCGCCAGGCCACCTACCCTTTCTATGCCATTACTTCCTCCGTTATAAAATGAAAATAAAAATAGGACCAACCTGGCTGGTGTAGCTCAGTGGATTGAGCACGGGCCTGCGAACCAGACAATCGTGGTTCGATTCCCAGTCAGGGCACATGCCTGGGTTGCAGACCAGTTCCCTGCAAGCCAGTTCCCAGCAGGGGACACAGGAAAGGCAACCATACATTGATATTTCTCTCCCTCTCCCCTTCCTGTCCCCTCTAAAGATAAATAAATAAAATATTAAAAAAAATAGGACCAACTCATGGGTATTATGTGAATCAAGTGAGGTAATACAGATACAGCATTTGGAATGGTGCCTGAGACATAGTAAACATTCAATAAATATTTCTTTTCCCTCTTCTCTGCCTTGCTCTATTTCCTCCTTCTCTTTCTCTGCTTATAGCTTCTGTACCTTATATAAATAAGGTATGCTACTTGATTAGACTTATGTGTTTCTATAAATGATATTATAAATATGCAACTTGTAATATTTCAGTTGGAGACATGTTATATTTAGATCATCTTCTTTGAGTTTTTATACTCAGCCACTTAAAATGGTGAGTAAATTCTGTGTCTTGCTAAGGGGACTGTACTCCTTAGATATCATTCCTCTGCTTACATTTCTTCATGTTCTTTACTCCAAATTATCTACAGAGATTAGAATTTCCACTCAAGCCTGAAGGCTAATAAAACTTCTCAATCAAACAAGTAGTCCGAACCTTCTAGAGGCCCTACCTAGACCTATCCCAAAGGTAGCGGGAAACTCAGCACGCATCTGAAGATTCGTCGGAGGAGTGATGCAGCTGACCGCAGCCAGTCTACGTCCTGTCGATGAGAAGCCCTGTGGTGCATCTTTGATACCCTGCTGCTCAGAAGTATGTTATGCTTTCACATCAAAGATGAAGGAAAATCTCTGGGAAGGTGAATGTATAATCATGTCAGCTGAGGATTCCACGAAGAAAATCAACTACTTTAACCCATAGAAAGCCCCAGAAAGACTCAGAGACAAGGTAATCCAATATCAAAAAGATGATGTGTGTAAAGACAGTCATTGGTTTCTAGCTACATACTGACTACTTTGAAAAATATCCCTTTTGCAGAAAAGTACAGACCTCTAAAATAAAATGCTTTTAAGAACAGCTGATTAAATCAGAAAATTAAATAAAAAAATAAAACATGCTAAACTTCTTTGCAACAATGCATAGCAATTTACAAAAATTTATTAGCTTACATTTAAAAAATTCTCAATAAATGTGAGAAAATATTTAAATTAGGCATCCTTTTCATTACTAGCTGCATTTTGCAAAATGTTCAGCTAGAGGGTGTTTAATTAAAGTTAGATTTAGATTGACAACTGTCAAATCTAACAGTGCAGTTGGATTTAGATTGACAACTCTTCCTGCATTCCCATACCCCGTAAGGTAAGAAGCCGTGACAGCATTGCTGTCCCGATGGAGGGGCTCACGTGCAGTGCATGAGTTTCCTTCAACGCTCTTTTGGAGGAACATTTACCTTAGTACTGATCAGGCTGGTCTGCTCTAACTGTACTTTTCGGAAGAGTACTTTGTAAACAGCCCTAGAGGTGAAGAGTTCCAATACATAGACATAGCTGAACTCGTATTGTGGTATTTTAAAGTTCTGATGGTTACCTGCTGTGTATCAATGATCTATAAATATCAACTGAAAATCCGACAGTCAACTTTTCTAGTATAACAACAAAAAAACCCAATGTCTTCCATTTAAATCTTGGTATTTATTTAACTTGATATCTCATTATCATAAGGTAGTTCCAATGTACTGAATTAAGATCTCCAGCTTTATCATTCCTTGCTGCATTAAACACTAAGGATTGTCCTTGGAATAACTGGCAATATTCTAAAAACCTATTTCCCAATGTGTACTCTATAAAACACTCTCTGTGAGATGCTACCTATAAAACGATTTTATGACCAAATGAGAAATGCTAGCTACTCCATCTTTACTGCCAGCTCTTGGCGTACTTAGAATGCATGCGGGCTGAAAGCAAGGCAGTCTGAGCTTTGCTCCCCGCCTTTGCTCCAAGCCTGTAATGATGCCTTTCCATTTGCAGGCGTTCGGCAGGAATACAACACTGAGCAAACGAATATTAAAAGCTCTGAACAGTTCTCCCTCCACTCAATACACTTGTTTCATTTTTCTCTTACACACAGTATCCCACACCTATTTAATCAAGGTATCTTTTGCTTGTTCTGGTAGCACTACAGGGTATTTTATTAAAAACAAAAGAAAAGAGAGCACAGAGAATAATGTAACAGGCATGCATGTCACTACTACCTATTTTAAGAATTAAGTTACAATAAACACAACAGAAGCCCCTTGGGAACAGAACCCCTCTTCCAAGTATTCACCTCAGAGCACATATCTTCCCCAAGTGCGGTAACCCCAACATCAGGACTGACACTCACGTGAGACTTACTAATGCCCCACTGGGAGAAATCCTGAGCTGGGGGAATGCTAAGGTCCCTTTAAACACTGAGAGTTTAATTCATTTCAAGATAGTATACATTTTGCAAATGGTCATCCGTGAAACTAGCCACTTACAGCATTAATACAATAAGTATGGAATAAAGGAAATAACACTTTGATACAGAAGCAAGATAATGGGCAACTGATGTAATAATGATGAATATAAAGAGGCTAAGCAGCTTCTTTCACAAATGAACTCATATAAAATCTAAGGATAGATATATGCATATATCTTAGGTCACTGCATACATACACAGTGACTTAAGAAAACTGAAAAATAAATGTTACTTAACCTAACCTGAGTAATTTGGAAACCACTCAATTGCAGAGATTACCCTAACAATTCTGACATACTCACAAAATTGCCTGGGGCTGCAGAGGAAACACTGTGGCTCATCAGTGCCCCAGAATGCCCACGGTTATGGGAGAGGTTCTGTGATAGATGCTGTGCAGAAGGGGGGGACCCTCTTCCTGAGCTCAACACACAGTCGCTAATCTAACGAATCTCCTTGAACGGGATCCAGCACACTATGACAGAGAAGCACTGTGAGCTAATAGAGCCCAATAGGAAAAGAACTACTTTAAAAATTTTAGTCAGTATTTTTCACAGCCTTGTTTTGGTAAAGCTTTTCTTCCTCAAATTTTCAAGTATCATTATAGATACAATATTTCTAAACTGTCTTAGAGCATGCTTTGAGTATGCTCTAACTAATGTTCTGCATATTTAATTTTTGTCCTTTGCTTCATATAAAGAATAAAAAGGATTAACACAATATATGCCTGTATTGCTTTATTTCTTAATTTTATTTATAAAGGATATTAAATAGTCAAGTTAGTAAAAGAATAAAATAACAGTTGAACCCAATACTTGCTCTGTGGAGGAAATCACATGTACAATGAAACAAAGAACCATAGCAACAAAAAATATGAATATTTTTGGTGTATATTAGCCCTAATCCTCTCAATCTTAATCCTAGTCATTATCCTAGTATTCCATACATCAAAAGAAAAAAGCACAGCCTATATAACATTTTCACTGGTTATTGGTGTCATGTAGTTTTTATAGGTAAGTACATGGATGAGAAATTCCCTCCACTCTTCAAACCATTTCACTTTTCAAGCCAACCCACTGAATTCTTCTGGTGTTAAATGCCGACAGAGAGCAAAATGCAACTTCACTCTTCATCTGGAAGCCCAAGTGCTTTCTCACACATAAATGAATGAAACAGATTAGTGTCCAAAAATATTTATAAAAAAAAGTATCAGTTCTTACCTCCATTATCTTTTAGATGTAGTGCTATCTTGGTATCATCTGAAAGAGAAATTCAAAGTTATTACATGAGAAAAAAATTTAAAAGTGCATAAATCTCCTGAGCAGTAATTGTCTATTAATGCCTTAATGATTACATGAATAGATTTTAATACTTTAGTGAGTTAATTTCTAGTTCAATGAGAGCAAATCCTAGTTTACATGATGTAGTACTGAAATGTCTTCACGAGATTGTAAGATCCAAGACTTTAGTAAAATGTTGTAGGAGTCTTAAGATCTGTGAGAAAAGTACACTGTTATAATTATAACTTAAAACACATTTATTTTCAAGTTTCTAAAATGAGTTACTGTTTTTAGATGCTATAGTGTGACCTTTATTTTAAATATTAAGATAAAAAATTATAAATTATTTGAAATAGTAAAGACTTGTCAATATTTATAAGTTTAAATTCAAAAGTTAAATGCTTATTCATTGTTAATGAACATATCCAACACTACATAAGAAAATATCTCTAATGGACAAAATATAAGTAGGCCTTTTTTTTTTATTTCAGTAGTTTTGTTTCATTCTAAAAGGTAGGATTCAAATTGCTGGAATATTTCACAGGGTAGGATTCAAACTGCAAAAATATTTTCACAAGCTACGTAACAACCCAAATCATATGGATTAATATATAATGTTGGTTTTAAGTATCTAAATAAAATGTATTTAGCAGCTATTCTCCACCTCACTTTATGACTTTCAGTTAAGTTTTAATATCCAAATAAATTTCAATTAAAATAAAAGGTTTCAAGTTTAATTTCTTATTCAAAAGAAAGCAAGATTTATGAGCATAAAGAAGTGAGACAACCCCTCCTGCTGACCCATCCAAGCTTGCTCTTGGCCAGCTAGTCTCGTATTGTTCTTAGTGGGGCCAATCAGAATAGATGGTTAAACTCTGGCTAATAGACATCTTCCCCCAATGAACTGTACCCGTGCATTAATGGTTTCTGGTATGTGTTCCTTCCCTGGCAGAGGAAATGTTTCCAAGGACAATTTCTGTGACTTATACAGTGCCTTTCTATAGGTTATGGACCAATATATTTTATTGATTGTATTCAGGAAAATTTTAGAAGTTCATATGAGTAGAATTATCTGTTGTTCAGAATCCAACATCAGTGGACATGTGAAATGAATTTTGTCTTTCTATCCTTTGACTGAAATATTGAATTCAGTTACTGCAAAGTTCAGCAATAGGAAAGGAAGTCTGTGTTTCTTTTCTAGGAGGGCAAGTAGTCACTATTGAAAGGCACAGTACATTACGAGAATCCCAGCATGTATTTTAATTCCATAATAATTTGTCTTTTCCCTTTCAGAAATTCAGTTTGCTTTAAACAAACAAACAAAAAAAAAAAACTTTTCCCTCGAAAGAGCGACCCCAGTACATGTGAACACCATGAGTTTTCTCCTTCAGGAGAAACCACAGCATGTCCAGGGTACCTTCAGTGGGCAGACTGGTGGGCAGCTGGGAGGTGGCTGCTGCCCGGGTGGTCGTCAGGACCCGGAATTGCGTGCTGGTCGCTCGCACGGTTGTGGTTGTCTGAGAAGAACTTTCCACTGGCTCTGTATTCTCACACATCTTCTCTTTTGACTAATAAGAGAAACAAGTGGGAAAACAGTTTAAGAGTAATCATTCATATGAGAAGGTGGTCTGTAAAGCACAAAAGACTCTCAAATTAACACAAGGGATACATCTGTGTACAGGACTATACTTAGAGATTCTGTTAATTTACAAAAGTAGGTAAAATAGATGAGAGAAAAAGCTGGATGGAACGAAGCAGTGCCACCTTTAGATGTTTGGATTGCACCATTTTCTGCCGCACCCTTTCTGTTTACCATACTATTGCTGTTTATCTTGCCCTAACTTTTATATCAGTATATTTGTAAAAGACATGCTGTCAAAAGGGAAAGGTTCATACAAGAAGAAAAATAGGTGCATAACACATGCTTAAGGTTTAAAAATGCTTAGGTACGTGAAGAAAGAATGAATTCCCTTCATATCAAACTGATAACTATAAATTCTAAAAATTTAATAACTACTCAATACTACTTTATTGTTTAAGACTAATCTCCCCACAGACTAAATGGAGATTTAAAATTTGTTTTTTCTTTGTGAAGTACCGAAACTACACAAGCAAAGGATTAGACAGTTGTCATGTGTTCGCTTAGCCTGTCTTTTCTCTCGGACACCAGGGAAAGGTGCATATCATGTCTGCTACAGCCTGTAAAGATAAATCCTACAACCTTCACCAGTAACAACTTCAACATTCAAACTTGCATGGTTTAGAAGTTGGCGTTTCCCCCCACCTCTTCATACTTCAAAGAACGCCAAGCCTCTGGTAGCCCTGGACAGTAACTGGGAAGGTACAGGGAAGGTACTCATCCCTCATTTGAACTTATTATTAAATAAGCACCTTTCTTAAAATTTTCTTGTCATTATCAAAGTACAGTGCACTTTACTGCTGCTTTGGGAGAGTTCCTGAGATGGCTTTCTTTTTACCCACTGGAGGTGCCACAGGCTTATTCTCTATTTTATCATCCCAGGGCTCCATCCAGTCCTCGAACTTTAGTTCCTGCATCTCCTCAGCCCCAGAGGTTTCATGGCCTCCCTCTTGACTCCACTTTAGTTGTCATCTCCACACCCTGCACCTTATGTGCAGTTGGAAATACTTTAGTTCTGAAGTAATGACTCCAGGTAACCTATTTTCAGCCTACCATGTACCTGTTCACTCATCCTGTTACTACACAGAAGGCCCAAGCATGATAGTTTTCTTCAAGTCTTCTTTTTCCCATCACATCAACTTCTCTTTTCAATAATATCATGTATTTTTACACTATTCTTCTTCCCATATCACCTTTCCCATAAATCACTAATACTGAATATAGTAAAAGAAAACCTGCCTTTCTCTGCCTGCTCCCAAACCAGGCACAGCTGGAGACCATGCGCACAGCCCCCCACAGGGAACTCTGCAAACTTGCCTCCAGCCTCCTCAGCAGGCCTCCTGGGCCGCTTGGCCACACTGGCCCACTATGCTAACCTCCTCACCCTTTACCCTAAGTATCAGTTTCAAACCCTCTGCACTCTACTTAAAAACTCCAATCCCATAATGCCTCTTCCAATTTTACCCTTTCGGCTCACCCTTTATTTCCTAAATAGAAGAGTCATCAGCAAGAATTCTTTAACTTTCTGTACAAATCAGCATTTTTGTTTGAATCTCCTAACCTTTCCTTCTGTTATAATAGATGGAGTACGTTATTTATAGCTATTCTCTCAGCCTCCACACTGGCCCGACTCCGCCCAGCTTCTCAGGTATTGTGAACTTCCTTCCACTGAGAGAAGTCGTAGATATCTCAGACTAGTTAAGTCTAAAATGTGACTTGCCACACACATATCAGTCTCCTCCTGTGTTTTTAATTCCCAAAAAATCCCAATATTGTCAAACACCCTAAGGTTTGAAGTAATTTTGGACTTTATGTGCCTATGTCAGTAAAGATAAAGACTATAAATGCAAGTAGAATAGAATGCAGATAGATTATGCATAAAACATGAATGTTAAAGCATTTCTAGGATTTGCATGAAGGGAAGAAAATCTCCAAGAGTGCCTCTCTACTGTCTCCTCCACAAAAACAAAGCAGCAGCTGTGTGCCATATAGACGGTAGGAGCAGTGTGCATCGTACAGACAAGGAGGGTTTGCTTTGGGGGCAGCAATTGTCAAAAATCAGCATGCTTTAAGGAGTTCAAGCTGTGTGCCAGCCCTAGATGGGGGAGAAAAACCTACACCTCTCCTCCTCAGTTAAAGGCAGAGACACGCGGAATTCTCTAAAGCCTTCTCGTTCCAATCATCAAACCCCCTTTGGGGGAAAGCATCACCTATTCAGGTCACAGGGATTCCCATGGAATATGCATTTTTAATGAAAGGATACAAAAAGAAATACAAAAAGAAAAAGAGTACTTTAACAAAGAATAGAAACAATGAATGACTTATGATACTACCAAAAACTTGAGACACAGGAATCATCTAATATAAAATATCTTAAATCATATAGGAAATAATTTAAATAAATGAAAGGTACAATTAAAAAATAACTAGTATCACAGGCTATAAAAGTGACTTGGCAGATTAAAAAGGTGCCAAAGTTAAATTTTAGAAATAAAGATATATTTACTGAAATTAAACAAGGGAGAATCAATAATCTGGCAGATAGATCTGAAGAAATTTCACAGGATGCAGCAGAGAAAAACAAGGTAGATGATTCACGATGGACATAAAAGATACAAGAAACTGGTGAGAAAGCAAAGCCTAACTCCGAAGAGCTCAGAAGGGGAAAAAGAGGATGGAAAAGTCACATTAAATAGTACGTTTATCAAGCCTGACACCTAATTGATCAGAGAACACATTGTTTGAGCACATGTAGATCATTGGTTCAAATTGCCCATGTGCTGACTTATAAAAAAGTACCAACCTATTTTAAAGACCCAGTGCCATATAGAAGATACTTCCTAACAACAATTTAATTGGGTTAGAAGTCACTAATAAAAATATCAAATGTTACAATGTCCACAACTTGGAAATGCAATATAATTCACAATTCAATGTAATTACAATAAGGACATTAATGAAATTGATTGATGGATTACAGATCTTGACAAGTTGAGTCCAAAATTTATATAAAGAACAAAAGTGACCAAATATTCAAAACACTTCTGAAGAAAGAGGAGACCAATGTATTGGTAGTAAAATTTCTTATAAAACTACAATAATTAACACAGTGTAACACTGGTCAGAGGGTTGAAAAATTGGGTATTAGAAGAGCTCCATGAAACCAACTTCATGTGTGTGAAAACTACGTAAGAAAGAGGTGGCTTTGAAACAAACTGCCAAAAGGAAAGACTAGTCAGTAAATGCTGCTTAAAGTTATCTGTAAGGGGGAAATCCCTGCAAAACTGAGTTTGAACCCAGTTTCAAATGGAGTGAAGACTTTAATGTGAAAGACAAAGTTTTAAAACATTTAGAAGAAATTTGAAAATAACCTTATGAACTTGGGTAGAAAAAATCTTTTCAAATAAGATACACATACACGGAAAACTAAACATAAAAGATTAATTAAACACATTAAATTTTGAATAAATGGTAACTAAAAAAAATAGAGAAATTCCAAAGATGATCCAAAATTTGGAAGAAAATATATACAAGTGGAGATAATAGACCAGTAATCCAACAAAAAATTAATTAAATGATATAAGGAATATAAAATAAGAAGCAAAGCTGTCACTACTTACAGGTGACGTGATTGTTTTAACAGAGAACCGCTAAGTGCGTTAAAATATATATATTTTTTAAATTAGAAAGAGAGTTTTGTAAGGTGGCCATCAATCCAATTTATTATGTCTGTTACATATAATCAATAAAGACTTGGTGTTACAAATAAAGAGAAAGATAGCAACTCAATTAAAAAATGAGAAAAAGATATGAACAAATATCTCAGAAAAGACAGGAGAACCATAGAAGCCAAAAAGCATATGAAAGAATAACCAATTTCATTAATGATTGATAAAATGTAAATTAAGTTCCCAATAAGACACCATTTTAAGTTCTCGATAAGATTTGCAGAAATGAAGAAAGATGACCAGACTGGGGTTGTCAGAACCGTGAAATGATGAGAACGCGAGGACCAGTTCGGTGCTGGTAGTGTGACTTGGCGTTACCTTTCAAAGTTGAACATTTACCTAACATTACTGACATTCAATAATTCCACTCTAGGAATACTAGAGAAACTTTTGTGCATTTGATTGAGGAGACAATCATAAAATCTTTTTGTAATAAAACAAATCTGGAAGTAATGTCCATAAACAGAAGACTGAGTGAAGAATGTACGATTGTGAGAACATGATCTAGGATGGCGGGGTCCGATGGCTTCGTTCTGTGCCCCAGTTGTGTCATGAACGTGCCCTGGCACCTACACAGTGCCTCGGACTCAGGGGCACCCCATACATATCTGATGGAGAGGATATTCATACCATGGAATACGCAGCTATGAATGTAAGCCACCGCCACAAGCACCACCAGGGACAAGTGGTAAGAACAAATTCTGAGTGATGAACTCAAAATTCAGACTAGTTTTGTTTATTTTTAAGAGGGAGAGGAAAAGGTGCAAGGGAGCAGAAGCAAAGAACCAGTTTTATAGTCATCAGTAATTCCAGTTCTTTAACTGGGTAGTACAATCATGAATATTCATTTTTATTGTTTTAAAACTATAGTAATTTTATTAAAATATTTCAAAAAAATTTAAAAGAATACACTGAAACACTTTCATAGCACTCATTTCCCTTCAACCAGCTACCTAAGGATCCTGTCACCAGCCCACCCCTGTGGTCACCACCACACCCCTGTGCTCACCACCACCTTTCCATTATTTTAGTTCAGATCATCAGCATCAAAGTATGTGTGTATGTGTACAGCTAAGACAACTTACTGGCCTCTTTCACTATAATCCATTATTTACCCACAGCCAGGGTGATTCTATAAGAAGTCATTTGGATCAAATCATCCACTTAATTGAAACCCTTCAGGCAGTTTTCTCTTGCCCAAGGTACAGTCCAAACTCCTTCAACTTGTCATATTTTTGTCCCTGCTTACATCATCTATGCCATTTCTTGCTTTTCCTCTTCAGTTACCCTTTAGTCATCATCTTAAATAACACCTCTTCAGCAAACCTTCTCTTACTCCACTTAACAAGACCATACACTTGCAGATACTGTGCCTTTGCCCAGGTCATTCTCTGAGTGCAGGCGGCCCTTTGTCCAGTGCTCTACCTACCCACTGGATGCACTTGTTACGCACTTCCACATTATTGGCGCTTAGAAGGGTAGATGTAAGTGCTCATATTGGGATTTGTACTTATTGTATAAACTCATCTCAAAATGAGAAAGAAAATTTAACCCTGGTGTTAGGCATGGAAAATGGATTGGAATTAGTGACCTCGTTTTCTTATGTATAAAATATGGCTAGAATTGCTTACCATAAATCTAGTAAGGTTGATAATTTAATTTTAGAATAAAATGGAAACACTTAATATGACAGAATGTCCTAGATTCTGAGATTCGTGGGAGTAGAGAGTAATTTTTTAAAAAAATCTTTGTAATTTTAGTGCTTAGCACAGGCCACAGAACATAGTAAATTCCCCATGCATATATTTAGGAGGGCTTCAAATATGATGGATTCTTCTCTATCGATCACGGTGGTCCCACATTGAGGCAAGAAAACTGAGATGTCTGAATTGCATCCTTAATCTTTTTATAAATATAAATAATTGAGGTAACTGTGACTACATAAAAGAAATACCAAGCTAACAACAAAACTATGAGTCCATTAATATATTTTCTTTTTTGAACTATGTTGTTAAGTAAGTGAAGTGAAATAGCTGGATTATAGTATATGTCACTGTAATTACCTCCATGAATGGCAAAAGTTGATTAAAGTTTAAGAATATTCTCAAATATTTGAGAATATTTATCAAGATATTTATGAGAAACCATACATAAAAACTTAACAATCTAGTAACTACTGATCACCTAATAGTTTTTAAGATAGCACTTTGATAACATTTGCTTTGCTGAATGACAAAAATATATTATTATTTTAATTCAAAATTTATACCCTGAAACATAACAAATGGAGAAGAAACATACTTTCTTTGTGAACTTTACATGTGATACTTTATATGTATCTTTATGTGATCCTAAAATGACGGTGTAAATGCAATCCACTAAGAATCCTTTAAACAGGTTAAAATTGCCTCTGCAATTGCACTCATTGGTGTGAATCACTTCATTGCATCACTGTCTCTATCATGTTTGCCTGGGAGTTACTGTGTCCATGTTATGTCACTTCTAACTTATATCCATCCAATTCCTGCAATCAATCTTTTCCTCCATACAGGTCACCTTACAATTTGAGTGAAAAATATTAAAATTGGCTTCCTAGGTCTTAGAAAAGCAGCAAGTGTTTAAGAGAACTACCCTTTGCTCGTGGAAACTCAAATACTGGTTCTGTTATTCCCTAGTCACCCACATTCCCAACTTTGGATACCCTCACTGTACTCCTTCCCCGCACCCCTCCTTCCCTGCACCCCTCCTTCTCCTCTTGGTAATGTGAGGGCCATAACAGCTCGGATCTCACAGGGCAGGCATGAGAATGACAGAAAATACATACAAAGACTTAAACTCCAAGGCTGACACAAATTAGGGACTCGATGACTGCTGTCTACTTTTATCAAGTTAGACACCACTTTAAGTAAGTTATAGCAGCTATACATGACAGTTTGGTCCCCAGAATCTTGTCATAATAAAGCACACGCATACCTCCTCGGGACATCCACTGTCCACCCAGTCCTGGCGATGACGATCAAATCCACTGGAACATCTTCAGAGAAGACGACATTGCAATTCAGAGAAGAGAGTGTAGGGTCCAGAGTGAGGGATAAAAATTAAAAGGAAAAAAAGATTGGTAAGTAGTTAATTCTCAAATTTTCAGTTTAGCACAACAGAAGCATTCTTCTACAGACCTGTTATCAGAGCAGCAGCAAGGAATTTACACTGTTCTGTGTACTAACTCACTCCCACATAGTCACCTGACCAGGATCAAACATGGCAATGAATGTCCCCACCGAGGCCCCCTTCACTGTGCACCCCACCCAGAGGTAAGGCTGACTGCTGTTATATGAAGTTGGTTTTCCTCATTTTTATTTCTCATCACTCAAACAAATGGATACAGAAAAACACTGTATCGGTGTTTGGGGGGGGGGTTAGATCTTTTTGTTTCTCTTAAGTTTTTATATTTAAGATCCATAGCCACAAACGTGACTGTATAGCAAAGGGTTATCTCAGCAGGTTGAGCAACTTAAACCCACACATTCTAGCTCCTGGGAGATAACCTCTAAGCCCTTGGAATATCCTGCTGGAGAAATGTAAGATAGCTTATGCTAACAATATTATTTATGGGGAATGTCTGTTTTATTCACCGGAAGCACTGGGCCATGTTATATCAGTGTGAACTCTGTGGGGGCTGGAGATTAGAGATAAGGTGAGTCATAGAGAATTTCATACCTACGTGACTGAGCCTCAGTAAAAACCCTGGACACCAAGGCTCGGGGGGGTGGGTTTCCTTGGCTGGCAGGCCATGCTGTGTGTGTTCACAAACCATTGCGGGGGGAGTTAAGTGCTGTCTGTATGACTCTCCCATAAGAGGACGACCGGAACTTAGTCTTTCCTAGACGCTGCCCTGTGTGCCTTTCATCTTTGCTCATTTTAATCTCTAACCTTTTGCTGTAGTAAATGGCAACCTTGGGTATAAGAGCTGTTCTGAGTTCTGTGAATCCATTCAGTGAATGATTCATCCTGAGTGTGTTCTTGGGGGTCCCTAACACTACTATGATTATGTCACACCTAAAAAGTCTAATTCAGCAAGTGCTGGGTAAGAGTTCGTCCCCTTTCCTCTCTCTTCAGCTGGAATAATTTCTTGCCCTCTTGCCACAGTCCATTGATTTTTTTAAGACACAGAAATTACTCTCCAGAGCCCATTCTGATAAAGCTTCATAGTTGCTGTTGATCACTTCTTACTTTACTATTTAACTTTTCTCCTTAACATACAATTTGGTACTTATTTACCAAACTAGACTGTGAATACTTTAATGTTATACCCAGTGTCACATATAATCATATCTAGTGTGTCTGACACCTGATTTCATTTTCATATTAGAAATTCAAAATATTTTTGTTAGTCTACTAAAATGAAAGGTTTATATCACCCCTGAATTTTAATATCTATGCATACATTTATATATAATATATATGAATCCATATTGATAAATGTTAATCTAAAGATATTTATACAGTTTTTGAAAGTAAGTGGAGGCTGCTCGACTTTTGTCTTAAATTTTCTTACAGGGCTTATAGTGCTACTTTTTTTTCTACTTGTTTTGCAGTGGGTCCACATGATGACTTAGTCCAAGAATCTTTGCCAGACATTATGTACTATGGCATGAATGAGCATAATTTAATTCAAGTGGAATGTGAAAACAATTGTACTGTCAACGAGAACAACAAAAAAGACCATATCGATCATTCTGCCCAGATATGATTCACTAGAGCTTAGCTAGTTTATGCCTACCATCTGTGTTGATCAAGCTTAATGTGGAATGAACATCACAGTGTGATCTAGCGTGCTAACTTTGGGAATCCCCAGACAGTCAACAAAAATCTAACGTTTAGTCTATTTAACTCCAAATGAATAAGATGGTCGTTCCCTCTTCTTCTTTTTGCCTTTAGAGTTTCTTTAAATATTAAAAAATGTACATACTGACATTGTCTTTTGTTAGATGGAAATATATCGATTTTCTACAATAAAAAATATTTTTGGGAGCTACCTGGCTACAAATAATTAAATGGAAAAGACAATTCTAAAAATGCAGCTTGTCTTCACATACTGTATTGCAGCTGTATTTCAAGCCACTGGGAGATAACATTTAATCTTACGTTATAAGAGGACAGTAGGAAATCTGAAATTTATAGGTCAACTGAAATTTTATCTTAAGTAATTAGTCCTTTAAATGGTTAACTCAATCCCCAGAAAAAGCACGGAAACACTGCATTTTGCTTGATTTATTAAAGTCCCCCAGTTATATTGTGTGAAATTAGGTTCTACTAAAAATATGTGATTCAATTGAAGAATTCTTTTATTCACAATTGATCCTCTATTAGTTGATCTGCAGTTTACTAATTGCTAGGGTAGGAGGGACTGACAATGGCAAACACAAATAAGATTTGGTCTGAAGAGCGCATGCATTCTGTAGCTCACAGTGCCTTAACATTTTAACAACACCGGATGCAGCATTTTTTTAAAACGTTTTCTCATACCTTAGTAATCTAAATAGCATTCTAAAAGCAATTACAGACAGAAGTCTGAGTGTATGCTATAAATTATTAAGGAAAACCACCTTTATGTTACTTCTGAATTGAAAATAAACCAAAAATAATTTCTGAGAACAATTTCCACTGAGCTGCTGGGCTGTTTTTCCTAAAACACAGAAACATTAACCATGTCATGCTCCGCATATTAATCTCCCCATTTTAACACTGTTAGCAAAAAGGCTCTTCTGTATTATAATCACCCAGTATTCCTGTTGAACTATAAATTTCTGGGTCTTGCTGTACAAAAAAAATCTCTAAAAATTTGGGTCCAGCAGTTTTCACTGTGACACCCCAGGTGACTCTTATCACACTGAAATTGGAAAACTGCTGACATCCTGGATAATACGCCCACGAGGTAGGCCCCTGTCCACTCCTCCTGCCTCTACAACCTGTTGGCTCATCCTTCAGTGCCCCTCCCTGGATGTGTTGTGCTTTTTCCCATCTCTGCCTTCGAACATGCTATTACTTATGTTTGGAATACATGCCTTGTTTCTAATTAGTAAACCCAGCTGAACCCACCCAGAAGAGTTAGTAACCCTTTCTCAGTGACTGCCAATATCAACCCAATGTCAAATGCTAGCATGTATTATTACATTGTAATTGGTTGTGTTCCAGCTTATTTTAACAAGACTTTGGGAGGAACATGGTTCAAAGGGAGGTTCTGAAATCAGACTGCTTGAGCTGGAATTTGGGTTTGGGTACAAAACAGGTATGGAATCTCAGGCAACTTATATTTCCCATTTCGGTTTGTTTCCTCATCTGCAAAATGAGGTAGGAGAGCTTATGTAATAATTAAAGTTAGAGCTTGGTACACAGTCAACATTTAGTAAATATCAACTCTTTTTCACACCTAAGTGATGGTTTTGTAGTAGGCATGAAGCTAGGTCAATTATTGAAAATAAATGAGATTTTCATTTTAGTGACAGTGTTTTGGGAAATGTTTACAGTATGGGAAATATAGAAGCGAAAGAACTTGAGACACATGGTCATAAACTAAAGGGGGGGTAATGGTGGGGATTGGAGGGTAGGGTGGAGGGGAATGAAGGGGGGAATAGAACAACTGTAATGGCATAATCAATAAAAAATAAAATTAAATTAAAAAAAGAATAATTCTGTGTACCATAGTAACAGATGGTCCTGTACCATATGATGGTCCTTTACCATCATATTTGGGAATTAGTATTATAGAATCTTATGAGATGGAACTCTAAATTGCTCTTAAACATGAGACAAATCTTTATTCAGTATTTACAAATATGGCAGAGATTACTTGGTTTTGTAAATATTTTTCAAAAACTGATTTAAATAAAATCTGAGCTCCTAACTATAATATTTCCAATGTTTTTTGGAAGAAGTTATTTCTTTCTCACTATTACCCAACTCCAAAACAAACGGATAGAGAGCTATACTTCAAATTAATTGTACTATTCCCCACTCAGTTTCAATGGGATGTTGATTTCCAAGCCCCCAGGAACCATGTTAACTGAGCCCCATTAAGTAAGTCAGCCTAGAAAACAAACAATAGCTTGCAACATCTATCCACTCAAGAGATTAAAGTGTAAATGTCATCAAATCTCTAATTTACCTCAGTCTTGTAGAAAAGGTTTCAGAAATTGACATATTTTATAAGGATAATATATTCAGGTGAAGGAAACAGAGCAAATACACACATAAGCAATACATAAGAATTAAAAACAAAGTGTGTCTTACTGCACAAATGAGCATGCATCACTTCACCAGTGAGAAGAAACATCTATTAAAGAGAAGTTAGGAAAAGAAACTTCACAGAATCTTAAATCCCCGGCAGCAGTTAGTTTCTAAATCAGGATACCACAAAGTGTTTTCTGCAAAGGACCAGATTAAGTATTTTAGGCTGGTCAGGCTGTACAGTTTCTGTCCTAGGCAGTCACCTCTGCCAGAGTAGCTCAAAAGCAGCCGCAAACAAAAGCAAAAAGAAATGAGCGTGGCTGTGTTCCAATAAAACTGTGGTAGCAAGAAATGGGGAGTGGGGCATGTTTGGCCCATTTGCTATGGTTTGCTGAAACTCTGTTCTAGTTGCTATCTAAAATTAAAGACCTGTAAAATCTGAAAACTTTAGGACGAATACCTCATTTAAGGTGTCTGTTGATTTAAAAGGTCCTTGCAGCCTTGGGTGTATTTATCATAGCGTGCAACCTAATGGAAAAATCAATTGCACGTTTAGTAAATTTTCTTGCCACAATCTGCAAAAGTGTGAAAAATGATCCTCCAGCATAAAAAAAAAATGGAAAGATGCTTTTTAAAAAAGCAGAAGTATTTTAGATGAGAAATATTTAATGAAAAACAGCTGTGGTAACTAATAACATTTTGTCATAAGGTAAAATAGATCATATGAATCTGTAAGATATGGCAAATTTATTTTATTTTGAAACACTGAAAATTTTTAATTGGAAAGACAGGTCATGAAATTTAAGATTTTGATCATAATCAAATCTCAATCTCAATAAAAAGATTTGTAAAAAACTGTACCTCGTTTCCTGTAAGGCGGATACTTACTGTTCCTACTTGGCCTTAGGCATGAGATAAATGATTTCACTTCTAAAAAGACTTCTCCTCAAATCAAGAAACTTGAGCTTAAATTTTTACAGAATCTTTTGCTTGAACCTCTCTGGGAGTATTAGGTGAATCTAATTATTCAACCTATTACAGACAATATTGTAGGATCTATTATGAAATTTCAAATCATTATAATATACAAGAGTATGCATATTATGTTTGCATAATATGTTTTCTTTTAATGAAAGCTCTTGATATTACTTGTAGCTCAGAATCATAATCCGATGCCAGTAAGAATAGTTATATGCAGAATGCAGAAAATGTCAGATGGAAAAATGGGTTAAATCACCTGATACCCGATGTCCTGAACCTTGTCATTTACACAGGTGGTATCTGGCAGAGCAGCAGATTTTACACAGTAAAGGCTAAATCTTTCTTCTAAATTTCTAAAATCTAGGATTGCCCTGGTATGTGCTTAAAAACATCACAAGATCAATTCTTTTATCTCATTTTTAAAAATTCAAATCTTGTTCCTTTCCTCCCAAGTAACAAAAAAATATATTTATTACTTCTTGTTGTTTATGCCATCTTTCCCTAAAGAATATTTTCTAGAAGGAAAATGGGTTTTGCACTTGGCTTTTCATGCTGGCATTCTTTCTTCCTACCAGCATCCCCTCCTGATGTGGAGTCTGTCTTCAGTGTTAGAGTACGTAGGGGGAGAAACACGGAGGCTGCCAGTGAGGCGACAGCATTTAGGTGTACATGAAAGAAAGCTAATCTTTTCAGAAAGTATTCTGAATAAAAGCCACTGCTAATGTTGCCTCATTTGTCATGGTCAGTGCTTTAGGGAAGGAAGGACCAGTGTCTACTTTAAAGAGAAGGAGACTGAAATATGGGTTGAAACTGTGATGTACAAAAACAAAGTCAGTGGTACACCAGAGAATCATTAAACACATACCAGGGCAAAGTCATTAGTGGGAGCCCGGAGCTGTGTACTTCCACCGTGTTTCAGACAGGAAGATGCCAAATCTAGATTGTTAGATACTTGGGTACTTAGTGTGCACCTACATTTAAATCTTCCTCAAAATGTTACTTAAAAGGGACAAGAGAATAAATATTCACCCACAGGGAAACAGGTAAAAGCTATCCGATTCAAAGGACTTGGGCTGACTTACTGGCAAACCTAATCTCACAGTAGGGTTCAGCTTTTATTTTTACTTATTTATTTTTAATCCTCATCTTAGAATCAAACCCACAACCTAGGCATGTGTCCTCACACATGATTAGCTCCAGGACTTCCTGCAGGTAAGACGAAGAAGACTCGAACAATAAAAAAGACTTCACGTTTTCATTGACACCTTCCCTTTGCTTTGTACTAACTCCTCTACAAATCCTTTCCCTCTAATATCTAATATACTTCATTTGCTTGCCTTCTGTTTTCCTGAAGTCCCCGTTGCCAACCACTCCATCCCACTCAGCTCTGCAGTGGGACCTAATCCAAGCTGGGCCCCAGCAGGATGTCTTTGGAGACAGAACTGTCCTTCTCTGGGTGGGGCAGGAGGGGGCAGCTTCAGTCAAGCTGACAGGACCTATCTTGAGGACAGAACACTTACTATCTAATAAAAGTCATACAGTTAGAAATGAACGCTCAGTCTTAGTTTACCGAGGACTATTAACACTTAAAATCATTTCTTCACCGATTGATCACAAACTTGGCTTTGCCAACTAGCCAGAATCTTGGCTGCAAATGTGTTTTAACAATTTGGCTCCTTATTTATGAAAGATTCTGAACTCCGTTAGAAACACTTAACTCTTCCAGTAAGATAATGCTGAACTAAGGCAGAGGTATGGTACCTGAGGAAGACTATCATTACAATTAAATAGTTTTGTTTCTTCAGATTTTATATACACAAATAAGAAGTTATTTTAGAAAAGGCAGAATAAAATATCGATTGGTAATTATTTCTAAGAGGAAAATTAATCATTTTTGTAGCTTTTAGAATATGGTTATAAAATGAGTATTGCACTTAAAAAATAATGCTATTTTTCCACCTAATTATAAGTGCAACTTTTGGAGCCTTGTTTCTGGGTAGCGCACAACCACATTCTGAAGAGTTTGGGGACACTGTGCATGTGTCACATTAGAAAAGAGAACTCCACTTGCCCCACTTGCTGTCTAGATTCAGGCACTGAGAGCAATGGTGTCTCTAGTTTTGACTTAATAATTAATAATGTTACTTATCCCATTGAACACAAGTATCAGGGGAAAAAGAAAGAGAAGGAAGTAGAGGTTATGGTAGGGTTCAAGCATGTAATCATGGATGTGTCAATAACAATCCGTTATATAATTCTCACCCCAACCAGGTAATATTTCTCACGATTATCCCCACTTAACTGCTGCAAAAACTTGAAGCCATACTATTCGGTGGAAAGAGCATGAGCTTTAGAACTGCACATGTGAAACTGGGTTCAGCTCTTGACTCTGCTATCAACTGTGATCCAGTCTCCAAGTTATTATTGGAGACTGGAGCTTCAGGTTTCATAAAATGGAGATTGTAAAATCTATCTTTGCTGAGTTTTGACAAGAATTAAATGAGGTAATATAAATGATTAACATACTAAGTGCTCAATAAATATAAGCTATTTTATATTTTTTATCATCCATAACATGTAGCACAGGTTGAAAAGTGCTTTTTGAAAATAAGACATTATAACCTGACTTGAAAATATAGAATTGAAAACTTATATAACATCCTCAGGGCTCTGACCGAGCTTCTTCAACCACAAAAGTGGAAAGAATCTTCTCTCCACTTTTTTTTCCAACGAAGAGAAAAAAAATCTCCTCTTTTTTGATAAATGAATTCTTTCAGAATCTGAAAATCCCTTGCCAAGCATTCAACTTCACTTTTTGGTAGAACAGAAGTGAGAGTTGAGTCATCCAGAAAAAGAGAAAAAGAAGGAAAAGAAAATCTCCTCATGGCTGTAGGCCATTAAAACAAACAGTCACAAATAAAACTACTGGAAATGTCAGGAATTCAATTTTTGACACCCTTTCTTAAAATGTCTTGACTGTATACCAAATGTTATGTTAAATGGTACCTTTCAATGCATAAAGGGGAAAAAAGAACAATGGTTTTACTTTGTTGTTGGTTCAGAAAATGGAACATAAAGTCTGAGGGGTTGAGGTGAGCTGCGCTTCTGGAAAATGCCACCCTTTTACCAATAAATTTTTATTCCACGGTGCTCAGATTCATGGTGCTGGGCTTCCAGAGCTGTCTGTCTCCCTCAGGAGGAACAGTGTATGAATCAGTGTACCTCTGTTCTGGCCAGGAACAAGAAATCCCTCTGATGAGATGGACGGTCTAATCAAAAAAAGGTCTTTATCCTAATTTATTTTTTACTATGAGACGTTTCAGAATTTTATTTGGAATACTAAGATTTACAGAGAAATAAAAATAGATGGCATTTCCAGTTTCTCAGAGAACCCCTATTATGAAATATTCTTATTCCTATTTCAACCCATAAACATTTAGGAAAGAACTCTAAGGGAATATAAAAGACCATTATTTGACCCCATCCCTTCTGGAAGAGTAACTGAGGAGATGTTCCAAATGAATAAAGGTCTCTGTCTCTTATTACTACTTCAGAGGAGACAAAGTGTTTCCAATGACAGTGAATTTGGGTCCTTGCAAAAGATCTGCAGAAAGAATGGGTGGATTAAGAAGATTGGTATATTTTAACTTGGAAAATGTGCATTAATCACGGATCTTCAAGCTCCATCCAGAGTTCAGGGTTTAGTTTTGCAGAGGCTTCAAGTGACTGCTGGAGTGAGGGTGGAGAAAGTGGGAGGGTGTGGCCGTGAACCCCACATCACAGACTGTGCCGAAGGAGGCCTAATTCTATCTGCTTTGTGACCAAAGTGCGGTGAGTGCGGGGCAGGGGAGGGGAGGTGGAGGTGGAAGAGGGTATATAGAAGATAACTGGTAATGGGAAAAAAATGTATGGTGGTTACCAGACCGGTGGGGGTGGGGTTAGTAAGAGTATAGGGGGATCAAACACATGGTGATGGAAAATGATTTGACTTTGTGTGGTGGGCCCAGGATGCAGTATATAGATCATGGATCATAGAAATGAACATTTGAAACTTATATGACCCGATTAATCTGTGTCACATGAATAAATTTAATAAAATAAAAAAAAATGTTTCCTAGTTTAGGAAGAAAAGGTTTGAAAACCATTGTATTAAATCATTTAATATACCTCACCTGATGAATTCCCTCAGGCCTGTTATTACTGCATTTTACAATGTAACTAAATCTCTGAGACTCGTACTATGAGCTCAGTTGAAGCAGGATAACATTGGCAGGGCACTCCCAGAAGACAGACAACTTTCCCTGCCTGTTTGTTCCTAGAAGATGCAATTTAAGGCATTATGACGCCAGATAATGGCGCCTAAATGACTCTTACAAAGACCAACAAACACTGTCTCTTAAAATATTTGCTTAATGACTGTTTAATAATATACTTCTAGCTTTCGGGGGATATTTCAACTTCTCTAAGATCCAGGTTAAAGCAGAATCTCTCTTTATAGATATGTGGGTAGTCCATACTTGTTTAAATTAATCATTCAAACTTGAAACTTGTCATACCATCTTATCAATGTATTTTGATCAAAGAACTAATGTTTCATTCATATCTTCAGCTCCTGGTAAATTCAATTTTATCTTTTAATGTCTCAAGGGTGATTATTCCAAAGAGTAGCAAATTGATTTTTGTAGAAACACTTCTTAGACTGCTAGAGTTGGTTGCAATGTTACAAAAAATGATTTCCTTATTACTGTACTTAAAAAGTGTGTTATGCGAATTTTGAAATAATTGTATATATAAATATATATATGAGTTCAATTTGCCTCTTGAAGTGAAGCTATAATATTGATATTTAAAAATAACATGTTTGGTATATATAAAACACCATTTTCTTTTAAAATTCTTATTATTCTCTCTACACTATAAATCTGTGAGCTCACATGGAAGGGTCTGTTTCTAACATTGCACCAGGCTCAGGTCCTTATAGAGAGATTACTAACCATGTATTTGTATATTCATTCCACTTAAGGAATGATTTTGGACATAAAACAGTGTTCTGCTTCCTTATTTCCTCGCTTTATTCTATATCGGATTTGTCAGGCATATAAAATATCAAATTACTAAATGCTAATTCTATTACAGTTTTATGCAGCTCATGTGTACAAATGTCCTATGTCTATTTAAAGGCAGCAAAAAAAAAAGATTGTAAGAATTTGGGTATGAAGCAATTTTCTGCTTCATAAAATATAGTTAATGTCACCTCATGTTAACAGAAGCATTCTTGGGTATGTAATTTTCTCTTCAGATTTGCTTTTAATGAAACTCACTTAGTATTTCAGAGCACATTCCTTTAACCCAGATAGAAGAATATATTTACAGAAAAAGTGATATAAGCCTATGTGGAATGGATAAGTAGACCTGAATTTTCATGTATTCTTTCTTTCAGGCCACAAGACCCATCCATTTGACATACTCACATTTTTAAATTATTCATTTTCAAACATTATTTTATCAGTAGGACCTGATCCCTCATGTATTATCTCCTGTTTTCCTTAGGTGTTTTCTAGTTTGTTCCAGTGTCACTGTTCACTTCATGAAACCTCTCAAAAATGGTCAATATTTTCTCCCAAAAGCATTATTGTAAATCCATATTTTACTTTTTTTTACTAATCAATATATTTGTTATATGCTTTCCACTTATCTGGAAAACTTCTGCTACATCAGGCAGAGAGTCAGTATTTCAGGTTCTGGGCCACATGGAGTCTGTGGCAGGAGCTCCGTCTACCGTGGAGAATAACTGAGCTGATCCAGCATTTCTGGCACTGCCTTCAGTTCTGGATACACAGTGCAGTTAAAACTTAGATAACAGCTGGGTGTCGCAGAATGCTGCTAGGGAGGCTGACCACATCACTCACAGGCAAGCAAGTACACTTTTGAAAGGAAAGAAATGGGACATTGGGGTACATAAATCTTTGTGAATAAATGTTTTTGAGTTTTCAGGTAGATACCTAGAAGAGAGCTTGCTGGGTCACATGGTAAAGCTCATGTACCATAGAAATGTACACTTAAAACCTATCTGATCCTGTTAACTAATGTCACGGCAACAAATTTAATAAAATTTAAAAAAATTATAAGAGAAGGAAATGGGACACTGGGACTGTCTTGAGAAACCTGGTCATGGCATTTAGGGGTCATGAAACCTGGTCATGGCATTAAATATGATTCTCACAGTTCAAAGATATTTCTATCCACAATTTTTTTGCTTAACTTTAGTAAACATTTTCAGTCAAGTTTTCTTGTGTGTTTGTCACCTACCATGTATGTATTCTTGTTCACTTTGTTCTTTTAGACAATCTAGGCTACGTATGCACGGTAAAATTTGAGTGTATTTGGACGTATTTTATGCCTGTTCCTCAAGAATTGGTCTCACTTCTCACAAACTGAGTGCATGGGTCTGAGGGTGATACACTCAGATGTCTGTTTATGATCCATCTTCTGATATATGAGTAGAAACAACACAAAGTGATTGATCCAGGCCCTGTACAAAATACAACTCTGTACACCATTTTTGCTGTATGTCATTTAAGTTTTTGCCCCACGAGAATCCTGTCTATATGCTATTCTTATCTTATTCTCCAATTCATCATTTTCATTTTTTCACAAAGACCCCATCTTGCCAATCCTGCACTTTGCATGACTACATCCTCAGTTATTGCTGAAGGCAATACACACACACGTGCAGCAACAAACAATTCAAATAAGTTTTGAACAGACGTTAATGTAAATAAGGCAATAAAATCCTTTTAGTAGGCAAGGGAGGGGCCTCCTTCCCTTCCCCAGTGGGTCACTCGTCCAGCATGTGCGAACATACTTGTTAAGCTATATACACTAAGACCAGGCATAGAAACCTAA
Organism: Artibeus jamaicensis; assembly: GCF_021234435.1. Taxonomy (NCBI): domain Eukaryota; kingdom Metazoa; phylum Chordata; class Mammalia; order Chiroptera; family Phyllostomidae; genus Artibeus; species Artibeus jamaicensis. Next base: position 1,976,914 of record NW_026521995.1, on the reverse strand, counting down.
TGAGAATTGTCAACCCAAGCATTTGTCTTCTTTTTTTTTCATCTCTCCAGCCATCTATAATTCAAATATTTTTTATTTTAAATTTTGGCTAAGTTTCATGACCTTGGCTAAGCTTCTCAATCTTCCTAATTCTCATTTACTTAATCTATAAAACAGGGATCCTAACACCTCTTAATGTGATTGCAAGGACTGAATGAGATAATAGAATTAAGAGACTTCAGTGGGAGTAAAGGATTTCAGGCAAGGCTGAGTGCACAGTAAATAGAGAAAAAAGGTAGCTGTTATAATTTTTAAATTATCTCCACATGCAAGGCATTTTTAGCCTTAAAATAACTCCCCTGTCCTTTCTTTTAAAGCTCATGCAATTGAGTGGCAGCAGGAAATCTGGGCAAGTGTAAAATATACCTGTGTACTAGCTGAGTGCAGGGGAGGGAGAGATTAATTCTGATCAGGGCACAGATCAATGTAGAGGCCTTTTCTGGTGGTCAAAAGACATTATTTTAGGGATATAAAAACCTGTATTATTAGGAAAGCCTATCATTAGAAATTATTGCGGCCAAGGTCATGTTCACGGAGAGAATAGCTCCCCCTTGACTATGAAAGATCATTGAAGGAAAAATTCAACAGCTCAGGTGAAAGAAAAAATGGTTCTCTAAGAAGGAGAAATAAATGAGTCCCACTAATCCAGATTCTGCCAATTCCTTTTACAATATTCCAAAAAAAATTTGAATGCTAATCTTTGTTCGAACAATAAATCTCATTTTTATCCCAAATACCTTCTCTGTTTTTGCCTAATAACATACTCCATCTTGGTAAGATGGCTCAAAAGTTATATAAAAAGACAGTTAGGGGTTCTTAGAACTAAAAAAAAATAACAAGATTATTATGTGCATTGCTAAATCACTGGATTTCCAGAATTTATTCATGAATGACAATTCCTACCATAAAATTTCTTTCAAAATTCTGGGTAGGCCTTTTTAAAGGGTAAGACTCTAGCCCTGACTTGGGACTTGTCATAAAAGAAACTATTTAACACTTAGAAAATTTAATAAAATCTTCAGTAGTATGTTCATATCAAGAAATATGAAATACTTATCTAACTTTTTTTACAGATAGATTTTTAGCAGAAAGCAAAAGATCGGAAACTATCCCAATGGCATTTTTATTTTCTTACATATGAGATGGGGCATCAAAGCACCCAGAATTACCTTTGGGGGGCAGGTTCCTTGTAGTTCAGGCTTTCTTCCCCTTGCTAGGTGATTGATTATACTGGGAACCCACCTGTATCAGTGTACTGGCTGGCACTGTTGTGAGAGGCTCCACTCAGCTTCAGTGAAATTTTCTTGAAGACTCAACACGCTTGCCCATTTCATGATGGGTGATTTACACACCTGCCCACACTACCCTGAGTGATCAGCGGTGTTTGACCAAAACCAGCATGACCCTCGTGCCCCACCCTCCCTCTTCATCTCATCTCACTCCAAGCAACTTTTTTTTTGGTTCTCCAGATGAAGAAAGTCCTCAAAGAGAAAAGCTTTACTGATATGAAAGAGGGGAAACAAAAAAAATAGCATAAGTACTAGAAGGCACCAAAATTGACACACTCAAAAACTGTTTTGAGCAGTGGAATAAAGTCTTGATAGGTGTATTGTATCAAATGGAGAGTACTTTGAAGGTGACTGAAGTTTAAACATGAAAGATTAATGCATAAGTTTTTATCAATGAATTCTGGTTTTGTCAGGTCCTCCCTTGTATTAAAAAAGCTTGCTTGAGTATGAACATATTGTATTTTGAATGTCTTGTTGTATTTTGACATTAGATTCCCAGCAAAACAAATGATTAAACCCTAAACTACTTTTACTAAATGTTCTCTTTTACCATAACACCAGTCTTTTCAATATGATACTGTTAATCAAAGATTCTTCCTATACTTAATACTCATAAGTTTTTTACAGAACCTAATTGTGAACTTTTTTTGTTTTTAAATTTTAATTCCTTGTCCGTTAAGGATCATATTTTTCCACAATAATTTAGCATCTATGTTTTTAAATTGAACAAATTCAATTTCATTCTTGGGCAACTAACTTTTAATTATTTCCAAGGGAACCCACTATTAGTGCAAACAAACTAAAGGAATGGTGTATGTAATATAGCACTAAAATGCTTTATTTTATATATTCTATATGTTTTTAGATTGCATTGTTGAAAGTTTGGTTTTCTAAACTGTAAATATAAAAAATGTGGCTACTAAAGCTGGTTAATACAGAAGTAAAACTTTCCAATCACTTGGATAATCGTGAAATTGCAGCTATAAAAGGATGCAATCCTAGATAATTCTACAGATTTTACTACTAATTTGCCAAATGGTGATCAGGATGAAGGCAAACACAGCAATCCCTGGCTGGAAAATGAGACAACTTAAAACAGCACTTTGACATTTCAGGTGGAACTTGGGTATCAGGGGAATTGGCTCAAGCACCTGCGGCCTCCGGGTTTGGAAAAGGAAAGCTGGTTTCTATTCTGAATTCACAGCCATCCTTACAGATCTGCACATGGCCAATGGCCAAAAAGAAAGAAACCAAAATGTAAAATAGAGAGATAGATAGATAGATAGTCAACCAGACAGACAGACAAGCAAGCAGACAGATGAAAATACACAGTTCAATAGCATATTTAAAAAAAAGAATCATGTGTATTTCATATCCAAAAAGCAAGTAAGTCAAATGCCATCTTTCCTGAACAAAGAAAAGTCACCTATACTTTCCACATTGATCATTTTCTGCTCCTCAGTTAACACAGAATTTCTGAAAGAGTACTTAGATTTTCCTAACACATTTTATCATGTATCTTTCTTTCTCTTAGAAATATCCATTTATTGATAAAGTGTAGGTTATGTGGGCATGTGGTGAAAATTCAAACTCTACGAAAAGAAATATGAGGAAATGGTAATATTCTCTTTCTGGTGTCAATTTCCAATTCACTGCAGTTCCCCAGAGGTGAGCTTTTGTTACTAATATCTTATCAAAAGTATTCTCTGTGTTGAAATGTACTTCAAAATGCTTTCATGTAATGGATAAAATAATATCACATTTCATTGTGCTGTTATAATTCATTCACATAAAAGTAATTATCACTACACTTTTGTTAAAGCTAGGCTTGGAATACTCAAAAGGAGAAAAGGACTTTAATTTTATATTCTTAAAAGACCATTTGCTTTGCTACATTTCAGGATAAGCTAATTAATAAAAATGATCAGATTACTTAAATTTGAAAAAATTATAAATGGTCTTACACTTAAAATTTCAATTTCGATTCATTAATTACAAGCATGGCATGTCAAAACCAGTCATTCTGCTTGTGTGGTATTTCTACAAGCAACCTAGTTCCTTTAGAAGAGTGAATTCCCACTTTGGTACCAGTTATTTAATGAAAATTCAGAAATCAAAGATGTTCAAATGATTTTTAACTAGTAAACAATGTTCTAAAATTTTCTGATTTATTGATTATATGTACAAAAATGTCTTACTTTCTTTTAAGACCTACTTCATTAACTTCAGATAGATATTCACAACAAACACTTTTTCTTTAGATTTTCTCCTATAACATTTCTCTATTCCAAATTAATGGAATAAGTGTTTCCACACCACTTTGGCACACCTATTGCACGCTTACAGGACTCTAAGCCCATACACGCAAGATTAGCATTTATTTCCACTGTGTTCTTCTCATGATCACAGAGCCCCCTGAAGAGGTTTTATTAAAAAGTTAAATGCCTGGGTTCCACTTTGGACTTCCTGGTGAGGTCCACTTTGAATCTTGGTGAGCTGCAAAGATTCTGTATTTTATCAAGCTCCTGTGGTAATTCTTAACTGATATTTGAGAACTACAAAATCTGGGGCCACGTGGATTTCAAGAAGATAAAAGATCGAATATATTTAGGTGACATGTATTTCACAATTCAAGAATATAGAGTCAAAGAGCTTTCACTGGTTTGTGGAAGATTCATCAGTTAATTGCTGGCTGCACTACTAGGTCCTCAGACATCCAGCCTGTTCCACCTCAGACAACAAAACATGGCCTCCTCCCTACTATAGGGTTTGGACCTGCTGGCTGCTTCTGAGTAACACAAGAATGTGTCCTTAGTTCTGGGCTCCTCCTGAACCTTCCTTGGCTAGTACTCCTTGATGCAGAAAGCCAAATACACTTAATAAGAGAAAGAATCTAATTTTGTTTAGACTTGGGCTAGTGTGGTCAATAGTTTCAGACCTATGGTTTGAAGACCTATGCTGAGTGTATGTGACTGAAACAATGTTTCTTTGATGCCTTCAATCAGAAATGACAGCAATGCTCTTCCTGTCATGACCAGGCAGCTTGACAATAAGGCATTCCAATTTACTTTCCTTCCATTAAATACTTTTGTTGGATCTAATAGTTCATCAAAGACACAAAAATAGATTTTGTTAAGAGTTATAAGTAGCTTCATATTTTTCACTTAAATTTGATATTTAATTTATATACTAAAATGGTAATATTTTTGGCTATTAAATGTTATTAATAATTCTGATAAGTAGATGGAGTTGATTTCAACTTGAAACATAGATCAATAACAGTTTATCTAAAATTTTTAAAGCATTGTTAAGTTCTAACTGACCACCTGAAATTAGGTACTTTCCCAAGCAGAACTTTTTTTAGCCCAATCCATTAAAATAAGCCTAAGGTTACAATTAATTTTGAATGACGGCTCCCAGATTTCCTAAGTGGCTTCTAATGGGTTTCCTTGTATGAAAGAATCTGATAAATGTGTAGTGTACAGGTAGCTTCAAAGCTCTGTGCAGGATATAAAAGGTACATTTAAACAAGTGCAATTATACTGAGTCTAGCTACTGATTTACCTTAATTTTTAAAATTCCAGCCTTGGTCATATGTTCCAAGAGCATATGACCTGTCATTAAACAATTGTAGGTTTCTGATCCTCCCCTTTCAGTCTTAGAATCTTGAGACTATATTAAGACTTACAGTTGAATCAGACCAACAGACTGCTTTCCATGGCCCTCAAAGGATAACAGTGGAGTTGGTGAATGGCAGAAGCCATACTGTGTCAAAATATGCTGGAATTCCCTTGGTACAGTCCCCTTAGGAGCTTGACACTCTGTCTTTTGATAAAATTAGTTCTTCCTCCAATGTGAAAATGGACTGTGGGGTTTGGGGTTGACCCTAGATGAAGTTGTTGGCTTCTTTTAGGGCCATGTCATATGAAAAATGCCCACTGTATCTTTAAACACTAAAGTGTTTAAAGACAGTGCTGCAAATGTGTCACTGTAAAGGGTCCACAGGAACAAGACCATAGGAGGAAAGTATATTCAAGCCTCGCTGGTGCTGTTTTCAGGAGTATAAGATTACTGGTTGGGGAACGTTGGGATCAGAAGCACTGCTTATATCTGCTCTCTCAATCTCCCTCTCCTTCAAAACTTAGGTAGTTTTGTTTCCGTAAGTTAAACTAGCATACAATAATATGTGCACATTCTGTTTTTGAAAACTACCTATGACTACATAAAAAGGGCTTCCATTCTTAATTAATTTAAGTTTATGATACATTTCACACCATTAATGAATTATTAGTCAGCATTTCTGAGTTATACATTTCTAAAATTTTAAAAATACATTACATGTGGTACTTCCTCTTTTTGTTACAGCAAAAAAAAAGTCCAATTCATGCACTGGAAAGTAACAGTCGGTGCCATGGTTGCTCAGGGAAATGTAATGGAAATGACAGGTTGACAAACCTTTGTGCACTGCCGATGGGAGTGTACAACGCTGCAGCCCCATGGCAACCAGTATGCTGGTTCCTCAGAAAAATTAAACATAGAATTGCCATGTGATATACCAATTCCACTTCTGATTATATACTAACAATAAAAAAATGAACGCAAGGATCCAATCAAACATCTATACTCTAATTCTACCTCAGTTTTTGCTCCTTAAAAATGAGAATTAAAGGAAATAAACCATTCAACTTATCTTTTTTAGTGCCAGCTGACCTTGATAGTTTCAATAATCACTTACTAACAGATTATCACTCTGGGACATGAGAACAATGGAGACATAAGACGGGTGGAAGAAAAATCTGTGAGGCGTCTTTTGTGCTGCTAAGAATGAGACTTTTCTTGTTTTTATTGAATTTGTTAACGAAAGCTCTAAGGTCTAGGGAAATGCTTCTAGGTAGCAAAAGCAAAGTTTTGAAGCTCACAGGTCTAAGGTAAAATTACTAAAATGCAGTGGGGAAATTAAGTTGAACAAAAGTGTAATGAGCCACAGTAAAACCAATTAATTAGGCAGGTTTTGATATGTATATAACTGGGTTGCTGAAGAATTAAAAACGAATCCAAGATTTTAAACTAGGATTTGATATTCAACAAAACATCAAATGGTAACAGGAAGAAAACTCACACTTTTTAGTGGTGTTCTTTGATGAATTCCTTCCTCATTTATATGTATCACTGCCTTTCTTTTTTCTATTAATCTTAAAAAGACTACGATTTCAATAACATACAATAATCTTATGCTTTGCTTGACTTTTCTGCAATCTTATTTATGCCTGTAAAAACTGTATCACTTTCTTGCAACATCAACTATAAAATATTGATTTTACTATGCTACTATTTTGTAGGCAGTGACAGAGATTAACTTGCACCTGAAATGGAGCCTGGCAGGTGTGAAGATGACAGCTGGGGTGTCAAGACCTCAGGCAGGGACATCACAGGGGTAAAGCTTCAGTTCCAAGCTTAAAGCTGAGGAGCAATGGGACCCTGCACAAGTAACTCAGCTTTAGTTTCCTCCACTGTCAAAATGTTGCACAAGTTAAATATATTTGAAAATTCCATGGCACAATGGCTGGCAGAGAAACCTCTCAATACAAAGAAAGTATTAACAGTATAAGGCAGTTTCCAATTTGTGGATGTCTTTTTATTACTAAAACTGCCTCTTTAAAACTTTAAGCATGCATTTCCACCAATAGAATTTCAAAAAGCATGATGAAATGGTTGGTAGGTTTCTAGACTAATGTCTCAAACCTTTAATTACCCCAACATTATTTCAGTCGAGAATTGCTCTAATAGTGTTCTGGCTGGGTGGCAACCTTGCCCTGGTTTTCCTGGGTTCAGCATTGCAAGTCCCTGGTCCCGGGAAACCCTCCGGTCCCAGACAAATCTAATCATGATTTCTTTATTTGGAACCTAATCATTCATTTACGCATTCACTCAGTTACTCATTCATTCATCTGTTTTCTGCAGCACTAGGTACATCCATAGGTGCTATAGATAAAAGGGTGAATCGCCCTCAACAAACCCAGAGCCCGCCAAGGAGACAGACAAATGAGCTAACTGCTCATGACGTAAGATGCCAGGGAAGCACAGTGGGGGACATCACGCACAGACTTGTGGTTTAGGGAGACTTCCCAGAAAAGCCGATTACTAAATTGGAACTTGATTTAGATTTATACCCTAAACCAGAGCCTTCTACTTCATTCTTTGGGCATTTTGCATGCCTGAGCTCAGTATTCCTTAAATATATGTACTAAAACACAACCTCTTTAGATTGACTGCTCATTTTCTAACAGATTTTGAATAATTTGTAACACGCATGTAATTTTTGTGAGATGTCAGCAAAATATAAATATAAATAACCACACACCCTTGACTTTATAGCAGTTCTTCCTACTCTGGAGATATAGCTAGTTAAAATCTACTTGTAAGAATGCTAATTGCCTGCTTGCTTTTCATTATTTGAAATTCATTGCCCAAAGGAAATTTATTAGAACAACATGTGAAACTGAAAACAAAACATAACTTATAATACATAATACTGTTCTATCCAGAATAATGCTGTGCTTGCCCCCAAGTTAGCAAGTTAAACAGATTTCCTAAAGCTTGTTATCAGGGAATTGGCATTCTACTCTGTACACTTCAATAACTTTTAAAATATTCCCCGACATGCCTCTGTCATTACAGCAAGAGCTGCGACAAGGCGATAAGACACAGACTGCTTACAACAGAAAGCTCTTCTTCTACATGCACTGACTAGAGCTTGAAGATGTGATTCCCCATTTGGAGGAAGAAGCAGATTTACCGCAGACTCTGAGGGTGAGAGGTGGACTTAGCCTCAGATTGTGAGCTCCATCGGGGGCAGGCAACATATCTGTGTATATTATTCACTGCTGCTCTCCCAGTGCTTGGGACATAACTGATGCACAAATGGTTAAGTAAATACCAAAGCACAATGAAAGGTCTGCACTCTGTATTTCTAACACATGGTCATTCAGAGCACGAGGAACTGAAGAACCCTCTTTACCACTCCTGAAAATCAGTAACTCTCTTTGACAAGTGCGGTAGCGTAAGTTTCAGAGTAGTCACAACACAGACCGAAGCCACATGTTCTGTTGTAAGGGCCAGTCAGTGTCACTCTATTCCTCAGCCTCAGACTGCATGTCTCATCTTGGCCAGGAACCTCTGAGGTATTTAGGAGATTTTCAAAAAATGTTCAAGTGATTAAGAATAAATTATCCTTGTTATCCTAAAGATATCTCATGGCATGCTCTCCATAGAATATGGACCAGAAGCATCAATTCAAAGACTCATCAGTTGTAATCATCATCTGTCTTAAGCCCCACAGAGGTTATAAATGTGTGTAAGAGAATGATCTTACTGACACTGAGGATTCCTTGGTAATTTTGAGCAACCAGACTAAAAAATATTAAAATTCCTACTTGTGAGCATTTTCTTTCTCATTTTGGTCATGACATTTTTTTTTACACATGTATAATTGTTAATGTATACATAACACACCTGACGCATTTAAAATTCAGTGGACGAGTAGAAGTGGCAAGTCTTTTTAAAATTCACATTTTTTGTATTCTTGTTTACCTTTGAAGTTTACTACACCAACTGCAGTTGAAGCCAATCTGAGAGGATACACAGGGACCACAACCATTAAACTGGAGACAGGCTAGGAAATGAGAGAGAGGGAGAGTCATCAAGACTAATTGGGAACATGGAGGAAAACAACCCAACAATGACTGTGCATTCAAAACAAGTCACCCACCCCTACATGCCTGTGTATGCTAAGCACCATGCTATAATTATTGGTAAAGAGATCAGATCATTAAATGTGTGAATAATTTTTTTCCACCTAGGTGTGTTCACGTGTTAACTTACTAGGTAATGGGGTCATCTCCACAGCTGAAATGTTGGTAATTTTTGACATTTGTAACTCTACTCGATGGTACTCATAAATTGTTCTTCTTCGAACATCTGTAAAAATAATAATGGAACAAAAAAATCAACTCTCTACATTTCCTTACCTATAAAACAAGTGTTCTAATAATGCATGTAAAATTAAACACTTTCACCTGGTGCAGTTTTAAAATAAAGATTTAAAATAGCAATTCTTCTGATGAGATGGATTAGTGAAAAACTAACAAACAAATAAAAAAAACCCTGAAAGTCATGGGCCCATGTACCCAGGAGTCTTTTTATTAATGAAGCTGAAAGTGATGATGAGGGTCTCAGATATCTCACGTTGCTAGCAGGGCTCCAAGCATTGTCACCCAGAGTTTACTTAAGACATTTCCTCAATAGATTATTTTTGACATATGAAGTCAAGGAGGAAAGATGACACCATTTGTCTGAAACTAAATCACAAGTATATCCTTTAGGAACAGGTAGCAATTAAAAAATTTTCACAGCCTAAATTAAGTTGACTTTTGCCAAAATAAGAGTCTGACTGGCTTAAAGATTTAGAGTAAATGTCTTTAATAAAAGTAAAAATAGAACTTAAAACATTACAAAATCAATATTGCTATTTATTAAATACATAGTATTATACCTAAGAAAGCTTAATAATTAGCAGTTATATTGCATGCAGTAATTTATAATTTATAATGGATAATTGATCAGCATATTTAGCAAGATGAAGAATAGGCGAGATGGAGATTTGACAAGAATTCTAATAATTAAAACTCAGACAAATATAAGCAAATAAGATTGTTGATAAAATATATTTAAAATTGCCCTTTAATAAAAGACCTGAGCCTTACACTAGCAAGCCTGCCTGAGTTGGGTAAATTACAGTGGAAAGGGAATGTTACCAGCATTTTATTTAGCTTTTGGAATGCAGAAATGCATTTCCTGAGTACTGTCATACCTGTCAGGAATTATTTAGGAAGCTATAAATTACTTTAAAAATATTACCATATCCCAACTTAGGAAGTAGTATGTCATAGTGGTTAATAGTACATGCTGTTAAACAGTGTGTCTGGTTCAAATACCAGTGTTTCTACTTGATAACTGTGTGACCTGGGGCCCCACAAGCTTCTCTGTGCCTCAGTTTCTCCCTGTAGAAAATAGTGATAATAGCACCTATATCACTGAGTTGTTTCGAGAATTAAAATGAAATAAGAATTTATTAAAATAATCCTTTCATATCGCAAGTGCTCAATAAATGTCAGATACAATTTTGTCTTGTCTCGCATATGACAACCATAGGTCACACTGGTCCTATGCTGCATGTAATATGGTCTAAATTCTGTAGATCTAAACTCACTGAAACCACACTCAAGTCCTGAAATCAGGCTTCTAGGAATCTGTCTCCCAACTTATCTTAGAGAAAGTTCAATTTTGATTAAAATTAATAGACCCAACAAGATCTCTTTTAGGACATAAAGCAAAAATAGTATGGTGACTCAGAAGATACGGAGCTGCCTTTCAGTAAAATAGTTTAGGAAATGCAGATATTTGCACATCCAGAGGAAGGTCAAACACCTACTTACAACCTGCACACACCTCCACTCTTCCCCTCTCATATCCCTCTCCCCATTTCTGTTTATTCACCATGAACTTCTACTCCAGAAGAGGGAGGAAGAGGGTGTGGCCCAAAATGAATTCTTGGGGGCTAGGAGTGATTCTAAAGCCACTCACTAAATATACCAGATTGGAAAACAGTGCTTAGAACCCTAACCCAATTAATTCCTTTTCGGTGTAACTAAAAGATGCATATATACTTCTCAAAGTATAAAATTTATCAAACATTAGAGAAAATGCTGACTTTATGGTTTTTAGTAAGGTTTCAAGAGGCACAGGAATCATGCCTTCTTTTTTTTTTTTTTTTTAACTTGTAAGGCACATAAAAAGATTACTCAGTTTCTGCCTTTTTCTAAACTTGACCTGTTCCTATATATACTGCTTTGCCAAATATTGGGCTAAACAATTTAAGTCTCAGAAATAAATAAATGACATGGCTTTGCCACTGAGATGGAGGTTTCGAATCTTCATACTAAAGTTCATACAGTATCTATGATATTAGTAGATGCTTAAAATGCTAGTTTTCTTTTCATTTCATATTTTACTTTAAAAAGCTCAAACTGCTAACATAATGACTATGGAGCCCCTGGGAGGTAAGTATTGGTTATGCATGTGGGGAACAGGGAAAAAGTGCTTTATTTTGCTATGCTACTTCTACCACTTGCCCAGATACCTCCAACTGTGGGGAGGAGATGAACAAAGCCAAAATTAATGAGAATAAGTTTTACTTGATGACTTGCCAATTAATGACAGCTTCCAAATGGCCAATCCTGCTGCATTTTAAAGATACCCCTATCCATGACAAGTAATTAGTCATCCATTTACTGGTAGCTCCTGCCAATAGTAGATGTTTTCATTTGATTCCAGAAATGTTTTTAGCCCACGTGTCTTGTTTAGAAAGTCAGAAAAAAAAGTTGTACCAAGCACTGAGTCATACTAGTGGTGATACAACTCCAATTGTCTTCTTACAACTTTATCAAACCAAGATCAACAATACTGCCCATTCAGAGCTATCAAAATTGAAAAAAAAATAAACCTCTGGGCAGACTAACAGAGGATAAAGTTCAATAATCAGAATCTTCAGGTGACGTGATTCAAAACATAACTATGGAACTGCATTTTTTTAGGAACTCTGAGCAGTATCTGCAGGAGAATCAGAGTGATCGATCGTACGGGAACACCAGCAACCCTCTCTAATCAATACACACTCTCTCCAAAATAAACAGTTTATTCAGTATCCTGTGGTCTGAGTAGCCATGATCTAGTTCATTAGCCTGCCTTTTAAAAAATATATTTTATGGATTATGCTATTACAGTTTTCCCATTTTTCCCCCCTTTATACCCTTCTACCCTGTACCCACTCCTACCATCATTCCCCCACCTTAGTTCATGTCCATGGGTCATACATAGCCTGTCTTGAATGCTAACATTCACATAAAAATGTATGAGTAATTTCCTAAATTGGCCAATTTTTCTATTTATATAAATATTTTAATAGATTGTATTGTCATGAAAATGATTTGCTAACATTTCCTTATTTATGTGATGCCAATGCTTAATGACTGGCCCAAAGGATTATTTCTTATTTTTCTTTTTTGTTCCAACTGAGCCTACTACACAGGACCATTTACTGAACACTCTTCAATGTTAATAGCATATATTACACAATTATGATTTCATCCCCAGCTCAAAGACTCAGGAAAAAAACAGACTTTTGTGAAAAGAAGTGCACTGTTAGAGCAGTTACAGGCTTTCTACACAAAATTGTGATACATTAACAAAATTAGCTAATTGTCACTGCTAAATAAAGTATCTACAGACAGAAGATGGTTTTGGCCTCCAACTTTTTAAAACTTTCTCTATAGTTCTAACTCTATTAAACAGCAAGGTAATTCAACATCGGAAAAGGCAACATAAAATGTAGGTGACTATGAAGTGCTAATCTGAATATCTTAGACTTTTCCTCTCATCACTCCCTCATTGTTTGCATAGTTTCAGGTCACTGCACAACCCTAGTAGCCAGATTTCAGAACTTACTTGAGCATGCATAAAAAAAAATCAGAAACTTTAAAAACAATCCTCACTTTTGTCCTCCTTCTGCATATATTTACTAATGACTTAAATGAGATGCATTTCTTGAACCCCTTCAGTAATCACGTGGCCCATGAAGAGTCAGGACAGCAATCTTGGTCAATGGACTGTCTGAGAGGGTTGGTGTGACCCATGCACCACAGGCCTGGCTCCCATCGTGGCTCCAAATGGCTCAAGGGTTCTGCCTCGGAGCAGGGAGCTTCTACGCAGGGGACACATGTCTGTACTCTTGAGACTTAGGGGAAGATTTGTCATGTACATTTGCAATGTCATTAATTCTTTTTCTAAGAGAAAAGAAGATTGAGATTTTCTTACAATTAAATGAAATGCAATAAAATTTATTTATTTCAATATCAAGTTTTTAAAAAGTGTTTTGTGTTAAATCACTCAGAAGCTTGGCACATGCATGAGGAAATAACCCTAAATTTTTAAGAAACTAAATTTCCTGTAGCAAAATGCAACTGGAAAAATTAATACCTGGACATGTTTATAAGTGTAGACAACTAGTATGACTTAAAAATGGAAATATTCTTTTTGTTGTAGGGAAGTATAAGTTAAAATGGAAATAATCATTATGTAATAGGAAAAAAGAAGAAATAAATTAGAAGGCAAATGTGAAAGAGAAAAGGGAAAACTCTAATATTTGGGATCATAATTTAAAACAGAAATGGAAGATATAACTTGATTGAAAAATTCAAGAGAATTATTTTTGAGAACTGTTTGGCTACTTTTCTATGCCCTCTATTGTGAGGCTACCACAGAGAATAGTTTTGCAAAGATGAGTGTTTGATTCTCTATTTTGAATAAAATAAAAGAATACTAAACTGGATTTCTCTTCTCTAGGCCAATAAATCCTAGCCAAATAGGTACATAACAAAGATTTATTAAACAAATTAATGTGGAAATGTACTGTTTTTAGGAATTATTGAAGTCCTTTCTGTGAATTTAAGGATTTTATATGAAAATAAAATAATTCAAATATTATTAAATAAATTGAGGAACATGTGTCTAAATTGGTTTTACTTTAACTAAGATTGCTATAGACTAAAAAGCCAATTAATGAATAAATAGAAATAACAGAAACAACTTAACCATAAGATCTTGAAGGAATTTTTTTTTGTTCATAGAAATTCAAAAAAAGAAAAAAATTAAATACATTAAAATGAACTAATCAGCAATTTCCAATATCCAGAAAATTCTCAAATTTTTCTTTAAATCAAGCTAGGGTCAATCAAATAGGATATATTAGAAATGTATCTATTAAGGCAATAAAATAACACTTTATATGATACTCTCTATCTTGGAAGAGTTTCACAAGAGACTATTTGATGGACAAAATTCCATGATGTCTATTTTTTCTTTTTGTTGAGCTTTGAGTAAGCTGGTGCACACACTTGAGAACAAAAACACCTAAAGAAGCTGCATTGTAATGAAAAACAATTTTGTCTCCAGTAAAAAATAATTTTGAGATGTTTTTCATTTTGAGAAGAGAGAAGGTAAGGTGACAATTCACTGGAGTGTTTGTAGACTGATCTGCCCTCAAATGAATGAAAAGGCCCTACTAACTTACAAAATCATAAGTGCAGCTCAGTTCCTTTGAAAGAACATTAACGGGGTTATGTGAAATATTATGAAAGAAAAAATCTTCAAGTTTTTCCAAGATGTTTTATTTCTTCTGTACTACATTCGCATGTTTTAAAAATTATAGTTGCTAAATAATTATAGTAGGTGTGTCTTACTGTGGAGAAAAATCAGTTGTAATGGAATGCTTCTATTTAAAAATGTATTATTTCATCATATCTAAAATTCTATGGCCTTTGAAAAGGCTAAGTCAAAAGTATGTTTATATAAGTATTATATTTGAAATTTAATATTTTATTTAAGTATGTGTATATGGTTTATTGATACCCTGTCGAAAATAAATATCAGTCATATCTATCTCTTTAAATTAATATTAATTAATTAAATAAAATTAAAAATTCAACTCCCCTGTTTCACTAGCCACAGTTCAGGAACATAGTAGCCAACAGAGTTAGTGAGACAGTTCAGATGCAGGTGATTTCGTCAGTGCAGAAAGTTCTATTGAACAGTATGGGACTATGGTATTATTATTATTATCATTATTATTATTATTTGAGAATTAGAGCTGATGACATTTTACAGAGTAAAAAGCAAAACTATGTTTTTGTTTGTTGAATTTTTTTTCCAGTCTGTAAACATAACTTCAGTCAAATTCTTTGAAAAATAGCTGCTTGGTTTGTAACCTTATAGAGAGACCATATATGGCAAACTATACCCAATGTTACTCAAAAGTTCACTGAATCCCTAAATATTTTTAAATATATTTGTTTTCCAAATTAATTGTTAGTTAAAACACTAATGCTTCTATTGAGTGTGAATAACAATCAAGAAAGCAAATGCACATCAAAAAAAAGTAAAATAGTAGATGCTGATGAGAAGGTTGGGCATTGAAGAAAGATCCAGATGACGCACTGCTGGTTTGAAGAATACAGTGGAGCCACCTACGGGATTCAGAAAAATGGTATCATAACTGTAGGGCCATTTCAGGTTCGGTCAGCAGCTTTCCAGGCTGGTTTCTAGTATAAGAATTCTGCCTGTGTGTGCACAAGTAAATTTCGCGTTACTGAAATGGCACAGCCCAAGGTTTCCAAATAAAAAACCCACAAAGGCGTGAGTGGATGATGTGGGTTTCTTGCTGAAAATGCTACGCTCATTAAGCTGAGAGGGTGGAGAAAAGGTGAAGCCTGATGGTGAAGGTCAGTCCCTGAGAGATTAAGATCGAAATTCAAAACATTAAATTAGAGGAGAGGGAAACAAACAGGGAGGAGTGGTACTGGCGAGACCCGTACTGTTTATCCAGGAAGACCTCTGCACACCGCACATGGTGGAGAAGGGTGTGAAGGGGCACGAGCCAAGGCTGAGAAAGAGTTATTTAACGGTGCTGTTTAACAAGAAATTATGGAAACCACACATGGCCTATGAATATATAACAATGTTAAAACTTTCTGGTAACCAAAAGACTATTGGAGGAACAATAAAATATCCTATTCTGCTTATCAAATTTACAAAGTGTAAAAGATTATAGTAGCCTGATAGGATTTGGGGAAATGGGATATAATATAATGCTGGTGGGGGAGTAAATTAGTACAGCCTTCAGAGAAAGCAATTTGTCAAAGTATATAAAAAACACATTGACATTCAGTGGCTATGTACTCATTCAGGTATGCATGAAAATTTCAAAACTAGGATGTTCAGCACTGTTTTACTGACAATTAATACAAAAAGCAAGCTACAAGGCAAATCGATGCTGAGACAGGTTACACAAATTATGAAACAAAAGACTTTGTTGCAGCTATTAATGGCTGCATTTTAGACATGAACTTAGCAATGTAGAAAAATGTACTTTATATATAATGGGAAAACAGGCAGCAAAAATATTTATAGCATAATTCTGATTTTCTTAATGTGTATGTACACTATAAACAAAAGACTGCTGCAGACATACAGAAACATGACTTAACTTTTTGCAATAATAGATGTATAAGCAATTTAAATTGTATCCTTTGTGTTTTCTGTTATTTTACAAATTCCTCTGAATGAACATGCATTATGACTAAATTCACAGCTACGTTTTTAAATTTGTATTTCTGTCATGAATGACCCCAGTCATTGAAGGCACACCTGTCTTTCATGTTTGTACATGTGGAGACTGAATCAGCTGATCTCTGGTTCTTTCTATCTCTAAAGTTTCTAAAACACAAACAGTAATGCTAAGATGCATACACACAGGCAGACACCAAGATGTTAAAAAACTAACGATGTCACAGTCAAAGGATGAGTTTCAGAGACAGGGTGCTGAGATGTTTCTACTGGAAATCCCCTGTGGACCTGCTCAGGGAGCCCTTGGCCTGGGTGTGGCCATCTTAGCATCTCTGCATTTTTAAAGTAATGATGTTTACGGTGGTGAATTAATAGCAGGCATAAGTACTAACAGTGCTTACTTTGTGCCAGGTATTGCTATATACAAATTTCATTTTATACCTGAAGAAAGTTACAGAAATTAAATAGAATGCCTAAGGTCTCATGACCAGTATCCACACTACAATGTCCCTTATGTGTTCTGGACTCTTTTCATTAAAATTCATCTTTTATTTTATTTTTTAAATAGAAGGGTTAATTTCACCATAGACTTTTCTCATTTTTTTTGAAGGAGCAAAGGAATTTCCCTTGTAACCTCAGAACTACTTACTAATTTACTAACCATGCCTGAATTCCCTTTGATATTTTAAACTATGAGACCACCTGGTCATTTTGGAAAGATGAAGCCAATCTAATAAATTATGCTTGAAAGTTATATCAAAACCATTTAGTATCTGGAAGCTTTTGATAATCAAAAAGCAAGTTTCTCTTAGTTCTTGTTGATATTATGATGAAAGTATGGGGAGAAATCTTTGTAAAAAATACATTAAATTTGCCTTAGAGCTTTTTGAATGCTTTACCAAACCTTTACCAAATCTGATTAAAATGGTATAGCAACTGTGGTCCCACTGGGAAAAATTATTCTCAAGATTATAGCTCCTGTTCCCATGTGGCCACGGCTAGATGAAGGCTAGGATATAGGTTCCATACCCCATGTAACAAAAATGAGTAAAGGAACAGAAAATTTATCTTATAAGAATTGGGTTCTGTGTAATGCACTGCGGAGCACAGAAAAAATGAAACTGCCTACTACTTAGGATAACAATCAGTTTTCCCTAAATCCACTCAGGAGAGGAAAAAGGGGTAACAGAGATGAGGGATTTAGATTTCCTATGAGGATAACTCCTAACAATGAAGCTGTTAAATAAGGGAACTGAGTTTTGAAAAGAACTTATATATCTAAATTCTGACTGCACACGTAAGAAACACGCAGATCTCTAGGAATCATCTTATTTTCTCAGGAGAAACACCACTTGCGTAATTGTATTGTGTTAGCCTGGGGTCAGCCTAATCTCTGGCATAAACAAGCATGATGCGTTTATTGTGAGCAAAGACTGCGGTGCAAGACTGCTCTCCTCTCACATGGCCGCTTCTGCAGCAGACACGGCTAAGCTCTATGCATGTGGGAAAAGACTTCTAAGGAGATTAAAAATTTTCTGTTCCCCAAAAGATTTTTAAGTAGAACATATCTATTTGTCTCTGTGTGTGATGAAATGGGATCCCATCTAACGGCAGGTATGAGTGGGTTAGCAACTCAGAAATTCCCTTCACTTCTGGCTGATTTTCTCAGTGAAGTAAAGAAAATCATGAATGTGATTGTTGCTCCAGCACCAGCTCGTCCGAGAGGGGCTTTTCTTTGAACTAAAAGCTTGAGCAATTTTTTTGGATGAATGCTGAGTCCCAAACTTTAGACATAATCTGTTCTAAAGATTCCTGAGTTTTGTCAATTTATTCAATAAAATGAATATTTGGGAAGAATATTTTTTCTCTAGAATATAATGGTTACCTATTATAGATGCAAAATTGCAGTTGGGGACAATTTAATAATTTATTTAAGTACAGTTTTATCATGTCTAAGTTCTCACGAACTTGAATATTAAAATATTAAAATTATAAATACTGAAGTGTTACAATTGTAAAAAAATTTCTTTTCTACTTTGGACCATCTTTTTCTCTAAACACTAACATATAAGAATATCCATGTGGACTAAGATGCCTTCTCAGGAAGCTGTGAATAAAATTCATTCTGGGATGAAAAGACACCACAAACAAACTGAAATTGGTGTTTCCCCTTTACCTGTGCAATAACTGACTCAATCATGCTCGATTTAAAGTCTCTGAAGGAGACATCCGCCAAGATGGAGGCACAGGTGGAAGCACTGCACCTTCTCACACAACCAAGTTTAAAAACAACAAAGTTTTAGCAACAAAAACGCAGCCAAACCACAGAAAATTGAACTACACGGAAGTTTGACAACAATGAACCTTTCAGCCAAACCGGTAAGAGGGGCAGATCCAGCGGCATAGTGGGGTTGGGCAGGAAAGATCCACCGGACCCACCCTGGCTCTCGACCCAGGTGCTCCAGCAGCCATGGGAAAATCCCAGGCGTGGAGAAGTGGGCGGACCCACTGAGGGCACAAGGCGGTGGACTCACTGAGGATGGACCGGACCGTGGTCACACATTCTCACACAGATAAACTGGTGAAGGAGCTAGCGGTGATAAGATGGACCAAGCAGGCCCCAGGGGTGAGAAACGGCAGAGGGAACCGCCATTGTCCCTCTCTGACGCCCTCCCCCCAACAGACAGCCTCACAAACCAGCGTCCTGGGTGGCCCTGCCCTGGTGAACAACTAAGGCTCCGCTCCTCATATGTAACAGGTGTGAACAGATCAAAACATGGCTCAAGAACAACTCAGAGCCCCAGAGCCAATAAATCTAAGCGACCAAGAGATAGCTAACCTTTCAGATGCGCAGTTCAAAACACTGGTGATAGGGATGCTCACACAACTGGTTGATTTTAGTCACAAATTAGAGGAACATATAAAAGCTAAACTAATTGAAATGAAGGGAAATACACAGGAAACCAACAGTAATGGAAAGGAAACTGGGACTCAAATCAAAGGAGTGGACCAGAAGGAGGGAAAAAATGACCAAACAAAGAAGGATGAAGAAACAAGAATTCAAAAACATGAGGAGAGGCTTAGGAACCTTCAGGACATCTTTAAACGTTCCAACATCCAAATTATAGGGGTACCAGAAGGGGAAGAGAAACAGCCATGAGTGGAAAACTTATTTGAACAAATAATAAAGGAGAACTTCCCCAATCTGGCAAAGGAAATAGACTTCCAGGAAATCCAGGAAGCTCAGAGAGTCCCAAAGAAGTTGGACCCAAGAAGGAACACACCAAGGCACATCATCATTACATTAGCCAAGATTAAAATCTTAAGGAGAGAATCCTAGAAGCATCAAGAGATAAGGGGACAGTCACCTACAAAGGAGTTCCCATCAGACTATCAGTGGATTTCTCAAAAGAGACCTTACAGGCAAGAAGGGGCTGGAAAGAAGTATTCCAAGTCATGAAATCCAAAGATCTACATCCAAGATTGCTCTATCCAGCAAAGGTTTCATTTAGAATGGAAGGGCAGATAAAGTGCTTCTCAGATAAGATCAAATTCAAGGAGTTCATCATCACCAAGCCCTTATTATATGAAATGTTAAAGGGACTTATCTAAGAAAAAGAAGATAAAAAATACGAACAGTGAAAGGACAGCAAACTCATAGTTATTAACAACCACACCTAAAACAAAAGCAAATTAAGAGGACAGCTAGATCAGGAGCAGAACCATAGAAATGAAGATCACATGGAGGGTTAGCAACAGGGGAGTGGGAGGAGAAGGGGGGAGAAGGTACAGAAAATAAGTAGCATAGATGGTAGGTAGAAAACAGATAGGGGGGAGGGCAAAAATAGCATGGGAAATATAGAACCTAAAGGACTTGAGACACGTGTTCATAAACTAAAGGGGGGAAATGGTGGGGGTGTGTGCAGGGTAGAGGGGAATGAAGGGGGGAAACGGAACTGTAATGGCATAGTTAATAAAATATATTTAAAAAATAGAGTCTTTGAAGGAAAGAACGTGAGAACAACCTTCTTCCAACAGGAGCCATTGTCGTCTTTCCCAGGACTCAGCTCACTCCCAAGTTCTGTCCGAATGTGTACGTGTTGCCTACATGTGCTTACACACCCTGGCTTGGTCACAGCACAGCTCTGTTCCTGGAAGACTGTCTTCATTTGACAGTTCCCTTGAATATTGCCTCCCACCAGTTCTGGGCAAACATGGAGAAATGTTGTTCCCCAGCAGAACTGCCACCTCTGATGTTCTTCTGCATTGTGGTTGTAAGCAAACCCTGTGTTGCCAGCTAATCCACTGCCCTGAAAATTCTAATTTCCACTCCATCTACTTTCTATACTTGACAGGTGGCACAATAAAAGAGAATCAGCTCAATTCAAGACCAGACAGCATATATGCATGTAATAATTTAAGTCTAGCATATCATAAACTAGAAGGAGAAAAAGAACTTTGAACAAAAGGGAAAGAAATGACCTAATATTGAGGTGTGTTTTATCATCACTTCTTGCTTTATGTTAGCACATCTGGCGCACAAATGAACAAATGTGTGTGGTATGAACACACCCAAGCATCCCTTAGGACTGTCCTTGAAATAGAGGAGGTTTAAAAAGCAGAAGCTTTCTGCTTTTTAAGAGCTATTTACATGGTCGGACTACTGCAAACAGCACTTATATTTTGAACTTCTAATATGATGAACAGCTACCCAAAGTAGCACATGTTTTTATTCTATAAAATACAACCTAGACTACATAGGCAAAAAGAATATTAAAACAAGAAAATACGTATCTTCTCTGATAGGTATAATTCCACCCAAAATTTTTTTTACCTCAACTTATACTTTTCCTTTCACCTTTCTTTAGACTCTCAAGCAGTCTCATATAAATATGCTAAACACAAAAAGGTACGAAGCTGCTCATTTGCTATAAATGTATTTAAACTAAACAAATGAAAACATCATACACCTATTAGTGAAATAATCTGTCTCTTTTAAGTTCTTCTTCTTCTTTTTTTTAAAAGATTTTATTAATTTATCTTTAGAGAGGAAGGGAAGGAGAGAAGGAGAGAAACATCAATGTGTGGTTGCCTCTTGTGAGTCCCCTGCCAGGAACTGGCCTGCAACCCAGGCATGTGCCCTGACTGGGAATCAAACCGTGATCATCTGGTTCGCAGGCCCGCGCTCAATCCACTGAGCTATGCCAGCCAGGGCTTCTTCTTCTTAATAAAAGAAATATATCTGCACAACCAAGCTAACCATCCCAATGAACCCAAAATATACACTCTTGCCTGACTATTTAATTTCACTTTACCTAAATTAGTGGTATTAGTTCAAGAGTAAGAGAGAGAGAGAGAGAGAGAGAGAAAGCAAACCTGAGTAAAAGTTATAAACCAAACAATATAATTAACAAGCAGCACTTATCTAAGTGATTTGGTTGTTCAAAGAATTAACATCAGCCCAGATCCATCCCTTCACATTCCCTCCCCCAGCAAGCTCAGACCCTGTGATTTCCCTTCCTGTACATACTGGGGATTTGTTGGATCCTGTGGACCACGACAAATGCATCCGACAGCCCCACCTTCACTGGGTGGTTGGTTGAACTTATCTGTGTGACCAGGACAGGAATCTACAAAAGAAAAAGCAGATTGCTGTGTTAGATTTTAATTTCATCTTGTTTAAGAAATAAAATCAGGCAATGGAGATGAAGAACTAGAGAAACAGCAGTGAATATTAAGGAAGAAAGACATATGGTAACTAAAATCACATCTAGTTAGTGCTAACTGATGGGCTCAAGTGACAAGAGTTTCCGGTCCTACAGTCACCTACTTGATGATGAAAGCAATAGATTCTCAGTGCATGCAACTGACACTGGGTAATGGAAACCTACCACACCTACAGGTGCACCATAAATGCAGTTAGTGCTGCCTATCACTCGAGGAACGCAGATTCTTCTTGCACTGTCTTCATGAACAACTTAATTATATAATTATTTTCATTAAAAAAACTTATTTACAGCGGCCTTATAGATATAAAACCTAGAGAAAGACAAATAAGTGCATCGCTAAAGATATATTTAATAATACTATTGCTCATGACAATGTATCAATAATATTATTGCTACAACAATGTATTATTGCTCTTGTCAATTGTTAATAGATGTGAAACGTCACCATTTTGGTTGAAACTCATGGAAAACATGAATTAGGATGGGTCATCTCAAAGTCACACTTCCATAATTTAAAACTCATTGGTAACTAATATTTTCAGTTTATAAAATTAGGATATATTGCAAATATACTAATCATAATACAGCAGTTACAAATGAGACAAATTAAAAGGGTCTGAATAACAATGATTACTAACTTTATTATCATTTTTATAGAAATAAAAATGGAATAAAACCATCTTCAACAAATAAAAGAACAAGAAACAAAAAGGAAAGAATAGATGCACCAAAAAATCTTTAAGCAGAATAAACAGGTTGTGGGCCATCTGTGGGTAATTCATTACAGAAAATATTAGATCAGACATTGCTGTATAAACCTTCACAAATGGCATAGCCATAAGATGGGAAAAATAAACTGGAGAGAACACATAATAAGGGCTTATTTTAGCCATGACATCATAAAATTGAAAAGGGCTATTTCGTCGAAATTGACCAATTAAGAGGAAATTTAAATGTTTTGGAATTTTCTGAAATGACCTTGAAATGCACAAATGGAAGAAGACATTTTCCCTTTATGCACTAAATTTGTCCTCTCTCAAACAACGTTATATGCCAATTCTACATGGGTGTGCCCAGTTCTATCATTAAACATTATTGTGATACTTGGGCAACAACATGAAACCAAACAAACCTCAATTTTTCGTCCTAACAGTTCATTAACTAAATGAAACTCTGATATACTTATTCAGTATCAATATCTGAATCCCTTTTCCAAGCGGGCATTGTACTCAGTTACCGAGGGTGATGCTCCATGAGAAGGAGCAATTTACATTTAAGACAGACTCACAGTTAAGGATGAAAAGACAAAAGAATGGTGACAGCACCGAAAAAGATCCCACTTGGGTTATATCTTGTAGGTCCTAAGAAGACAAAGTCATAATTCCTTTAAAACTGCATTATGAAGACATGCCTGCCGAGAAGTAAGTATAAATAAAGGCTTTGCTCTGGCACGTGTCACTTGGCTTCCTTCTCCAGCATCTAGGACAGCAGCGTGTCTCTGCCAGGTGTGAAGTATTTTGCCAGAAAACTCTATGGTAATGACTGCATCTCTTTCTTTCCATTTTCAAATCATTTTCATTGTTTCTTCTTAAATTTAATTTATTGGGGTGACATTGGTTAATAAAATTATATAGGTCCCAGGTACACAATTCTATATAATACATCTGCATATTGTATTGTGGGTTCACCACCCCAAATCTTTTCTCCACCAAATTCAGAGCAGAACTTGAGTTTTTATTACTATCAACTGAAAAATCCTATTATGTTGTTAAGAATATATTTTCCTACCGGAGTTTGTATTCCAGGTCACATGTCTTGGTTCCTGCTATAGTACTTTTACCTTCTCATACCTTGGATTTTCCACTCTACCTTTCCTAGCTCTCTTTCTTACCATTTTGTCCCTTACCTAGGGCCATCTTTCATTTGAGTTTGTTTTCTCCAGCTCCTCCCTTCCTTTCTCTGCCTTCCTTTATATTCTGTCCTGAAGTCAAACCCTCTCCTCTGGTGCTTTTTGTCTGTGGTGGATTGACTGCAGTAATAGCTTCCTGCACTCACACTCTGCCTTTTCACTGGGTTGTTGTCTTCCACTCTAATGCTGGGCTCAGTAACATAGTAAAAGAAGATAAAACATGAAGCAAATAGGACACTCAGAACAGTGCTTGCACATTTCCATCTCCCTTCTCAGTCCCCTGCCACTGGCATGTGAATGTATGCTGCTGGTTTGCTGAAGATATAGGAGAGACATGTGGAGAAATATTCTCCTTCCAACAGAGATCATCCTTGACCAGCAAGCCCTTAGCCAATCCACCAGCTAACAGCTAACACACGAGTATGCCCAGGTAGTATCTCAGAGTCCAACCCAGATTACAGGAACCACTGAGTTGATCCATAGGTACCTTGTGAGAAATAATAAATGTAGTTGTTTTAAACCACTACGTCTGGGGGTAATCTGTTATGCAGCCCTGACTAAATTGCTTTTGGTATCTTATAGGAATTAAAAGATTATCAGTGGAGCAGTCGTAAATAAAAGTGTCACAGGAGATTGGGGGGGTGGGGGCAGGTATAGGGAACATGTACTCCCTGACAGCCACGGCAATGGCTTTAGATTTTATCCCAAGTCATATGGGGAAGATTTTATCACACTGGCTACTGTGTGGTCAAGACTG
This sequence comes from Artibeus jamaicensis, assembly GCF_021234435.1. Classification (NCBI taxonomy): domain Eukaryota; kingdom Metazoa; phylum Chordata; class Mammalia; order Chiroptera; family Phyllostomidae; genus Artibeus; species Artibeus jamaicensis. The sequence goes on along the minus strand of NW_026521995.1, from coordinate 1,951,954 downwards.
TGGGGCTGAGGAAAACAGAGAAACTAGTTACAAGGGCATCTCAGTTGTCCCCGTGAGGCGGGCTGCTTGGACTACACTGGAGTGTAAGTGTAGGAGGTGAGAACAGAGCAGAGAGATGAATTCTGGATGAATTCTGAAGGTGCTATTGTCGAGACATGCCATACATTTAATGAGAAAAGTGTAAGAGGAGAGTCAACAATGCCACCAAGACTTTTGGTCTTACTGGCAGGAAAAATGAACTATGCTTTTCATCAGGGCCACCATGTTGCACACCCTTAGTTTATGCACCGTGTGTGCGGTAAGAACGGCGTGCCCTGGGTGTGCAGAGGCACCTGTCTCGCTCTGAAGAAGAGGATGGGTGCTCTGAGGCGGAGAAGAGCAGGAGAAGAAAGGCTGGGAAGGATGGTAACTTTATGGCAGATTACTGGCTTCAAATGCTTTTCTTTAACATTTTATAGAGTTCATGAATAAGAGCTTAGGCTTTCTAAAACTGTGGTCTTTTATCCTGGTTAAATATTAAAATAAAAATGTATAAGAAGCTTTTGATTCCCCACATTTTCCTAGATGGTACCCAGGCCTTTTATGAAATGATTACAAGTCAGGCTTCTAAAAAACTGCTTTTGTCAATTGAATTAAATAACTAACATTATAAAAGATTGATGAGGAAGAGATAAATAACTCTAGGCTCTCTCAAAGACTTCTTTCAGAAGCATGTCTGCCTGTCTCCACCTGATCCTGGCATGATCATTTTCACTCTGCCTTTTTGGACTGTAATCTTTTTACTTCCAAATACCAAAGGTGTGGGTTTTCTCTGAGAAAGGACCACTCATTCCCTCACTGCGGCCAAGTGACTGAGCTGTGTAAGCACTCTTCCAGCAGGGCAGAGCAGTCCGCACGTCTCCACCTCACTCTGATTAGAGACTGTTAAGATGAATGAGTACTGTTCAAACCATGTTTGAAATGAGCTGCCTTTTGATTAATACCAACAAAGCATTTGTATGTGTGTATGGAAATAAACTGGTATTGCACACAATTAGCACAAGGACAGGTTTGCCATATTGTCACAGTCACCTGTTCTTTGGAGGACTCCGCATTGACAAGGATTTGAAGTACACAAGTCAGAGAAGTCACGGCCAAGAATGACAGCCAAGTATGAAAACTCTAAAAACTTTGCTTATGAGAAGTTCATTTTTCTCCTTTCTAGAAATTTATATTTATCTGGAAAATACCTCTCTTAAGTTAGTTCCTGGGGATGTTAGGAAACCAATCTGAAGTTATATAAACTCTTTACTGCATAAGCTTTTTTTTTTTTTTTAATGTAGCCTCATGGCTTTCATGGACCCATGATAGTTTTCTTTCACAGGCCAAAAGTTTGGCTTAAAGCAAAGCCATATTTTTGCTTGGCCTCTCTAGGATTTGTATTGAATCATAAATTTCAGAGAATGAGTCTCATATTACATTCACCCATAGGATATGTATAGAAAAGAGACATTGACAACAGTTACAATACGCTTGCAGTTTGGCTTACGGAAACATTTATACATTATTTTTAGATATTTTAATTTTTATGTCATTTTAAAAGATATAGATGTATTTATTATTTAGGTAATCATAACTTTTCCTGCAAATGACACAGTGAACCACATTAAGTACAGGTGCAGAAGGGAGTTGCAAACACTAGACACCATTAAGGTGGGAAAGATTAGGAGTAAGCAAAGGTAGGGCACAGCACACTGGCCTTTGATGGGAGATTCAAAGTCAAGGGCTTGTTCCCTTTTCTACACTGGTGGAATCATTCACCAGGACACAAGTGCTCAGTGCAATGCCTAAAATGTGAACTTCTATGTCTGTCTCTAAAACAGGGAGGGAACAGCTTGCTGCTTCAGTCCGAGGTAATGGGGTTTTATTTTCCTGTCTGTGCTGCCCTGTGAATTTCGCCAAGACATTCTTTTCCTTTCCCATTATGGACCCAGCTAGCCATCTAATAAGCAGCACAACATCCCAGCAAGGGCTTGATTGTGTAGTATGTGTGCCAATGTATGAATCATATGTCTATCAGAAAGAAGCTGGAAAGAATTACTCTAAACTCATTTTTGTTCACTCACTATTTTTTTCCACTCACTTATCAGCAATATGGTGTCTGGTAATATATATATTAACCCAAAGCTTACTATTTGACTCATTCTCACCTGTATTCAATCCTTAACTTCTTTCCTCACCTTCTTTAACGTCTGATCTGGCTTCTGTGGAGCTCAGTAGGGTATCCAATTTTAAAAAGTCTTTTATTATTATCAAAACAACACGTAAAGTCCAGAGTGTTAGTGTTTAGTTGTCTAAAAACTATATTTGCATGGAAAGGCTTCCGTTTAAATTTGACAATTAAAAAATTGATTTGCTTTACTGTATGTCATTAACATTTCACATTTAAATCCCTTTTCAGTTTACAGTTACTGAACTCCTTCACAGGCCAGGTACTTGATGGCACGAAAGCAGAAAAGAGCCTCATGCTGAAAACACATTCTTAACATCCCTTTTTCCCTATGTCCACAATCGCACCCTACAAAAAACCTGGAAGACAAATAACAGTGTAAATGTGACAAGTAAAGACAGCCCCTATGTTAAAAGAGGAGTTTTAATCTCTTCAGAAGCTAGTGCTGGCCTGGGGTAAGAAAGAAGTTGGCGAGGTGAAACTGGAGGGTGCACACCCTGAGTAACAAGTGATCCAAGGCTTTTTTTGATTTCTAAAGTCAAAATGCAAATCTGTATTTTTATGTGAAACCTTTGAATATTTAAAATTTGGCAACATTTCCACTTTGTGAACACACACACACATACACACACACACACACACACACACACACACACATGACCTCTGATTTAAAGGCTGCCCACCATGAATTTGACAAACTAGAGTGGCAGCTTCATATAAAGATGACAGTGAGGCAGGTGCCTTCACCTTAAGAAGCCAGTGCGACTCAGCTCAGGAGAGTCAAAACTATGGTGGGAACTTTCTCTGGAATGATAGCTAGGCAAAGGAGCTTGTCTAAACACACCTTGGGGATAAAACACTAAGGGAAAAGGGGAAAGGGGATGAAGGATCTCTGCACCCAGGGTTGGGGAAGGAGAAATGTAGAGGTCTTTGCCTCAGCAATGAGGAAGCCCTTTGGTCAGGGAACGTCAGAGTAGGGAGAATGCTTTCGGTCTAACTCCAGTAAGAGCACCTTGTGAGAGAGACCCCTCAATGATGCCTCAGGGATGAAACAGAGGCTTGGAGGAAAAAATGCACCCAGAAAAATCAAATATATTGCTTAAGGACAGGGTAGCCAGTTAGTGGCAGGACCAGCATTACAAGTTTTCTGTTTCTAGAATTAGTTCTATGTTTTTCCTTCCTTCCTTCCTTCCTTCCTTCCTTCCTTCCTTCCTTCCTTCCTTCCTTCCTTCCTTCCTTCCTTCCTCCCTCCCTCCCTCCCTCCCTTCCTTCCTTCCTTCCTTCCTTCCCTCCCTCCCTCCTCCTTCCTTCTTTCCACATTTGTTATTGAAATACTATCAAGATAAAAGTGATTGCAGATTTGTTCATAGCATTCAGTGTTCCTTCACCAAAGTCCTGGTGCTGTAGCCATACTGGTAAGAGAAAGAGTGGAGGGACAGATTCTTCCCATAGTCATCTCTCCAGGTCATAGCTCTGCATTACTCAACCAAAGATTGAGGTTCTCTTAAGTTATACAACCTTTGTTGTTACACAGCTGTTATTTTAGTTAACTTCAAAGGCAAGTTTACACAGGATGAGGCCAAAGTGCACACAGAAAAAATGATCTTTTAAAAAATGTCCTCTCAAATGATCGACTCTTCACTTTAATGTACTTTTTAACTTCAGGGTATCCATTTGGTTCGTGTACACAAGTTTCATTACTTTATGAAATTAACCATCTCATCATCTATTTTATCAACTATATTAATAACAGTTCTTTTAAATATTGTGGCTGGTAACTCTATATCTAGATTTCTTATGGGTCTGTTCTATCATTTTTTTTTCCTCTAGGTTTTCATTTATGGCTCATGTCTCCCTGGCTGCTAGGTAAATTTTGACCAAACACTGGGCATTGTTTACAAAGTACTAAAGAGATATTGTGAGGTCGTAGATGATATTTCCTTCCTCCAGAGAGGGTTTACTACTTTTTGTTCGGTGGTTTGGATGGAGCAGATTAATAGTATGCTTGTTCTGAGTTGAGCATCGGTGGTTATAAAGGCCAGTATGTTTCTGATCAGCCCTTACTCCTACAGTCTAGTCCTTCAGGAATCTCCACTTAATGCCTGGGCACTTACTACGGACCTCTGGTCTTAGTGGCCCTGAATTCTTGTATTTTCCTCAACTCCCCAAGACTGACTGAAGTTCTGCTCAGCATCTGCTCAGCCTGGCTTCTGAAGTATCAAATGTCTTGTTGGGGTCACTTCGTGATTTCCTTTCTCTGGAATCATGGCTTTTCAAATTCTTGTTCTTTGATAGCTACCTGATGCCTTCAACATATGCTTTCCACATGTTATTCACCTTTCCTGCTCAATCTCAATAGTAGAAATAGTCTTATAAAAGTTCCGCCTTAACCAGATGTCCTATTCACTTTTAATAACAACTTCCAAATTTGATAAATCTAGCATTTATTAAACTCTTCCTGTATACCAGGCAGTTAATAAGTGCTTAAAATTTATCTTGTAATTCTCACAAAAACCAAGAGGTAGTTGCATATCTAATTTACAGAGCAGGAACCTGAAATACTCAGAGAGGTTAAGTACTTTCCCAAAACTATGGAACAAAGATTCACCAAGGCAGCCTGACCACAGAGCCTGGAGGCCTACCCAGTGGAGCACGCTGCCTCCCTGTAAGCTTCCTTTCGAAGAAATGACTGAACTGCTTCAACCACTTTGATATAATTGGCACTGTTGCCTGGTTAGTTATTGATATATTGTGACTCAGCCACCTGACAGCACAGGGTGAGGAACGTTTGCCTTCCACAGCATTTATCTTATTGCATTACGTTTTACTCTACAATTGAACCAAGTTCTTTACTGGTAATTTCTGCAAAAATCAAATTTTTGTCTTCTTACATAAAATATAATAAAATAAAAGAAAGCAGGCATTACCAGCTAGAAGCAATGTATTACAGAAAAAATTGCACTTATTCCTTATCTATAATTTTGGTTCTGTAAGTTTAACTTGTACAGGAACACAAAAGTATAGTCTTTATATTCTTAAAGTCTCATGATTTTGTTAGCTATGCAACTTAAATAAGAATGCTTTTCCTGATTTTGTGGGATTGAAATTGTGTAATATATTGGACTCAGATACAAAATGTTATTCAACACCAAACATTAACAAATATTTATTGAAAAAGCAAATGAGAAATACATGTGAATCATTATACATGACACCGTTGGGGGAAAAATGCTGAGGTCTCTTGGAGTCACCAAATTATGGTTTTTCGGCCACGGTTTGCCCTCAACTCGCTCTGCAAACTCAAGCCTGTCATTTAACCTCTCTGACTCGGTCTGCTTAGCTATCAAATAAAGATAATTGAGCATGATCTAACTCCATAATTAAGTTAGGCACATTTTTTAAACACCTTCTATGTGCCAGCACCACTGTGAAGGCCAAGAATATTAAGAATCTAGGATATTGTTGGAGAGTTGAAAATGAGTATAATGTGTGTGAAAACATTTTGTCAAGGACAGTACATTATGCAAACAACTATTTTATGTTTTTACAATTAAGTATTTTTTCTAGGAGTGCCAGAAACATCTAGCTCTCATTCAAATACATGGGTACTTCCATTGTGGCAAATTTTACAAATTCAAATTAGTCTCTGCAAAATAAAATGCATGAGAATTATCAGAAAAAAAGGTAAAACAGTAAATAAGAAATTGTTTTGTAAATGGGACAGAGAACGGATAATAAGGCAAAATAATATAATGACTTATGGAGAACTCTAAGTTCAGAAGGACAAATGTTCAACAGGAAAATAGACTAAGATATCAAGAAAGTGTTAAAATTGCCTATCAGCTTAATATTCCCATGACAAAACAAGAAAAACCATAATGGAAATTTTTTATTTGATTAAAATAAAGGTAAAATATTTAAAAATACTAAACCCACTGTAAAGAGACAATAGGAAAAATAAACTTACTCTTGAATGCAAGACTCCCATTGAAAATAGTATAAATGGAGGTGATAAGAATATAAAGACTAGAGAGAGAGATACCACAATAAAAACACAACCTTTATTTTGACAAAGGCTACAGTTAGTGTGGTTTAAGACACTGGACTTAATGACCCTGTGTCTTTCCAGAAACTTCACCACTGTTGGTTAAACTGTTGAAAACTCGCATCCCATTACACCACTCTGCAGTCCCAGTACCACACCACCTTATAGAAAAAACTCCATTATGTCTCTTTGAGTGATATTATCGCAGCTTCCAGGGAGTAATATAAGAGTATGTTGGCCTATGATATCAAAACCTAGCTCTGGATAAAGAAGCACAAAGCAGAACAGGTCCTGTACTACAATCCATATTATTGCCCCAATGTATGATTAATTCCACATGTAAGAATTCTTCAAAGAAGTGGAAACATCTAGCCTAACTATAAAATTTCCCTAAGTTGCCTTATTTAACTGAAATACAACTATCCTTCACTTTGTAAAAAGGATAATTTTCAGAAGACTTGACCAAAGTAAATCATTTAAAAACTATTAACATACACTTAATAGCCAGGGATTCCTGTCTGAAGAGAAAATAATGCTTCAATTGAAAAGAAGATATTAAGAGTGTTATCAAAATTACCCACCTGTCCCCGTGTCAATAATGCCCGTTATCACTCCACATTGTCAGAAATTCTCTCCTGCCTAATGACTGCCTAAACCATCACATCTGCTGTTCCCAGAACTTCACTCGTATAGTCTGTGTTTCTTCCCCAAACATTTAGGTTGTCTAATAGACCTCAATCATACTGTCAATAGAGTTTTAAACCAAAGATGTTATTATTCGAAGTCAGACATTCCTTACATTTAAGGCTGCAATTTAGTAAGTTTCCATTCTTTGTAAATTTGGTAAAATGAAACAAATCATAAGTTTAAGTTCCCTTGTTCTTTCTGTCACTTAGATCTCTAATTAATCTTTTCTGTTGGCCTTCAATAATCATTGGTGAAAGGCTGCTCTGGAACACTTTCAGTTCTGGGTGATTGAGCCAGACAAGTTTTCATGTTCACTAATACTCTTGGAGACAGAACCAAAAAATGGCTCAGAAGTTGACAAGGCAAAAAAC